>NC_135247.1:13626703-14826703 GCF_947623445.1 Clavelina lepadiformis
CGGGCTAATGTATAAAGTAGGCTAAGCTCACCCGCTTCGTCAAGGATTAGCCCATAGGAAAGGGAAAAAGGAATGCACGGATTACCCATTCGTATGGGCTAAAAAGAATATTTCCATCTTTCAAAGTAATTGTTGTAAGGCTAATCGTGTTGGAATGAGTAATCCATTTTATGGGAAACTATGGCTGGTCATTGTACGGTGAAGGCTACTGCTGTACATTATTGAGATCTATAGGCTGTTGTGTTGATACGAACTACAGCATAGTACAGTGTGATTACTCGTTAGTTTAGCATATAGCATAGGTTTATCTGTGCAAATGGCATTGGTAATGCAGTTACAACCGTTGGAGTGACTTCAGTGCATCTATAATAAATAGTGTTATCTCGCATAAGGTAGGGCGCTGACGCACTTCGGAATTGACAGCTTTAGGTGCATTTTCGCACTTAATAATGGGGACAGAAGCTGCCAACTCAATTATTGGGTCTAACAGTGAACAACCAAAGGACGAACACAAGATCTTGCTAGAAACGACTACAATTAGCAGTCCGGGACGTTGACAATCACTACATGGCAATCATCATAGACGCAATATTTAACATTGTGACCCTTCTAGGCCTAGCCTAGTTGCAAACCTTCTAATATGTCGGTGCAGCACTGGACTACTGGTAAGTCTGTACTAAATGTCAGCACTAGATTATACCTATCTGTATACTTCTATGCCAAACTCTTCTATGGTTTGGGCAACTATCTCACCGGCTGCTAGCTATCCATTGTGGAATGCGTGGCGACTACATCCTCAAGATTTTTGAAGACTGTGCTTGCTACACCCGAACGTTTCACATGTAGACATTACCTCTTGAAAACGGAGCCCACAGTTTCTGCATTTTGCCTACCAGACGGCAAAGTGCACCCAAATTTATTCATTCTGCACCCGGCCTTTCCATTACTGGCCATCTTGCAACCTTAATATCTTGTCGAAAAGTGCCATGATTTCCAGTCTGGCCTGATTCTGAATTCAGAAAAAGCTACTACAGTACATGCCCAGCCTGTTACGCTATTGGTATTTTTCTAGCCCACTTCGTTAGCCTGTGGCTGTTGAAGAAAACACTTCAAATGTAAATATGGTAAACGACAATTAGGCTAGTCTGTCAATAGAAAGGTATGTTTACTCAGTGTTTAACGATTACAGTTGAGTAGTTGTGAAGATAACCTTGCTCTGCTGTCTACTTGTCGGGTCGTCTTGACTTTAACAAACACAAATAATTGATATTCATTCCTCTTGATTGTATTATTTCTTAATCGGTTAAACATGTTGTTATATTACATCAACATTAGGTAGCATAATTTATCTTAAATTAGACTGAGTTTTTAGTAGAAATAAATAATGAAATAAACAAAAGGCTGTCACTAATTTGCCGGAAAACATCATGCGTTTGAAGCTATTTTTTACAGTTCCTTGTGAACCTAGCTTAAACATCATTCCATAATATACTGGTACGTGTTACTAACCTAAATCTTCCTTCCAGCAGGTTTAATGTAGCTTCAGTTAAACCTTAAATAACTAAAATCAACTTTTTTATAACCTTTCTTTTAATCTAGCCGCCTTTTTTAAACAACAGGCTGCATGATGTACTTATAGTGATATTGACTCTTTAAACAAAACGGTGATACAGCAAGAGTGGCATAAATATAAATGGTCAGTTGTTTTCTATTGTTTGTGAAATTGTCATTGTCTGTGGTAGCGGGACGAAAAAAACAATGCTAGTCAGTGTAGTGTTATAAAATAAAATAAATTTCCACCAGCAAACAATGAGAGGGAAATGGCAGCAAAGCCCAAGGGCTTAAAATGTGCAAGGATATTGCAACCAAACAAAAAAGATGAATAAATGGTTAGTCTGGTCACTAATACCAGTAATACAGTATAAATAAACGCAATTATTAAAGTTTCATAAAATTCTTTTATGTTGGTTTCACTGCTGCTTTGGATTTTGCTATACCTCTACATCTCAGAGCTGCATTTTACTTCTTTAACATACTGGTTACAGCGGTAGAGAGAATAAACAACTTCTATGGTACGGAATCACAACCTTTATCTTAGGATTGAGAAAAATCTTTGCACAGCTTGACTTGAGTCTTGATACTGACCTTGTCTTAGTCCAAGTTTCAACTTTTTTAATTGATTGTTTTATATTGTATTTCTCGAATTTGAAACTGTAGAATGAATTTGGAACAGCTAACTAGGATGGTAGCAAGCCGAGCCAGGTGATTTAACTGCTACACCTTTGAGTTGGCATTTTGTGCATATTACAGCTAGTTTATAAGTAGCTGTTTGAAGATTAAGGTTTTCCTCACATCATACAGACTTTTATTACAGGCACAGGATTTTAAAGACTAGATTAGACATCATGTATCAGCAGCCCCAGCGCCTGTGAGTTTTGTATAGTTCATACTCCAGTCCCTGTGTTCTCAATTGTAATGACATGAACTTTGTAAATATTTGCTGTTTATCGTAGTAGCAACTTAACTTAAATTGCTTAAATTTAACATAAAATGTCAGTATTCTATCTAACTTCTTTATAGGCAGATTAAATTTTACCCTTTTTTATAATAGTTGTTGTAAATCAGCGGTTCTTTGGGATATTACCAATCTATGCAATTCTTTCATGAACAGAAATTATATGCGCGAAAACGTTTTGTTGTTTATGAATATATTTTGTGGGCCACTTGCTAACCAGACCCAAAAAAATGTGTATAACTCCCACCTAACTCGGCGATAGGAGCTTTCGAGTATTAAATATATTGTTGAGCTGTGTATACTTTGTGTTTGTGATATATTTCATATCAAATTGTCGTGGCAAGCAAGTCACTGCAACGGTATCCAGGTAAAAAATAGACAGTATGGGATGCACCCCCAGCTTGCTTGTGCGAATCACTCGTAAATATGGGTAACTTATGTATACTTGACCAAACGTTAATATAATCTTCAATGCTGTATTGTAAGTCATAAGTCACGGCACCTGTATCATAAATTTTTTGACATAGACAGATATTGAGACTGGGTATTCTCAACTTTTGTGCAATCGTATACAGTATATTTATATGTGCATTAGAAAGTATTCATGTTAGTTTGACTTCAGATATGGGTTTCACAGCTAATAGAAATTACACAACAATATCTAAATGACTTGGTAGTGTGTCAATTTCAAATGACTATGTGCATACTTTTACTTAACTCCTCACTACTTGCAGGTTTGAATTTATTGTTGTTATTATTAGACTAAAATATTTATAGCACAAGAATTTGCCTGTATGTTTACTGCAAATAGAAACTTGACCTACATGTCAAGGAATGGGAAAATTAAAAGGAGCAAGTACGTCTACTGTAAGATGTGGAAAGATGTACTTGGTTTCAAGTAGCCTACATCTTTTGGTTTGCTACTTACGTAGCATTGGTGATGACAAATGAAGTTAAGAACGGAACATATTGCATGTGTTTTGTCATTACTTACTGACATATTGCATATATTTTGTTGTGTTTCACCAGGCAATTATCAAAGTATCGTGAAGTAAATGAGAAGAAAATACCAAGGTTTGGAGAAACACTTATTTGTTTTTTACACTTTTTTTATGCAAAGTCTGTTTAAAAAGGATAGCTAATAAGATAGCAATAAATTAGTTGTCATACCAGTTTCAAGCCTTAATACCAATAATTCGCTAATCTTAATCAGGGTAGTCCTGTTATTTTTGCTACATGGGCCAGCAATAATAGTGGTTACAATTTATTAATGATATATTTTGCATTGCATAGGCAACAACAAAAGCTAATTTTCGATATTGGATAAAAGGACCCAAAAAAGAACATGACTGGTTTGCCTCTTTTGCAAAACATTTGGTCCATTGTTGAATGCCAATACAAACAGTCACAGAATTACATGAGGTTCTGTGGGAGTTAATATAACTGCTACAAATCCTGAAATACCAAGCACTAGTAATGTTAACAGTTCTTGTGGAGGTGAATGAAAGTAATTACTAATTAGTAAAGAGATTTCCAATATATTTGACATTTCTATTCAATTTTTTTTACTGGAAATATTCACTTAACATTCACTTTGAATAATGAATATTGGTTTTCATTTTATCACAGGGTTGCAAGAAAACTTGAGTTACGAAATCAGAGAATCGGTTTTCAGATTGGCGATCACTTAAAGAAAAGTTGTTTAAGTTTTCCATAACCCTTTAATCGCCTGAGCGACACCCTTGCTGTGTCTGCTTTAAAGAAGTTGTCAACATAATGTGTGGTGGAGATTGTGGGCCAAAAGTATGTTACTGTTGTCAGTGCAAGGATAACTGTCATTCTTTTGTTTGGTATCATTTGCCAGACATATGGATGGTAATTAGAAACAATTACATTTTTTTACTTCCACTAAAACTAGTATTACACTATTTACTGTATAGAAATATTAAAAATAGGTAGTCAATCTTAACAAACTGCGAATTTAACTAAACTTTCACAAATATTTGTATAATTATGTTCCTTGTTATTTATTTTCAGAAATGAGAGTGTAGCATTACACTTTAAACCTTGCAGGAAAATTAATACAACATCCGTTAAAAGCAATAGGTTTGCAACCAGAGTCGTGTTCTTCTGCTGAAATGGCATCCTTTTCTTGGGTAGAAGAATACTCACTAAAACTACAAGAATACTATTGGTTGAAGTGAGTTGACTAAATGTTTTCTGAATGTTTACATTTCTCAATACAAAGTTTTTGTTTATAAAATTTATGCTAGTTCCTGTTTGTAGATTGTATTGGAAAACTGAAAGTTGCGAAACTGTTGAACGTACAAATTTAAGTACTAATGCCTTTAGGAATAGAAGTATAGAATTAGAATTATGTATAATTGTATATGTATATATAATATTGTTAATTTGTAGAGAAGAAGTTGAAGGTCTGAGAGAGGACACAGCGTCTGACATACTTTCTGGAAAAGTTGACCAAATTGCTAAGTGAGTTGAAGGACATATCAGTGTTAAATTAAATTACTACAATAGCTCTCCATGCCAAAACCTAAACAAATATTGTAACGTCCCACTACTGCAATATGAGAAACCATTAAGAAAAGTTCCTGTGGTAAAGTTTAACTCACACATTGATGTTGGAAAGTAACAAATGATACAATGCTTACATATTTATCAAGTGCCATGACGAAAAAAAGAACAGAAATTTTGGAGAATATTTATTAATTAAATATTGAAAATTTTTTTTTGTCTACTTTCATTCAAAAATACCCAGGTAGTTTGTGCATGCACTATGCATAGAGGTACGTTATACAGGTAGATAAAGCTACTGTTCTATTGTTTCTAACTTAGTACATGATGATTTTTCAGCTGGTTAAACAATTGTTCAACGGTTAGTGCGAAGCATCAAGAAGATTAACAAAAACATTCATCATTGGATAACTGTGTATAAAAAGTACCAGAATGTTCCACAAAGTGATATGAAAAGCATAACTTTTTAAATGGTTGTCGGGTCTGGGCCAGTTTAAAATCAATGCCTGTCAATAGTAAATAGACATAGTACCTATTCTTGCAGAAGGCTGTGAGGTTGTGAAACCATATGCGGTTACCCATCAGTTGCAAGCAGAGGTCGAACTTCTTTGTTTCATAAAGGGCCCAGCACCCTTTCAAGCAAATGGACCTAACGAAGACTGAAGATGGTGGACGTGAATAACCAATACATTTCTCTGAGCTTCAAGAAATTTTAACTGGATTTGGCTCGGAAAGCGAATGTTCAGATAACGAAGATGAAGATTAAACTAAGTAGTTTTAACCCATGCCAGTGAGCGAGTTACGCCACAAAATCACGTTTAAGTAGCTTGTTTCCATTTTTATACGCATTTTGGGTATTACACGTTCATCACATATACACTTGCCATATGTTTGTTTTGCCTCAGTAGCTTTTCTCAGGCAGTGATAGCTCCTATGAAATATTTCAAAGAAAGAGTATGATGATTGCAAAAATCGGCAATGCCCGTTGACCTAAAACGAGCAAAGACTTGAACCCTTTGTTTTGCTATAACGACGGCTACCCAACGCAGAAAGCGTTAACGGTAATACTGAACCAAATAATATTTATGCCGGAAAACATTTTTGAAAACTTAAAGAACATGGTTACTGCACTTGCAGGAGTTGTTGATACGCACATGGATGGTTAAAATAAAACTCCGCTAAAAGAAACAGCATCCCAACGATTAAAACCCTTCTTCTGTGGCCATAACACGACGTCAGGCCTTTAGTTGCACAAAAAAACATGCCAATAAACAAAATTTTTTAAAAGATTGAACCTGTATTTAGGTTACTACTGCTTATGATCAACAAACTTCTCATTACTATACGTTTACTGGCCAAGGCAACAACGTTAAAAGTTTTTTAATTAAGTACAGGCTATAAGTTAAGGTTTACAATAAATCCCGTAGCTTTTCTTTAATGAATGACCAATGCACGATTCGGCTTAAAACAGTCCGCTCAAGAATGCAACTTGCAACATTGTTACGAGTCAATACTTAAACGATGTTGTACTCCCTTACAGCTACAACGATGGAAAATTTTTATTTCTGTGGCAAAATCTTCACCTAGTAAGTAACTAAAAAACTGTATTCGTCGTTGTGTGACCCAGCTGTTACTCAGCCCACCAAGCTAGATGTTGGGAAACGTGTGGAGTAACTACAGCGTTGTGTGGTGTCACTCAAACCCCGCAGATCATACCGAGTTTAGCGGATATGCCAAACACCGGTTAGCTAGGAGTTAAGTCGTACCCAGGCCATCCTGAGCAACAAAATCCGATTGTTTTGGACTGCGCGTCGGTACTGAATTTGCCAAGTCTGGGCAGGGTTTTCCTGCCACTCCATGTTTTATTTATGGTTGGTCCAAGAAGCCGCTTTGGATTTTCGGCTTGTTCTCGTAACTGAATTTTGGTCGGTACCAACAGCTGTTTTGCTTTTAGTCGTCGGTATTGTATGTCTGCAAAGACAGAAAGCTTCGGGTGAAGCTGACGGGTTGGCTTTGTCGCCAGAAGAGCAAAGGAAAGAATGGCTTTATCGCGGTGAAACCCAGGAGGTTGGATGCCCGTAGCTTGTTAAACTGGCCGAACTGAACTGAACTGGCCGCAAGGAAGAGAATGTTCTCCAGTGGTGTGGGACCCAGAAATCCAGTACAATACGTTAAACGTCGTAGTGTGCAAAACACCGTTTATGACAATATGTATTTGGTGATTGTGCGATGTAATCCCTTACACATGCGCAGGAAGCTACTCAGCGATGGGGTATAGTAGAACCACAGCTGTTGTACGAAGAGTAACAGCCAAGTGACCATGCATGAGGTCATCATTTCTCTTTTCAGGGGGACCCGGGATGTACGTTTCTTGCGTAGTGACTCAAGTTATCGGCAAAACGTGAGCGAACTGTTCGAGATTATTCCAAGATATTTGGGGTCTGGGCAGAAGAGCGCATAGATGTTTAAGGAGGACAAGGCTGCGGTGCCACATTGTATCATGGGCAGCTGTAAGTTGTAAAAGTACATCACCGGCCTTTTTCTTAGTCTTGAAGCTTTTCTCGATACCCTGGGTCATAAGAGTGATCTGTACTTCAGCCAGGGGGGAAGGAAGTCGATTACGAGTAAAAAACGACTAAAAAAGACAATTTGTAGGCATAAAAATACTTACAATATTTCATATTAAAAGTTTAACAAACTTCTGTTTGCAGTTCATGTTTTTTTTGTCTTGGAAGTATCACTCGACTCAGCGTAGATCAAACGTTTGAGGACTTTCCAGAAAACTCGCAAAAGAGTTATGGGCGATAACTCTTTGGGTCCCCAAACGGTGCTTGAAGACTTGGGTCGCGACGACAAAAGCTCTTCTTCACATTTTTAAATTTTATGGTGCCGCAAGTAGATAGCCGAAAGCTACTTAACCAATACTTCAAGGCAGGACCGGCATGGAACTCTGGGCAGATGTATTTTAGACCCGGAACATTGATTGGCTTTGTTTGATGGAGGACGGCAGGGAACTCATTTGGGGAGAAATGACCAGAGATGTTTTCGCCATCAGATGTTTCTAACCTCCAAAGGTCAAACACTTCTTTTCCCACAAGTCTGGTCCTTCTTTTCCTGTATTCCGCATTTAGTCAGTTGTGTGGCGATCGTGTTGGATGAGAGAAGGGATGGACGAGGCAAGCGAACTGACCGGCCAGCGAGATTGTTTAAGACACTCCATTCCTTTCGGCTGCTGAACTGCGAGCAGTAGATAGTATTGAATTCGTAAAACCCTTCACTGCGCTAGCTTTTTTGTATTGAGTCTTTCCAAGAGCGAAGGGCTGCATTAGCGGTGTCTAGAGAGTCGTCAGGTAAGACGAAATTTGGTAAAGGGATGGGATGTGACTCATAACGAGGTTGATTGGTAATAATTGTTGAAGCGATACAATAAATAATTACAATAGGTTGTAAGTCCTGCCAAGGTTTCCCTTCTGATACACCGTTTTATAAAAGAAACCATTTATTTTCAGGAAATTTTCTTTTGATCAATCTTATCTACAATAATTGGCAAACCCAGAAACAAGGTCTTAAAATGTGTTTTATTGATTTTGTTTTACCATGTAAACCTGAAAGAGGGCCAAAATGTTATACAATAAAAAGGCTATACTATTGTAAACGCATGTTGAACGTTAGTAAACAGTATTTTAAGTTCCGACGTGATATTGTTGGAGACATTTACGTAAAACTGGAAATTTATGGCCTTGTAGCGATTGAGCTCACCTACCACTTCGCTAATATCACCCGAAAAGATGTCGTCCACCCATATGATAAGAGCTTTGGATTATATTGCATAGAACTTGCGTTGGTGGTTCCTTTTTAAAGTGGTGCCGGCAAGCGAGTCGTTTAAGCTTTACACTTCAAAAATCCGAAGCAGATGTTAATAATAGAGCGGAAACTTGCACGCGGACGATAACAAACAAGGTAAGGGTACAGCAAATTAACAGCTATGCCATCCGGCAACAACAAATTTATACTTTTACAGCAATTTCTTATACAAGGGGGTACACAGTTGTCGATGTTTAGACCAGATAAGACAGTTGATGATCCGAAAACAAATTTCTTTCTGATTTAAACTTAACAATTTTCTTACTATTTCGTGGTTGTCATGCGGTGGGTATGCTAAAAAGGGGCGAGTAAAATTTTGAAGTTAACATCACGATTTTCTGTTATTAATGTGGTGACATCAAATTTGGCATGCGACCAACTTAACAAAGAAACCGTTTATCTTGTTTCGTCCATTTGTATTCGTATCGCAAAAGTGCGGCCTACATATCAAAGTTTTGCAGATATTGTAACTGCTTTTTAGTGTAAGTGTCAACCAACCAATTTAAAAAGGAATAATTTCACCAAGAAAATATGCCTTAATAGAAAATTACCTTACCAATTTAAAGCAGTGAGTCATTATCACTAAAAATGCTTTGATTCAGCAGAGTATATTCCACGAAAGCACCGTCAAAAAGTGTAAAGCAAAAGAACGAAAATACTGAAGACGATAAAATAAAAAAACAACAAACAATTACATATGCATCCAATATAGCTACAATTAATCAATGTTAACTTCTTAAAATTACGAAAATGCGGACATGAATGAAGGATGAAATCTTAAAATGGAATGATTGCAGCTTAAGTTAACAACAAAATACTGTAAAAGGCGCACAGAACAAATGAAACCGTAGAAATATGGAAAAACAACGACCAGTAACTTTTCGCTCACCAATGCGTGTGTGATAATTGCATACCGTACAGTAGATTACCACAATAGATTGGCTTGATGAAATCATTGCACCGTCGTATGATAACGTAAAAATAACAAACATTACAAAAATAAGGCTGGTAAATGATGTAATGTTTGATTAAAACACTGAATCATTTACAGATTTCCAATCTACTGATCAATGTGTTGGTCTATCACCTCAGGAAAGTTCAAATTTTCTTCATTTTCACAATCATCAGTTATCATCAAAAGAACTAGATCTTTATCTGCCAGTTCTAAATTGCTATAAAGAGTATAACAGAAAAAGCACAGTGTAAAAATTGTAAATTGTAATCTCTTTATCAATGCAAAGATTACAGAAATCACATCACTTACCCCCTTTTCAGAATCATAGTATTTTTTTGCTCATCAATACTTTTCTGGCAATCAACTGGACCACAGCTGCAGAGATTTTGAAATGGTATTCCACAAGGCATTCCAGTGATATTGAACTTGTTAATTTTAGCATATGTCAATGGGATTTGTGCATTGTCTCACCTGAAAAGCACCAGATCAAAAATACCAAGGTATGCACAAAAACAACTTAATGTAATTAAGATGAAACAATTTCCATCAATTCTATTTTATTTACCACATACATTCCATTGCTTGCAACAATAGGCAACACTAACAAAAACATTTCTCATTTTACACCGTTACGCTAAAAAAAGACAATCTGTAGGCATAAAAATACTTACAATATTTCATATTAAAAGTTTAACAAACTTCTGTTTGCAGTTCATGGTTTTTTTGTCTTGGAAGCATCACCAGCTGAATACAAATATACAGAAAACATTACTTCTAACAAGAAATTTTTCATACTTCATGATTAACATGCTTAATTACAAAAGTTTACAAGAAAAGTACTACGAAAGTTCATTATAATATATGCTTGCAGTATAGGTTAGTTAATCATGTTCTAGCAAATGTTTAGAAATGACACAGTTAATTACATAAAATTACCTTTTCAGCACTGTAAAACCTCTATAAAGCCACTTAGATCAGTTTGCTCCAAGAAATATGCCCTTACATCCCTGTTTCAAAATGCATGGAATGTACCATTAACAAATGCCATTCCACTAACGGCCGCACCAGTTTCTTCAAGTTCATCACACTAAAACAAAAACAAGTTTCCTATGTTTGGTGTACACTGTACAGCACGGGTACAACATAGTATGGTATACACAGCAACCTACAGCTTGAGTTATCGGAGCAATGGCATTCTTTCGAATTTTGTTTTTCATGTTTTCATCCAATTTACTTAGTGGCATACAACTTTCAGCATTAAAGATATTTGCTTTGTTATTTCCATAGTTGTTTTCTTTGGTTTGGAAGTTCTTTCCACTTGCAGGCAGAGTTTGAAATCTTGAAATACAACAATCAAACATTACTACACAACATTTGAAAGCTTAATAAAAAAACTAAACATAAATTGAAACTGAGAAACACCGACAACTAGCAAGACATTACTTTATACAAAGCACCTGGATAACTTGTCTAAATAGTACTTTCACTGTTCAGCTGTGAACATAGTGAAACCTTCATTTATGTATATTAGCAAATTGCAAAGTAATTTAAGCCTCTCAAGCTTTAACAGTGTCAATCAGTATCTTTGGCTTTGTAACAAACAATGAACATAACAGTAAAACACAGTTTTGGAAATTTATTACACACATATCATGTGAAGTCACAAACAGCATTCACTTCAAGTCATGTATACTAATCCAACTTACACTGTGACATAAATTTCACAATCAAACCTAGAAAATAAAATTTCGACATGCAAGTTTAGTAATGAGCACAGTTAGCATGAAATCAATGCATGCAACTTACCAGGTGAAAAATGATGTGAAGTTATATTGAGTGAGAACTTCGATTGTGTCTTTGACGGCATAATGCCAATGATTCATTGAAGCAAGCAATCAATTAAGCAAAACAGCCAGAATATCAGACCTTGTACATATCTTACATGAAATACAAGTGATGTTGTGTACAAACTTCTTCCTTGAAAATTTTTGAAAAAATCATGCAACTGCATAAAAACTACCAATTTTCAGTTCCTGAATAGAAGAAAAAAATAAATTGTAGCCTGCGAGTGTTCTTTTTCGAAAAGGATTAACGCTTTGGATCTTTGGTTATATTTCTGCATTGTAATTGTAAATCCAACGTTAAAACACAATGGTTGTCAAAACGCTAGTAAACAAATAGCAATAGTTATAACTAGTGGCATTTAACACTCCCTCAAACAAGAAATCTAAAAAAGGACAAATTTTAATAATTTTGTAAGATCATGTAATAAACATGCAATTACAAAATACTTAAAGTTGGAGAGTTGTCCTGGACAACAAATGGTGCCTTCCTGTCCTTTGTAAAGTCAGTAATTCAAAGTTAGCATTTAAAAAACGGACTAAAATTGACGAGGTAGTTGGATATTCCAAAATAATTCGAAGAATATGCAAAACAGATAACCAGAAAGTCAAGACAGGCTTCAGAATTTCATGCTCCCAACTAGGGTAAAATTGGCACAAGAAAGCTTAGTAAAAGTAACATGTGAAAAAATGTTTTCAAGTTAAACAACTTCATGCATTATAAATTTACTTCCAACATTCGGCGATAGCGAACTTTCACAATGTGCATCTGATGGAAGAATTCAGCAGGCAAACAATGCTTGGTGGTAGATAATGTTGATTTCCAAATAATTTTGATTTAAGAACTTACAATACGAAATCAAATCAAAATACATTGAAAATTCTTCTTTACCCCTAGAAAATAATTACTACCATCAAAAAAAAACTCTTTGCAGAAACCAATAAAACTTTCTTTTGTCTTAACACATTCAATAGAAGTAAATTTTGCTGAGAGCAGCATCTTAAATTGATCAGCACTACAATTCTCGTATGGCAATTTCTGCCACAGCGTGTGCCTACTTATTCTGACTGCCGGTTGGTCACAATGTTTCGTTTTCTCTCTTTGAATTATTTTCTCCTTGTCCCGCTTGATGCTACTACTAACAACATGATCTGCAAATCAACAAGAACGTTCCAGCTATAAGAACTACACAGTATCGCTTAGTGGCTTGCTTACCATAAAAGGTCTACAAGTATATCGCCATTCTTCCTGTGACTTCCTGAGTAGGCGCAAACAATGTAAGCACAGCAAGATATATATGTTAAGCGAGTCTGGTTTCCCCAGCACAGACCTTGCGTCAGTGTCAAATACATGCCCAAGATACTTGACTGTGGCAATGACAGCAGCTTTGCCAATACACTTGTTGTTCTTAACGACAAGAGGTAAATTGCCCATCACAGTTGAGCCAAGTGGTCAGTGAACTCAAGTGATGACGATCGACTAAACACATAAAGTAGTCTAAATACTACTATGCGGTGTACAACCTAGCGGTCGTGTACTCGGCCAAAAATTGGGAAACATTGAGCTGGCCCTTGGTCAAGACATGATCACTTAGCCATGGTGTATTTCCAAAATTGGACAATAAAGCTCAACAATGAGTGTTAGCATCCATTTACCCTAACACCAAGGTAGCAAAAAGTGAGCTTAAAGCTAACATCAACAGCTCACCTTGCAGGAAATTTACATCTTTGGTCACCTCAAGTGAAAAAATGACTAATGGGCATGGGGCACCAAATCGACACTGTTATAGTAAACAGCATCCTGTGACTGGATGTAGAGCTATAGGACCCCACAGCATGACAATTTTTCTGTTTTTGTGAGCATTGAACCTGCTGGGCTTCAGTGCGATAGAGTCACTCCTTACCTTGCACATTATTCAGCGGAGCCACTCTGATTGCTCCTCCCGAAACTATTTGCCTCAGCAAAAAAGCAAGCCGGATAAATAAAATCAAGATACCCATTGCTCACTGGCTCTACACTGCTAAGGATGGCGTGGGTGCAACTTAATTGCCTGCTGTCTGAAGATGGTTGTTTCTGCTCAACCCTGTAAAAATAGGGAATGGCAAACATTGTAACTTGTGAACGTAGCGCAAAGGAGATTGCAAAATAAAGATTACAATATATCCAGCTATTGTATCCCCACGTTCCCCATGGAATACATAGTCATCAATTTTTGGATGGCAGCAAGACCCAGTTGTTACTTGACTCAAGCTCAAACATCTAGCTTGTGTTGCCAAATAACATCTTGCTCACAGGAAGCAGGCTGATGGTAAAACAGGGATATTTTGACACAGGACGTTGATTTTCTAGAGGCCGTTTATTATCATTTTTAATTTGTAATAATCTGCAAACTCATGAATGCATATAATCGACAAATAGCACTCTTTGAGAACGATTGAAACCTTCGTTTGTCGAAAGTCAAGACAAATTAAATGATTGCCTTTTGCTTATGATCTGCATATCAGATGGATTTCCTTTTTGGAATACTAGAATGTTAAGTTGCTCTTTCACTCCACTCAGGATTTCGAAGTCCTCTGACAATCATACAAGATCACTGTACTCTGCAAGCTCGTTATGTAAGAAAGCAGCAATGTTGAGTAGTAGCCGAATGGTTAGAGCTGGCAATTAGGCAGTGTTCACTACCCAGTAGCACTACCATTGTTACGCCCTTGGGGTATTACCAATGCTTGCTCCAGTTCAGTGCTTCTGATAAACATACCTAAATCATTCAGAACTTGCTTAAAAGCTAGCCAGATAAGTGGGGCTGGAGCAATTAAAGATTACCACAAAGGTTAATGGAAGCGAACTAAATTGACATATGAAGTTCTAGATACTTCTATCCTATAGCCGCCAAATAAAGAAAATCATGTCGATTGCTGTGAAACACTTCGACCTTATGCCACACTGGGACTCTGGATAAATACAGTGGGTGAGTTAGAACTGCACGGACAAAGACCTTCCATAACATGTTCAGCAGTGTATGCCGCATGTATATAATTGATGCAATCACTCCAGCTTGAAGGCAAAACTATTTCAACCTGATGCTGAACAAAAGCACCATGCAATTACCACAATTCAATTTAATACAGTGCATGAGCACTGCAAACACGAAAAAGTGACTTTTGGCTACTAGAGTACCGGTCTATCGTTGGCTGGATTGCCAGTTCAAACACCATTGTGCATTGCACTATGTGCAACAATTAAGCAGTCTTTAGAACTTGCTTGGATTCTACATTCAGTAAGTAAGCATACAGCTATTCCAGTGCCTAGAAGCCCGAGGTAGATAACCTATATCTTGTCTACGAAACAGGACCAATTAAGCAGCGTTAATGCCAGACACACCAAACGCATGAAAGAACTGAAATCGAAAACTAGGCTATTTTGTTCATTTCAGCCTTTTCAGATTTTTAGTGAGATCCGTTTATAGTTTGTGCAAGGCATTCCAACGTTCATCAATCACTATACAAACCTTATCCATACATACCGGTATAGATCTCAGTAGTCTACACCAGTAGCCTAAGCCATCCAATCGTACCGTACGATGACCAGCCACAGCAGTTCGACTGGATTACTTATTCAACCCACCGCTCGGTTGGATTACTCATTCCAACACGATTAGCCTTACAACAATTACTTTAAAAGATGGAAATATTCTTTTCAGCCCATACGAATGGGTAATCCGTGCATTCCTTTTTCCCTTTCCTATGGGCTAATCCTTGACGAATGGGGTGAGCTTTTGATATCGCATTGCGCAAAGATTGGAAACAGGTCAAAGAAAGTTCAAGACTGCTGGTCCCGCCGGAATGCTTCGCCACGCAAGAGCGGTTGTCAAACCGATTTGCGGCCGAATGTTCGTCACTTGGAGAGCATTCGTCTTTAATACGGTGGTTCTGGGGTTCGACACTGGGTCGGATCATACAAAAAATATAATTTTATTTTAGTTGCTGTCCAGCCAGAAAGTCGGTACTTAGAATTGGAGTAAGGTGCATACTTCGTTTTGAACAAGGTGCTGCATTTGCAAGATTGATTGATTTTTTACTTTCCGATAATCCGAACACCCCGCTAAACCGACATTTTTTAACGAAACGAAGTGGTCCGGATTAACGAGGTCTCACTGTATATTAAAATCTTTATGGTATATTACAAATACAGATCGATGACGGAATTTTAAATCCTGTTACCGCTGCAACTCTGAAGAACTCAACTCCGGCTCCTGTAAATCTAAACTCTTCATATGTATTTGTAAGGTTGGCTGGTAGCGAAACGATTAACCTTGGAAGGTAAAGCCAGCTGAACTTTTTCATTTGGCGTTCACCACTTGGGGCGTGTCACAAAATCACTTCAAACAAACCTCGAAATGACAAAAACTAGCGAAATATGCATTATTTGGCAACAAAACATCTTAAATCAAAAAATAAATGGCTTATTTTACCAGTTTATCTTTTAATTCTATACAAATACGTACTTCGCACTTTATTTTCAGTGCGTTGCTAAATGAATTGCTCATTAAATAAGATTGTGAAACTAAAATACAAAATTTTAAAATTTTTTGGTAAAAATGCAACACATAGTCAATTCCCAGCTGCGCTATTGTTGTAATACACTAAAGCAAAATATGAGGGACGCTTGCTCCTGTTCAGTGATCAGTTAATGGCGTTACAATAAAAAATACAAATTATATTGTGTATTTTTCACCATTAAATGTGCGGAGCGAAAGCTAGGATGCTATTAACCGTTGTAGTTATAACACAATAAAACACTGGGTGTCAATCAGAAATTGCACAAAGGCGAACTTGGTGTAACCAAAACGTACTACGTAACAGTGGTATCTAGCAATTTTTGTAACAGTACCAAGAAATCTTTGGTGTAGTTGAGGCTCGAATGATGAGGAATCATCGCCAAATCTTTTCTCATTCCAAGGATAAAGGTTGTTATACCACACCATATACGAAATCTGCATACCAAGTTACACTATACAATACCAATAAAAGCACTTCCTTATCTTGCACAAAATAAACACTTATCATATGTATTATACTATAATTAAATACACACTATACAACTAAATAGGCGACTTACTATATATTAATTTTGAAAGTCATTAATTTTACTGTTTGTTTTTTTTTTATTGAATCTAAAGATTTTTAGTTATTTCACTCACGGCTTCTCCTGTGTGACATTCGATAAAAAGTAGGCTACTGAGTATTAGTTATAAAAACATAAAAAAGAAGTATTGCAAAATTTGTGTTCAATTAACCTGAATATTAAAATTTTCACGTGCTGCATTTTTTCGAACGTAAGTCTTCCTTTATTATAGCACTATGCCGCCAACAACGACAGACAACGAAAAATAGACCGAAGTTAATTGCAGCTTAGTAAATAAAGGTCCTTCATTTAATACTTTCAAAGCAGTAAGAAATCATTTTTTAGCTTATGTAATTAAACTATTTCCTGTTAAAAAAACTTTAATTGCTTCGTATAAAAGTATCAATAGAACCAGGACCAAAGTTCACGTAATATTAAGACTACTCTTTAACAAAAAATAATTAGCATAATGACAAATGGAAATTTTGCAGCGAAACATTATCGCGTAATAGTCATACAGACTGATATTGCCTACCGGTTAATAAGGTTAACTGCTATACTGAGGGAAGAGTATACCGGTATGAACCCAAACTTGACTGCAGGTATGGAGGAAACTAGACTATACGCGAATACCACTCGTGTGCATGGTTTGGGAGTGAACGATATTGGCACTGACGAACCCGAGCATAATATTAGGCTACATATAAGTTTGTTTAACTTTATTAAAAAATGACGACAACATATGTTATTAATTATTATAAAAGTGCGGTGCGGCATTTCTTGAAATAAAACCTTTCTATATCAAATAAATGTGGTTTCTCTGTATAACTTATATAAAAATATATAAAAAATAGAAACAGTTTTCAATAAATTAAGATAAATCCAAATAAGTTGGAATTAATTTACATCAATCCAAATACTGTTTATAATAATTGAAATAAATTCAAGCATCCAAATTCAAAGAAAATTGCACCAGTTTGTTTAAATTTATAATATACAGTATGAACACTCAATAATCGGTAATTGACCTTACTGGTATAATTTGGCCGATCAACTGGTGTGCTTTTTTGCAGAATAATGAGTTTAAATGTGATCTCTACTAAATTTGTCATTGCATAAAAAGTCTAAATATTTTCATTATAAACTGGCAAAATTAAATGTCTGAGATAATTTCGGCTTTGGCCAATTTTGTGTGATCGATGAATCGACATCGACCAAAACCCTAACACCGACGTTGAACTGTTCGTGGACTTGCTACCATTAGGAAAGAGACATGGCGGACTAGCACTCACACTGTTTTTGTGATAAGTGTGCCGCAATTTTTTTAATTTTCTTAGTGTGTCGCGAGCTGAGAAAGTTTGAGAACCCCCGACTTACAGCGTTCTAGAAACGGTGCGTTTCTTATATGATGAGATTTTTAAACTTTACGTTTGCAATACCTTTTAATTGTAGAGACAAGCTTGTCGATATTACCAGCAATTACATGCCAATTATAATAACACTAATACTAAACTGTAGTTTTTTGCTGGGACTGGGTCACGATAATATGCATGGTTTTTCACATACCATTGACAGAAAATTAGCGAAACAGTAAACAATCAGCTTGTGTGAAAATTAGCATGATTTTCCGTGCCTTTAGACCAGGAGAGAGAAATTAACAAGAGCAGTACATAACACAAAAAGCGACGGAAATTTCAAACGTATAGATGTCAAATCTGAGGAAGCACCCTCTCTGATCAAACTATCAACTAATCAAACCTCTCTAATCAAACGATTGTTGCTCGCAAAGAAATGTGACAATGTGATATCTCTATATTCGGAAGTCAACTGACATAATGGCCGTAATTAATAGCCTATAATAGCAAATTCAGCACTCATGAACAATTTCAAACGATAAGGGTGCAGCGATTTCTGGTTAGTAGGTCACGTGTTTGCGTTAATAAACTCCACTTGACCTGATATCCATGAAAGTGCCGAATATGCTAGACTGCTAGAGTTTTGCGATTTTCATGGTTTTGTTGAACTTTTTACGTAATGTTTTAAAAACTCTATCAGACCAATGATACTATCATTGTATCATAATAGTATCATTAGTCGAACAATCAGAGGCCAGCATGACCGGTGGTATTTTTGAGTGCGAAGATAGTCCCTAGTAAACAGCTGTTAAAAACTACCAGGTCACATTGATGGGTTAGGCTAAAATTTAATCAAAAATTGCTGAATTTTGACTTTTTGGTCTTGAGTTTAACATTCTGTTGCAAGAGTTGGATATATGTAATTTTACTAGGATTTCATAAAGTAATCGCCTGGATCATAATAAATTGACATGCAAAATTTCAAGGAGCCCCATGCGAGATTTTTCGAGTAATTGCATTTTTAATAATTTCACTTTATTATAAAACAAACAAAGAAATTAGGCCCTTGGGTTTTGTACAAGGGTATACGGTGCCTAAGGGGCTACGTGTCCTTCTTTGCCAACACTAATTACAGCCAACCAGTGTGATAAAAACTCAAACTAGAACGTTTATTCGATCTACAGAAACATAACATATTCTGTGACATTGTGTCAGCACAAGCATTTATATAGAACGCCAAATGATAATGGATTATATATGAGGAATGCGCCAAAAAATTCGAAAATGGAAATAAAAAAGTGAAAAAATGGTAAAAAAATAAAATTGGATATTGATAGTGCCAAGTGGCGCAAAAGTTACAAAGGCATGAACATAGGCGTAGCCATGGGGGAGAAGGGGCCATGCCCCCCAAATATTCAAATTTTGGATTCCGAAGTTGAGCTTTTTGTTGAAAATATAGTAAGATTTGTATATGTATTGTATTGTTCCCTTGAAATCATCAAATATTTGCCACTCACCAATTTTTTTTTCTGGCAACGCCACTGGGCATTAAGATTTTTTTTAAATAAAGCAGTCATCTGAAAAGCGGTTCATGAAAATTTCGTGGCTCAAGATAATGAATTACCGTTGTCCAATCTATCGTGCCAAAACAAAGCACTTGTTCTGCCCAAATGAACGAATTTTTGTGTTTGTCATGTCCTAGAAAAAATGTTTTGCAGCATCCGCCATCTAATACCGAAAGGTTTATTAGTAATCAATTGTCCCCAGAACCAACAAAGCTTGATGGAATATTTCTGTTGTTACACGTATCAACTTTAATGTTTAATCTTTTACTGGAAAAGGCGTGTTTGAACAATAATTCCTCAGATAAGAAAGGAATTTCCATAGCCAGCTCAGAAGGTTTTAACTGTGCTTTATTTGTTAGATTTCTATGATTGTTACCATGATAACTGAAGCTGAACTCAATGCTGAACTTCATTAGAACATTGGATAAATGGACCGGAATAACAGAAAGTGACCAGGCCAGTAGGCTAGGCTACTTCAGAACTCCCTGGGCTACTTCATAATATTGTTTTAAATCGACATAAACAAATACGATTAAAACCCTCAATAAGCAGTTGTCAACAACAACGAGCTTAACCAATTCCACCGTGTTTAATACTGTTTCATAAGTCAAAAGAGTAGACTACCGGTAAGTGGCTAACCCTGATGGAAAGCGTGGTACCTGCATACACGAGATTCTTCCCTCTACAAGCCAAATTTTCTTATCTTCACGTCGATTTATAATGAATGTAATCAAAGAAAAAGTGGTTGTTTGTATGACAGGTTCAGAATTTATAATAGCTAAACATAGAATTAGCTATTCTGCGCATGCTAAAATTTGCTTCTAGGTACGCACGATTTCAGATCAAAAATACTTTGGTCTTGCACCTTTTCTCCCACCTACAATAGGATGCAAGAAGATCAGCGACTTTGTTGTAGTATTGATGCTGTATATAATCTGCAACATTGTTATTGTGTTGGTACTAATACCAGCTATTTTTTACATTGCATTTATATAGATTTTTCAATTTAATAGAATAATAATTACAACTGATTACAACTCAACAGCAAAATGACTTCAAAACCAACTTTAAATAGATTTTCAGCAAACTGTGGTTTACAGATTTGCTCCCACCCTGCATGCTGGGAAAATTTAAGGAAGCTGTCAAAAAAGTTTGCTGACTTTGAAGAAAGCATGGTGGAGGATACTAGGTATTGGTACTAAACTTTGGAAGAACATGTGCAATTGAAAGGAAATATAATTAATCGCTGATACTGAAATTTGTAAACTTTTTTTCACTTAGTGGTAATCTTTGGTGTAGTTTTGTAATAATGCTTCCCAAATATATAGGTTGTGAATGACAAGCAGTTATTTATATGATTATATCTTTTATAGAACACAGCATTCATTTGATGAATCTGCTTATAAGATTGGTGAGTTTGAGCACAAAAAACAGTTGAAATTTGTCATATACCAATACTAATTCATTAACTTAATTATTATTTTTGACAATACATGAAAAGTATATAGCATTAACTAACTATCAGGTTGTAAAGAGATATGTGAATTTTCTTCTGCAGTGTGCAAATTCTAATTAAGCACGTACCTTATAGAATAATTAACTGCGGTAATCTAGGAATATTGTAGAATACTTATCTGAATGCAGAGTTTCCAAGCCTATTGCTGAAAAGCATTTAATCAAAGAAATGATGCCATAAAATTGCAGTTTAAATGCGCAATTATAGTGCTATTCTTTCTTATCCAGTTACGATATATGGCTAAATTATTAATTAATAACACGAGGTAGCGCAGAAGCTTACATGACTTTAGGGGCCATGTAAATGTTAGGGATCATGCTTAAACTTGTTATTTTCTTGATAAATCAATCTAAATTAACTGAAACTTCTCAAAACTATGTAACTGCCTTTTTGGTCGATCATACAAAAACTTTTGTTTTGTTGTTGATTTCTTTGTTATTTTAGAAACAGTATGGTTCTGCCCTATTCTGTTTGTAATATTCGGATTCATTAAAATACCATAAATTGCCGATATACATTTGTAATACTTGAATTCTTGTTCGATTCAGCACATCCCTAGTAAGTTTGCATACTCTACATTTACTGTAATCAATGACAATGATTGACCGTGCCAATCAAAGCAGATAGTTACAAATAGAATAGGGCAAATAAGCAAATAAACTTGGGTTCGAGCAGTCAGAAGCAAAACTCAGACTTTTATCTTTTGATATTCAGTTAGTTATGGACTTGGTATTCTATAATGTGCATCCCTGATTGCAAAACAATGTCCAAATTGAAGTTATAATCATTTTAAAAACTTACAGATGGATTGTCATATCTATCCATAGTCAACTTACTAGATGATTATGGTTGTGATGCTGATGATCAATTTTCCCCACCGTTTGTTGATAGGGAAAGCAATGGCATTGCCCGAAGAACTTTGAAGGATGTTAGACACAAGGATGCCAGTTTAATTACCCGATTGAATCTTCAAGATTTAACTCAGTAATCTTTTTAGAATTACCGGTATATATACAGTAGTTTGGGGAAATATTGTCGTAGCTTTATGACAGAGTTCGATATAGGCTAAGTTCGCCACTGTAATTTGCACTGTAAGTCTTTTGCCTAAAAGGAAACACCACTCATTGTAATATTTGATTCATTTATGGGTTAATATTAATATGTGTTGAGAAGCCATGGCTCCTTCTAATACTATTATTTCTATGGAGCATGAAGTTTGTGTGAAATAGTTTTATGTTAAACTGAAGGGCAAGTACAAAAACAAGTTGGCCTTAAATCAAAGAGTAGTTGTCAGCAAATATCCCGGTGAAAGGATTTTTAATAATATGTAGTGGTTAAACAGATAATGCCATAAATAAGTGGCAAAAAATCAAATGTATTTAATTATGACGAAGGTGGTGGTTCTTATTACGTCACAATAAAAAACAATAGAGATGACAACTCAGGTATTTGGATCAAGTATGAATAGAATGTGTGAGAGACAAGTAAAATGTAACTATAGTAGTTATATTGTACTTAATTGTATAACAGGAACACTTTGCGTTAAATAAGACTAAACTAGCTTACAGTCGGTGTATTGGTACTGGTTTACCAGATGCTAACCTACAGTACAGTTCAGTCTTGGCTGTTGGCTCTAGCCTAGTTTGGTATCAGTACTACGGTAAGAAGAAAAATGCTTTACCAGTTTATATTCTGTCATCTGTGACATTCCTATGTCAAAAATAAACATTACCTGCTTCTAATCACGTATCTATGAAGACGTGATCCACCCAAAACTCGTTAGCTGGCCTACCATATCTAATTTACAAAACCCAATCATCAGGCAAATCGATTTTATACTGTATCATCATAACAACTATCCTCTTTGTCATAATAGGATGCCAAATTTGTGATACAATTTTGACAATAACTACTTAACCACTACATATTATTAAAAATCTTAACTCAAATATGTTTACTTCAACTACTTTTTGATTTAAGGCCAACTTGTGTTTTGACTTGCCCCTCACATTACTGTAAATTGTTTGATGGCATATCTAACAAACATTTGTGTTCCAAAATGAAAAAAAATTCTTTTTGCATACCAAAGAGAGACTGCAAGTGGAATCACTCCAGCACCCGCAAATACTCCTCTTCAAAGCTCACATGGATTCGGAGATGGTGCAATGCCTTCGGATATCCAGAATGTTTATAACTCTAGAAAGAATGTTGTCGGTCGTGTTGTTCAGGGAGAACCGCATTGTTCCAAAATTAGCATGTCTCTTTTCCATTGTGCGAAGCCAAGGAAGTGTTATGTTTGGCAGACTTCTAAAAAACAATTTAACATAAGCAAGACCAGGTATTGTCAATTTTTTAAGACCAAATTAAATGATGTTTTCATAGCCAACAACAAGGGTTTATTTGTGTGACCACAGCTGTCTTCAAGCACTTTAAAATTCTTCAGTTTGCTATAAGCAGTAAATAGCCATAGGATTACAAATTTATTTTGAGAAACGCAAGGAACGTTTTTAGGAAGTATTTAGTTTGCTTGTTTAGAGATCCAAGCACAGTCTCCCAAGTTATACTACCCGTAGATTCACTTCCATCACATTCTAAGCCTACCTCATGGAGCAGTGTTCGAGGACGGAAGTCAATTAAATCCATGCCTGGAAGTCAAGAAGTAGTAAGGTAAGCCTCCTGTTATTATTACTGTATTTTTTCTAGGCTGATGAAACTCACCCTTATGGGTCGGTGAAACGTTGGCAAAATTAAAAAATAATTCAAACACCAGAAAAGCAGCCTTTGTTATTGAGATTATGCCTAGTCGTAAACATAGTGAGCTTGCCATAGATTATAATCTGCATTTTTCCTTTTTTACAATCAATTTCTTACAAAATTACTGTAAAGCATATGCAACTTGATATGTGTAATAGTACATTTTTGCATAGTACCCTAATTTTATCTTTATCAAAGCATACTGTCCTCTTCTGCTATAAATCTGGTCATGTCATCCTGTTTACATATAAGTTTGTGAAATAACATTCTAATCAAACTCGTGCTATAATTGTAATCAGTTCCTTACATTTAATGTTTATTTAACATTAATAATTTTAACAATGGGTCTTTTTTCTCAATTATGGTACACTGGCGCACACTTATGCTACAGCATGTAGTTTAGTGGTTTGTGTTGTTTTTTTTTTGCAGGAGACAGATGGATCTGATGATGTCTGGTAATGTTAAAGAGAGTATAGAAGCTAAACCAGCAAAACAACCCCAAACATCAATTCCATACAAAGTCAAACACCTTAGACATGTCCCAGTTGGTAAAATCTGTAGGAGCAAATGCAGTTTGGTCATAACTATGATTAACCATGTCTTCACCTTTATAGCAAACTAGAGAGGATTGTGAGAAATGTACTTAGTTCTACAGTCTGTAGACCTGGTAAAGTATTATATCGAGGTGCACCGAAGTTTCGGCAAGTTAGTTATAATTACTGAATTTTTTTTTTGCCAAATGGATTTTCAGATTTGGCCGCAAATCAAATATTTGATTAAGTATGTCATTTACACACCTTTCTCAATGCAAGTTACAATTAGTTCAGTTAATATATCGTATTTTTCTATTCATACAAGCCACGGTGTATAGGCACTGTTTTGCTCAATTTTACGATTCGAATACTTGCAATACTAGGTTGCATGGTCCTGTTAAATTAATTCGGTTTCGGATCGAATCCAAATAAGAAGATTTGGTACACCCCTGTTATCATATTGTATATTTTTCGCGAATGACTTTGCGAAGCTAAACATATGGTGCTAACCTCATTGTGGACTGGTCAAACAAGAAATACGCTCACAAAAAATCAATGAATGGGAAAAAAGTCGAAAAACCCTATGTAATACATTGATTTGTTTTATATTTTCACAGATGTGCTCTTGAGAATTCTGAGAGCAGATTTAAGCAATGGTACTATAACTTCAAAAGAAGCAAGTCTTCTGCTGCAGCGGGTGAATACCACATGAGTTGTGTTAAATCATCTCTCATCAAACTATATGTATGAATATCATTAAGCATGTCTTTGTTTGCAGATGTGGTTATTTTTTTTCAGGTCACAGGTCCAAGAAACGTTCTTCCCCCAATTCGAGCACCGACTAGCCAGCAAGCATATTCTCACTCCGCTCCAAACAGAAAGGTTGAGTATAGAGATCTTTTATCAGACTTTTTTTATCAACACAGACTATTCATTCCTTTTCTCTCATAATGTAGATTAAATCGTCCAGTCTCTTTTATACTTATCATTTTAACTTTCTGCAGAATATTGTTTCCAGTGATTTTCATTTTGGTCTTGCAAACGGGGTTAAAAGCCCTTCATTTGTTGATAAGCCACAAAAAAGGTACTATAAGTTATGTTTTTTGAATAATGTTTTGTATAACGTTATGCAAATGATTATTTTGAAAATCCATTTCTTAATACCTCATGTTTAGTTTCTACAGCCCACCACCTTCAAAACCTTTAGAAGAAAATGAAGGCATAGTTTCACAGAAAGCAAGTTCCGTGTCCTCGAAGTTTAAAGAATCTAAAACCATCACTCACACAAAGCCTATTCTTAGATCACGCCATAGTGTATCTTCAATGAAAAACAGAAGTATATATATTATCTGAGCATTGTGTCACTGCTTATTTCATGCAGTATAAAACAACGACATTTTTAGGAAGATTTATATGCAGTGCAAGCACTTAAGAAAATTGCATTTTTGTAACTTATTTCCTTCAAGTATTTAAATTAAAATTGCATCTAATTTTCAGCTCATCTCTCAAATATAACAGTAAGTAATACAGACACTAGTGCAAATGTTTCATCTCCACCAAGACCATTTCACTACATGCGCCAGGCTCAAGATCTCAGTTTATGTATGTTTGTGAAAAATATTTAAAGTTATCCTTTAGACATGTAATTGTGTTCGTATGGATATAGTTCACGTCATGAGAATTCGTATAGGTCCATTACCAACACCACCACCACCAAGTCCATCAACTGAAAGAGATTCTGAATACAATCTGATTTTGGGTGGATCAACTGTACTTGCCCATGCATCTCGAATTCCATCCTTATCTACGAACAGTCATTCATCAGAAAATCCTTCCATTCCTGACAGGTAATACCTTGGTCTACAAGCTATATCACTACCATGTTATGTTTTGGATTGTAAGCTCTATCACTGCCTGGCGATGCGTTGGAAGTATGTTTTATTCATGAACGGCCATAGTTACTAATAGTAGTTAAATACTTTCTAGTTTCCTTTTTCGAGTGTTACAATTACAGTATTGTGTTGAACTGGTTTGCAAAGATTTTTGAATGGCACAAACATTGGTTGAGAAATACTAACTTGAATGCTGTTGTCTCTTCCCAATTACCCGCAATGTTTTTTGCTCACCTTGACAGTTTTAAATTAAGTTGATAAAATTGAGTTACAAATATTAACTGACATAAATAATTGTATTTAATTTATTACCAGATGCAGAGATACAACTGCTCAGACACATTCAACAGACCCACCGTTCAGTTCTCGCAAACCTAGCAGTACTGTGCAGGTACAACCAAGATTTGAAAACTTTTATATGAGCTGAAATGTAATTTCTGTGGATAATTCTAAACCAACGTGAAGTTGCTTACTTACTGCTTTATCATGTATTCACAGACATACTGGGCTTGAACCTGTTTCAATCTTATGATTAGTTTTTTACTACTGTTTATTATTCATAATTGAGTGAGACTGTAGACCTTCCTGCAAAATGGCGTAACACAAAAATATGGAATAAGTAAACATTTAAGAAGTAAATTAACTTCTCCTTGGTTAATTGAATTATTGATTCTACTCTGACCGTCGTGGTGAGCGGATATGCTTTTATTGCTGCTCTACTGTTAGTAAGATTTCAGCTTGAATTTTGGCAGCTCGTGCTAAAGTTTTATACATACAGTTGCAATCCTAGTCTGTTTTTCCTTACCTTCTTATAACTGATTGCCGGTTACAAGAAAGGTGCATAGATTTTTAAAAATGTACTCATTACTCATGCAGTGATTTGTGTTAATTTTAATTTTCAATGCCGGAACATAAATTGTCCTTTCAAGCCTGGACCGCGGTAAAGCTGCTTAGCATTAATGCCTTACCGGCCACGAGTTGTGGTACGAGAGCAGGCGCTTGAAAGCTTCGGGCCATTCCTGTGCGCGTTTCCTGTCAACAACAGTTTCCTTCTTTGTCGTTACGCGATTGCCTGTGTACTAATCTAGTTTTCGGGGCCACTGAGGATTCCTGTTCATATTAATCAAAGGCAAAAACGTTTACTGTCTGCACCACGTTCTAAGAAATTACAATCATATACATCATGTTATCTTATTCTAGTTAGTGCCAAGGTGGAATTACCATCATTTAAAACCTGGTCGTCAAGTAGTTTGTTAACTATGGTTGTGCTGAACTGTCACTTGATGGCTAAAAAAACTTTAACCATTGCTGATTTTTTTTTGACAAGAGATTTGGACGTTATGACTTTGACCGAAACCTTGCTTGGTACAAACAATGATTCACAAAATTTAGATGAAATGATTTGACGGGATACAAAATTACATGTACCTCACCCCTCTGGTTGCTGTGGTTTTGCAATTTAACAGTAACCTGAAAATCGCAGCAATTAGAAACCTACTTATTGGCAATTGAATGAATATTGCGCACATCTGTGTTAAGCGTTGACGTGTATGTGATTTATCGCCCCTCTTTTGATAGCGAATGGTCTTATCCTCTCCATTTTTTTTGGTGAATGGTCTGGACTTCTTGATACATTGATGTTGGACTCGCATGAAATCATTTTAACATCAGTGTCCCTACCAGCCTTGGTGCGAAGAGATTTGTTATCCTACTCGAGGTACATGACCTCAACCAGCACGTAAGTGCTCCAACTCACTCATCAGGTCATGCCTTGGGTCTTGTAATCATATGAGATCTTTCTTTGTTATTCCACGGTGTAGTTTCTGTCAGTGACCCAGGCCTGGCGTTCTAGGCCCATGTAGTCTCTATTGGAGTCGTTTACTACCCTTTGTCACACGACAAACAACAAACATGCTCGATTGATCAATAAAGTTGTTACCATTACATCTTGCATGGTTTAAAAAAGAATTGCGGCTTGCCAGAAATTTGAGGAGGAAACTTGAATGACCCTGACGCAGATTGAGCTTTATGGTTCATAATGCAATGTACAAAGATCAATGCAGAGATGTTGGCAAATTAATTTGAGTCGCTAAAAGGAACTTCTATGATAAGATGCTGAATAACAACTCACTCCATCAAAAGGAAATTTTCACAGTTGGACACCGGCTGATGGGATACAAATATAGATGTGCTGATGATTGTTTACCTGACTTGAATGTGGCAGAGTCATTCAGTAATTATTTTTCTATGAAGATTGCCAAACTGAGAGCCGATCTGTTGTCTTCTATCGAGACCTCATATACCAAGGAAGCTATGAAATTTAACACTCCTATATCACGCCAACCATTCCACTGAGATAGCACTAATCTGAGTCTTCAACAATATTGCGAAGGCACTCGACAACGGATCGTCCGTCATGCTAGTGATGCTTGTTCTCTCAGCTCTCTGGCAAAATCCTTGATTGGTTCCACCCGTATTTAATTGATCGAAGTCAGTGGATTTGAGTGGGAAATAACATTTCCCACAAGGGGTACAGCAAGGGTTGGTTCTGGGTCCTCTGTTATATTCCTTGTACACTCAAGCTATAGGTGATATCTGCCGAAAACGCCAAGTAGGCTATCATTGTTATGATGATGACATCCAGCTCTATCTTGTAGTTGTTGACTTCCTGCAAAAGTTAGCACTTATCGAGACTTATCTGGGAACATAAATACTTTTTCATCCAAAGCGCTTCCCTGGAAGAAGGAATTTAATATCCATGAGTGGAACTTTGTTCAACCTCATTTTGTCTTTAAACCATAAGAGCCTGGGAGTTTTTCTTGATTGCTCATCAAGTCGACAGCTTTGCTAGATCCTCCTACTTCCACATTAGGATGAAGTGTCGTTATCTTTCAGTGAAATCCTGCAAGACGTTTTTTTATATCATGACTTGACGACTGCGATTCTCTACTGTATAGTGATGTCTCGAATGCAATGTTTCCAGAATACCAGTGCACGTTTGATTTGTTGAAGGAAGAAGCACGAGTACATTAATCATGCCCTTGATCCTAGCCACTGTTTTTAGGAGTCTGGCCGAAGTGGGGCCTGATTATCTCAGTAACCATTTGTGCTTTTATCAGCCAACAAGATTTTTGTCATCACAATCTAAAAACTTATTGCGAGTTACATCACGTTGGAACATATAGTGACAAAATGTTTTTGTAGCTGCTGCCATGGCCTGGAATGATGCTGATAACCTGAGCTCTTTTAAAAAAGCATTAAAATTAAATTTTTTACACTCTGCTTTTGTGTTTTAAATCATATATATTTTGCATGTTACTTGTCGTTTTTTATCTGTTTTCTGTAAGGCACCTAATGTTATTTTTATCGGGTATGGAGCACTATAGAAACGCTTAGTATTATTATTAATTACTTTAGGTAAATAAAGTCAAGGTTGATGACAGTGAATCTTCAAGTATGTCAATCAAAGCACCAAAGAATATGGTTAATGGTAATTCGAATGGGAAAGATGACTCAGCCTTGCCCAAAGTACGGGTAAGTATCATTACATTTCAATCATGCTACCCTTAATGCTGTACTGTAATTGATCTCAGGTTGCTTCACTATTTTATCTCAGAACTCACCTGTTAAGTTTAGTGAACGAAGGACTGTGGTTTTTGAATGAAACAAGTTGCTGCTAACCGTAGCTAAATGATTTGGAATATTTGCCAGTACTTACGTGTTATGGATGTAATAAATTGTTCATTTGAAGCCTTGCTTAAAATATTCCAAACCACATGTTCTGAAAATGATAAGAGTGTTGGATTTTTCTGATCAAAACAATGCACTCAGAGACTGCCTTGGCCATGTTTTAAATATCTAGGATACTTTTCAGCCTTCAGCTATTGAAAAAAGTAACGCCAGTTCACCAGCACCGCCACCACCATCACCTGAGGTTCCTGTTGCATCCCATATTAAGTTGGCTGATAATAGTGTTTCAGTTAATCTGAAGGATGGCCCAACTACCATTGACAACCAAGCCATTGACAAAGACACACTTCCTGCGTCTGAACATGGGGATGGTTTAGGTTAAAATTACACCAAAATGATGTTTTCTCAATTGGTGTTTGATTTTTTTGTTCAAATATTTCAATCTGTATTGATAACACCTGACAATTACAATCAGAAAACAAGTTATGCAATGTGTTTTTTATGTAAAGGTTTATGGCCACAAGTCTTTTTATATGATTTTATTATAGAAGGTATTTTCATCCAGTGTCAGTTTTTACTTTCTAGTCATCAAGCACGGAACAAAAAGAACAAGTTACGCACAGTTTCATGTCAATCTACAAAATGTTGAGAGCTAAGCAAAGGCAGTATTTGTCATAAAAATAGCTTTGTATGTGCACTAAACTGGTTACTAAAGTATTTGATTAATAATACCTGTATTATTATAATTAATCGCAACCATCAAAAATCGTAAAGGTAAAGTTTGTAACATAAGAGCTGGTTTAGCAACAAATTGTCTTTCCCTACTAATGCTCACTGTACAAATAGATCATTACTCAGGACTCTGGGTTTTAAAAATCCACAAATAATAAAAATAGTATAAATTTGTCTAGTAAAACTAAAAAAGCTTATCATTAAGCTCCGATATTGCCATTCAGGTCTGATCTTAACTAAAATTGAACACTCAGGTGAAAATTAGCCAAACCAAACCAAACCAAATTTAGTGTTATATCAGTATTGCATATGATCAGTAATAACAAGTACATTTCTTCATTACTTGAAGTTTCATATGCACAATCTTTCAGAAAGGCAATAGATTGCTGACATTTTAAAACGCAATAAAATTGACAAAGAAAATGCGAACTTTAATTTTTAACAGCATTTTAAACCCTTCATAATTTGCTTCTGCTATATGTGCTAGGCAATTATACACTAACATTTATACCATTTTACAAACTAACAAATAATAAGCAGGGAGCAAAAAACAGAACTGCCTATTTTTTCCTTCCTAGCGACGTCTGTATGCTCGTGAAATTCTCCAAGAATTAGGCTCTTCATATCGATTGTACAATGGCTCTAGTCTGAGTTGCTTCTTTTGTTTGCTCAGTCTGGTAGGGTCACCAGTTTTAAAGAATTTTGGAGCAAATTCCACCAACCATTTTGGGTCAATTGCTGTGACTTCCCTCATGTACTCTTTGGTGGTTAGAACAAGTTCATGATATACAATCCATTCAGGTTGCCTGTTGAACAAGGCGCTACTGGGATGAATGTAAACAACTTGCTGATCTACTATGGTGCGGTATCCCTCTTGAGGATCCTTTTTAGCTGCATTGCGAAAGTATCCACTGCAGATAGCTTTTTGAATCTTGGCAGTATTTTTACCACAAGTAACAACATCCAGCTTGTGACGATCCATAATACCAAGCATCTGTTTACGTACATCCTGAGCTCTACGTAATGTGCGAGCTTGAACAAAATTCTCGAAACACCAAGGATTGCTGAATTTGTTGTGCTTCCAAGAGTTGTATACAGCTAGCAGAGTAAGCTGATCTCCTTCATTTTGGTGGAACTTTGCTTTCTTCTGATCAGCTAAAGCCTGCTTATCTTTTGGCCGATAAAACACATTTTGCACAGAGAGCATGGAAACGACGGTAAGTATTTCATCACTACAACCAAGATGCACCGACATGATTAACATTTTGCAGAGCATAGGTTCCAATGGAAATTCAGCCATTCTTCTTCCCAACCTGGTTAACAAACCTTCATCATCCAGTGCACTGAGCTGATAAAGCTGCTCCATTGCGGTAACTAACGTCTCCATGGGCGGAGGGTCCATAAAATCAAAGGATAGTAAATCATTAATTCCCATGGCCTTCAAGGAAAGCACAGTAGAAGCAAGGTTGGTACGTTGCAGTTCAGGAACAGCAGTGGCCAACATTTCATCCCTATATGCACGCTCGGTGTACAATCTGTAACACTTTCCTGGACCTGTCCTTCCAGCTCTACCAGCACGCTGCTTGGCCTGTGCTTGCGAAATTGGTGTGACAACCAACTGGTCAATACCAGTCTTGCTATTGTAAACTTTTTGCTTAACGAAACCAGGATCAACAACATAATGAATTCCATCTATAGTTAGTGATGTTTCTGCAATGTTTGTAGCAATTACCACTTTTCTACTACCGGGCGGAGCTGGTTCAAAAATCCGTGTCTGCATTTCTGATGGAAGTGCTGAATACACCGGAAGGATTATTAACTCTGGTACATCAGGGCCCAAAGATTTCATTCTTTCATATAATATTTCACAAGCGGTGTCAATTTCTTCCTGGCCAGTCAAGAAAATTAACACATCACCCGGCGGTTCAGTTAAGTGAATTTGCATGACAGTTATTAACGATGCATCCAAATAGTCAGGCTCTGGTTCCTTGGTATACATGATTTCAACAGGAAAAGTACGACCAGGAATGGTAAAGATTGGTGCCCCAAAGAAATATTCAGAAAACTTGACAGCGTCCAAGGTAGCAGATGTAACAATCAATTTAAGATCTTTACGTTTTAGGACACATTTCTTTAACAGTCCAAATAAAACATCCGTATGTATTGTTCTCTCATGTGCCTCGTCAAGCATGATGACAGAATATTGAGATAAATCAAAATCAATCAAACATTCACGGAGCATCATACCATCAGTCATGTATTTGATTTTTGTTTCTTGACTAGTGCAGTCTTCAAATCTTATAGTATATCCAACTTCTTGGCCCAATCTGCAACCAAATTCTTCAGATACACGCTTGGCAACAGACATGGCAGCAACTCTTCTGGGTTGGGTGCAGCCTATTTTACCACGAATGGTGTAACCAGCTTCTGCAATATACTGAGTGATCTGGGTTGTTTTACCAGAACCAGTTTCACCAATTACAATAAGCACTTGATTTGTATGCACTGCTTCTACGAGCTGTTCTTTCAATTTGTAAATGGGGAGCCCTTGTCTCTGCTCCATTATAGACAGTTCTGTCTTTCGGCCATATGATGCTTTAGTTCCACCAAACGCTTGTCTTTTCCATTCTGGAATATCTGCAACTATCATCCCAGACCCCGACTTGCTGTTGCTTCCACTCTGGCCATCTTTGTTGGGCATCGGATCAGTCCAGTTTTTATTCATTGCAGCTGGCTGGGAATCAGAGTCTGCTTCTCGTTGTTGTTGTTTTATTTCCCTCCGCTCCTTTGATAATGCGCTTTGCATCATTGCAGCTTTTGATAAAGACCCATCGGGATTTTTAACGATACGTACAGGACTAAGATCAATACTTTGTTTGGTGTGGCCACTGAGAAATGGTGGTTCTTCCTCTACTAATTCAATCTCCAAGTCTTCATTATCACTGTCAACCTTTGGCAAGACACCCGTCTCTTCATCAAAATCAGGCAGATCTGTCACCTCTAAGCATCCTGCAGACATCATTTGTTTTAATTCCCATAGTTCCATATCAGATGTTTTATTAATTTTTTTTGGAGAAGAAGATCCATCTGCTACTGACATGTCAGATAAAGAAACATCTGTTGGTCTGTCAGGGTTACGACCAAGCACTTCTTGGGGAGGTTTGGTAGTAATCTGAATTCGGCGTGTCCTACTAGGATTTAAATCTTCCCCAGTTTTTTGGTCAACATCTTTCATTGTGAGGCTCAATTTTGCACCAGATATAGACAAAACCTTCACTTTACACCTTTGCCCTCTTTTTATAACATCAGATACATTAACAACCCTGCCCTCATTTCTGAGTTCAGAAATGTGGACAAGACCTTCTTGCCTCTTGCGGAAACCTTCAAGCTGGACAAAACAACCAAATTGCATCAAAGATGAAACCTTGGCATCATAAATGTCACCAAGCCTGACCTCTTCATTGTAAGTTTTGCGACTGCTACGACTGTGTCTATATCTTGAACTTTCTTCTTCGTCACTTCTATAACCACTTCTGTGCCGAGAAGACCTTGATCGTTTGTCATAATGATGTGATGGTGATCTTGATTTGTCTCTACCACGCTTTCTTTCTCGCTTCGGAGAGGGTGATAAACGTCTCCTTCTAGAATCTCTTGAAGTTTTTTCTTTCTTTTCAACTGAACTTTCTGACCGCATTCCTTCAAGCATCTTTAAAGTGTCGTCAGCATCTTTAGCGTCTTCTTTAGATATATTTTCTGACTCCAGTTTTGAAACAACTTGTAACTTATCTGGCTGACACAATGCAGGAAACATAGATTTGTACTTTTCGCGGGAGTCTGGTGGCAGCTTACCACTATCACTATCATTTGTTTCATCAACGGCGTCATCATTCTTGTTTTTTGTAGCATTAGGGTGCATGCGCAGAATAAGTGACAACAAGTTTTTTGTGAAAGTTTCAGGAAATTCTGCACCCTTCTTTTTCAGTGCTTTGGAAAACCGATTAAATGTTTGGTGCTTTAACGCAAGCTTGATAACGAACTCTGCCAAGTCTTTATCATTCAGACTAAGGTGGTTATCCAGTTCCGTGCATACTTTGGAAACAAGTGATAAATACTCCAACTTTTCTAGTTCTTCCATGTTAAATATTTACTGTTTCCTACACTGTTGCATAAAATGGCTAAAAAACATACATATTTCATAAGTTACAGCTCCTTAAAACATTACAACATACTTGACACAGTCTAAGAAGTTAGAACATATATAAATAAACCATGGATGGGAGTTGAGTCCTTACTCGACCAAGTATTGGCATATTCTAAATACTAAGAATCAGTTAAGTATTGCCAAATACTCTGAATCATACACAGTGTTGGTATATATACTTAGTATTTCTGCACATACAGCGAACTTCAGTTACAAGTATGAGCAAAACAATTAGCTAACAGTTTTTATTATAACCAGTACATGTTACCACAATTTGTATGTTTTTGAAACACCCTGTTAATCGATTTACTTTGCCATCATACATGAACGAAGCACAGTACGATTTTATTGACTGAGGTAATTAAAAGCCTTCGCCCTGTGCCAACGCTATCCCAGCAATGCTCATGTGTAACTCATATGTAGAAGTCAAGGTAGGCTAAATATTGAAGAAGACTCATAATGGTAGCAACAGCTCGTTTTACCAGGTGTTGTGGGATTATTCTTTATTGACAAAATGCAGCCCCGCTGCATATTCGCATTATGATTAAGTGGCATAATCAGCAACAAATTTACATCACATCTTAGTACTCATGACTCGAACAAGTAATAATTTCAATTCTGAGTCTAAATAATTTTGTTTTTGCCCCATCCCAATATAAAACACCAACTATATCTACACAATCTGAATAAAAATTACATCAAGCTAAAACCATAAAATTTAAATTATTATTAATTAAAATTAAACAAAAGAATTCAAGCCGGCAACTTTAAATCAACTAATGCCGATTATCAGAAGAATCTTTTATTAGCATATACTGTATACGACATGTACTAGTATCTACAATCTCTTATTAAAATGCTGACTGCACCGACTTAGCCTTATAACTTGAAAGCTGACATTGTTTGTGGAAAGGCACAAGTGATTTCTAATCTACCGGCCTTAATATTCGTAGGGTTTAAAGTTAGCCTGAAGCGGTCATTCAGCTAACAGTGACAACAACCCTTTAAAGCCTGGTTCAATGGACCTGGACAGTTTTCAAATGATGCTAACTTTTTAGTAGCCTAATTGGACTATCAAGCTGAAATTTTAATTTTCTAGGGATGGGTTGAGTCCAGTTACTCGGATGGGTATGGCATGCTTTCAATAGTCAGATTTGATCGAGGCTATATTTCACGTAAGTACTTCATTCATCTCTATGGGTTTGCTGCTCCCAATGTGAATTTTTTTCATTTTTTGGTTTATTTCACATTTTTTATAGTCTTGGTTTAGTGGTTCTAAATTGCTGTCTTGTGTGGTGTGATTTTATAATAGGGAAAAAAAAACTTGCACGTTTTAAATTTGGGATGGTTTGTTGTTTTATCCCTTTCATATAAGTTGTTCGCAAAGTTTCTTCCTGTATTATCAACGGTTACACTGTAAAAAATCTTTTCTAATTATAAGTCAATTTTACAATTGAGACTAACTATAAGCCATACTTTTCGTTGGAAGACTAACTATTAGTTGATTCGAACAACAAGATATCAAATTGAACTTATTACTAGTCTGCAAATGAAAAAACTAATTATAAGTCTTTGATTTGCCAGACCTCTATACATGCCAAAATTGTTTTTCTAATTATAAGTCAATTTTACAATTGAGACTAACTAGAAGTCATACTTTTCGTTGGAAGATTAACTATTACAACATTCGAACACCAGGATATCAAATTAAACTAATTACTAGTCTGCAAATGAAAAAACTATTTATAAGTCTTTGATTTGCCAGACCTCTATAATAATGGCTTCGTTAAATAGCACAGAAATCGCAATTCAGACTTATTATTAGATTTTAGTTGCGGTATCGCAAAACAAAACTTGTTTAAGCTAATTCTTTAGCAAACTATACTGAAGTAATGGACATTCGCAAAACATCCCTTACAAAAACGTAAAAATATTTTATGACGTGTTCGCATAAATTGCACAAGGATTCGGATAACTGTTAAGTTAAATTAAAAGTCTTTGATACATTGTGAACAATTCGACCAGAAAATACTTTGCAATATTCGATTGAAAAGAAATGAACATGAAACGGTTTAACAGAAAAATTCAGAACTTAGCCGGTTTTGTTTAGCTGGTTTAGAACGGATTAAAAACATATTACAGAATGCGTTAAAAACAACTATTTGTATGACTCATCTACAAATCCAGTTAAGTCAATTTTAGATGGAACATAGACAATTTCATTTATCAAGTAAAACGGAAGAGGTTCATAGTATAAAATATCATTGTAAGAAATAAACTCCAAGGCATCCATGGCACGCAATACATAACAACAACATTTCGAATCCACGCCTTCTGTGGTAAACTTTTGCACTGGAAAAACATACTTGTTTTGGAGGTAAAAAATAGCTTTTACTTTACCAAATGAAGGTAAGTCATTTTCTGGTTGACTAGTAATAAAACAATCTTCCTTAAATTTCATTCCGTTAAATTGAAACCACTTCAATTGCAGAATTTCTTGCAACAAAATACCGGGTTGATATTGATATATTTTATGAATGATGTCGTGAGAAGTTTCACGAACTTCAGGGCCATGTTGTGCATTGGAAGAAAACATGTTCCCGGTAAGCATGTTTGAACAGAGTGCTTGTTGTTGTCTTTGGGCCATGTACTTAGTAATATTTTTATATGAGGCATTTGCGGCAAGGTTTTTAAAAAACGAATGTTTTCCTTCAAACCTCATACACCAGTATCTCACGCAAGGTCCAAGCCTCTCTATGTCAGATGGCACGTGAATAAGGTAATGCTGTTTAGGTATAATGTTCGCTTCTGGAAAACATTTCTTGAAGGTTTCAAGATGGTGTCGTATTATTAATTGCAAATAGGGAATTTGACTTTTGCTAATACAAGGAGAAAATACTATTGACATAATTTCCAACAAAGATGAAAGACAATCCCACGGACTTTCCTCAAAGTCCACCACCCCATGCAAGTAGAAGGGCATCAGTCGACCGAAAGCCCACATTTGTGAGGCGGACTGTCTAAGACTTCCATCCTTTTCCAGGTGATAACTTTGGATAGGACTGGGTTTGTCGACTTTGTCTAGGTGATGATAAGGAAAATCACGTATTTGTGCATTAAACTGCTCCACTGTGAAAACTTTACGTGTTACGATGTAACATCGAAGAATGTTTTTTAGGACATAGGGAAGACAGCCTTCAAGGATTACGTGCATTGCGTCTTGAGGAATGCCGTAAAAAGGGTTAAAATGACTAATTCCAAAAACCTTTGCAAGCCTGTTAATGCCATATTCGACGGACGTTTGTTTGTTGATACTTTTGCAGTGCACTCGAATGTGTGTCTGAATATCTCTTAACACAAATTCACTTTCCCTATAACGTACCTGCATTTTATCAAAATTACATAAACATTGACGGCACTTTTGGTTGGCGAAACCAACACCTTCTTTAAAACCAGATATTTGATGTGCAGCCAGAGTATCAGCGACGATTGCTAGCAGAGTTCCTTTGAGGGTGAAACCAGGGCGGGATTTCGTTTGAATGTGAAAGCCATTGGTTGACAAAATGTTTAGCTCCTTGTAAAATGGTGTCAAAACTGCATCCAAACCAAACTTCGCCACATCGCTTGCACGGGCGAGTGCAAGTAGGAATATATTGCCCAAACGTGAACGAAAACGAGGTTCAATATTTCCAAATGATATGTAGAACGCTGTAATCTTGTGTTTCCGAGACTTACTGCCAAGCGGATTGCACAACTCAAGATCGTCGAGATACAGCAGAAGTTGCAAAGTGTTACAATCTTCTGACAGCACAGGATGATTTTTGTATACCAAACCATCGCAGAAATCCTTAACAACATCTTGGTGGCGGTAACTCGCGAGACAATTTGGCTATAATTCACAAATGAGTCGTAAAAAGAATCGTTTGCAAAAAGAAAATTAAGTAATTTTTGAAGGGAATTGTACTGCATTGTGGAGGGTTCTTTTTTAAGATGTTGCGTCTTGTTTGAAACCATTAGCCTTGTAGTAAATCCTAAAGTAATTTCCAATGGCATTGCAAGATTAAAATTTTTGGCGTAAAATCTCCGGCGCTTGTAAGACGTGTTGACTTCTTCAAACTGACTTCGTAAGGAAGACGTGGCGGCAGAAACTTTCCTCAAATCGCTGGGCTCAACCTCTGCTTTAATAACGTCCCATAATTTTTCTTGATTTTTACTGATTGCATCCACTATATCATTCATGGCAACCTGGTGCAATCAAAATAAAATACGTAAGAATATTATATAAGCAAGTAAGAATATTATAGGCCTATACTCAATTAGGGTTTTCCGAAAGCGACCTTTCAGATAAGTTTGTCTGGTCCCAAATATGCGTACTTACTTCTAGTATAAAATTAAATTTCTCATAAATTGTTTAAGTTAATGTTTCGCAAGCAAAAGTTTACCTCCATTTATCGAAATTGTTTGTGAAATTGATTCCTCTTATTCGTGCGATATTGATAAGAACCGATAGCTTATATACCTATACAGAATAACGTAATAACAGTTCATTACCTGGGTCAAATTATGTCGAACTTCCATGAAAAGAAGCTGCTTGGCGACTTCATACGTTTTGCATTGAGTATCCACATGAAATCCAGAAATTGAGTTTTCTTCTTCGGAAGTAACTGTTTTCAAAAACAAGCGCTATCACTGTCATGAGATGTGGAATAACCTTATTTTTATGAAATTTGATATCATAAAATTGTGATGATGTCAACCAGGAATGTAGACGTTACCGCTTGCTGAGCTGTTTGCAGGTGTGTGTTGGTTGGTTTCCAATTCCGTTTCGTATTCTGAAGCGTTGTTTGAGCAATCCACAGTCGCTGTTGCCAAAGAAGCTGATCTAACTTGTGTTACTGTGGATCGGATTTTTTTTTGTAAACGTATATGATGCACTCGGGACCAGTGTCGTTTAAAAGCAGCATAACTCTTAAATCGTTGTGGGCAACTATCAATTTGACATGTTATGCAAATATTTGAATCTTTTGTATGGACTGTCCTCAAGTGATAAGCGTAATTACTTAAAGTTGAAAATTGATCCAATTTTCTATCATTTTGCAAGCATGAATGGCAAACAAACATTTCTACTGGCGCTAGCTTAAAATAAACAAAATACAATATTACAGATAAACACAACTTCCTCGTGTAAAATGATCATTGATCAGTGATCATTGACCACTAATAACCTGCAACTTTGTTCATTGGAATACAACGAACATCACAAGCACACTCGCGCACTACACACGCAAGTTAGATGAAAGAAGAAAGATAGATTGTGCTTGCGCGCTGGATGAACCAACCTTTAAATTTGTAACTCGGGTTTTATTACGTCATAGTTAGGGTTTCTCTTTTCGCAAAGATTGTAGAATGTGTCGCGAGAAATTACGAGAGTGCGTTTTTGGCGTGTTACAGTACTGCAAAGAAAATGGACATTGTCGAGGAAGCAAAAAGAAATTGTTTGAGTGAACGTATCATCAAGGAACTGAAAGGTATTTTAAAACAGTTTGGGCTCTTATAGTCTCATTTTATATTTTATCTTATTTGCGCTGCTGCAGTTTGTTGGAATTGTATATATTATATCATAATGTTCCATCATTGACTTATTTCCGCATGCGTGAATTTATTTCAAGTTTCGTGTTTGGTATGGTTTTGTTGGGAACTAAAAGAGCATAAGCTATAAATCAATGGTTTGAAGTATTTGCAGTTTGTGTCTCCCATTTTCTTGTAAAACGATACTACTTCACCCTAAATTGCTTACCAATCTTTTAATAGTTGATACGGGGCTATACTGGTCGGTAATGCAGAACAATCTATTTTGGGGCTTTTAAAACAACAGACGTTGGTAAAAAAAATGTGAAAACAAAATTGTTTGTGTAAACCTAGCGCAACAACTTTTTTGATTTATCTGAATTTCACGGCATCTTCGTCCCATTTCGCAAGATTTATGCAGCTGTGAAGCAATGCGCTAAGCAATGTTCCCTTTAATTTTTCACGAGTCTCAGCAAACACACTAACTCCCTGAGCGGTCCCTTGGACCACTGTGAGCAACATAAGACATGCGCGTCGTCATTATTATGCGTTTATTTCATTTTCAATTCAGGTTGGATTTTTTTCTTGTGCGCAGGACAGATTTTCTGTGAACGGAGACAGTGTCAGCAGCGCGCATTTGCGCACGCCCGCATCTTAGAGGGAACATTGGCGCTAAGTAATAGGCTACATTATAAAAAAACGAAAACTAGAGGTCCAATACTTTTATGAGTATGAAATCGGTCATTTTATGTTTCCTCAAAAGCGCGGTCGGGACGAAAAAATCAAAACAGTTATTATTACCATTAGGGATGTGCCACGAGGAAAATTATTCGGGTTCGTGCGAACCCGAATATCATGAAGGTCGACACGAACGAATCCCGAGTCTATTCGTATTAGGACCAAACAATAAAATTTCCTCCAAAATTTGTCAAGTCTTGCTTCTAAAATGACTTAATCAATGGACAAATCGCTTTCTTTCGAAAAATAGTTGTTTCGAAAGACGATCGAAAAAGCAAAATCGTTAGGAAAACGACCTTCATTGTAAGTGCTGCTGACTCTAGTTTAGCATTGTCCGGAAACTAGATCATCAATTTTTACGAAAGTCAGTAAATTTATAAAGTAATATTATATTCTGGTGCGCCATCTTGGTATTCGTGTTCGCCCGAACTTTCCATAAAGGCGATATTCGGCGAATCTATTCGGGTTTGCGTTCGTATCGGCCCATCCCTCATTACCATGCGCCAATGAACAGGAAAAAGTGAACAAGCCGAAATGGCTTAAAAAAGTTAAAAATCACTGATAGTGATAACAACTAAAACGGCCACTACACCCCTAAATAGTTAAATCCAAAAAACATAAGTTAGAAAAGCTAAATTAAGCAGACCAGCAAGTGTGTGTTTAAGGAACAGGTGGTTTTAAATTGCTTCAAGGCTGTACAGTGTACAATCGATGATGACATTTACTTGGAGCCGGTAACCGCCAGTGTGGCGGGCGGCCGTTAATTAAACTACTTCACCCAGTTTGTAGTCGTGAAACTTGGAGCAAACTTGGCATTGTGATGGTACTCTATTACGTCTTGCTCATTGTTTATGTGCCGTTAAAATAATAATTAATTCCGTCTATCTGTTAGCTTGTTGATGTTATGCAATGCAAGTTTGTCAATATCAAAAAATGTTGTAATTCGGTTTTCAGGTTTTGTTTTTGTCCTTTTGTATAAACTATAAAACAATGAAAGTATAAATTTAGCATAGTGAAGTTCTTCTTGTCGAAGTTTGTACAATTAGCCTACATACAACAACTGTTGTTTGCCAACCATGGCATGTTTATGTTTTTATTGTTGTATTGAGGAAAGTCATTGCAGCACTGCAGAACAAGTTGTTATTTGTTCTATTGTTTATGATTTTCACTGTCATCAGTGAAATCGAGTCTTTATTTTATGGTATGGTGTGATTGGTGTCATAATATTTAAAGTCGGACCAAGGTAAGATTTGCACGACTTACACTTACTAAGCGTTTCATTGATCAAGCCCTAAAGTTTTAATGTATTTGTATCAAATCGTTTATCTTTGTCATTAACTGTAGGAAGAGGAAACCTAGTGCTATGGTAGCTTACAAGGGTCACAAGAATTACAATTTGGGTTCCCAACATTTCCGTTTGGTCCACTTAAAATATTGTAGGCTACCGTATAGTGCAGTATTATGCACAATATACCTTCTACAAAACGTAGATTATATAGGCTTAACTAAGACAATACAGTATAAAAAATACAGTACAGTAGCAACTTACGACAGAATTGTCTGCGAATGACATATTCAAGTTTCCGAATATTGCTTGTTATATAGGCTGAGAGCCTATGTGCAGTATGCATGTAAGTGTATATAATGATACATTTATAACCTACAAATGTGTTATGTTTACTTCAATTGTTTTTTTGTTTACCATACTCCTTGATGCTCTCTGTTAACTGTGTGTAATACATTGTATATTAGATTCAGGAATAACAGTAGAAGATTTACCAGTTGATGGAGCAACAATAAAAGAAGAGTTTCCTTCCTTAACCTTCAGAGAAAGACAAGAACTGAAACAATTCTTGTCAGATGTATAGAAAAAAGTAAGTTTGCAATGAACATGTGTTGTATACTGAAAACATTTTTCTACTTTGGCATTATATCCATAGGTAAGTTGTATCGCTGTACTATGGTTCAACACTGAACAAATAACATCCATACCCACGTTCAGTTTATTTTTGTATTTTTTATTACCAATCATCATCATCAATAATTTAATTGTCATTGCGAAGGTCACGTTAAGAACTTGCTCATATCGATAATGGTATGGTGTGATAATATTTATCCTTGGACTGACGTAAGTCTGACTACAGATTTTGTAGTCACAATAAAAATCAGTTGGTTTATTTCATGCCTGCCTAGACATGATTTCTAGATGTTGCCATTGCTAATTGTTTTCTCTGTGGTTGTTCGCAGTTGGAAAATGTATGCAGCTTGTTTGCATTACCAGTTTTGAGATGTCACACAAAAAGAGCAATATTCATGCGCTTCGTTCAATGTTCATAGTCTCACAGTTTCACTAAAATGGGAATCCAATATTTTCCACGGGGGTGCTAGTGAAAGTTAAACATATTCCCTGTAAACATTCTTTATTTTGGGTCTGTGAAACTACGGTTGTGCTGAATAGAAATAAATTTAAATACTGTTACTATGGTCTACTATCTACCTACCAATACTGACTATATTTTGTTTGTAGCCGAAACACAAGTTTTTTGTACAAATTTTTAATTTGCATGGACTACGAAAACCCCAAAATTGTTTCAATGCCATCAGGTTATACAGTTTAAAAATTTGTTGCAGTGTCATGTAATAAAAAATAAGTTAATTTATTCCATTAAATAATAACATCAGCTTACGTGTTGATTAAAATTTAAAATATCAAAATATTAGTTGTGTAGAAAATCAACACTGTTGTGTGTTAAATAAGTAAAATTGCCTAGCCAACTTCGTTAAGTTGCTATTGTTGTATTTCATTTTAGAAAGATGCATCGACTTCTGACATCTTTGGACAAAGCTGTCTCATGCTGTTGAATTCTTCAGCTGAAAGCAGTTACTCCACTTTTCTGACATCATCTCCAGCTCCTGAGGGTGAAAGCACACCTAGTTACGTTGAAAGTGAAGTGTCAGATGTTGCCAATGACATTTTTCCACCCAGAAGCAGTGCAACACTGCTGGAAACTAGACTCAAGACAAACGAAAAGACCATCAGTTCCAAAACATTCACATCGGTGAAAGCACAACCACAGCAGAACATATGGAATATGCAACCGTATCCAGGCAGCTTAGGGACTCACTTCCCCTTTACAGATATCGAAAAACATTTTCTTAAAACTGTGAAAAAAGAGGACCTGAAACATTCTCAGTTTGTATATATAGTTAAAAAAATAGAAGAAAACACTACAATCAGACTACAAAAAAAACCAACCAAGAGTGAACAAGTTATAATAGCAAGAAACTTGATCACAGAATACCCGGTCCTAACTTGCAATGGAGACCAGCCCTGGGCAGCACTAATGGCTGCCGTGCGCAAACGAATTCACAACCAATTTTCAAAAGCAACGTTAGTTTTGGGAATTCATAATACCAAACCCAAATCGCCAAAAAAAAAGAAAGTTGTCCAAGAATGTGTCGCAGGTAGATGCAACTCAACAGAAAAAGTGGGAGGATGAGAGAAATGATAGGATGTCGGAAATAAAGCATCTTTGTTGTAATAACAGTGTAGAAGAAGTGCTTAAAAAATACCCTGAGTATGGGCAACATCCAGAAAAGGTAATTCAATTTATTAATTTTGTGTCACTGAAAGTTTTAAGTTTCACGTACCATGCTATTACATATACTGAGACAATACACATTTATTGTCTGGATATGGTAAATTCATTTGTAGTAACGATTACTAAGGTTTTTTGTGTAGTTTGCTTTGAAAAGTAAAGCTGTGCTTCTTTTTACTTGCAGTGCATTGAGGAATATGCAGCAGCAACTAAAAGAACAACAGACACTCTGTGGGCGGATTCAAAAAAGAATTGGGAAGCTTTCTCTTCTAAATGCACTGTAGGAGGTGGAGACCCACACAGTTTCGAGTACATGAAAAATGTTGTAGCCAAGTTGGATGTTGAGGAAAGTTACATTTTTTTATTTACCCCTTTCGGACTTTTGGAAAGTTTAAAAAAATCTCATGACCAACCGTTTTTACTTTGTTTGGGAAATAAAGACGACCTGGAAATGCAATGTAGCATTTGCATTGACAGGAAACCTTTTGTTGAGATAGGAAAGGCAAATGCATTCCAAGGCATGGTGTATTTGCTAGCAACATATTATCTGTTAAATTTAGCTTATCCAGTGCAAGCCAAGCTTGCTTATCAAGCATTGGAGCACCATGTTTTTGGTGTGGGAAAAACTCCTTGCAATAGAAAATATAAGTCGCTGTTTCAGTGATAATGTGTTTCACTATGTATCCATGAAAATGTGTTCAACAATGTACTATTTCTTTGATGTATGTGTTCATCATGATAATGTTTTCAGCAGTATTCAATTTCTTTGTAATGCATGTATTCATCATGATAAATAATGTTTTCAACAATGTATTTGTGTATATATTCAAATTAATAATGTATAAAAGGAATGTCAATAAAATAACATTTCTGACTACATTTGTACTGAAATTTCCACCTGTAGTGGTTGTGTACCATGTAAATATCCACCATTTATTGATTGAATGAAATGTGACTTGTAATTAGTGTTAAATTGAATTTAAAAATTAGTCAACAAATACGACTAATAATCAGTGGAAATGACTAATAGCTAGCCTTCAATTGCGGCTAATAATTAGTCAACAAAACAAACTTATGAAAGTGGGACAAAAAAGCACCGTTTTTAGACTAATTATTATCCTCTTGTTGACTAACTATTAGATTTTATTTTTTACAGTGTAATTAGTACCGGTACCGTACGTTTCATTTCCTACAATTAACTGTAAAGACTAAACGTTATAACAAAGGAGGACATCACTATATTTCCCTTACATTACCAATCTTAACAAATAAGCTCATTAAGTGATAGTTTTTCTCATTTTCAAGTGAACGTCCAACACCTAAAAACAAACCAATTACCGTAGCTTCATAATGCTGCAAGTAGTTTATGTACATAGCTGCACACGCACAAAATAGATGGACCTATGATCACATTATCAATCATTTTATTTTTCGTCATAAGCGCAATGGGGACGAAAAATGAAGCCAGATCCTTCTAACACGCGTCAATCAGTATGGCCATTGACATGATCAGGGCCACATATCGGTAACACTTTTGGGGACAAGAAAATATAGCGGCGTCAAATAAAAATTTACAAACATGTGCAAGGCAAAATTTTAAAAAGCTAGAAAACGGCAAGATAAGCGCTTCAAAATTACTTGGTACCGGTAAGTTCGCCACAAGAATTAAGTCTTTATTTCAAAAATCAACCATCTCAAATACCTTACCTCTCAGATTATTTTTTGGTTTTTTTATATGTGATAGGGTAAAAGAATTGATACAACACAGAAAAAGTTAATCGTTCTAGCTTAACTGGGTTTTAAGATACAGTATATGCCTTTGAAATTTTGTCATTTCGCCATTTGGGAAAGCACTTTTTTCTCTTTATGCTTCTAGCATCCAATGCTTTCATGGTAAAATGTTAAAAATTGGCAGGATTCAATTCTTGGTTATATTCTTTATATTAAAATAAAATTTATTTGAACAATAACGGTGTTTCCCCTTAAATTTCATGATTAAATGCTAAATCTTTCCAAGCCTGGATCATAATGAGGGCACCGTGACAAATTTGTTTTGATTTAAATACTTTACATAGATATCATAGATTCTATTTCAGCTTTAACATCTCACGGTAAATCTCAATCTCAAATTCAGACAAAGACAGACAGACAGACAAGGAATATTTTAAACTCCAAAACAACGTCTAAAATTGTTGCATTAGCTTCGAAATAATATGATTTTAGGTATTTAATTAAGTTTTGATTATGACAGGTTTTTCATATATCACACAATTAAAAACCGTACCAAAATGGTTGTATAAAGCGAGTTAGTCATATTATCCATGGTCATTAAGCGGATAAAATGATGTCAAGGTTATAGAAATTTTTTAACGACCTGTAGATAAAACTTGGTCAAATTGCCAAACTTGCTATTCTCTTCCAAGTTTGTATCTCAAGTTAAGATGGTGATAAAAATTTTGAAAAAGTCCATTTCCTAAATAGACTATTCTACCTTCATCTTGTGGCTGGTCAAAACATGGTGATTAGCACTGCTTTACCCATAACTTTTTGGAAAAATATAAGTGTCTGAACTTACTCATTTTAAAGCTTTTTGGTATGGAACTACTCAATGTTTATGGGTGTATAATTGCTCTTTTATGTTTTTACTTGGATTGATATTTCTTTACCTTTACATTTGAAACAAAAAAAACTTCTTTGTTTTAGCTAGGTTAGGTTTTAGCTAGCTAAAGCAAGATTGCCAGGAGCTTCATTAACGTAATTTATTTTCACAGCGCATAACCACCAAGTTCTATCCAAATTATGAGAGGATCATTTAATAGAAAACTGATATTTGTCATAATTTCTTTCACTTGTGTATTTTGTTATTTTACCTTTTTCTATGGATTACTTGAACAAGAAGATTATGCTCAAAAATTGCAAGTGAAGCAAATTAAAGACCTTCATAATAAAATGGATAAAGTAAGAATACTTGCTTCACATATTATATAGGACACTATTAGTTGCGTATTTTTTTGTGTTGCGTTTCAAACTCTTTAAAATTGACATGCTATGCGAGGCAGAGTAGTCATCATGTATAAGTCTACCAGTCCTTTTTCCCTATCATCACAGCCGTGTTATTTTTTGGTATTATACTTCAATGAGCTAATCACATGTTACCTAATGTAATTATCATGTAGTTTATAATGTCTGTCCGTAATTCTCACCATGCTAGTTGCTTGATAACGAAATGCAAGACAATGACAAGACAATGACAACAATTGTTGAGGATAACGAAAGATATACATAAAGTAAGGACCTAAGGTCCTAGACAAACAGCTTTACATGTTATGTACTTGGTTGACAGGTAATTATTGCATCTCACTATCTAATAGGTAGTTGCGGGCTCACCCTGTATTGTAGGCCTATTAGGTGTTATCCTGAATGACCAAGAAATGAACACATAAATAAATATATGGCACAGAAACTGTGTTGATTGAGAGGCGATACAACAGGAAGATGGCAGGCCCGAAAGCATTATATATAATATATTGTTCATACAATGTTTGTTTTCAATTCGCCAATAACACATTGGTATAATATTTATTATTGTTTTGTGTGTGAAGGTTTCAAAAAATTTGAAAGAAAATCAGTCCTTTCTGAACAAACTACATCGTCACTTTGAAGTGGTTATTGCGAAAGAAGCAAAAATCTTACAGAATCTCACAACACCAACAGCAATCAAGCCTCAAAAGCTGCCTTCTAGGGTATGTAATTATGAATTTTTGTTGGGTGTGACTGTGATCATTTTTGCATACGATATTGCATTGCTCGTAAGCTTATAGCTTATTGGTATTAATGATGTTTGCATAAACGTCACAGTTGGATGGTTTCTAATATTTTTTAGGTATTAAAAAAGCGTATTTATATATAAAATTTTGACGTAGACTATAGTTCATATGCAAGCTATTTTTTAACTGCTGTTGTCCGAGACAGAACGAGTAGAAAACGAATACAATAGATATATACAATATATACTGTTTCATGCCATCTGTTTTGGATAACATTGTTATAAACTCTTTTGTTTATTTTTCATTCAACAATGCCATGTGGTAGCATGAAAAGATTTTGTTAAGAATTAGTTAAGTTGTTAGCATAGCTTGAGGTGTATAGCTGATAACAAAGGATACAGAGTAGCTGGTATCATAAATTGAGCAGTGAGAACCAGCAAGATCTGATTTAAACAAATGAAAAATGTCATTCCTTGCAATTATAGACATGTATATATTAGTAAATTAATTTTTTTTTTCAGTTTCATTTAAAATCAACCACTTTTCATGTTGATTTTTTACATTTACATATTTACAATTATTGAGAATGAGCAAACAAGCTTAACAAGTTTCACTGTAAATGACACTATTTTACATTTAACAGTTTGGAAAATTAGAATTTGGAATTTCTGCCTTTCACCAAAACTTATTATCGGCTTAATATATTTGAGTAACATAAATGATAAACCATATGAGATAAATGTCAGTAAGTCAGTTGTAGAACATGTATGGTCAAACGTCCTAAATCGGGCGCCCACAGATTTGTCACCAAAAATACGCACAGGTCATTTTCATCTGAACGTATTTTGTCAGGTTATTGATTTTAGGCCAACAACATGCTTCGCATTGGCTGGCTGAAGTTTGTTGTGGATGTTCTACGCTGGTAAATTCGAAAAAGTTTTTATGTCATTTAGTAATGGAGGGTCTTAGTCTTCGATCACAAGCAAAACATTTTTAAATCTTCTGCAGAGTCAGAAGCAGTAACGAGCGTTTGAATTAGGTATGCATTTTGTGGTTTGCACATTAAAAAAAACACAGGTCACCTGAGTGGTCTTGAGATGACTCTTTGCCTGACTGAAGTTTTTTCCTTTTTTTGTTTGGTGTCTTTTAAAATGTAAATCTTTATTTTATATGTTAAATATGTTTCATTTCCACTCGTGTCCACTACAAAGACCTAATAAAGTGGACTTACTAAACTAGGAAATAGGATGGCAAAGCCTTTAGTGCGTTAAGTCTTATGTGTTTTAATTTTTCTCAGGTGTTACGTCTCACTTCATTATGCTTTACTACTTTAATAAATTGCTTAAAATGTGAAAAACATCGTCTTAGCCTATTGGTGTACTCATCAATTTTATTAGGTTAAGCAACGCAATTCGATAAGGGTTCATGAATAAGATCATCTGATACAGAATAAGTTGAAAAAGGCCACACGCCAAGAAATTCAAAGAGGCAGATAATGACTTTCATATTAGCAGCACACCATTCTATTGTTGGCAGACAATACTATTTGCGATATTTACATTTTATCTTCACCAAACGTACTACATAGTAACAAAAAGTAGTGAATCTTAATTCGAACTGTAAGTGGCATTGCAACTTAATAGCAGTAGGCCTACGAAGTAACAAACAAAGAAAGTTGCAGATTTACTAAAGTGAGTAATTAATTTCTGAGCTAGTTAGGTACCGAGAATAATCATGAAGTTCAGCTGTACGTAATCGTATTTAGTTGTGCATCGTCTGCCCATTTATTTCGCACGTGCCTCGTTAAGCAAATCGAGTGAATCATTTTTTTTAACATCTATACCCGCCACGTATGTTTTGAGGACCAGTGCTACTAATTTGATGTTTTTGGTCCGCAATGAAATCACAGTGCAAATTGCTAATTACAATTTAGAACTTTTATTATTACTAAGTGTAGGTTGGTACCATCTTCCACCCTAGTATGACTTATTGCAAGTGATGCACAAGCAAACTTGTAATTGGAAAGTTTCCAAAAAAGTGTGCCTAATTAGGACGTTTGACTATATAACGTGTATAAAAGATTGTTACACCTAAAGAATCAAGCTCAAGCTTGCAAAAGCTCGTGTTACTAGATTGAAATTAACCATAAGAGACCATATATTCTTTTATTTTTATTAAAAACGTCAATTTACCTACTACTTTTATGCATGCTGTTATTTCTATAGACCCAACAGTTTAGTTGTAGCGTATATACTTTGTCACTTAATCGACGATTAGTCATATTTACTTGGTTATGATTGATGACACCAGTAGCTTTCACTCTGAAAAATTAATGTTTCCATGTTGCCGCTCAACACAGTAACCATAGTAAAAGATGCTAGCCCACTAGTGAAAATAAGGACTTCTTTAGTTTTGTTAACCCGTGCAATGCAGATTAACTTTATTAGGGGGTTTGTCACATTACTGGCGAACTTTATATGTTGTTTAGACTTTTTATTTTTTGATGCCCTGTTATTAATCTTGTTACATCTGGTTTTGCATTAATTGTTGCACATTATTAACGGTTTCACACTATACATACATCAAAAGTCAGATTGCTGCCAAGAAAGTTTTTAAGATGCTGTAATTTATTGTTTCAGGTTACAATCCCTGTGCTTGTACTTGTTTATAATCGTCCTTCAGTTTCTCGTTGCTTGGATCTGCTGTTGAAATATAAAAAAACTGTTAATGCAGACTTTCCAATTGTTGTAAGTCAAGATGGGAATCACCAAGAAACGACAAATGTTATACAGACATACGGTCAGCAGGTGAGAAAAGTAGTTGTCTTGAAACAAGCTAAAATTTGTCCAAATTACTGTGCTAGTGATTTTGTGACAATTAATTTGTTGATGTGTGTAATCGTGCAATGCAAGTTGTACTTAAGTGCAGCTTTACACATAGTATTAAACTTTGTTTTTTCAAAAGTTTTTTTGATATATATTTTGGGTATGGTTGCATTTACCAATCGCTTATATTCAGAGGTGGGCAGTACCGAGGTATTATAGTACCGACGTACTGTATTGCGGTACTTTTTCAGTAACGATATCGGTACTTTCTGTACTTTTAAAATGATTACTTCAAGGTTTTGTGAAATAAGTTTTTTAAATTTTCATTTTAATTGAAACACAGTGCCAATTTTAGTACTTTTTGTTCTTTTTGTAATCTAAATATGTCCAATAAAATCACAAAGAGTGTGTTCACATATTTTTTGGACCTGAAGTAACCTTATGTGGGATCATAATATTGACAAAAATTGCACTTGCAACAGGATCCGCTGTACAAAATGTACCAAACTACTTTTCTGAAATAGTACAGAATACCGGAATTGTCGCTATGTTGCCGCATAAAAACAGTGCCCTGCTGCCCTCACCTTCGCTCAACCCGACTAAGACAAGGATTGAAGTGTATATCTATTATTGGCCTACTACTATCATATCTTCAAATCTTGTTTTGCTACAAAAATGTTTTGGCCTAAATTTTTAACTTTTTGTTGGATAATTGGGCTGCTTATTTGAAGCCCTTGAGTGAACCAGCTGATCAACACCTATTCAGGTTCTTGCACGTCTTTTTGAGAACTATTCTTCACTCGTTTTCAGGATGCATTGATTTAGTTGCTATGAATTTTTGGAAGCTTATCTAGTGTCTTCAGTATTTGCAAAATTTGCGACTGTGATAAGTTAACTTTAGCTGTAATATTTTTCTGCGACGTCTTGCCTCCTTGGTAATTATACTGACATGTTTTGCTGGTGCAATCTATTAACAGGTACAGTATTAAATACTATACCAAAACAACAAAATATACACTTTGAAAAAGCCAATAATCTCCCCAAGGCTATTCCTCAATTGACCACATGTGTTGTGCACAATATAATTAGATGATAGTAGGAGATGAATTTCATTTTAAAAACTTGTAACGCTAGCCAGATACACTGGGCTTTTGTGAAAAAATCCTGATCTGGCTAAACTATATATACTTTTTTTCCAGCTGCCTTGTATTTAATTCTTAGTATTTTATCAATTTCAAGTTATTGTTCCAACTTCATTATTTTCTAGATTTCTCATTTCAAACACCCTGATGAACCAGTCAATTTACCTAGCAAACAAAGACACATGATGGGATACTACAAAATTTCCTCTCATTATAAATGGGCTATATCACAAGTATGACTTATAGCTTACAGATTTTTGCGTAATTGTAGTATCTTGTTGTGGTCTGTAATCAAAGTAGTCTGTGTTTGCCAAGTTATATTACTCAGTCCTATTTTTAGCTACCATAACTATTGTCTTGTATACCTAGCGTTTGATGTAGTTTTGCTATCATTGCAAATTTCATGTCGATATGAATTATGTCTGCCAAGTAGGTTTTGTTTTCATTACCATTTTATGTTTTTCTGTCTGTCAGCCTGTATAGCAACAGCCCAATATTATCTAACTCTTACAAATACTTTACCAGAGGGTTAGGATATATGCTGATAATTGTAAGACTCAAGTATTGACTGCTTCACTGGCATCTGTGTCTTAGAATTGCCATTGTAGCTGGTAGGCAGTAGCTAATACAAAATACACCCTGAGTGACATCATATTTAACATAATACACCTCATAATATTATCACATACAACTCAACTCGAACCTGAATGATCGAAACATGCCAAATGAGTACAGAAGAGAGATGTTAAGAGGGTGAATAGTACCACCTTATTATTTTATACTGAATGAATTATTATATAATTACATTTGCTTTTATCTCTAATTTAATTCCGTTATGATGATTTGCTAATAATCACACTACAGCAACACAGTACAATGTGCTGCAGCTTCAATGTTAATACCACTTCAATGAATATTGAACTCATATTGGTTATGCTGGCATGAATTATTGTAATTTATGGACACAACTGTACTGTTTGGAGTTTAGATATAACCCATTCGTTCACCGTTATCACATCAGACTTACCCTGGGCCTATCTAACAAATAGGTTAGGAGAATTTGTCCAAAAATTTCTTGTCAGCTTGCTCATGGAACTGTTGGAGCATTTGGCTCACTATAATGTGACTTGGGTGCGATGCCTTACTGCGTTGCCATTACACGATAGCAATTTATGCAAGAATATTAAGGACTTGCTGCCACAAAAATTATGTAGTTCCACTTGAACGAATTTCGAATATATTTGTTTCCCCAAACAGTTAAGTTTCACTGGTCACAAATATGTTGTCCGATATGGCTTTTAATATGACACACTAGCTTTTTTGAATAGTTTGCTTTGTTTTGAAAAAATGTAATTAAATGAGAGTTTAATGTCATTTGGTCACATTGAGTTCATTTGTTCAACAAAGAATATTTATTCACCCATTCAGGTTTGGCTTTGTGTCATCTTAACTCTAAAAAGATTTTTAAAGAATTTTCAACATCGAAATCAAAAATGTGTTATTGCAAAAAATAACGAAGGCTTTTTTGGCTTTATACTGCTAGTTAATGCAAAGACACAATATTCTCATTTCTGATACCATTGCAGTGCATATATCTTCAGAACAGAAAACAAATTCCCTTTCTGCTTTAGGTAGACATAAAAAAGAATGAATGGGACATTTTTTATGCTTACTGGTGCTTTAGGGCCTGTAGGCCCATCCGAAGCCCTATCTAAAACAATGCAAAGTACCATATTTCAATTTGAATTTGCTTCTAAACAAGCCCGGTCACCTGGCTGAGTTTTTGTATCCGCCGAGATGTAGGACAAAAGGACTTAACGCAGTATTTTGAGCAAATTCTCCTATCTGGAATTCTCACACCAAATGCTTCAACTTTTTAACAACTTTTTTCCTTGTATTTTTCCAAAAAATCAGCCAAAAAGCCTTAACTTTGAACCAACACAAAACGTCAACTTTAGCCTGAATCTACACTCCGCACACGCCATAACAACAGCAAACATTCACAATTTGAGGTCGCGTGCGCACTGGACCGGAACCATTGATACTTTTTCTATAGTGACGTCTTGCATGCGACCTTCGTCACAATCGCCGGGTTGCCGTTTTAAAACTGCTCAAAATGGTACTACAGGCCCTTTACCTACTTTTTTCGGTATGAAGTATATAAAGTTTTTTTAAAGAAAAGTTTTTTTTTATTTAGAAAAATATTTGATGATTGCAATGAGACTACTGTTACTACTGTAGATAAAAATCCTAATCATTTTAGATGAGAATTTTGGTTAATTCTAGGTGTTCCAACACTTTTCCTCTGCTGAAACTCTGATTATTGTTGAAGATGATTTGGAAATATCTCCAGATTTTTTCTCCTACTTTTTTGCCTTGTATGATCTATTTATGAAAGATCAATCCTTGTATTGTGTGTCTGCTTGGAACGATAATGGAAAACAAGGTCTGATAGATGAAAGTGGAAATAACATCTTATATCGTTCAGATTTTTTTCCAGGACTTGGATGGATGCTAAAGGCAAGGCAAACTATGTGTTTTGAACATTTTTTCATGTACAGTGTTATCGATTATTTTACAACATTTTGTAAAAATTTGGCTTTGCTTATACAGTAGTTTCAAAACTGTTTATTAAACATTTTGGGTGTTGCACTTGGTCACATCCATTAAATTATTAGTTTGTTAAAGTCGCATTTGTCGGATGATCTTAACCTCCAGCATTCATCTGTAAACGAAAACCCGGACAAAATCAAAAATGATGTGATATATATCAAAAGGAATTAAAAGGTTAACAGAACATCCAGCCAATAATTTTTTTTAATTTTGCTATCACATCAGGCAATTTACCATTATATGCGTTATTGCTAAATTTTTGTAAGTTGAGTGCTTGAGTTGGCTAATCCAAATTAATCTTGTTTTCCAAGACTGCTAAATTTTAAATCATCTTAAAGATTTGCTGGAAAAATTCCTGAGTGTGGGGCCCCTCCAAGTAGGCGCTCATGTCTTACACTGCATATGCCTTAAGAATATGTAATTGTAGTTATTGGGCGTTAGGAGGTAGTAATAACAGTAGAACGAGTACTGTACGGTAGTATAATCATGGTGCAAATGTTTTTTAGTAGACTCGAATTTTTTGCCTTGCAAGTCTTGAATATTGTTTAGCAACCAGTTATTTTTACATTACCGCTATGTACCAGGTGCACAATGCCATGTGTATTAAGTAATTAACGTTTAACTCGTGGTCATAGTTTTTAAATGTAAATTTTGTGTAATTACAGAAATCAACCTGGATGGAATGGAAGGAAAAGTGGCCATCTGCTTATTGGGACGATTGGGTGCGTGAACCTAGTCAGCGAAAAGAAAGAGCATGCATTAGACCGGAAATATCTAGAACCAAAACGTTTGGTAAAATCGGTGTCAGCAATGGTCAGTTTTATGAGAAGCATTTGAAACATATCATACTCAACAGTGTGGTTGTAGACTGGGCCGACGTTGACCTATCTTACCTAAATAAAGTCAAGTACGACAAAGAGTTTTTGAAAAAGGTCTACAAGTCACCTTTAATATCTCTTCAAAGTCTTCAGACTCAAACCTTTCCCCCAAGCAGCACTTTAAGACTAGAATATATTGATACATCATCTTTTGTAAACTGTGCAAAGATTTTAGGCGTGATGGAAGATTTTAAAGCCGGTGTAGCACGGACAGCCTACCATGGCGTTGTAACCGTTATCCATCACTCTCGGCGAATTTACATTGCCCCAAAGCAGCCTTGGAGTGGTTATAACCCAAGATAGCACTCCCTTTGAATGCTTCCCCCGAAAGCTACTCCATGCCAATAATGCTTCCGGTTTTCTATGTTACGATATGGTACCGTCAAGGCATGAGCTACTTTTTTAAATTGAATAGTTCAGTAGGAAGTTTGGTCCACCGATTGTTTGATAATAATTAATATTCAACGTTATTGAGTTAACGTTGTTCATAGTTCTGCTCTTCCTATCTGTTTTATGCGTACTATCTTGATATGATATGTTTTGGGTTTGGTGGCCGTGCTAACCTTCCACCATTAGCCATTTTTTCCCGTTGGCTGAATGTTTGGGAGCGTATTGCTTATTTGACATGTACACCAAGAGGTTAGCACCATAGTTTTCGCTCTCCACATTCAATGGCAAAAAAACAACACAATGTGTATGTTGCCAAAGGTTATGTAACTACACTAGGGTTACCATATTTTATAATGCACAATCCTTGACAAACGTACCTCAGTTGCATTGATCAACTTTATAATATTGCCAAAGTACATTGCCGCCATTGCTTTTGTGATAAACACGACACAATACATAAACAGCAAAGAAATGTTGCATTGCAATACACAAATGCAAGTTTTCTTCTATATAGTAAAATTTATGAAAACGAAAATTAGCACAATTTTTACAAAATATGCTCCAAGGGATTTACAAGTAATGAACGTATAACAGTTTATGAATAATACTCTACTCTCCCTCATACCAATCGTACTTTTCCGAAGATCTGATTTGTTTCAACAAGCTCTTGTTAGACTTCAAAAACACATAAAATTTTCCACAAAACATACTTTGTACTGAAGTGTTGAAATTCCTTTCATTCTATCAATGGTCATCTTATCTCTTTTTTAAAAATCTTATGTTAAAAGGTAGTAAACAAGTCACGGCGTAAACGAGTTGCTGACAGCTTTTTGACGAGCTGAGAATGTTCGTGACCTAGAAAAAATTTGAAAAAAGGTGGCAACCTAGAAAAACTTGAAGTAAAATACAATTCTAAAAAATCCCGGACTTTTAAGTACATTTTAGCATTTCTCCCTGACGCAGATTGAAACACTAAATTCCCTGACATGTCAGGGAAAATCCTGACGTATGGCAACCCTAAACTACACTGTTTTAGGTGGGAAGTATTTTATTTCGGATTATCTATATTTTCAGCATTCTGTCTTTCCGTGAAAAAAATTAATTTATTTTTGTGTTGTTACAAAAGGAACACTTGTTTTGTTTATGGAAAAGTAAAGCACGTAGGCCTCCGCTTTTCGAAAGGAGCGCCTTGACAGAGTTCTCTTGTTGATCACATGTTACCTTCCGCTTACTATTCCTTTGTGCAATTAAACCAAATGCATTTCACTGACGACTTAGCATATTTACACGTCATGCTGACGCACCACTTATGTTGCTTTACTCACGCAGAAAGACCGGTGTAGTATACATGGAACTGCTTGCAATCTAATGTTATTGCGCCACATTAAACTGAGTATATTTATATTGAGATATAATGACTGCTTTATCTTTGATTGTGTTTTTTGACCGATTACTGTTGCTACCGCCGTAATTAAAAGATATGTTGTGCGAAAATCCTGGGAGGAAAATTTGCACTGGCCGTCAACAACACAATGAAAAGCAGATGGCATCATAAGAAGCTTTGAAAATCCAGAAGTAGTTATCCAAGGAGAGCCCCAAGCGAGTCCATTTTTTGCTAACAACGTGGTCAGTTGAGTAAACTGTAGCCATGAAGGTACCCTGAAGAAATTCTTTGTAATCAAATGAAAAATTGGTATCCACCGGAACTTGCACAAAAGACGAGCTCGGTATGATGGTAAATGGGGTTTGAACGGTACTATACCACCTAATTACTGCACTGCGGTACTTAAGGAAAACGCAGTCGAACCCCTGTACCGAATTATTTTTTTTCAAAAAATTTCTGTTGGTCCCGGTACTTAGTGATTACTAAAACATTTTAAGAAATAGGCCTACCGGTATGATTTTCGGAAGTTCATTTTAATGAAACCTTAATGCCAATTATAGCGTTTGTTGTTGTTTTTTAATATAAAATGCAAGGAGTAATTTCACTAACGTTTTTACTTATAGTAGCCTTTATCGGAAAAAATTGCACTTGGAGCAGGGTCCGTTATATCCTATATTAATTACAGACCTATTTCTTCGAAACAGAATGACTATTTCTCCGTAAGTAGCACGCAACCCGTAAATAAAGAAAGGCGCTTAGGTTGGCTGTCGTTTTATGTTTTTAACGAAAAGCTTGGCAATATAGCTTCTGTGAAAGGTTTTTTCTATTTTTTTTTTTCGGCTATCCAACGTCTGAAAACTTACCACTTTGGTAAACGTAAAAAAATTAAAATGCGTCTAAAATCAACAGAGTTTACGGAAACAATGATAAAAACATTTACTTGCGGAACCGAAAGCGAAGTTTTTTTTCCAGATACCCAAATTCAACTTCAGGAAACGCCGAAATAGCCTTTGGTCAAACGCCAGGGGTCACCGAAGTGCGATAACTGAGCTTGTATGAACGGGAAGCCGGAAACGGTCACCGAATGCCTATTTTCTCAAGTTGTGTGGCTAAAAAGTGGTAAAACGAGTGCGATTTTCGAGCTACTTTAATCATTTTCCGGTAAAATAGTCATTCACTAAGTTTTAATAGGCGTATGTTTGGATGAAAGAAAAATTTAAGGCTCGAGCGATGAGAAATCAGGCCTAGAATTAAGTCTTATATAAGTGGTTCAATTTTTGCAAAACTTCAATGACTCAAGTCATTACAATTCTATTCTTTTGTATTTTAGTTGCATGACTTTTTATTTCATGGAAATTGTAACTTTCTTGCCCGCTTTTAAAGAAAAAAAAAATGTCTGGTGCAGAAATGCGCAATTAGGCTAGGCCGAGCCTAAATGACGGCATGGTTTGAGTATATAGTAAGGGTCTACTCTAGCATTTGACAGGGAGTCCGAAATTTTTTGTGCGTGTGCAGCTTTGTGATATGTGTTAGTCATTGAACGCTGGCGGGGCAGCTTCCGTTTCGATACCCAGTGGCGCCAAACCTTTGTGATGCCCTTGGGTAAGGCATTAACGCCTGGACTGCAAAGTATGCCAGTTTTCACTGACACCTTGGGATTTTTGGAGACACTGGTTTGCCGCGGTGTACGTGCGATGCCGTTATAAAAAAAATCGGGTATGCTCTTGCCATGCTCTGCAGTCTGGGTTAACTACGCTTGCTGCGGTTCAGTGGAGTGCTCTTATTGTCATTCCTTAGTATACCATTAGTTTATGATATAATATAATGTATTGTCAACATAAAACGTCAGATGACGTAAGGTAAGAACGGAACAGAAGAGTTATGAGAATCACGCTCCAGCACTGCTTACGTCGAATGACCTTGTCGGTCGGTCTCATGCTAACAGCTATATATGCTAACAGCTCATGCTATATGGCTGGCTATTAGTTTATGATATATTTTTTTTGTTAAGTCAGTCCGTCGTACAGTCAAGGGAGTTCACCTTCGCATTTATAGGAAGTGAAATGAATGGTGAAGTGAGGTGAAATGAGAAAACTTAAAAAAGGGAGGGATCGCCATTCCTTGTCTGACATAGTGGAAAGCATGGCAACTGCACCCTCAAGATTTATAAACACGGTGCTTGCTGCACCCGGACTTTTTACAATTAACTCTTAAAAATGAAGCCCACTGGCCCTGTGTTTTGCCTACAAGGCTACAAAATTCACCCAGAGCAGCTCGATTTTAAGATTGCTTTGAAAAAGGCCAACATTTTTAAAAACTCCATCTAATTTTTATATTGGTCTAATTTGCCTCCCTCAACAGTTGCCCAAAACGTTTAAATGCATAGAAGGCAAAGTTTTGCGGTTTTACGCCTCAAAAACTTCTCGAAATGAAATGTACTAGCTCTTTAGCCAAGTGGTTCGACCACTAGCCTTGCAGTAAATGTGGCTCATGTCCCATGTTTGATACCGAGTGGCGCTATACCCTTGTGCAAGGCATTAGCAGCACTTGTTCCTGTTCAGTGGACAGTTCTAAATTCGGGCAATACTATACAAAGAAGAGATGACTATTTCATCCGAAGTAGGTCAGGCAGCCCGTTGTGAAAGATTGGCAGTTAAGTTAGGAGAATGATTATGTAAAAAGTTTATTTTAGCTATTTAAGCTTTTATTGAAGTTATAGTTCTATGAGAAAGTGAACTTAGGTTAGGTTTAGGTTGCTATGATATAACATTTACGTTAGGTTAACAAAAAACTGTAAGAAATAGCTTCGAAGGCACAATTTTTTTCGGGTATATAGTGGCTGCCTAAAAAAAACAATAAAAAACTGTGGCAAGTTTGGTAACTAGGGCTCAATTATCGCTGGGTTTTAGTCGTGCAAAAACTTCCCTCATTTCAATAATAAAGTTAATATTGTGCCATATTACCATATACAACTCGATTAAACAGTGAAAAACTGATTATCAGCAATGGCAATGCTCGCTCAATTTGCTTGGTTGGAATTCTTAAGTACTCCCAACACTTATCAGAACGACATGCAGCCTGCCTTGTTTAAATTTCTCCTGTTCTTAACTATAGTATTTGATTTATAACACTAAACCTGGAGTTTTAATAGTATGAAAAAATCCAAAATTTATAGTCGATAAGGAGTCGCTAACACGAAAATATGATGAACGAAAAGGACTAAAAATGTAAAACCGCGTATGGCCCAAAAATTGGGTTTGTGATAAGGCATGGCTGAATGACCCCAACTTGCCTAAACACACTAATGATTGGGCTTGATGAACTGTGAACTGGACTGAAGAATCTATTATAATAGCGCTCATCCAATTTTCACGTGTTTATAATTAATATCATTGGTGACACAGATCAACGCTGTCTCGATAGAACGGGTGGTGTAATAGTCAGATTAGTATGTGTCAAAGAGTGCTTGGTCTTTCAGGTGTCAATGAACTTGAGCGGACATACTCGCTCCAGCACTTTAGACAGAAATGGGAGCTGGTATATAGGTCGGTAGTGGTGTACCTCATTAGAAGACAATTATTACGCCTTTAGTAACAACGTTTTTGTGCGTCCACACTTCTGCACTGTAAAAAGAAATAATACTCGGGGCCACCAGACTGCGGAGTATGGCCATTTTCAGTGGTATCTTGCGTGTGCTAAAAATGACAACTGTGGCCACACAAAAATGTTTAGTTCTAATTGAAATGTGCAGTGACACAGTAATGTACAGTCTCACTTACTCAATTTTTAAATGAAATGAAAATTAATTGCATAGAAATTCGATTCAAGTAAGCAACTGCAAAATTACTCGCCTAAAGTGTGCCATGGAAATTAACCGTAAGAGTTCACGGAAAACAATATTGAGTGTGCCTATGTCAAAAACATTTTTTCAAGCAAACTTTTAACCGGAGTATTTATTATTTTCTGTTGGACGCTGCTTATACTTTCGGGTCTGGTCATAGTGTATATACACCTATTCTGCCTATTTTTTTTTAGTTTTGTCCGCAACAGGTAGTGTTTTTAAAACAAACATGGTGAAATGTTTTGATGTTGCCAAAGCTAGGGATTCTGTACCAAATAATGAATTTTGACATTGAGGTAGGAAGTATCTCACTGTCTTCGTCGGACTCAAGCAAGCAGTTCACACACAGTTTTGGTGTTTTTTAGCACTACTGCACATAAAGATTGATTTTGTTGATACTGATGTTTATGTCAAACATTTTAAATAACGATAGTGACTGTCGCGAAAACTGCTAACTGAAAGATTTGTTGGATCTTTAACAAATTTATTTCTTAAAATGCCTGTAAAGGTTCAAGTCGCAATGTATACAAAGCTGTCTGAAATGACGTCACATGTGAGCATGATCTGGGGTAACAATAAATGTATTGCCGACGATAACAAAATATGAACACGCTTAACAGTTAAATACTCTTAGAACATCAAATGAGAGTTTTGCTTTATACGTCCAACCTATGATAAGCTTACACAGAAAGCACCGATGAAATGTTCATAACACAACTGTAACGCGACTAAAACTTGACAATGATTCCTCTTCGCTCGAGCCCCACTTTTCAAGCTATAGTATTGGTACAACTTCTTCAAATGAAGCATGCTGTAAACGACTTGCCCAAAAGCATTACAATGGAAGCAACTGCAAGCACACCCAGCGCTATAACCACTCAACTATCCAGCCGTTAATTATATATATTTCTATAGATATTTTGATGAATCAGGGTTTGTCATTAATTGAGTAATATTGTTATCTGTATTGTAAAACAGCATTTATGCTGTTATAAACCTGCAGAAATGCTTATGGGAAGAAGCTTGCAACGTTTTTCAAGTAAGCTAATCTCTTTATTTGACGGTAATTTTTTATAATTATCGTGTTTGCCGTTACTTTATGCTTATTTTGTTTTGCAGATGTTTTAAAATCTATGACACAGCGTAGAGGGATCAGTGAGTTTGCGAAACAAATGGGGTATAAGCCGAAACTTTCTGATGTACCTGTTGCCAGAATTCAGCACTGGAAGAACATCGGTTGTTTTGTTGGAGCTGGTATACTTTTTTACGATGTAAGTGTGGATTGACAAACAGGATAACTGAAAGTGATATTATTTAATTATGCTTTTAATAAATTTAATACCTTTAACAAAAATGCAACTTAACTTCTAAAAGCATGTAAACATGTTACTGGTTTGTTTAATATGGACCAATGCAAACACAAACTTAAATTGCTAAGTATGTTACTGTCTGTGCATAATATTTTGACTATCTTTAAGCAAAAATAAAATAGTAAAAACGTTTGTGAACATAGCTGCAGCAGCTGCACTGATCGAACTGTGAAGACAAGTCGAATACAGCATAATACATATTCCTAAAATATTGAAGTTTTTCGAGAAATTTTATGGTGTGTTGGGCTATTGGCAAAAACACTGTCCAGGACAAAATATATTTCACTGAATGCCATCTACTGAATATATGAACTATTAGATTATTATACAGAGATTATATCATATTATAGTTTAGAAAAGAATGTGGAATTGATAATATTTGGTATGCATATCCAGTACAGTGCTTCCTCGATTAAATTATCTGGTTGGTCCTAGTTGGGACGTTTTAAGAAATTTGAGTGGAAAGCAAAAAAGCAGAATTCATGTATTTCACAGATAAAACAATTCTTTTGCGTTACACAATACCTTTTGAATACGAAGCTATCTAAGAGTTTAAAAAAATGTATAGCTATAGCTGCAGTAGCCTTCACTGTTACTGAGTGTTTGTTTTGCAGTATTATTTCATCAGGTGGTTGAATAATAATCAAATGTCATACATACGAGGTACGGATAATCGAGGAAGCACTGTATTCACCAACATTCGTTAGTCAAAATGCTATTCATGTTTGCTCAAACTGGAATAATTTTTGTGACAGCACAATCCTAAAACACATTCCAGCAATGCTGTTATGGTTTAGCTCCACTTCATTGAAAACCTTTGTTATTAGATTATCACAGACCGGAAAGAACATTACGAGATGCTTATGGAAAACTATGATAAATCGAAGAAGTATTTCAAGCAGAGATTGACTTTGAGCATTACAGACAAACCAGACATGGACTTTTTGTTGGATCAAGTGTTTCCTCCGAACGTAGGAGAAGAAGATCATCCTGTCATTGTTACAACAGACTGAATTGTTTTATTGTAATTTGTCGGCGCTTGTTTAATACAAATCTATCTATCCCTTTTTTTAGAATTTAACTGTGCTGGTGTGAATTTTGCTAACAGGACTAAGACGTCACACAATCGCTTCTTGTATTCAGGCAGTTATTCCTGCTGTTGACTGAGTGTACCAGTAACCAAACACGAAAATTGAACGAGTGCAATCAACCAAGAGACAACAATAGTAATTTTGCTTCCATTTGCAACACTACGTTGGAAGAATTTCAATTGTGAAGGGCTCATGTGGCACATTTTATTACGAAAATAAGCTGGAATGTAGACATCAAAATCGGAAAAAAGGCAAATGCAACATTTTCATGACAAGTCTGTAAAGAGCTGACATTGTGGAAATTAGTAGAGGCTGGTCTTCTTCATTATTCTTAAAAATTCAGCTTCATTGATTTCACCATCCCCATCTCGATCTGCTTCATCAATCATTTCCTGAACAACAATAAAGTTAATAAATACTTAATGTGGGTTTAATGAATGCACTTCTACAAAACTTATCATTTCTCTTGTTCCTCAGTGTTGAGTTTACTGGAAATTGCTTAGCGCAAAACTGACACAAAACTCTAAAGAGCAACTGTGACAAAATTTTTACAGAACTATTTTTTACAAAATGATACATGCAATGAATTGAATAATACATTTCTACAACCAATTTTGCTCCAACTTTTATTATTAAGTTACAATCCGTGTTTAATTTTGGTCTTCGGTGACCCCTATTTTCCTCAACAAACTATAGATACGGGCATTTGAAACATTTAGTTTATGTCATTGTCCACTGTATTATGGTTTACAACAAGGAAATGTCCAAAATAAACTGCTTGAGAACAACAACAAAAACACTTGGCAAAGTAACATTAACAGAGCCGGTATCAGGTGCAATGAGCTTGTTTTTACAGGAGATGTTTCAATTGTATCACAATTGAATCTGTGCAGTGCAAAGGCGGTGGAGGGAACAGTGACTATTGACTAGAGAGTAATATCAGGAGCAATATAATGCTTTAATGGGAATATGCAAAATAAACACAATCGGTGATCTTGGAAAAATATATAATATAAGATGTAATAAAATAGATATATATAAATTTGCACTGCCAGTAAGATAAAATAAATATATGTCAACAGAAGATAAAGTGACTGGGAATCGATATAATGCATGCATGTTGTCATATTAAACAGATTCGATATTAAGCTGAATATCTGAAAGTTTGACAAAAATTTAATAATTGAAATTCAAGTTTGCACTTGAATCTTTTCATAGTGCAACCTGCCGATACCATATATCTACTATATTTCATATATGTACTGTATATTAAGACAACTGGTAAAGCACACTTTCCTCACTCATATTTAACGCAATAGCACTAGTTGCAACAAGACATTTACAATGTGAGCAGTTGCAAGAAATTTGCACTTAACATTTTATTTAACTGTTTAAAAAAGATAGGTCTTTTGTTTTGAGTACGGAAACAAGATTTTAAATTGAGCAATAGAAATTTCTCAAAAAATTGTTCCATGTGCAACTTATACTTAACTGGCTATCGGTTCGGGGGTGATGGGAGCTTCTACAATTTCATTGACTTCTAAGGTTTAACCGTTTTAAGTAGTATTTTGGAATGTATAGCATAGAAAAAACTCACAATTTTATAATAGTTTGTTTCCTCAGAATTCTATTTTAGAATTTGTAAAAGCTTAAGATTCAAGCTCCAAATCGGACACTCAAATATGCCATTAACTGGCTTAATTTTCATGTTTATAAATATGATATGTCTAATTTAACAATGAATAATATTGTGCTTGAAGTGTCAATGACAATGAGCTTGAAGTATCAAGTATATATGTAGTGCATGTCGCGTGTGCTGAAAAAGTGGGAAAATTATATTTGAATCGGAAGAAGTGTGGAAAATGGATTCAAATTTTTTTAAATTCAGTTTTCCCTGAACTCTACAGCAATGGGTCTTCTATAGCAGCTACTGGGATATAGCAGAGATCATGACACACACACTGTGGGTATGATGTATGTTTTTCAATTTTAATGAAGGGTTTAGTGAATGCATACGTATGAAACGTATGAGTGGTTTACTGCCACCAGCAATTTTACAACCACTGTTCTATAATGGCTACTAGGTATACAATAGTCCTACGATAGCAGCAAGTGGTCATGAAAAGTTGTTTGCTATGTCCAGCTGCAATGGTCTAGACCAGTGCTTCTCAAACCGGGCCACTTGGCTCACTAAAGGAGGAATTTTTAGTTCCGGGGAGGAAATTTGCTCCAGGGAGGAATTGGGGAGGAAAAACTGAAGACGAAAAAAACCTTAATTTTTTAACTCACACGCTTTTCTCCTCGATTTTCTTTATTAACTTCTAAACATGAGGCTCACGGTTCTCACTAACAATGAACAACGTTTTGTTTGTAAATTTGTTTGGTTATTTTGTAAGAGTGTTCTTTTGCAATTTTTAATTTTATTCCTGAGATAAATGGTCAAAAGACATCATCCAGGGACAATATTCAGGTAGTGTAAAATTTTGGCAATTATTTTTTGTGATTTTTTGAGGGGAGGAATTGACGGTGTTTGGGTTGTTAAGGGAGGAATCGGAAAAAAACTTTGAGAACCACTGGTCTAGACATTTCAAATTCAGTAAAATTTAACATACCTGTAACTCTTCATCTGTGAGATTTTCACCAAGCTCCTTAGCAACTCGTTTTAAATTTTTAAAAGATATCTTTCCTGTCTCATCATCATCAAATAATCGAAATGCTTTTAAAATCTCTTCTTTAGAATCCTTTTCACTCTGCAAGTGCAACAACATAAATTATTTTAAGTTGCTTGGTATCTGGAGTATGTGGCATATGGAGATGGACATGAGCGTGCTTGTTTTTTGCAAGTGATCGCAGCAGCGGTGCTATTAAGTCAAAATGCAGGATGCTTTTTTGTTTTCAGCTCGTTTGCTTGGCACAAGTTTGGCTTACTCCTAGCATCATACACTGCATACTACTTTCCATCTTTTAGTGCTGAAAAAAGTATCAATCTTACAAAAGTAGAAATTGTGCATAAGCACAATGAATAACTAATTATGCATCAAGTGCATGATACCAGAAAATTAATTTGAGTAGGACTTCCTGGGCATAGGATGATTCACTACCACATTTGCTATTAATCTGTTTCCGCTATTCCTGAAAATGTCAAACCTTTTAGAAGCAATGATGGTAACTTTTAATTAAAAATAAGGTTTGCATTGTAACAAACAAATACAAAAGGTTTTTAAGAATGTGTAGAACTAACAACATTAGCGTGTGTGCTCAAGCTCACTTCTCTTTCAGGAGTTTGAGTGAAAAGCAGCTCTTAATTTTTTATCGAAGAGCTTAAGTGCTGTTGTTTTCAAAAAAGCATCAAAGGCAATAGCTCAAATTCTGGAAATCTGCAACTGGACAATGTAAATTTTCTGAATTAAAAGCTAATTATATGCTGAAATGTAAAAAATTTTCATCCATAAGTATAAATTAGAAATGTTGCCTTTCATCGTAGGCCTATGTGGTTCGTGTCAGTATTCAAGACTAATGTTTAATTATAACTTAGTAACGCCTTGCATTGTTTTAGCTTCAACATACATGGTATATAACCTTGAATCAATAGATTTGCACAGCGTATTGTATCCCTTTGGTTGGAGTAAATTTATTTCCAAAAACTTATGAGGGAATAAATGGTAAGGTTAAGAATCCCTTCCTTAAGGTATGTTGTGTTGTACTGAAAATTAACTCAATGAGTGCAGCCAAGTTGAAATATTTTGCCGGTTATGACACAATATCTTACAACAACAAATTAACATGCCGACTGACAACAATGATTTTGTATTTAAAAGTCAGGCCCACACTGTAAACCAAGGGTTATCTCGTGTTTACTGTCTTGCCACTAAAGCTGAAACCACGAGTTTTCTCGTTTTTCACATGCACTGAAGCAATGCATGGCGTCTAGGACAAAAAGGGGGATAAAACCTGGTAACAAAAATAAAATTTTTAAGAAGAAATTTATTCAAAATTTAGGACACAAAAATGAGGTTAATATTTCCAAATAAGTATGTGAATCAGACTTTAGCAGTCAACATGTTAAGCAACAAAGCACTCCTCAACTACCGTCAATCGTTATATACCATTTTCTGCGTCATCATTGTGAGAAAATCATTGAAGTCAATAGCACCACTTCCGTCTTTGTCAACATCAGCAATCATCTTTTTAATTTCTTCTTTTCTTGGCTCAAATCCAAGTGCTCTCATGGCAACCTATAGCAAAATCAACTCTCTATTAATTGCAATACTTTACTTCAAGTTTTCCCCATGCTTTGCTAAGGCTGGTAAAAAGTAATGTGCAGCAAATGCAACATTACAGAAAGTAAATTTAAGAATTCTGATGCACTGTGCAGCTGAGTTTAAATCAAAAGTAGCAAATTAATTATTAATTACCCATAGCTACAACAACATAATCTTCAGATAGCACACATCTTAAGCACATTCATTGAATGCCAACGAACATCAAACATAATACAAAATATCCAAGGGTCACATCTTTTTCATTACATTAGTCTGGATTCTTTATAGATAAAGTCAACTTGGCAAATAAAAGCCTTAAAAATGTGGTTTTTGTGAGATATTTTTTCCTCACAATATAATTACATCAAGTCTTGTAACATTTTACTTTTCCCACCAAAAAGTGATAAATACGTGAATCCTGAAAACACAACCTTCAATTCTTTGACATCAATAGTTCCTGATCCATCGGCATCAAATAAGTCAAATGCTTCTCGAATTTCCTGCTTCTGTTCTTCTGTCAGTTCAGGTCGTGCCCCTCCTTTTCTTTTACCTGCAGCTCCTCCGACTGATTTCCGATAACCACTTGCCTAAACGAGACATCATGTTGGAGTAAAAACAGCAACTGATAGGTTTCTTAATAGCAAAGGAAATGTTGCAAAAGATTCTATTCGAATATGAGAAAAACATTTGATTTATAGCCCTAGATCTTTTGAATGAACGAACACACTGGTAGTGAAATAAATAAAAAATTATCTACAATATGTCAAGCTTTTGCATCCAAACTACAAGTAAAGATTGTGGAAAAAGCTTTGAATCAAAATAAAACAACTAAAACTCACCATAATGTTGAAAATATCTGATAAAATTAGGTAAAATAGTGGTCAGGTAACAGTAATTAAAGTTGCAGAAGTATTTACTTTCTTTTTGTCTGTAAACAGCAACAGTAAAAGGCACGTGTTATGTTTGTAATAGGAAAATGCTACAATGCTTGGTAAGATGAAATATCACCATTTAAATACACAAAATTATATGGCAAAGACAAATTGTGTTAACAGGGCAAACAACTTTTAAACATTGTTGAAAATCTAATAGTTACATTAGATTAGCGAGAGGGAGATAATTAGCAACATTTAGAAAACTTTAACTACTCAGTTCAGCAACCAGAGGGCAATGAGGTACCACTGCAGCCTGCATATATTTCAGTAAAAAGTCAGAAATATGAGGTGTCTGATGATGGAATACCCAGTAGCTGAACCACGAAAAACCCAATGCATCAGCAACGAGGGATGATTATTTTAGAACTTTGAATCTTTAAGAACCAAATCCAAAATTATTCGGTTCTAATGTATGGGAGTGGAGCCGATATTATTCTGATTATATGTATTACCCACATATTTTGACATAAAAACGATATTAAAAGTATTCTGCAAATTTGTCATATATTGATATTTTATACACATATACTAGTTCCATTGGTGTTTTATTGTACACTATTTACTTTTTATTTCATCTTATCGATACCTTTTACATTGTCATCCTATCTTTTAAATACCATTTAATTAATTATTGATTGTGTTATACTCTGATGAGAGACCTATATACAGCATACATAGTCCATAACATGTCAATCTCTGAATAAATATTATGATTAAATAATATATTATGATTATGATTAAATGATATTATGATCTGCTTTTACTTTGCTAATTGCAACAATTGGGTATAACAAGTTTGGTACTTTCTATTCTCCCCAAGTTAAACTATTTAAGGTTAATTTTAAGTTATATTTAAAAAAAATAAATCAAGCTTAGGTTGCTATGTTTTAAATTTCGTGTTAGCTTACCAAGCAAACAAGAAAAAATGACTGGAGAGAAAAGATTTTTTACGTTGAGTAATGTAAGCTTTAAGTACATTGTATTGTTATTTTCGTCGTTGCATTTCGAAAAAAAAAAACGAAAATGCTCCACATTTTAGCAAGATAAAAAACTAATAGGTCTGTGATTGACCAACGAAGCTAACTTAACTCTAGTTGGAAAAAATAAGAAATTTTCCACATAGTAACGATATAAAGAATCTAACAACATAAATTGTGCAACTTTAAAATCTCCTAGTACGCAGCTAGCAAATCTTTGTTTGTAGCTCGTGTAAATTGGTGCTTTGGTGAAAAACTGGGCATACTTACAGGTATGAGTGGAAAACACGACAACTGCAACCCAATGTCAACTTTAGGAGGTGCGATCGCTATCATAAGAGATATACACTTTTGCTCTTCCGTTTTGGAAAATCAGAGCACAACATATCATTTTTTTAGAAATCTCACATTTACCGCTGAAAAAAGGGCATACAGGCCTCACTGGAAAGTTTATATTATTGCCGGAGAAATTTTACGCCCCAACTTTCTGGTACCGAATTGCCATTTTACCGGTATTCTAAAGCTAAACCTAGATATCTGCCATTAGAGGTCCAGGTCATAGCCTAAGCCTTTGGCTACAATGCAGACATATGGTGAATTGGCCCACATTTGCTGGATAATCGCTATACGGTCAGACTGTGTTATTGTTTACATTATAATGTTGGGCCTATAGGTTAATTGCAAAGTGTGCTAAGTGCGCGGAGGATGAAAAATCCAGACTGCTTTGCGTGGTTTCTACAAAAATATATCCTTAAACGGTTGATAATTACCATATATAAACTATAGTTTTAAAATATAACTAGTTGATGCTTCTTAACCACTGACTAAAAAAGAAAAATCCTAACTAGGCCTACACAATTCTTTCGCAAAATAAATGAATAATAGAGACATAAGATGACATTCTTGGGTTAAGTTTATTTTTAATTTTTTAACACAAGCAGATGTGTTGAAAAATCACTTCTCAGTACACCCGATAAAGCAAGCTTATGCTTGCAAAAACTTGTGTTGAGAAATTAAAAATAAATTTAACCTAGGGTGTCATCTTATGGTCTAGTGTACAGGTGCACAACCACCGCATGTCTTTGTATACTAGACCCCAGCTGCTCAAATTGTGACGTCATCTGGTTGTGCATTTGTATAATAGACCCTTATCTTATATCTTGCTTTTTTAATGATTATACCGGGTTACCACGGTTCAGCCACCATCAAAAATAAATGAAGTTGCATAAACATGCTTTGTTTGAACGATTTGCGCCTATATGTGTGAAACAGCAAAATTTAAAATCTTGAGGTTAGGCCGTATAAGCTAGACTACACATAGGTAAGATCACAAACATTTTAAAATTATAGCCCGCACTACGTTTGTCAGTCTGTAGACCAGCGTTGCTGGAAGTATGGCAGCTGCACGTACAAGATTCATTAACATGTATGTATATGTATACATTTGGCGTATACGCCAAATTTTTATCTTTAATCCGATTTAAAATAAATAAACCAAGAATTTAGGCTTGAATGCACGTCTTCACGCCAAAATATGCGTCTTTGCAGCTACGATTTCTCGTCGAAAACTGCCGTAAGCCTAACCCATATTATATTTTCTTTCCAGAAAGAGTTACGGCATTATACAGAGTCAATACGTTGTCTAGGCTATATTTGTATAGTGATCCAGAACAGGTCATTTGTCCACATATCCTCCCAGATTTTAACGTTACATATGTATGCAACAACGCTACCTTACAGGCGAATAAAAAACACTCCTTTTTCTGTTTGAATCAAAAAAACTTTAAGCCGTTTAAGTTCCCATGTTACAAGATCAGACTTATTTCAAGCGGAAACAAACACAGCAGAACAGAAGAAAACGAGTCTAAGAAATGTAATAAAGATGGTCAGGCCAAGTTTACCCTAAAGTCTAAACTTAATTTTAACTTACACGAAAGCCGTTAAAAATCAAACCAAATCAAAAAATGATTACTTTGAAAATATTTAAATTTCACGATGTTTATATAATTAATCAGGCCTTGCATTTTTTTATCAAGATCATTCACCAAAAGACCTAATTAAGCCATTATCGTTAATTTAGCGAATTTACATAAAACCTGACCAATGAAATAATATGTGTACTATCTTATTCTAGAATTCCAGGGTTGCAACCACTAACCAAGTAATTTTTTCTGAATCGACTCGGTTTAAACTGTGACCTGAGTCAATTAAGTCAATGCCTTTAACTTAAAAATTATTCTGAGATCACACTATGTAGGCTATTGCATTAAATTCATCAGTAAAACGTTGCCGCTGTCTACAAATTAGTCTGGTTGATACTTTTTACAGAGAATTGTAATTGTTTAGAAAAATATCCGATTTTGTTATCTAAAATCCATCATGCCCTCACAATTGTTATAAACTAACTCGAGCCATTATGGACTTTGCCTCGATTCAAGTCAGGTCATAACAAAACGTGACTTGAGTCAAGTGAATGGCTCGAATCATTACAACACTGTCTAAAACCAAGAAATACATCATCCAAATTATAACAAAATTTGTGGTGAAACAATGTAACGAAAAGTTACAACGCTTAACACAGTTTGGTAAACCTGTTGTTGATTCTTTCATTCATTTTATTGGCACTGGGTAAAACCTGGACACGACGCAATCCGCGGATCGTCCATGGACGGTTGAAAATGGACGATTTTTGCGTAAGCGTCCATGGACGTTTTTACGCAAAACCGACGTTTTCCCTTAGTCGTCCATGGACGGTTGTTGAAATAGGGTTAAATCAGTTCTTTTTTAACAAAGCGTCCACGGGTGGTTTTTAGGATAAGTTTAAAGCAGTGTTTTCGAGATCGTCCATGGACGGTTGAAAATGGACGATTTTTGCGTAAGCGTCCGTCCATGGACGATTTTAGGAAAAGCTTAAATAGCGGATAGGGGAAAGCGTCCATGGACGATTTTAGGAAAAGCTTAAATAGCGGATAGGGGAAAGCGTCCATGTACGATTTTAGGAAAAGCTTAAATAGCGGATAGGGGAAAGCGTCCATGGACGATTTTAGGAAAAGCTTAAATAGCGGATAGGGGAAAGCGTCCATGGACGATTTTAGGAAAAGCTTAAATAGCGGATAGGGGAAAGCGTCCATGGACGGTTGTTGAAATAGGCTTAAACCAGTTCTTTTGCACCAAAGCGTCCATGGGTGGTTTTTAGGATAAGTTTAAAAAGTTTAAAGCAGTCCATGGATGGTTGAAAATGGACGATTTTTGCGTAAGCGTCCATGGACGCCTTTAGGATAAGCTGAAATAGCGGATATGATGAAACTGTCCATGGACAGTTATTGGTTTCGAGATCGTCCATGCCCCATGGACACTTAAGAATGGCCGATTTTTGCGTAAGCGTACATGGACGATTACAGGATAAGCTGAAATAACGGATATGAGGAAAGTGTCCATGGACAGTTATGGGATAGGCTAAATAGTGGATATGATGTAAGCGTCCAAGCATGAACAGTTTTGGGGTCATATGCTGAAATGATGGGACATGCAAAGAGTAGACCTCGGTGGGTTTAGGATAGACATAAAAGATAGCCTATATTTTGGAAGCTTGAGTGGTACAATCGGCTGGATAGGCGTAAATTATGGACAGCACCGGGTAAAAGCTTGACACGACACAATCCATAGATCGTCCATGGACGGTTGACAGTTTTCAGTAGCCTATAGGCCTAATCATTTCGTGGCATGACCAACTTTTTTAGTGACGGTAGTGTCCATGGACTGTTTTGGGATAGGCTTAAATAGTGGATATGATGTACCGGTAGTGTCCATGGACAGTTATGGGATAGGCTTAAATAGTGGATATGATGTACCGGTAGTGTCCATGGACTGTTTTGGGATAAGCTTAAATAGTGGATATGATGTACCGGTAGTCAGGTAGTGTCCATGGACTGTTTTGGGATAGGCTTAAATAGTGGATATGATGTACCGGTAGTGTCCATGGACTGTTTTGGGATAGGCTTAAATAGTGGATATGCTGTACCGGTAGTGTCCATGGACTGTTTTGGGATAGGCTTAAATAGTGGATATGATGTACCGGTAGTGTCCATGGACTGTTTTGGGATAAGCTTAAAAAGCGTCCTTGGACTGTTTTGAGATAGGCTTAAAAAGCGTCCGTGGACGATTTTAGGATAAGCTTAAATAGCGAATATGATGAAAGTGTCCATGGACAGCAGTTATGGGATAAGCTTAAATAGTGGATATGATGTAAGCGTCCAAGCATGGACAGTTTTGGGGTCATATGCAGAAAAGATGGGACATGCAAAGACGTCCATGGGTTTTGGGATAGACTGAAATGATGTATTTTGGATAAACGTCCATTTAAGGGTTTTGGGTTTAAAATTAAATGATGGATGTTGGAAAAACGTCCATGGACGGTTTTTGGGTTAGGAAGCTGGATAGGCGTAAATTATGGACAGCACCGGGTAAAAGCTGGACACGACACAATCCATGGACGGTTGAAAATTTTGAGTAATTATTTCGTGGCATGATCAACTTTTTTATTTATGTGTTTTTACTGTAAATTGTTGTTATTATTCTGATTTAGATATAACATTACTGATCTGAATATATATTATTCTGATTTGTTAGTGTAATTTAGATAATTTTTGTGCTAATGGCAAATGTTTTCGTGGCACTTGGGATAAATGGATGTTTCAGCATAGAAAACATGAAAGGCAACAAGACATTTTGAATTGTGGCCTACTTGCTTTAAAGGTATTTTTAGAAAGGATGAATTCAAATTTGTGAAGATTAAGTATATAATCACTATTATTATTAGTATATATTATTATCACTAATTCAAACTATTTGACATCACAATGTGTAATCTTGTATATTCCTAAAATCAAATTGGATTTTAATAAATTGTAAAAAATAGCTTTTCTATCAATAAGTGGCATATTGCAGGAAGCTCAAAGAATCCTTAATGAAAGTTCTTGCGAGAAACAGATTGATTTCGATACTGACAGCGAGTCCTGCAAAAAGTATCGCATGGACTTTGGCAATTTACTGCTTGATTCCACCGGTGAGAGGCTGTTTGGGTTTGAATTAGAACTGCAGTATTTGTAACATGTTATGACCTGGTTGTTGTTCAAGGTCGTTGAACTATACCACGTATATTTCCAGAAGAGCACTAAACCATACTTATGTACAAAGTTAAGGTAAAATAGATTTATATGAAAACGACCAACATTTTTAACCTGACTTTAAACAGATTAACTATTTTGTTCATTGTTGTATTTGTAGCTGGCACATTGTTGGTCTTGAATTTGTTAACTAAATATTTTTAAAAACTGTATACTTCTGTTATTTTGTTTCTGTTTTCACAACAAATGATTTTAATGTAAAAATGCAGATAGATTTGTTTCATTTTGCAGACTATGATGTATTGCTGAGCTTTTGCAATATATATGCCACAATCAAGGCCCATCTGAAGTTGACCAGCAAAAGACAGAATGGGTAAACCTTGCTCATCATATAATACATTAACTTGGCAGATTTAACCATCATTGCATACAGTTTAGTTGGTATTATAAGTTGCAACTATATTACCCGTGTAGTGAAACTATTTCGAACTTGGCAGCGGCAGATATCAGATTTTGGGGAAGTTTGTTTTCAGTTTTACTGTGGTCTAGGCCAAATTTTGAACTATTTACTTTTAGCTTGATACTTCAACACGACCATGATGATCTCTATCGCCGGTTCTTCGCATGACTTAAACCTGGCTCTGATTCCAAATCATTCAATCCCCTGTTTAGAAAGCTAGCCTTTGTGCAATTTTTTTTGTGACATATTTTTTATTGGTTTTTACATCATATTGCCCAAATTTCAAACTTTTTTCCAGTTTAAATAAACAGACCTAGCGTCGTTAATGCACTGCAACTGAGTATCAAACACAAGCCATGCACAAAGTTTGCTCATTTGTTTCAGATGTTACTCTATGTTTCTACATTCAGATAAATGTCTACGAGCACACAGGTCCAGCAGTGCATAGTTTTATTTTTGTATAATTCCTATTCTACAACCAAAAAACCATACATACATAAAAATTACTTAACTCAAACACAACTAGAAAATTTAAAATCACTTTTAAAATTCTAGGTGTTTTAATTTTGCACTCGTGGTTCCAAAATACTTTTTTCAAGGAATTACAGTCAGTCCCGGTACTCCGTACTTTTCGTGTGATTAGTTAAAATTTTAACAAGTATATGTTTAAAAAACACATGTTAATTACTCCTTAATAGCAATTGTAGCATCTGTTGATCTTTTTTAATCTAGAAGTGTCAAGCAAAATTGTGAACAAGTAACCTTTACCGCGGCAAATATTGCATTTACTGCATCATCTTTTACACGAAAAGTGCTGTCTGTCCACCTCTTTGCATAAGAGATCACTTCACAAGATTTAATTGTCTATATTGTTTTTTCAGATTGAATGCAGTCTTTGTTGTCGATGGGTTCATCAGAATTGTGTCCCAGTGATACAGCATATGTCGCAGGAATATTTTTGCAGCACCTGCAAAAAAGAATAAAAGGATTAATACAAATTTTTGTGTTTGACGCAGAAGTGAATATAATCAATTTTAAGCAATACATGAAGAAATGAAATCGAGATTAGGTGTTACGCTGCTCACAGTTATAGTAAAATATGTACAATTTAACACATTAAGCTTGAGTGATGATGAAAACAACTTGGTTAAAGTCTTCAATCACATAATTTAAAAAGTTTTTGGAATTGGACTTTATTCAGACCCAGATTGGAAAGTTTGCTGTTCTTGGGTGAGAAATCCCCTCTGCAACATTATGAAAGAATAGTCATTATATGCCCAATTAATTTTATTCCTCCCCCGCGTTCACATTCAAATATTGAGTGAGTTTTTACTGGATGGACGATGATGGTCACTTCTCTCCTGTCAACTCATCTTATAACAAAATTTGTCCATGGATGCTTTTTAAGCCCCTCCCAAAACAGTCCATGGACACTTTATCAAATCCACTATTTCAGCCTATGCCATAACTTTCCATGGACACTTTCCTCATATCCGCTATTTAAGCTTCTCCTGCAATCGTCCATGGACGCTGACACAAAAATCGTCCATTTTCAACCGTCCATGGACGATCCGCGGATTGCGTCGTGTCCAGGTTTTACCCAGTCCCGTTTTTTAAGCCTATCTCAAATCAGTCCATGGACACTACATCATATCCACTATTTAAGCTTATCCCATAACTGTCCATGGACACTTTCATCATATTCGCTATTTAAGCTTATCCTAGAATCGTCCATGGACGTTTTTTAAGCCTATCTCAAAACAGTCCATGGACACTACATCATATCCACTATTTAAGCCTATCCCATAATTGTCCATGGACACTTTCATCATATTCGCTATTTAAGCTTATCCTAAAATCGTCCATTGACGCTTTCCCCTATCCGCTATTTAAGCTTTTCCTAAAATTGTCCATGGACGCTTTCCTCTATCCGCTATTTAAGCTTTTCCTAAAATCGTCCATGGACGCTTTCCCCTATCCGCTATTTAAGCTTTTCCTAAAATCGTCCATGGACGCTTTCCCCTATCCGCTATTTAAGCTTTTCCTAAAATCGTCCATGGACGCTTTCCCCTATCCGCTATTTAAGCTTTTCCTAAAATCGTACATGGACGCTTTCCCCTATCCGCTATTTAAGCTTTTCCTAAAATCGTCCATGGACGCTTTCCCCTATCCGCTATTTAAGCTTTTCCTAAAATCGTCCATGGACGGACGCTTACGCAAAAATCGTCCATTTTCAACCGTCCATGGACGATCTCGAAAACACTGCTTTAAACTTATCCTAAAAACCACCCGTGGACGCTTTGTTAAAAAAGAACTGATTTAACCCTATTTCAACAACCGTCCATGGACGACTAAGGGAAAACGTCGGTTTTGCGTAAAAACGTCCATGGACGCTTACGCAAAAATCGTCCATTTTCAACCGTCCATGGACGATCCGCGGATTGCGTCGTGTCCAGGTTTTACCCAGTCCCCATTTTATTTTTCGTCTTCAGTGTGGGGGACGAAAAATTGTGCTGACACAGGTGGTCGCAAACATATTAGCAGTTATGATATTAATTTCCACAAATTAGAGGGCAAATATCGCAAGACCTCGAAGGCAAAAACGTGCACTAGGTCTACGTGTTAGTATGAGAATGTAAAAAAGTTATCAGCGTCAGCATTGACAGCAGATTATTGACAGCGTCGCCATTTAAACTTTGTTGAGCAAAATAGACACTTTCCGAGTTACTGTCTGGGTGGCAATATTTTTTTGATCGCCAAAACTTAACAATGGAAAATGTCGACCCACTTTGATTCTTTTTAAATTACAAACGTTCTGGCCATTGGATTGTAAAGATTTGGTTAGGTGAGTTGCATATGAATTCCTTTACGCGTTAAAGAAAATTTGAAAATATTTTGCCTAGTTTTGATTTTGCAGTGGATTGAATTTGAACAAAATCACGTTACGTGGTCAACGTAGCATGCGATGTAAAATACGTAAGAGTTTGCGTGCTATATGCGGTGCGTTTGAATGTAACATTTAGATTGGATTTACTTCTATTTGATTATTTTAAGCTTTGCTTGACATGCCAAACATAACTAGCCTGTGTAACGCGCCGCAGACTACACGCAAACTATTACGCATTTTATGTCGCATTCTTCCCTGACCACATACTTAGACGTCGTATCGGACAAGCCCAGTGCTAGGATTCAAACCACTGTAGAATAAGAACCTAAGCAAAATATTTTTGAATTTTTTATTTATCGCGTAAAGGAATTCATATTCAACTCACCTGAGCAAAATCTTTACAATCCAATGCCCAGAACGTTTGTAATTTAAAAAAGAATCAAGATGGGTCGACAATATTTTTGTTAAGTATAGGCGATTGAAACAATCCTGCCACCCAAAATATTGGCGGCAGTAACTCGGAAAGTGTCTATTTTGCACTTTTTGTCACTTGTCTTCAAAAATTTTGATCTAGTTTGTAGCTTTTCGATAAGATGCGTCTGTAGGTAGGTAGGGTCTAGTTATCTAGTTATTATAACTCATTGATTTGGTCATTAGATATGGAATAAAATGCAAGAGTGTTTGCAAGGCACATTTGGTAGAACCAAGGTTGATCAGTTATCACAGAGATGTTTGAACTGATTAGGGCTTAAATTACTGCATTTAAAATGAATTCTTTTTAGACGAATATCACAAAAAATGGCTAGCTGGCTGTTTGTTTCTAACTGCTTTATAGCGTTTAATACATATGTGTTTTGTGCATTTCCTAGGCATATGGAATTAACACGACATAGAAAATTATAATATAATAAATAAAATAATCGAATGGGGTTTCAGTGTATGAGGGCAGCCTCGAATTTCAAGGGCTTTAAAACCAGGTACCAGTAGGGAAAATGTACGCAATTACCTACACTAATAAAAAGATTTCTTTTAATTTATATTATTGTTTTAACTGAAACACATGGCATGTACTGAGTGCGAGTTGAATAAGAACATGCAGCATGCTTTGTGCATTTCAACATTTTGTGTTGTGAAACCTTGTGTTTTTATATGCTAAGTGAGTGTGTATGGCACCACATAGGTGGGTTTCATGGCCGTGCTAACATTCCATTGTTGTTGCACTACTGTAATTTACACATTGCACGTTTTAAACCTTCAGGGCTTTGTCGCCTTTTCCCATTCATTACTTGTTTGTGAGCGTACTTCTTGTTTGACCATTCTACAACAAGGTTAGCGCAATACTTTTCGCTCCCCACAGTCAATGGGAAAAAATAAACAATACAAATCGTTCCTGACTTGGGCTAACATTAATTTAGGTTTGGTACTATGTCAGCTCGATAGCTGAGTGGTTAAGAGTGTTGTGTTTGCAGTAATGTAATTACTATTTAAGAAGTACCTCTATTAAGAAATTACTAATATTTAATTTCAACAAAATTGAAACACACAAAAGACAATGTTTTAAACTGCAAATGTGCAGAATTTGCGGATCCTGAAATACTTTTTTGCATTGTGTTGTGTAAAAACTGTACTGAACGTTGCACACACAGTGTCTGTTGGCTTGACTCAGTTTTGATTTTTATCCCCCCCCCCCCCATGCACTTAGCAAACTTTCCAGTTTGGTTCCATTGAGACAATATCTCAGTGGGTTTTGGGATCAGCTTTCAGTATGCAAAAAATACCAACATTTTAAACTCATCGCCGAGTTTAAGTCGTGCAAAGACTTCGCTCAGTCAGTCTGTCGTAGGTCAGGATAAATAGGCCTAGCCCAATATGACACCAGACCATATTCATATAATTAATTGCAGTTTTGCTGTGTGTAAACGATTTCCGGTGAAATTTTCTATTACTGTATTGCCTAAAGACCAGGGCAGTATGCGGGGCAATTCTTTATTCAGTTTTTTAAATTTTGTAGAATAGCAATTTGTTTTTATATGATTATATTATTGCTTCAAAGAGGATAAGATTGAATATGATGAATCATGTGCGAGTAGATTAGCCTGTTGAGTAAAAAGTTTGTTCTTGTTTCTCCAATGTTTAATTCATTTTTGAATTGCCGCTTGCAACTCAAGTTACTCAATAATGACGTCGAACTCGCAAAGTGAAGAAGACTTACATCAGCATGAAGCTTTCACCAGTTTCTATGATGACATGATAAAAAAGATAAATTTAAATAAAAAAATTTCTTCAGAATATTCATTAAAAGCTTCCAGGAATGAATTTCATTCATGTAGTAATAATGAAAAGCATATGAATGCTTGTTGCAAGACGATGCTAGATTGTGTTAGGCTTAACAATATTCTGGTACAAGCACATAAACAATCAACAGTGAAATTGCATAACCCAAAAAAGTGTCAAAAATGTGATAAGCGTGAAGGCAAAATCATTGAAAAACAATTTTTGCGTAAAAAAGTAAATTTATTAGAAGAGAGAATAATGCCTATTAAAATTGACAAACACCTGCTAAAGCACAATAGCATCACACTGATTGGTGATATAGCGTTGGATTTACCCAAACCATGCCAAGCTAAGGAGGACATATGGCAGCGTTTCATGTGTACTACTTCAAAGTAGTTTAATTCTTTATAGTACTTTGTTATATGTATATTATTAATGGTGATTTTAACTGTATTTGGATATTAAGTTTTTAATAGAATACTCGATATTATATATATATAATACTGTATATACAGTTTTTTGTCGAGTTACTGAGCGTTTTACTGTGTATAAAAACTAGAATTGACACCTTTATTTTTTCACTGTGGCTCTGAGTGGTGTGATATTCTCTTTTTATGTTTTTGTACCACTAGCTTTTGTTTTGTAAATTTTTTTGCAGCAAAAATTTATGTTAATAATAAACAGTAAGAGTAAAATAAAAATTGTATGAATTACATGTGATATGTTTTTCTTTAGTTTGTGACAGGAATGACATATGAATATTTTATGATGCTAGTATTTCTGCATTTGTATGTGTGGTTGTTGTAGAATTTATTATAGCAGTGCAATGTTTTTGCTATTTCCCTGACATGCAAACAATATTTTATACTGTTGCGGTATATTTTTTCATAATTTGTTTGCTTTTATAAAGGTTTTTAGTGTGTTTTATGAAGATGTTGATTTACCAATGTCAAGGTAGTAAACTGTATATGTTTATATGTGATTACTTTTAAGCTTGCTAAGTTGTTAAGTTTCTGGTACTGATGATGCTAAAAATATGTTATCTGAAAATGACAGCTCACCCCAGATTGAGCTTCAAGAGATAAATAGTTCTGTTGGTCTGCTGCACCAGTTTGTCAGTGAAGGAAATTTGCAAGGAGTAAAGGAAATTGTAGATAACTGTACATTGCTTGTTAATCGTAAAAATCAAGTAAGAATGATTTCATGTAATTGTTCAGCAAGCTGTATTATGTTATGCATTAAATATATATTGTAATAAATTTAATCAAATTATTTACATGATTTCATAACTTGCTGAAATTGCTGTTTTTGCAGGAAAATCTTACAGCACTACATGTTGCTTGTAACTCTGGAAGCAAAGCTTTGGTTACTTACTTGATTGAGAATGGAGCCAACTTGACAGCCAAAGATGATAATGAATTCACACCTCTTATTACAGCTAGCATGAAAGGTTCATTGGAATGTGTCTCTGCTGTTTTTGAAACAAGATTCCCGCCCAGTCTGGAGCAAATGGATGTGGTGAGGTTATGTTGGTCAGCTGTTCCAATGCCCACTAACTTTTTGTTATTGATTGATAACTATCATTGAAATTAATAATATACCATTTATTTATTGGAACTGGGTAGTGAGTTAATAATTGAACAAACATTGCTTTCAATTTTTTTAGAATGGTTGGACTGCGTTAATGTGGGCTTCTTACAAAGGGCACGCTGACGTTGTTGACTATTTATTGACACATGGTGCTAATGTACATGCTACTGTTGCTGTAAGTAAAACCTTTCGACTGGTTTATTTGTAGTAATTAGCTTTATGTTTTTGTATTTTTTTCCACTCAATTTCCTATTGGTCCATATTTGTGACAGTAAATGTGAGTTTATTAAAACTCATGACCAGAAAGAGGTTCCATTCATTGAGATGAAAACATCTGTTACCAAGCACTTTCAGAAATCAATAATTCAGAGCATAATTGATGTTTTATTTTTGTGTCTTGTGCATTGCATTGCTTATCTTTACCATCATGTTCGCTTTAACCGTTAGTTTTCAGCTTTTCATATAACCTGATTCACCAGTACCAATCATAGTAAAATGCTAAGTATTCAGGTCTTTTTGGATTTTATAATGCTATGAATTCAGAATTTGAAACATGTGTGATGATTATGATCTCATATTCATAACACACACGTGTTACAAACACCGCCACATTTTTTTCATGATCCCAAATTACCGAGTGTTTTAAAGCTAGCTGTCTCGAAGAATGGACTAAGTCCCTGAATGACTGTGTGTACTTTTTATGTGTATTGGTAATGTAGATATGCTTTAACGCTGTGTAACTGCATTATTTTAAAATTGTTTTTCAAAATTAATGTGATTTTTTTGAGTGGATCCTGACATTATCAGAATGTTATTATTTCATTACTATGGTAAAGAAAGTGTTTTGTGTCCAAGACAGAAATGCTACGACATTGGTGCAACCATTAAAATTTTGTTTAAGTATTTTATATTCACAGGAAATTTTTGTGCGTTTAGAAATGTTCGTATCCAGATAAGCTCCTCATTCGCATGATATCTTCCTGAGAATTGCAATATTATATAGAATTGTCCTTAGAGGAATATGTTATATAACGGTGGTGTTCAAATGGTGGATCTCGATCCGGAACCGGATCTTTTCAACTTTTTGTGTGGATCTTCCAATGTAGTCTTGAAACAATCTTGCAGCTGTAGCACACTTCACTTTTGACTTTTACAAAGTTATAAATATGTTGTAGGCCCTACAATGTAGGGTACATTTACATAAATAAAGCACCATAAAAATTAAAGCATGTCCAATATGTTTACTATTCGTATTTAGTGGATCATCACGTTGTCAGGTTTGGTTGTGGTGGATCATGGCAGAAATCATTTGAACACCCCTGTTATATAACCTTTTTACTGATACCATGCAATATAACTTATTAACTAGTATTACTTAATACAACACAATAATTTAATATCAGTGAAATACTGAAATGCAACTGTTATTTTTTGCACATTTCCAGTATAATATGACCAGTCTTTTGTGGGCTGCTGGAAGAGGTTTTCTTGATATTGTGGAAGCTTTATGCCGAAAGGGAGCAAAAGTCAATCATGTGGACAAGGTTAGACAATTATATTTACTAACATTTAAGTATAAATATGGACCATGTGACTTACCATATATACTGGTATCGGCCAATTTGTAGTTTTGCGCATAATGCCAATTTTGACATGAGTGTTTCAAAAGTTATTCCTGCAGTATTTAAGGTTATCAAGATATAGACAGGAATGTATTAACATAAATTATTTTATATGGATTTATTTAACATAGAATCTTTGCAGTAATAGTGCATCTGCAGCTACATATTTAGATAAACAGAATTATCTTTTAGTTCGGCAACACTGCACTAATATGGGCCTCACGTCATGGGTATGCTGATGTAATATCTTGTCTTCTGAACCATAAAGCGGACCCCAACATTGTCGGTGCCAATGGATGCAGTGGTCTAATTAATGCAGTCAAAGGGAATCATGTTGAATGTGTTCCAGTGCTTCTTCAATGCCCCAAGCTCAACGTAAACAGAACAGATCAAAATGGTCACAGTGCTCTTTGCTATGCAGCAAAACTTGGCACTGCTGATATGGCAAGTCAGTTGCTGGACCACGGTGCATACCTAAACCTAGCTGACCTACATGGAGATTCGCCACTGATAAAGTCGATTAAGCATGGTCATGTCGAAATGGTCAAACTTTTGTTATCAAAATTTGCAGATATAAATGTAACAGGCAAAGTAAGTAGTAAAAGTGGTCTAACTAGTAGTAAGCTATAACTGTTGTTCTGTATGACTTTTTACTGTTGTTGCTATGAAACCTCATCTGCAAGGGTCTTGTAGGATGGAAAAACTGCTATACATCTGGCATGTGAGATGGGACATATTCTGATTGTCCAGGAACTTTTGAAATGTGATTGCAAATTGGAATGCAGGAATGCTCTTCACGAAACACCGTTGTTGAGAGCTGTCAAGGAAGGAAACGTTATTATTACTAAAATTTTGCTCAGCAGCGGTGCTGATGTGTCTGCTTGCGATGTGGTGAGAAATTTTATCGCTACATTTGTCTTAGGTGTTGTCATGTTGTGATATTATGCTTTTGCTCAAGTTTTTAATGTTAGGTTAAATGACACAAAATTTTAAAAGTGCATTGCAAAGAAATTAATTATATTTTCATGCACAGTTTTTAAAGAGAAATATTTTTTGTGGGTCATTGGGTACATGTATTGGGACCACTTGCAATCATGCAGCTTATCTACATGGTATAATCTCGCTACACAAAAAGTTGCAACGTAAAATCACAACCTTCTATATTTCAGGATTATTCTTCTGAGTTTAGTTAGTTTTAGGAATCGCACTAAATAACTTTTGTGCAGATAGATCATAAGATAAGCAAGAAAGTCCATAAATGTGATGGTATATCACTGACATCATTTTGGTTTTATGTTTATTGTTTTTGGTTGTTTAGTTTTTGACAGTGAGGTTTATTGTTTAAAAATATCATTCATAATTGAACAAATGATTAAGCAATAAGTTTTTTTAGAATGGTGACACTGCTGTGCATTTGGCAATTCGATCACAAAATATTCAGTTGGTAGAATTGTTGTTGAGAAATCCAAAAAATGGAAGATACTTATATCAAGAGAATAAATCTGGTGAAACACCATATGACTTAGATGCACGCAGCAACAAAAAGATTCTTTCACAGTTGTTTGGTTCCAGTAAGTGAAATCATTTTACTGAGAGAATTAGGTCTAGAATTAAGCGCAGAAGAAGTTAACGAACTGAATGAATTTATTTCTTTTCCTTTTGTAGAGGGATATTCAGCAACTGCAATTGTAAATGATGCTTTTTTTGATGTGTCAAGCTGTTCATTGGCAGAAATGCTTACTGAACCCACGTTCGAAACACCACTTTGTGTGGGGGTGTATGCCAAATGGGGAAGTGACATTTTATTTCTTCTTAACAAAATACAATGTATGTCATTTGACTTTCCAGACCATGTTTTATGCGTCCTGTTGACTCTCTTATGCCGTGTAAAATATGCTAAACTGGTGGTATTTACTCTGGTAAAGTAATATCATTTGTCTGATTAATTTGTTTTTTTTTTTGTGGTTTTAGCTATTTTCTCTACAAATTACCTCGCATTTTACAGTTTTTGGTTCGAGTTGTAACTTTTCTCTCATTTTTCAGATCAGATTGAATTGTTCACTACTGCTGCACCAGCTTTGGAAAGGCAATTACCTTGGTTTACTTTTGTAGTGGTTTTACTTATATCTGCATTTATTGGAGTTTTTGCATCATTCTTCTCTACCAATCACGTTCTGGCTGCACTTTTACCATTTTTTAGTTTGATTTTGATTGTTTATAGTTTGTTAGGTAAGATAATTAATCAATAAGTATTTTTTAAAGTTTTTTAGCTATAATTCAGCTAATTTACTATAGTTAGTATTTTTATTATCTAGCATTTTTTTTATGTTGTAAGTTAAGTATATTCTGTATCGTGCTGAAATCTGTTGTTTAAGTTTTACACAGCAAATAATAGAATAAAATTTGACGTTCTTCCTGATGCTACTATGTGATCCAAGATAACGGAATTAACTAACATTATTAACTTTCAGTTATAGTATTCATGTATTGAACATTGCTAACTGAACATAAAAAGTTCTGTAAATGTAATATTTGATAATCTTCACCTCAATAAACTTTTCGGTTTTGCACGTTTTTTTCAAATAGTATTTCTGTATGTTGGGTCCTGGTTGGGCAAATGGCAGTGGGCTACAATTGCTTGCAGAAATTTGCAAAAAAAAGAAAAATACCTTAAGGAATTACTTGAAATCTGCTTTGTACAACAAAGATTTAAGTCTGGCGGAAAAGTGAAGTGAGTCTCATTGTTTATTCAATAGATTTGCGATTTCATGAAACTTTCTGTTACAACGTTTATACCAAATATTGCAATCAGCACAATGAGTGCAGAAATAGACAAATTTATTTGCTCATATAAAGAGCATTCATGTTTCAAACTATACTTCAGTTCTTCATCAGACTGAAAATAGGTGAAATACTTGTAATGGAAGAAACTTAATGAAAAGAAAATAACATCTGAATCCAGCCATATACACTAAGTTAAACAGGATTAATACTGAAGTTTTTTAATATAAAACTGCGGAAGTTTTTTAATATAAAAGATGTTTCATACTAGATGCATCATGCCTGTTTGTTGACATTGAAATTATATTGCTAGGTTGCTTGACATATAGGGCCTCGTCGGTTTTACTTTCATAGTTGTTCATGATGTCAGGGAATTGTTTTGATAATATCATAAAATTGCAGCCTTTACGTTGCATAATGTGATATTTCATTGCTGATTCGACATACTCTTTTTATTTAATTATTATTTTTTGTTTATTTTCATAACAATAGTTTACAATAAATACTTTGTTTACTTTTGTTCATTAAAGCAAACTTTTTTGTGACATGATGTTTTTATTATTTTCAGATTTATGTTTCCAGATTGTGTTAACATTGGTTCAATGAAAAGAGAGTTTATGATTCCCGATATAACTTCAACACTTGTAAGTTCAGTCGAGCGGTGCTATGGATCAGCTGCTTTTCGCTTAGCTAGGTAAAATCTGTGGAAAACATCACAAATGCAAAATCTACTTTTCACTTAGTTAGACTTGTTTTTCATATTTGTCATCATTTTTAAAGAGCTCTTTACAAAGCACCTCCACGAGGAAGAGAGAAGCGTGTTTTTCGAAAGTTGTGTTGTGTACCTGCTTTCATGATGGCAATTGCTTTCATTCTTGCCATGCTGATCATTTTCATACTTCTTGTTGTGTTGTATGGGCCAGTTCACACTCAGCCGTCAATTGGAGATGACATTTCCAAGCAGATGTCTCTGAAGATAGCTATATATGTTTTGTTGTCAGTTATTGGGATCATTGTACTTTTATCAGCACCCACCATTTACCAAATTTTGTCATCCCTGCTACGGACACCACATAAAATCAGATCTACACTAAGTGAAGAAGTTGACAAAAATTTAACAGAATTGGCCAGTTTACATCATGCTGTATCCATTATCGATGCTGTTAAGGGCACTCAGACCAGATTGTGCCTGTTTGTGAACGGATTAGAAGCGACTGATGAAAAGCAGCTGCTTGAATTAATTAGCTCTGTTAGAACAATATTCTCTGTAAAACCAGTGATAACGGTGTTATGTCTTGATTATCATCTTGCCATGGGTGCTTTGGGCAGATCTGCAATTAAGTAAGTTAATGTTTGTAATACGCAATAATTGCCACTTCATTTTTGTAGTATAACTTTAGAGGAGTGTTGACGCGGTTGTTAAGGAAACCTGTCAATGTTTTCATACTACTGTATTTGTAACCAAACGAATTTTACGGTCCTCACAGCCAGCTGTGTCAAGCAAGCAAAGAACTAAAATACAGCAAAAGATACATGTTTTAGGAATAGCGCATCATAGTTAAATTTTACTGCTTGGTTAGGAAACAAAGTTAATATTACCTCGTGTATTTTGCAGTGGATTTAGTGGAGTTGATGTGAAAAGAGGTGACTACATGCACAGTCTGATTCAACTTCCTATGTTTTTTACTGAGAATCGGAACAAGAAGAAACTGTGAGTATTTCCCAGGGTTACAAATGTATTTGACATGGGCAAGTTTTTCTTTTTAAAAATTTTGTTTGACAGCCCCATGCGTTGCTGATTTGTTGATGTATATATATTTTTAGCACAAAGAAAATTGACAATTTTCAAAGTGATTCAGATGCTGACGTGTTTGAGCAAAGTCGCAGGTATTACTCTACCATTATCTACCCAAATGGCTTCCAAAAAACCAGGCGTCCCCTTTCCCTAAGTACTAGGCTGAAAGTATGAAAATTAACATGGATACCAGAAAAGATTTAACTCTAGCATGCTTCTCTTAGGAGGAAGTATCCAAAGCAGTTTGATGTCACCAAGTGGCTCACTGCAGATGATTGTTTCCAACCAATCAACGCCCAACTCATCAAGCGAGTTGCCAGCATCATCTCATTCACAGCTCGATTACTTCGCGCAGGAGAGAAGGATTTTTCCTGGAGCAGTTTGTCCACTTGGATTGTACTGACAGAACTTTGGCCCCATTCCACCCTTTGCTTACTCTCTTACGCAAACAGCAAAGGCTTCCAGAACAAATCACTCAAGTCCATGTATTTCGAGTAAGACAATCTTTGTTAGTATAGATAGAATGTTTATTGTCTATGCATCACATAAACAATACGTATATATTTAATTCATTATCCTAATATAGTTTTGTATGAACCAGTTTCTAAATAGCAATACTGACTATCATTTTTGTCCACCTGTTTTTCTTTACTTAACTGCTGCTGCTGTTTACTTTGGGTCGTGTATTTTAGACTGTCACAGAAGATAGCCAGACATCAGTCTGGAGATGTATCTGATGCTCATACATTGCAAAGCTTTATATCGTCCAAGACGTGTTCGCTGACAGCATTTGACATGGTTAACTTTTATCCTTTCACTGTAAATCTTGATCCAAAACTCGAAGACTCTATTCCTACATTTACTGAATCGTGGGCTAGTCACTCAAGTATGTGACAATTTTATTCCGCACACGTTACTTTACATGTACATACGTTACTACAGTACAGTTCGCTGTAGTGACGGTATTACAGTAGTCAGTAGTTTATGACGTTAGCCTTTTTCAACAGACGATTCATTGGAAGGTTCGTTTTATATAGACCAAAATAGTAAGTTTGTATATAATTAGCCAGGAGTGTGCATGCAGGCGTTTAGTACAAGATCTTGAATTTTCTTATGTTGCACGAGGTAAAGAATGCATGGCTGAAATTATTGTTGAACCGCACCCGTTTCATGCCTGTTGAGAAACCTTTATGAATATCCAGAGACGAGGATTTAAATATTTATAACCCCTGTACCATACTTGTGCATCTTTTGTTTAAGTATTTATGCCCGTTGCATTAAGCTATGTGTCCAAACGTTGTTCATTGAAGCTTTTAAAGCTGGGTTCATACAATACGCTTGGTATCTATGGAAAGCAAGCGATAGTTTTAATCTTCTGTCATCAGTCTACTGTACTGTATATGGAGACGGTGAAAGTAGAAGTTATGCGCGCGTAATCACGTACGGTTACTATAAACCGATGACACCATGCGAATGAGTAAACTAATTTATACTTATCGGACTGTATTTTGTTTAAACAATATTCATGTATGTTTGTATTTCACGCTTTTATCGTAGGTTCGGAACGTGACCGAGCAAGTGTATCGTCGTATAGCAATCTCTCCTGTCAAGACGTTCCCTTAATTGATTGGTCGGTGGACGACGTATGCTTTCGATTCAAATCAATCCCTGGTGAGTATTTGTTTTTTCGCAAATTTTATGAAGTCGCCGTTTAACACTATTATAAATTATTCAAGGTTTGGATTCTTCGAATTTTACGAAATACGACACATTTGTGCGTAATCACAATTTACACGGGCTTGCTCTGTCGCTATGTGATATTGACGAATTGAAAAAAGAGTTGCATACATCGTTCGGTGATTGGTGTTTGATCAAGAAGTTTATTCAAGAGTCGAGAGTGAACGGGAACAAAAGCAAGGTAAACAATACCAGGCTTGATTGGTCGTTTTTTACCGGTCGTTCTTTATTTTGTGACTTTTCCTTGAATGCCTGAAATGAGTGATAGTTTCAATAGTTTACATGTTTTTGCATATTACTATTTTTTCAGCATCATTTATCATTTTCTTCTTTGGCTACTTCTGACAAGAAGGGAGATTCAGGTTGAGTGTTTTTGCACTTACATACGTAGAACTGTGATAGTTGGTTGGTTTAAAATTGTATCGCCTACACTTAGCAGGAAACTAAGTTCAACCCTAAGTGCAATTGCAAATTTTTTGTAACTTTCTAACATATCCTAATTCGGAACTTACCTGCATTTAACTATTGGCTTTATCTCATCAGCTACAAGGCTCAGTCGCAACCAATCAAATTTCAGTGAGGAGGATGACGTAATTCAATTTTCAACGCTCCCTAGCACTGAAAAGGTTGCGTATAAGAAGGCATTCAAAGACTATCTGACACTGCATCCACAGACAACTGCTGTTGTAGACCATAACGATTCTCATAATGCTTTGGTTCATTCCCATGTTGATAATGAACGCTATCCGCTATTGAATCAGCTAGACATTAACGCTAACTCGTAATTTGCTTTTTGCCGTTCATGATTGTTTTTATTCCCGCAATTGTAAATCTTGTTGGCTGTAGCATGATGCTTCTTTTTATATCTTATTTACCAAGCAGTATTTTAGCAAGTTAATTGTGCACTTCAATTTTAAATCATCTTGGTGTTTTTAAAGTTTTGTTTTTTGCAGCTTTTTTTAACAAAATGCATGAGTCGCTTTTATTTACTGTTTTGTCACCACATGATAAAAATAAAAACTCAAAGCTGTCCCGGCAATGTTCTTGCCAACTTCGTTTTTTTACCTAAGTTCACCCTAAGTTTTTTTTATTTTGGAGTGAACGACCTCCCACTATAAAAAGTTGGGATCATTGGTCAGGTGCAGAAAATAGACACCGTAGGCGTAGAGGAATCCGCAGAGTAGTTGACTGAAGGATAAATTACTAAACATGCAATAATTTTCATGCTCCTCTAGTATTTTTAGCCAGCTTTCAATAGTAACGGTTACCAGTTATGTATGCAACCACTAACATTGCATTTTGATTATACGTAATTACACTTCAAATTCTTTAACAAATACACAAGCACAGTATGTGCAACCTTGGATAAGTATTACCTATTCCATCACAAGAGTTTAGAAATTCATAGAACAAGTGTATTCAGCCGTGTCTGTCTTATTTATTGCAGTCAAGGCCGTGTAGAGCGCAATGTGGGGCCGGGCCTGAAAATTGAATTTGGGCCTATTCAAAAGTTATGTAAGCTTTTACATTATTATGTAAGTTCTAAATCCTGATTCCTCTGAAAATTTTACGTTTCTTTATTGCAACCTAAACACGTTTATTGTTTGGTTATTTACAGTATGTTAATACTGTAAATAGTGTATATGTTTCAAAGATTTTGTGAAAAGAATATTCTTAGCCTATAGCGTTTGATATTAATGTTAAACTATATACAAAATATCTATAGACTACTGGCTGAATAAAAGTTTAGATGTAGGTTAAACGAGAACATAATTTGAGTAGTGACATGTGCACAAACAGATTCTTAGCTTTGACGCTGTTGGAATATAGTCGATAAACGCAAAACAATTTGTTATTTTTTGAACAATACTTCTCTTAAAGTGTTAGGCTCGGGTCAATTGCCCCCACCCTCTTTCACTGGCTTGGTCGTAGTACATACAAACAGTGTTTCTTTGAGATTTGACTTTGGCGACCGCTGAGAAATTTTAAGAGATCGCGATTTTTAAAAACTAACTGCTAATTTTCTGCTGTAGTTATACAAAAGTATGAATTTTGGCTTTTGGGAGATCGTTTCGGTCCCCAAAAACACTGCGAACATATAGACTTACAAACACACTCACACAGTCGACATTCTCATAAACGGTGCCTTGCGCAAAGTGACTATGGATGTCGGTATCTATCAGGCCACTACAATTGTTCGTTCTTGATATATACTGTATGTGGCAATTCAACTTGCTGTGCTTCGCCGCAAAGGAGCTATTCCTTTTTTTGCTCACCGGGTGGTAGAGCCATCTCACTGACTCAAAGCTTCCCGTACAACTAAAATCGAGATAGTCATTTGTCCCGCCGCTTTGCAACTGTTAAAACAGACATCATTGCGGCCCCCTGGACGGACTAGGGGAACATGGAACACGTACTGTAGTTGCAGGAAAACCCTCTCAGACTTCGCCATTTCATGTCGACGCCATTTTTCACCTCGATGGACTTTTGTTGCATGGGATGGCCTGGGCTTAACCGCCAGCGAAATGGTATCAGCCAATTCTTTTTCTGTTTTACTTGCGGCTAGTCAAGGTCTTTTAGTCTTGCTCTTGCCAATTGTTGCTGAACCTATTCGAAAAATTAAACCGTTTTTTGAAATGCTTAATAGCGTTGTCATGAAAACACTTTTTGGTAATTATCAATTAATTTCTTACTTAGTTTATCTTAAACTTTTAAAGAGTTACTATAATTACAAATAACTAAACAGACTAACAGTTAGGGAAATTTTTATACTGTAGCTATATTTCGGAAGTTAATGTAGTTTATAAGGCCATACCCTATTACGTGTAGAATTGCGATTGCCTTGTCCTCACGATGATTCAGATAAAATTCCATTGGTCAAACGTCAATTATCTGCATGGTCTGTGTGGATATGCGCTTGATCAAACAAAGGTATTTTACAATGTTTTTGATAAAATATGATCAAGCCCGAAAGTATACCACTTTATTCAGGCAAATCCCATCACAGAGTAAATCGCTGGAAAATGTAGTCCATGCAGTTCATGTGGTAATGTACTTGCACTTTAAATGTTAGGCTGTTACATTGAAATAAATATTGCCTATAGCCGTTTGTTTTTGCAGTGGAAAAATAGCTGAAATATGAATTATGACTCTAAAAAAATTCCTTGTAGAAGGGTGTTGTATGACGCTAAGATAAACTGGTCTGACTTCTGTTCTGAAAAACACAGTAAGTAAATTTCTCGAAAATCAGCATGGTTCAACTGTAAGTGATTGAGAAATGCACTAATAAATCTCCTTAAATCACAAAAGTTGCACAAATTGGACATAGCCTATATATGTTGTGTCCAAAATTCGTAGCTTGTGGTTTTTTGTGATCGTTGTGAGTAGAATGGTTTGTGTCAAGTAGGCTACATACTAAAAATACTGCTATAATCTACTTTCAAAGCTACTGCGGGAGAATATTCACTGTGGGTATTTATTAAAATTCGTGATCATTAAAGTTAGTCATATCCAAAATGGCCTGTCGGCGCTTTTTTAAACGTGGGAATTTCTTATTTGTTTATGAAAAAGTCCCCAAAAAGTATTTTACTGTAATTTCAGCTTAATGTCAGACTAAGTCACAAAGGAAATTTACCACTGTTAAGATTTTTTGCGTGCATTCTGGTGCAAGAAAGACACGTGTCTTTGCACATAGACAAACGCCTGGAAAAAGATATAATTATTTATACGATTATAGCTGTGATCTATGAATAATGCAAGGAAATAAACAATAAACATTCCTTAATTAAAGAAAGAAAGGAAAAAATTGCGTAAGAACTGGGCCAAGTTTAATCATTACAAATAAAATCATTTTTTCTTTAACCCCCATAATTTCAATAATTTCACACAAATAAATCAGTATTTAATGGAAGATTTTGTATTCTATCAGGCGCTCAATGTGGTTTTTCACCGTGGTTATAGCTGAGCTTTAGTATAGAATATAACAAAAAATTCCCGGAATTAACTTCAACTACAAGGCCAGTGAAGTGGAATGACTAATCACATAATAAAACAAACAACCCGTACTGACACGTTTAGTCGTTTTTGCCTGCGACTTCGTTAAATCGCTCTGGTATTTCCGAAAATCTTTTCTTACTCATACACTTACTGTACAACCCAAGTTTGTTGTCTATATAGTGTCCAACTGTGAAAGTGGAAAGTCGTATACTTTTCAGTCTATACACTGCGTACGCTGTAGCTTCTTGTGAAAAAAAAACTTTTTGCCAATATAAAGTATAGACGAATGACTGGAAGAAGTTTAGTTTAACCTTACAACACTAAGTCATACATACATTAATAACATCATATGATGATATGCATTTCTACGATATACAAACTGCGCCATATAATCAGGCAAAGAACGCAGGAATGCGTTCTATTTAATTAACAATAAAAAGCAGCCAATTGAAACAAATACAACCTGTGTTGTTTCTTCTACCATTAACGTCATATTATTTATTCTGCTTGCAAATGAAAAAATTATTTAATTTATCATTTTGACTTTTTCCATCGTACGAGCTTCGCTTTTGGACCCCATTAAAAATACAAAAGTAGCTATATACTGTATATATATTTATATAAATATTTTCAACTAATACAAGCTGCCATTACCAATCATTCCGCTTATTTTTAAAAATTCTTAATAATTGACGTTTAGTTTCAGTGGCTGAGTAATTAAGTATAGCCGGCTGTAAACCGGTAATCGACAGTATTCGTCACCTGAGACCACCCGAAATACCAGTTTTAATTCATAATTCTGCATTTGCATTGACGTCATACAATATGCGATTTGACGTATGAATGGTATTACTTGGGAGCTACGGATTACAATGACGTGCTTTCGACCAAAAATACCGACAGACTATTCTTGGTTATACCATTCGGCGCTAAAAGGTCTTTGCGGGAGAATTAGGCAAGTGATTGCTGTTTAATTGTTTATATAGAATACAAGACCATTTCGATCGACTCGATTTATTTTGCACGACAGCAAACAAACGAATAAACAAAGAATAGGTCTATACCTTAAATAATTTAAATAAACGCGGAATAATAAATAACTTATGGTATCATAAATAAAAGCAGTATAACCACACACGGCGATGACAGACACGGCAGAGCCCATATATAATTTTGAAGAACAGCTTGTAGATAGAAATATCAAGCACTATATGTTTAAGGTACGGTTGCACTCTGACAAAGATCCACTCTTGATAAAACCTGAGACCGCCGCTCCTCGGGAATCTACGCACCAACATCTTCCTCTTTCGAGTCCGTAAGAGAGTTCACACTAAAAATGAAAATACGAGCGTTATTTTTGGAAAAACTAAATTTTATCTTGGTAAAAGTAAAAGTTGATAAACGTAACCATCACAAAAGGACTAAAAAAAGAAATGTAGACTATATAAAACTTTATAAAGATAATGATTAAATTTCAACCTGGACCGGCTGGTAAAGTCCTGTCCTCCTGTCGCACTCGGGGACCCACTCGTGCTTTTCGGTGTAATCGCGGCTCAATATATCTTCAAGATGATCAAAGCACGGTGTCTAAAATGATAGCTTGTTGTTTAGAAGTTCAAAGAAATAATCCAATTAAACACATCGCGTTAATTTCACTGAATCTTTGGATATAAGTCTTTGGCAAGATATATATACGTTGGCTGTATGGTCGCACCATGCACTTAGTTTTTGTACATAGCCTATATGATACCTTATAAAGGTAACGATGATATTTACTTACTCTTGCCCGGGAATGCGGTGGAGATGGGATTTTGTTTGGTTGTATCACCGGTCTTATAGAAGGCACTACCGGTGCTTCAGCTTCCATGGGTACGCGATCTGAAAAAAAGTTTTATTTGAGTTTATTTTTTCCGGTAATGAGGATTTGTTTTTAGGTTGGCGTTGGACAGATACTTTTGTATAGAATCCAGAACATCTGGTGTTTGCGGCAAACACAAGATTCTAGCGTAAAATTTTTAAAGGCAGTTTACGAATAAAACGCTAGAAAGTTAGTTAATGGGATCTTAATTAGTAACCAATTGCATTAATCAGGAAGGGAAATTTTTCCATAACATATACTCGTTTGCAAAACATCAGGAGAAAGGCCTGATTATTTGCCCGTGGTGATACTCTTGGACGTTACTTTCATAAACAAATGAATGTATTGCACCTGGTCCTAATCTAATACAATCAAAAAGGCGATAATCACCTAAGTGCCAGGTTTACTGTTTATCTCTTAACATTTTAAGCAGTCTTATTGCCTACCCGGTTCTTCCGGCTCTTCGGTAGTCGTTTGGTTGACAAAGTCCAATACTTCTGGAATGATTTCGCTCAGATCTTCTAACGTCATACACAACAGCTGTCCATAGTAGGTGTCCATGTAAATATCGTAAAGGTCTTCGAAAGATCGCGGCATGCAATAAAGACCCTTTTTGCAGAAACCGGTCGCAACACCGCAATTTTCCCCACGTTTCCTAGCACACATCATGCAGCAACCGCAGCTTGGTTCTGGGACAGGTTCGCAATCTTCTGTTTCTTCGATTAGCGGACAAGCAGCAATATCTTCCTTCTTGCAACTCGCGCACTTCGGCAGTCCACCCCTTGGAGCGGCGTTGCAGTTGTAAAAAAGCGCCATATATACGGAGATAGTTAGAATGAAGAACTTCATTTTCTATTTTTGATGTAGTAGGGTTAAAAAATGTTTAAATACCTATAAAAGTTAAGAATAGTTTGTTGCAATTACTTAAAATTCAATAAAAAAAGATTCATTTATTTTCCAATACAGAAGGATTATTCAAGTTATTATATCATTTCAGATTCAACTTTGCCTATACACCCGTCCCTAACAAATAGCTAGTCTTAAACATTTCTGAAAACTTTCTAAAAGTGATTTCATTTAGGGCTCGGTGTTGTCTTCACCAGACGTGTCATCAACTTCTGTGCCAATAATTTCATCACGGCTTTTTATATCTTTCAAGGAGCCCGTCTCATTTTACTAAAAAGGTGGTGCGTGGATTTTTTCTCTTTCGTTTTTCTCTTTATCGATCTTAACAATGCTTTTCGTGCCCCCTCCGCTAAACCTATAGAAACCGGATGAAAGCTTCGAAAAAAAGCGAAGGATTTACGATTAACGAATCTGGAACTGGGATAAGATGAAACAATTCGCGTCTACGCGCCTCGCCCCCAACGAACATGGTAACCACACCAGTCACGTAGACGAGGTCGCACCTCACAAGAACATTACGTGTTTCAAACTTAGAATGAAAGTGTCATCATGAAATTTTGCATGTTGGTGGCCTTATTACCATTACTATCCATCCACCGCTGCGGTTATATACAGTACATATAATTATACCGGTTTTGTCTTTGGAAAACAACTGTATATACTTTGCATAAGTATAACTGTAAAATTAAAGTTATATAGTTTGTGACCTTCAATCAGTTACGTAACTGCAATCTCGAGTCAAATACAGTACTGGTACTTTTTACTCGAGCCAAGCAGCTTTGTCTATCGCTTAGTCACCAAGTTTTTAATTGGATTACAGTAGCGGTGATCTCCGCATATTTATTTTTGTTGGAAAAGACATCGATTTTCATGTACTGTAGATAAGGTCAGCATATCATTGTTGATATTAGTTGGTGTTACGGTCGTGACCAATGTTACACGGCCTTACCTCTGATAAAATCGTACCAGTAATTGCCCTCAGATATTTCTCGGAAATTACAGGTTGGTCTTGTTTTATATTTATAACATGCCGGAACTACCCAGTTTCATGCGTAGCAGGTCGAATTTCGCAATCTGTCAATTATGTCACCGAAAAAGTTGACGCAACTCCAAGTTCTGGGCTATAATATAGATTATGATTTACAGCTATTAATTACTGCAAAGTACGTGCAGGCGTTCGTGCAAGATTTATTGTTGGTCTGTTGTATTAATTTACGCAGAACACATTCTTCAGGAAGCGATTCTCTTAATTTGAGCACCCAGGTCGGAAATAACCTTTTCTTAGTTGACACTTGTAAGAGGATACGTCTTTTGCTGAAAACTCAAAGTAAACAAAGCCGTGAATAAGTAGAACGGTTTCCGAGTGGTTAAACATCGTTCAATCAAGATTTTAGTCATCACTCACATTTCCTAAGGGTGACGCAATAATTACGTCAGGTGTAAGGTAGCCTATACGTATTTATTTTGGCTCGCTTGTATAAGCAAACTCTTTTTTTAACATTTAATTCACACGGTGTGAAAACATTTCCCTTTGTTGTCGTTTTATGATTTCGCGAAATGTTTCATCAGCGAAGATAAGCTCCTCTTCCGGGCTACTGTTTGCGCTCTTTGCACCAGATGTGATTGTTGTAGAATATTTGATGGGAAAAAATGTCACTCGTTCTTCTGTATAAGGCTATACATGGCTTTAACTTTATTTTCATTGCACACTAAAACAATATTAAATGCGGCACGTTTAAGCTGATGAGTACAATTTAGAGACTTGAAATTAAGCGCACTCTTTAAGAGAACATCAGCGCTTTTTTAATCGTTTGTCTTCTCAATGCAAAGTTTCACTTTTCTTGCTCTTCGAAACTTTTTTGCGCCTTTGCCGGGCAAGGTATCTTTCCCGTTTCTTTTCCCATTGCTGAAATAGATAAGTCTGAAATCAGATTCAGCAAAATATTCATTATGTTTCTAATGCATATTTTGTTTCTAATGCATATTCTTTGAGTACGAGTATATTTCATTTACGTGCATCACCCGATCACCAAATCTTTAATATTATAATGCATTCTCCAATACTTTTTTCAGGTATTCAAAAATAAAAACCCCCTTTTACCATTTTTTGGTGTATACTATGATATGAACATCTTTTAAAAGTTGCAAAGTACTGTACTCGGAATACAAAAGTATAAGTTACTTGTGATTTTACAGTTCTGGCGACAGCGGATCAAACATTTGATTATTTGTATATGACAAATCTTCAAAGTTGCCCTTACCAATGTTTATAGGTTAAAAGGGCAGAGCCGGGTTGAGTCAGAAAGTTAAACAAATAACGGTTAAATAAAACCGACTTTTTAAGATAAGCATGGGTCACTAACTAGGTGGTAAAAGTACGTTCAAAGGAAACATGATATACTATACAGCGAGCGCTTTGTTTTTATACCTAATTACTTAAAAAAACGTTTTTGTAACTACTACCGCAAAAGGTATTAAAAATGGCGAATGTCAAACAAAACCGCAAAGGTAAACAATCCATTACGAAATAATGAACATATATGGTTTTGGTTAGAAAAGTTCAATTGCAGTCATCATTTGTTTTGTTAAGCGAAAGCAAAATCAACCCAATTAGTATAAGACGGACTACTAACTTATTGGTTGTGAAATAGCGGAAGAAAAGATAAAACGGTGTAAAGTTCAGCAAACATTTTGTTTTCAATAGCATGAAGACGAAGCCTTTCGGAGAAAAGTTTGCATGTATCCTATGACCAAACAAAGGCACTAAAATGAGCCACTTTCAGAATAGGTACGCAAACTATTTCCGATTTCCTAGACATTTGCATTAAAGTTTCAGTTAACTCCGGAGAAAATTACTGGGATTTCCCGCTGCCCAAAACTCGCTTTTCAGGTCCTATCACCCTATAAGCGGATATTTTGTAGTGTGTATTTCTAAGCCGTAAATGTATAACTATAGGGCAATCGCATATCAATAAATTAAAAAAACTTTTCAAAATATATTTTTAATATACTGTTAAGATGTATCAAATTTTGTTGATTTATTTTAGAATTTTCTTGTTTAAAACGCATTTTTTGATATTTTTGTTTTTCACGGCTTCCTACCTTGATCTTTTTGAGCCACTTCTTTTTCCATTTTGTTGCAACACTAGTTTGGTCAAGAAGTAGACGTTCATTCTCTGATTGGATCGGACCCATTATCAGATAGTTTCTGCAACGACAATTAGTTATCGCCATACAACATACAGATGTATAACTGTTTTTAATTCATCATAACTTCAAGCAAATATACTGTTAACAGTCCTCAATATTCATTGAAAAACTTGATTTTTATACACTATATCATTTATAGTCGACATATATGTCTGTAAATATCTGTATGTATTAAAACACTTGAAATAGGTACGTCATGGTATAGAAAGTTTGTACCAAACAATAGTCTTGTAAAAAAATCCGGCAAGCATTAGCGTATGGCAAAAATTTTTCAAATTTGCGTCCGAATGTCAGGTATTTACTTGACTCAACTTCTCTTTCGAAACAGATTGCGAAATGTCTGCGAAAAACGTTTCCAAAGACGTCATCAATCATGTGCGGCGCTGGAGTGTACCAAGAGCGCCGTTCGAGTACCAGTTCAAGCGGTGGTGTTGCAATTGCGTTCCAGTAAAGCTATACTTTTTAGCAGAAAGTCAATTCGTTGTTGAAAAAGACGAGCTTGTCGAACGTGTTTAATTATCACCTGGTATTTCTCGAGTTTTTTACAAATAACTGTTAACTTATTTTCCTGCTGTTGCGCCAAAGGAAAGTCACCTTATTAGCAAAACTCATAACAACGTTGAGGAGGTCATTATTGTTGACCAGCGAACTGTTATTTACGGTTGAATATGTATTTGTGATTCAAATTGTTTGCGTTTTTGTCTCTGCTGCGTTTCAGTCAAAAAACATCTTTTGCAATTTCCGGTGCACTTTGGTTCTTGTGGAAACTCACTTTTCCAATTCAATAAACCACACACTTAAGATTTTAGACTTAAGATCATTTTCGGCAAGGGATTTTGTGAAATTACGAATACACTTGCGAGATTAAAATTAGACTGCAGCAGGGTAATGTAAACTTTGGTATTCTTATAGTTCGTCCAAAACGTGTTGCGTTATTTTTTGCAACCCGGCTATAACTGGCATTTCTATTGTTGTAAACTACCTTTACACTTGTACTTAGTAGAACGTAACTGATTTAGCATATCATGTTTCATAAGTGGTCATGAAAAGTTAAGTGCCTGTGGTGTTTCCGTCACATAAATAAACATTCTAAATTGATCAGTGCAATATATCTTTTATCGTGAATGACTTTCGTACCACTGCCAAGAATAGCAGCACGTTTTTTGACTTTCGCAATTGCGAGTATAGCTTCAAGCGCTGGGCTATATTTTCCTCGTATAAATAAACCATTGATCGTATTTACTTGTTTCGCAATACCGAGTTTGGATTACACGTGGAACATAAGCGATGGACAAATACCTTTAGCGTTACCAACTTTTGCCGAGTTGTCGAGTCACCATCCTATTATACGGTCCCTTGAACAATAAATTTCCGCGGCCCGCTGGGCAGACCGGATCAATTTAAACTGCAGGGTGCTGTCAGTACCGGGGAAGGTCAAATGTGCTCTACTTATTGTCTCACTTTTGTCGTCGCAGTTTTGGGCAGGCGCAAGAATTAGAAAAGTGCAAGTTTGTGTCGCCCAGAAGTATTTCAAAAGCATTTTGCTTCAAAACGCTCTTGATGCTGACGCGGGCCACCGATCCGTCTGATCCGTCTTCGATGGAAAGCACGCGAGCTTGAATGACTAAAAAACGTTTAATGCTCATTGATTATATTTTTGATTGCTCCGATTTTTAGTAAAAGAATGAAATACATGACATGTAAATGTGGTAGTGCATTTATAGTTTTACATATACCTACATCAGTATGTATACTTATATTTTGTTGTTGCAAAATTTATGTCAGCTTTTACTTAACAACAAGTACGACCTAACTCTATTACCATAATCAAAATTGCTCTTTACGTATTGCTTCTTAGATGGCTTCTTTGACCGTGAACAGCGACAATTTTCTGAAATGGTTAAGTAAACGTTTTGTTAGAATAGAACGTTTTCCACAAAAGCATTAGAATTTTGCTTTCTTAGCAATACGAAAAAATCACGACAGCAGTTCTTCATGCGCCCTATGCCACATCCGTTGTTGACAAATTTGAGGAAACATACCACATTGTACGAAACAACATCAATCTGTTTAAATATTGACGAAACTTTTGTGGAATAGTGATCGTCCAGGTCGGGAATAAGTACGTCTCGGCGGTGACCCAGTAGGCAGTATAGCTACAAGCTAGCCGCCAAATATCAAAAGAAAATGCTTCTTTGTTCCTTTATTTAAAGATTTACTTATCAATTAAACATTAAACCTTAAAACATAGAACTGTGTTAGTGCTATAATAAATAATGAACGAAGCTTTTCTAATGGAATCCATGTTGGTTGACGACTGGTGATTTGAACTGATTTAACATTCAATAAAATGATTAATAGGAGTTATAACTTATAAGCATTTGTAACTTTCACTTATCATCATTAATCTTATGACCCGAATCTTGAGCTGTAGCAGTGATTTTGCTCTTCGATGTCCAATCAACCGTGAACATAAGTGATAGTTTGGTATTATAGCCAGAAACATGTTGGGTTTGAAGGAATCAACTCATATAGTTTCAAAGCGGAGTGATTTAAAAATATTGTTAAAAACTGTCATCATAATTGCCGTAGAAAAGGGCAGCTAATTAAAGAAAGGTCTTGAAAAGAAGATAATCAAATTTCCTTTCTTCCTATTTCCTTGGCAACACCATTAGTCTTGTTAAGTGCTGGTTAATGCTTATATCGTTTTTTTTTCATGATTGTATATTTCCATACACTTTACTGAGCACCCACTTTCAACATCTCAAAATGTGACTAATTTCATGTTTACAAAGAAATTTTCTGGAAAGATTGTTCATAGACTACTACATCAAATTTGACAGGGTATTATAAAATAGGCCTACAGCGACCATTTTGTTATTCATTGCCCCTGAGTAAACGTATTTTGCAACTGATTGTCAACTACAAATTCCTGCAAAGATTTTGACTGCAGCCCGTCACATTACACGCATTAGAGAAAAGGCTGATGTAGACAAGCGTTTTTGTAATGTATAGCAAATTCTTTATTCAGGATTTTTCAGAAAATGCACAACTGTTTCGGATGCTGTATACGTATAGACACCAATTAAAAAACCTTTTAACTTCATGCTTTTCAGTTAAGCATAGGTTGTATAGTTGTCTTAATGGTGTTGGATATAAACTTAAAATCGTAATTTCGCTGTTGTTCACTTACTCGGTTTAGGTTGCATTCGCACAAAGGCTTCAGGTGTTACACACATTCCTTTATGGTATTCTGGAAGAGAGTGACATGGCAAATCACTGGGCCAGGTTACGTTATACCTTCTCATTTCATCACCACAGTGCAAGCGTGCTTCTTGACAAACGCTTTTGCATGGTCGAACCTTTACAGAAAGCGTATTTTTCAGGAACTCGTGTAAACATCATTTTTATTTACTGATAAATAGCATACGAGTCCACACTAAACCTACAATTCACGACAGACACCCATTCTAATAGGTAACACATTTAAATGACAACTCACCGTTTCAGGGTAGCTGTCTCTGTAGAAACACATTGGTACCAACATGGAACAGAGAAAAAATTTAAGCTTCCGTTTGCAAGACGTCGAAAATTGCGACCATAATGGATCATATTGAGACAGAACCAAACCTGCGTTTTGCTGTGAAGAATGATAAAGCAGGTTTGGCATTTTTGTTCTATTCCATGGCATAGAAATGCACAGAGGAACTTGGACCTCTTCACAACTAGAGCCAAGACAAGGAGTGAACCAGTAGATCAGACAAAAGAGTAGCGGAAGAAACAAATTTCCGATTTGGGTATGTCGCCGACAATCAAGCATTTTTAAACCAGTTAAAGAAATTACATGAAAAACTCTGCAACATTATACTACAGATGGACTATTATACACGAATATGACGTACGTGTAACAGTTGCTGATAAATAAATAAACACAAAAACTATTGCTTTCTGCCTCACTGCCTATTTTCTAATCACCCATATTGTATATAGTTATCATCAGATTTCGAAAGATCCTACAACTTTAACACAGTAGAAAACATCAGGGTATAACAAGGCGTCGAACTAACAGTTGTTGTTAAATTGATAAAGTACTTCGCACCTACTCAGACAATATTTGCCAACAACCGCACGTTCATGTCTGGTCGAAATAGCAGGATGTTCAATAAAATTTTTGCTCTTATTGCATGCTTGGGTAGATAAAGAACGTAAAATGCCTAAATCACATTAAGCGAGGCGTAAATAGTTTGATGCTAACCATTGATTATACTTTAAACGGTTTGGCTGGCGAAAACTTTCCATAGTGAAATTTACAGTATAAAGCACATTAGCGCAGGTTTTGTGAAAATGCTTCATTCATTCACACAATATGTTAGTATATGTAGGCCTACTAGTAACTATTGCAACAAATATGAAAGTGATCGCTATGGGTAATAATAAACATAAACAAAAAACGTTTTTTTTATAGAAAGGAATTGTTGATAACTCAAAGTCCTGGCAGTTTCGCTTGATTGGTAACGTTCTGAGCCGAAGGAGCACATAACCCTCTTTGCCAGGGGCGCCATTAAACATTGATAAAGTCTGCAAAGTAAATCTTGTGTATCAACGAGATAGCGGATAAACTGACAAAGTGCATATTGACACAGGCGCTTGAATGGTTATACGAAGTCCCATAAACATTCATAAGTAAACTTGTTCCGAAACGTTATAAACCAATAATTGCGTCTCAGCACGAGCAATCCGGACGTTGCTGGACTGATAACAATACCTAGCGTTTTTTCTTAAAAATTTGCCATTTTTGCTGTGTTTTCTATAACATAATATTTTGCAAGAGTTGCCCATCAACAACGTTTTGAAAAAAGAAAATCTGCAAGATGTAACCACGCAATAAATGCTGCCAAACGTATAAGATAAGATTGATTTAGCTCCAGTGGAATTTCTAAAAACCAAGCCATCCGGTGAAGGTCGATAAATATTCAATTTTCGTCGTCTGACTATCGGTGGAAATTGCAACATTAGCAATTTGTCAAAATAAATATCCATTACGATACTGTTAGCACGAGCTCATCGATCAAAATGCGACATTTTATTTCGAATGTAACTGCGAAATGTTAAAATAAATACATTTCTGACGTGATATGTGATTTTTCGATTTTACGTCAATCCTATTGATTTTGTTTAACCTAACGAAAATATTGTTATGCAGGATGTAGCAAAAAAAGAAATTCAATGCAAAATTAAAATTTTCTCTACGGAAAATAATCCCCTGAGTAGCAAAATATTTTTGGGTTTGGTAAAAACATTCTCAGCATATCTTGCAATGCTTACTGACCGCAGCGCATTTTTACACGACTTTGAATATTTTATAAGAGAAACTTCCTTAATTCTGATTACCGGTAGTTTTGTAAGGGAAAACACTTGTGACGTAAAAGTTAACAAGGCATGAAGCATTTACAAGTTTTGAACAAAACCACCGTCGCACGTTTAGTCCAACCGACCCAGCTCGTCTGGACATGTTAGGTAAAGCTCTGATTAGGTCAAACCATTTGAGGTTTATCAAAGTTTAACTTTAGTGAAGATTATTATCGACGGGTATGAAAGGCACGCCTATGTCGTTTAATCTTCGACCCTTCCTTGTTCTCCTTGATGTCCATGAAAACAAAAATTGTCGTGAGTAAACAGAAGCTTAAAGCAGCAAGTGACAAAGGTTGCCAATTACAAAAACAAAGATTACACATAAAACGCCAACTTGAAAAAATCGAAGCCTTGTAAGAATGTATTTTAAAGTTTAAGGTTTTCCAACGCTTTGTTATATATACCGTTTTGCTAGATAACTTAATCGTATTTGCTATTTGAATTTGATTTTGCAAATCTGTAATTTGCTGACAAAAGCAACATCGGAAAATAAATTTGATTCCTTTTAATGCTTCATCTTATGTCAAATTAGACACACAGCTTGCATTTAAGGAAAAATTCAAATCAACTGTTTTCGAAACTGTAAAAACAAATAAACGACCACGGTCATCTTGAATAGGGAAAAGAACCCATTCTGCTCTCTAGCCCCACTTGCGAACAGCATGAGCTTAAAGAACGAACGTTGTTATTGCCACATAAATGTGAATAGTATTATTTCCATTTCCTGAAACTTTAAAGTGGCTCACAAATTATATAGCGTACGTCATGTAAAATCATTTTTTGATGCCTCAAAATCAAAAGCGATATAAAAGCAAATGAAAGATGGCTTTGCAAACTAAGTTAAATAGCAGTTTGCCAATTTAGTATCTTTTTCAGACAGTTGGTTACCAGGAGAGCGTAAGAAAAGAACTTGCATAGTATTATTTTTTCAATACACCACTGTAACATACAGTACACAGTAGCCCTACATATAGTGTTTACGGAGTTGGCATCAGACTCGGTAGGCTAAATAGCGATTAAACTTACGGCCTGACATCAAAGATCTATATTCTATAGCCTTGAAAATGATACATCTTTGCAATGCTACCGACTACCAGAAATGTATTTGTTAAAGTACATAGGAAACCTCACGGTAAAAAGATTCCATTTTTAAATCATTTTATAAATTCATTATCACATTTTATGAGATTATCAAAATCACATTCAAACTTGTATATAGCCTGAAATATTTGTTGCTACAACGAAAATGAGTAGACTATACAAAAGCATAATACTATAATCCATCCCAATCATGATTTTATTGAACTGCTGCAAAATACAATACTTTAGATGAGTCTCCATTTCCCACCTCTTTGACTGAGCCAACTCAGATTTAAGGTCCACATTTCATATTGTATGCTGGAGGGTTGAAGGCCGAGCTGGCCAAGATGAACAAATGCAAATTACGCTCGCAAGTAGGCCTATATAATATGGAGTGGTGTCAGCCTCTAGTTGTAAACGGGCTAAATACTCTGGGTTCCGTGGGTTTATCGAGTTCCTCGGGTTCTTTAGGTTCATTGAGTTCCTTAGGTTCTGCGGGCTAACTTGGTTCCATTAGTTTTTTTTATGCTTCATACGATTTTTTGATTTCCTTACGTTTTTTTGAAATTAATGATAAAAAAATTGCACGCTGAACTAAAACATTTACATGAGAACCTGGAAAACCCAGTGAACCGGAGAAACCGCAGGGAACCCAGCAAACCAAGAGAACCTAGGGAACTCAGGGAATCCAGTGAACCTTTAGGGAACCCAGAGCATTTAGATTTTAGAGGAACCGAGTTTTAAACGGCTAGCGGCGTCAGACGAGGATGAATTAAGTTATTAACTATACGGGAGAATTGGAGAAAAATGACTTAAAACTTGAGACAACTGCGGTCTTAGAAAGCTTTCGTTTCATGACCACCAAACGTTGGAGATTATGCATGACTGCGCTTGATTTTCTATTTCGGATGTCCAAGTCAACGTTTTGCCTTACATCACTGAAGAATTGCACTCCCAGATAACTGAACTTCTCCACCTGCTTCTGGCTTCAGTGTTTCTCCGCACATTTCCAGCAGACATGGAGTAAGGGTTCTTGAGAGGCAGAGTATCTCTTTCCTTATCATTATTTCTATTCCGGAGTCATTGCAAACAGTTGCAAATTGTAATAGACTACAATCGAGTGCATGTTGAAGATCGGAAGAAGCCTGGTCATCCGCAAACATCTGCAGACTGCATGAGTAAGGTCTTTGCTCAGCCATGGGCGCAATCAGTTGCCAATACATTTTGCTAAAAAGGGTTCCATAGTGATTGCACCCGACGTAATTGCACTCACACGTTATTGCAATCATACGGAATTGCAATCATACGGAATTGCAATTATACGGAAATGCACCCACACGGAATTGCAATCACGTGCAATTGCACATGTTCGGGCTTTGGGACTACAAGAAACAGGTACTGTAATACATAAGGAAATACGTTACGTACGTACCATGGATAACAATTAAATGATTTAGAAAAACATAGGCTATTTAGTAGGTGGTGGGTGGGTTACACGCACAGATGTAAACACTATATCTTTTATAAATCGTGTTTATAACTTATTATATCTAAGGTTGCACGGCATCAAAAATCGTTCTATGCGGCGTTTCAAAGTTGTACACTATAAATTGCCTGCTATTCTACTGTACGAATAAATGTTAGAATTCATTTAATAATTTGCGCTTCACACTTTTTGGACATGCAATGGGGTAATCAAACGTAGAAACTAAGCAAATTCTATTATAGTTAGATCGTTCGGTGTTCGTTTTTCTCAATTATTTTGACAAGTGAGAAAGCAAATGTTGCCTCTGTTCCCGGACAAAAAACACCTAGGTACGCCTCTGATTCCGTGTGATTGCAATTTCATTTGGGTGTTATTTCATAGGATATTGGTTTAATCCCATGTGGCTGCAATTCCGTTTGGGTGCAATTCCGTGTAGGTGCAATTTCGTGTAGGTGCGATTTCGTGTGGGTGCAATCTCGTGGGTGCATTTCCGTGTGGGTGCAATGCCGTGGCCACCGTTAAAAAGTTTTTGTCATGGAATTGTTATAACTATCTTAATTTTGCAGACATGATAATCTGAATAATTTCGACAAACGTTTACGTCTTATGATTTCCTTGTAATAAGGTTATAACTTAATAAAGATACCGGACGGCAGATACCAAGCAAATAAAGCTCATTAAAGGACTGTCATAGTTTTGTACATGAGTTATAGCCTATTGATTTTAAATTACGAAAATTAACTTAAATAATTACATGCTCACTGAAAAAAACTTTTAATTTTGTTAATAAATCATAATACAATTTTGAACATTTTATATTTACAACTAAGCCAGTTAAAAATAATTACCACACAACAAGTTATACCCATGGCAATAGGTGCAATTACGCTTGTGTGCAATATCGAGGTTGCTCTGAAAAGTTTTTTGTGTTATGAAAATAAGTTTATTCTTTTGAAGTGTGAGTCGGCGAATAACTTTTCAATTGGTATAACATCAGTAACAAGCGAGAAGTACAACCGTTACAAATATACACAAAGTTTGACAACAAAAAGATTTGCGTTCAAAATGAATACCGGTAATAATTTTTTTCTTTTATTGAACCTTTGAAAGTCAAAATATGTTACCCAACAAATCAAAAATAATTTTCCGTCTAAACCTGTGTTTTCTCTCCATTATTTATAAAATACACCTGCTGGTAATAAAGGAGACAATAGCCTACGTTTTTCTAAAAAAAAATTTTAGAATTTTTTTTTACATTTATCTGTTGACTTTAATTTTTTGATAAATTTTGTTTCAATTTATTTGAAATTTGGTTTATTTTAGGAGCTTTGTATTTTCTTAACTTGAAAAAGTCATTTCTAAATATTTTTATTGGAAGCTTGTACAACCACACGGTCAATCAGCCAACGCACGTTATCTTTCTTTTCTACAACTGCCAACATGGCTGAGGTAGGTGGGAATGGCTTAACTGGTTAAATTAAATTATAGAAGTATAAGCATCGTTCTAAATACCTACAGGAAGGTAAGAAGAAGACTAATAATGTGATGCGTGACATCCACATTCAAAAACTCTGCCTGAACATCTGTGTTGGCGAATCTGGCGATAGGCTAACCCGTGCAGCAAAAGTGCTTGAACAACTTACTGGACAAACTCCCGTATTTTCCAAAGGTATGGTGTGGTATATGCTTGCACTATAGAGTATGTCTCAAAATTGCACCAAAAATATTGAAGCTTAATCTAAATTTTTGCGCTTGGTAAATCCGTTGACCTATACCGTAGTGGAAAATGTAATACCTGTACGCACGAGGTTCATCAGTATGTACACCCAATTTTTTTATCTTTAAGCCGATTTGTAATAAATAAACAAAGAAAAACTGAGTTACCTTAACGGAATTTGTAATAAAAAAGGAGAATTGAGGCTCCAATGTACGCCATAATGGCAAACTTTTCAGCTCTCAACGTTTGAGTTATCATCAAAAACTGCCATATTCTCCAGTCGGGCTGATCCCCAGATAAGAAAGTTGGTTGAGTGCCCGTGGATTAAATTTAATTGCACGTACAATGGCTGTTGTTTCATATTGTGCGGGGGATTTCTAAGTCCGGTCTCCAATGCACCACATAAACGTTCCAGTAGGACCTAGAACCAAACTTCCGTTTAGCAGTTTTCCTGGAGATCTCATGCTTTATTGTGGTACTTCCACGCACGTGATTGATTCATCAATGTGCATGCTGTTTTTTTTCCTCACGTCAATTCGATTGACAATGTATAAACAAGCAAAAGTTAATTGTTCAAGTGTGTATTTATAATACAAACCAAAAATTAATCAGTACCCGTCACGCCAAAGTTTGTGTCTTTGGATTTGTGGTTGAAAACTGCTTGTTTTCCAGTTGGAATCTAGGAGGTGAAAAACCAAAATTCTGGTGTCTGCCTTGAGCACGTCCGGCATTTATGGTAGGGAAGGTGCAGCCTTGTGGAAAGCGAGGGTTAAAGGAAGTGTTTTCTTTTTTCAGATAGATTGTTTTTCTCCAATTAATCTCGGGTGTGCTCCTATCATACTCTGCAGTATGGCGTGGACTAGCTTATGGCTAGACTGCTCAACTATTAAAACATATCTGTGACATCAGGTTTTAAAATATTTGTGCAACTGTCTCATTTTGAAAACACAAAACAATGTTGTTTATGTGCTGCAAACTGAAAACCAACTGTTAAAAATGTTCACACAAAGAGTCTTGTGCCCATGTTACTAATTTAGCAAACTGGGGTTATGGCAGCCTATGACGAATTTTATGTGACAACGCTTACGGTTCCTTGTTCCATCCATCGTTTCTCTGTGATCGAACTGTAGCTTTTTGTAAAAAACACATTGGTGTGTCACACTTGTGTTTTTTAAAACTTTTGTGCACTTGCTGTGATGAAACATGCATAGCTTGTGTGGAGAACTTAGTTTAAGTTCACTACAATTAAGGGCGACTTCAGTCGATAACCGTTGTATGTGTTCACTTTTTTGAAGATGTACAACCAAAAATGAGTTTGGTTTACATGCGACTCAAGGTTTTACAATTTTATTGTTGGGTTGCTCATCCCAGTCAAAAAACAATTTCCAGTTACTTGTTCCAATGTTTAGCACCACACTTGTTACTACAACTGTAATTGGTACCACAAACAAGAAGTTTCTTTCAAAGATCACTTCATAAATGTATGGCTGATAGCAAACTTAGAGGTATGGGTTGGCCACATTTGGTTGTAACTGGCCAGTAGCAGGCAAACTGGCAAAGACCATCTCTGCTTCTTGGTCTTTCATGGGGTCGCACAACTACTTTGTCAGACAGAAAGACTTACAGTTATGCGCCCAAAAGTTTTGTTGTACATCCTAAGGCGTGATGACAAACGCATGTGAAAAGCGCCATTGAACACAATGCAGTGATGTGGACGTACAATAATGGTCCTACAAATTTGCCCCGCAAAGCAATCTATCAAGCAGTTGTGAACCTTCACTCAAATAGTTTAGATGCCCTTGTATTAGAAGCAAGCAGATTGTTCATACCCTGTATGTTATATTTTGGCTTTCCATGACATGTTTGCTCTGAATATAATTTCGTTGTTTACATGTTCTCCATAGTGTTTGACTTTCATATGCAAATATACTTTATTATACTAAAGTTTAAAAATATTTTGTTTGTAACACCATTATTTATCATGGTTATATTAAAATCACAGCTCGTTACACTGTAAGATCGTTTGGAATCAGAAGAAATGAAAAAATTGCTGTTCACTGCACTGTAAGGGGTCCAAAAGCAGAAGAAATTCTTGAAAGAGGGCTCAAGGTATTAATTTTGTTAGATTTGATTAGTTATTGTAGAAATCAGTTACAAATTTTTATTTTTCCAATTTTTAAAGTGTCATGATTAGTATAGTTATTACTTGCATTGTTATTACCTAATGTGCTTTTTATCAAAATAGTTGCATTAGTTAGCCTAATAGTTGCCTAAATTCTTCTTCAAGGTGAAGGAGTATGAATTACGGCAGGGAAATTTTTCTAATATGGGAAATTTTGGTTTTGGTATTCAAGAACACATTGACTTGGGGATTAAGGTAAAGTTTATTGTGTATAGTAGAGGTCACCAAACTATGTGCCTGATTTGGCTCGTGAGAGCTTTACATTCAGCTTGTCGTCACTAGTTAATGGTCATGTGAAACGTAAAAAATGTGTAAAACGAAATGATCTACATTCTTTGCATTAAACAGAAACAATGCAGTCATGTGTTGCATAGGGTTTTGTAGTTTCTGAAAGGGAAAGCAGCATTCATCCAAATACTTAAACTTGAAGTAACACAATTATCCATGTTGTGACGATTTTTTTCCACCTTTATTTGTTTGATTCAGAGCTTTTACCTAGCATAAGATTGCTTATGGTGTATTTTTGTTGTAAGCGTTTTTTTCTTCATCAGCATAACACTTTTTGGTTTTTCTTTTCACCTATTGTGTGCTTTATGCAATTCATGACATTGTATAGCATTAAAAACAATAAGTGTTATACAGATTAAGGATCACAACACACTTATTTGAATATTATGTAACACATTTTTGCAAGTAACTGTTCGGGCATGCCTCCTTCAGAAGTGTGTTAAGGAAGAAATGTTAAATTTTAATGAAAATAAAAAAATTGTTTGAAAGTTTTCCAAAACTTTGAATTCACTTCCAAAAAAAGGTTTTTTAACTTGTCAACTCAAAGACACTTTTTGCTTCTGATGCTTGCGCAATTAATTGGTTTTAAATGCAGTTTGTAAAAGTTGTATAACATCGTCTGATGTTTTCCAACACAGTTGTTTTTGATTTAATCAGTTCCAAATTTGGCCTTGTTTTGTAAACTAAAGGTTAATACAAATTTAACTGATAACCAACACAATGCAATTGTCTGTATGATGGCTCATACAGGTCAACCAATTCTCATGCTTCTTTACTTTACTGCATTGTTAAATTGGGTTAAATTGTTTGCCCTAGTTAAGTACAAAGAGCTGGATTTGGGAGGCCTGCCCTGAAGAAAGATTGGTGACTCTTGGTGGTTAGAGACTCAGTGTATTATTATTTTACAAAAGAATTGTAGGGTAATTTGGTGGTGGTAGTTTTAATCTTGTCTTTCTGGTATGCACAATATAGCACATAATATAAGATTGTTTTAAATTATGTAAGTTTTACCCAAAATAAAATATTTCGTTAAAAAAAGTTTGACGGCATTTTAGTTGTAGCAAAAAATTGCATTAGAATAATGTTTACATTATCGCCATTTCGTTTGTAAATATTGTAATTCTTAGGACTTAGATGATACTTGTGCTTTTTCTGGTAGAGCTGGGAGCACTCAAAACCAGATATTTCTAGAATATAGGAAGTACAGCCAACATTAAAGATTTTGTGATTTTTTATCTATATCGCAGTATGACCCCTCTATTGGAATTTACGGCATGGACTTTTATATCATGCTTGGTCGTCCTGGGTACAATGTCCGTTACAGAAGGCAGAAGAAAAATAGGGTTGGACATAACCATCGGCTCACCAAAAACGACGGCATGAGGTGGTTCCAACAAAAGGTAGAAATGTGTACTCTAAACGTACTTTTCAGTTTGTTGTTTCTGGTTGTGTATGCTTGCACAAAACCACGCTGTCGTTTGCCTTGCATTGACAAGATTTATGTTTTGTTTTCAGTATGATGGTATCTTACTGCCTGGGAAGTAAAGCGATCCTAGACAATAAAATATGTAAGAAAACGACTGTTGTTCTGTATTAAGCAGTACAGAGTTTTGAGATATTCTCATATCAGGGCTCATCTGTTAAAACTACTGGTGATCGTTTCATGTTGTAAGTTAAGTAATAAGGTTTTCTGTTCAGCAAAGGTAACTTATCTTTAAAGCGCGTGGTCGGATTTCAATTTTGAGAGCTTATTAGCCGACTTTCTTGTAGTTGCTCCTGTGCGTTTTAAGAAGATAAAATATGCTCTGCCGACGATCGAAGTATCGATCTAGTTAAAAATTATACAACAAAGCTTCAAACATTTAATAGCATTTTGCACAAACAATAGAGTAAGTACAATCACCAGTGACGGCCGTTCAGTTCAGCAGGTAGAGAGTATCAAAAGTTGTAATCACCATTGCTGAGTGTAGTTAAGGGACTAGAAATAAAAAAATACCGATATTAGTTAGTCGTTCAGTTTTGAACGTTAACCTATATGAACTGTAATAGCCTTTAATGAAATAACTGTGGGTCACTATCAGTTTCAACCAATTAAAATTTAAACGGCAATCCCATTCAATGTATTTAAGCTATGTCGCTCGTCAACGAAAATTTGTTGTTCTGCAGAAGAAAGCCTTGGTTTAGCTTACGGAGCTTTCATGCGTGTGCTTTTTCGCGTTCATATAACAGGTCTACACTTCATGGTGTCTTCGTTAAAATTTTTCACTGTATATGTTGTCCAGCATAGCCTTCGAACTAAAGCAAGTGTCTTTATTACCAAGTGTGATATTCCCGGAGAGGTTTTAAACACATTTCGATTGTCGATTCTAACATTAGAGTTGCACCGGCTGCATCTTGATACTCGCGCAAATAATCAAGTCCAAAAATTCATCAGCAATACTTGTCAATTATTATAGTTACTGGGCAAGACATCCATGACCATAGCTCAATATAAACCACCACATTGTAACGTATTGTTCGCTCTCATCTCGACACTACACCATCCGATGAGTTACGCAAACAGAGCTGAAAAATATTTTTTCACCACTTTAACATCGCGTAATCCGGCTCTACCCGTCATTTAATTAATACGGTAGGACATAGGCTAGTTCAAGGCCGTTGCCAGGGTTTAATTTTTCGGAGGCAATTGTGTTAATTAATCCCCGATTGGGCATGTTGTTAAATGCAGTTTAACACTTGAAGAATGCTTTGTGCCAGAATTCCCGAAAGTTTCGGAGGCAAGTGCCGCAATGTAGCTACGGCCTGGCAGTTGTGAATCCTTTGGTCCACATTTCAAATGTTTTTTGAATTACGTTCAAGCTGAAACGATTTAAATCCACGCAACTATAGATGTGTGAAATAAAATTTCCACCTACCAATGGAGTTTAGGTGCGAATGTAGAAAAGGATAAAATACGTTAATCAAAAATAAGGTAGCAAGCGTACAAACTATTAGCCTACACTGTATCTGTTGGGTAGTTTTGCTGAATAACTCCTTAGGTGGTCAGTCCTGACTTTTTCACGCATTTCGTCGTCGGTAATCTGTCGTCGTGACGGTGGCAATGAAGCGCGGTCCAAATGGCTTCCAATAGACTCAAAAGAGGGTGCTAAGAGAAAATAGAAATTAGCATGATCACGTTCAATATAGCGTACTTTTCACGATGGTTCGACAAAGCTATTTTGAAACACGGCAAATCGCCTCCCGAAGAGGTTACACGACCGGCGAAGTGCCCTTGAGTTGTTTTTGCCTATTCAAACTAGGCGGTTAATATGCCAAACAATGGATTCAAATCGTGTTGCGGAGATATTTATTACGCTTGGCAGACTCGTAACATGGATTGTGCTTCCAGGGCGTTCGCAGCTGGGGTTCTTTTTCGTTTTGACAAACTTCGAAATTAGTTCCTTACATAAAAAGGCGAGCGTTTCTAATACAGTACAAAAATTACACTGAATTATTGTATCAGTTAAACTTGTCAAAACAAAGTAACTTGGACAATTTTTTCATTACTTTCATACCATGTTTTTCTTTAATGTCTCTTAACTTTTTAAAACCGTTTTAGAATTAGTTCAAATGAACTGAATGTGCATTCACGCACCACCCGCATTTATATAAATCTGTTAAATACCGTCAAGTACTTTGCTGTTGTAATGCTTTTGGGTATAGACTACATGCAAAAACTTTAAGTAAACCATAATGTACTGAAAGTTTACCTGGTGATGTAGTAGCGCTCATCATCAACTTCGTCTTCCATCTGTCCTGAACATCAAATGCTCGATCAAGAACAGTTTGTTTTCTTCTTGCTTCCCAATGCATTTCTGCCATTTTAAAATCACCTTTCTTTGCAAAAATCGTTCAACTCGAGCACGGAGTAAACCAAGAACTAACACTTAAAGCATAGGAAGAATCCATTTAATACACTGTACACGGTGTATGAAATTCGATATTCTATCTTAATACGTATACCATACAACTTCATTTGGACAATGTGGATTTTTGAAACACAATTTCAATGAGGCGATTTAAAAAGCAAACAAGTCAAAATAACTCAATGGGTATGCTGACAAATAGTTTGTTTGTGTAGAAAGGGGAATGGACTTTAATAAATGTTTGAGAAAGTTAAAATAACAAATACGGTTTTCTAGCCAGTAAAGAATAAATTTCAACGTTTGTAACTAGGTCCGCCGTTACACTTTTTAACGTAAAGGATTCTTTTCTTGCACGGTTTTTGGTTTTATGCTTGTCTTTTATGCGAGTGGTATTGTTGCCTTTCAGTTAAATCCCTGGATACACCCAAGGTGGAATCAATACACAATAGGCATAGACCTATTACGTACAAGTCGTACATACAATATATAGCCTATACGTGATATATCTTCCAGGTGAGTTATATTCAAGGCCTCAAATAAATTTATAAATTGCCTGAATTGATTGCTTTTAATGATATTTTACCTTGTAGGGCAATTGTTTACACTATGGTTTAGGCATTTGATTCATATAAAATTCATAGAAAATATTCAGACATATGTAATACGACTACTGGTTGAATAAGGCCTAAGCAAATTTTCCTTTATGAAAAATTCTTGTCCATTTCAATCTGTTTCCTTACACACTGACACTATTTAACATAAATCGTTAAATGATCTGTAAGGTCCCTACTCCTAAAACGTCGTGTTTATCTGCATATGTAAAGGAAAGCTTTGGAAGTTAACTCTCTCCTTTCACTGACGTTCCACATCTAAAAAGTAAGCTATATTGTGTTACGTGACTTAGCAAAACTACTAGAAAAACTTCTGCGTGCCCTAGTTAGTAGATGTGTACTCGTCAATTAGGGGTTTCGCTTACATTGCTTGTAAACAAGGTAAAAACATAAAAATTTTATACCTTTGAAAACAGAACTTCTCATTTCTAAGTTTCATGCATATGGTTTTGTCTAAAATTCAGGTTCAACGAAGAAAACATTAAAAAAGAGCGCTATGAAGTTCTGTACAAAAGAATTTATTAAAACCGAAAAAAGGTAAAAGTAGGCATATCAAAAGCATAGATATTGTTCATTCATTTATTTTTCGTCAAAAACGCGGTGGGGACGAAAAATCAAGCTAGTTGTTACCAATGTTCCCTCTAAGCTGCGCGCGTGCGCAAATGCGCACTGCTGACACGGTCTCCGCGCACAGAAAATCTGTGCTGCGCACAAGAAAAAAAATCCAAGCTGAATTGAAAATAAAATAAACGCATAATAATGGCCACAGTGCGCACGTGACACGTCTGATGTTGCTCACAGTGGTCCAAGGGACCGCTCAGGGAGTTAGTGTGTTTGCTCAGACTCGTGAAAAATTAGAGGGAACATTGGTTGTTACTACCACGCGCCAATGAACAGGAAAAAGTGACAAAGCCGAAAAGGCTTAAAACGTGCTCAACAAAAATAACGTTAATAATTGCTGGTAACAACTAGCTACTAGCACTACCACTAAACCTGTAATTAGTTAAATCTATAAAACATAAGTTGAAAAAGCGAAAAATTGATTACATTACACAAAGTAGTAGTCTGGGTAAACGTGTAATTCATACCAGAAGTATGGTAGGCCTACCCTAAAAGTGTACAATTGGAAACGGTGGCGTAGCAGCCATCTGGATATTCTGGATTTACCCAGGGGCGTCAGGTTCCGAGAGGGCGGCAAAACTTAAAAAGCAACGCATTATTCCTTTTTTGCAACCACTTGTCGTTTTAACAGTAATAACCTATAGAACACATATGCAGGCTAATATAGGAGGTTTTACGCCTTTCAAAATTGCTGAAAAGGGCCCAGCAAAATGGATGTATACGGCGTTTCAAAAGTGTTTGAGTTTACACCTAAATTTAGCAGCTATTTTCAGTATAAAAAAGCCATTCATTCCAAGAAGTTTTAAAGCGATTTTGAGGAGAGAAAACACTTTTTTTGCGCTTTTTGTATCTTGGGCAATGTGCACAAAAACGGCAGTTTTAAAACTCGATTTTAAAAACTTTTGAGCACTCCGGCCCCCTTCCTTCAACGTAATTCTAAATAGGCAACTGGGCAATGGTTAGTAAAAATTAATTGTGGATAGTATTATTTCCTCCTTGATTTCGTTTGTTGTATTGCGGTCGAAGTGACTAAAACACAGTTGTAAGATCCCTTCACTCTGATGATACAAAATGTGGTATTATTTATTCATTTAATGTCATGTTCCGCAGAAAGCTAATAAACCATTCAAAATATAAGCTATGATAGTCATTTCAACGTTTGATTTCTCTCATCATCTCACGTAACGTGCAATCGGATTTATGTTCTGTGGAAAACCTTCAAAGCAATATAATTGCAGTGATGCTGTTCTACCAACCCATTCGTCAAGGATTAGCCCATAGGAAAGGGAAAAAGGAATGCACGGATTTAGCCATTCGTATGGGCTGTTCTACAGAGATAAGTCTACACTGGACTTATGAGAGCGGCATATTTATCGAGATCCAGCGGCGGCAAATTATGTTGCTACGTCACTGATTGGAAGTTACAATGATCCGGAATGTCCAAGACGATAAAATGGAACATAAAAATATTTGCGCATAAAAACATTAGTTGATACCATTGTGAACACATCAGCACAAATCTAAAACTTCAAATTTACAAAGGAGTACTAAATTTTTTATTTGCGAATGTTTATGCTTTATGCTATTTCTTAATAACGGGAATTTCCCTACAACCAACACTCCAAACCCAGTGAGTAAAAGTGTTTTTTATTTTAATAAGTTGCTGGTGGCTGAACCGTGTTAACCCAGTATATAGTAAAAATGCAAGATATAGATTGTCACTCTGAAGGTTAACTTTATTTTTGATTTTTCTACACGAGTTTTTGCCAACATAAGCTCTTAGTACACCTGAAGTGTACAGATAAATTCTATTTTATTTTAATGGTCGCATAGGCAGATGTAGGCTAGGCCTTGGCCGTGGTTCTCAACTTTTCATTGTTCGTGGCGCCCTGCTTATCAATAGAAAATGTAAATTGTTGATTGCAAAACACTTTTTACTTCACTATTGCGAGTGCAGTAGCCTTCGCGCTGCTAATTCCACTATTGAGAGCAAAACATAGGCATGCTCAGTTAAAACGCACTTTTGTCTTTAACGAACCTCAACGTTGTTATATCGGGACCGCTGGCTTTCACTAACTACCTTCTAAATGCAAGCATTTTGCAATTTGTGCTTTCCTACATTTCGAGCTGCGCATGAAATTGAGTGCACTCATTTTTAAGAGTCATTCACTTGTCGCTCTTTTTTTTGCATAAACAATGCTTTGAATGTATGGAATGGACAAAAATGATTGGAGGAAATAAAGAATTTAAACTTTTTGACTTCTTTAAGAATATTAGAGCCTAGACCCTTTCCGAGTTACGGTCTAAGTGGCAAGATTTTTTTGATCACCTATACCGCTAGGCTGCTTAACAATAGAAATTGTTTACGAACTTTGATTCTTTTTAAAATTGCGAGCGGTTTGGACAACAGATTTTAAAGATTTTGCTCAAGTTGGTCAGTGGGTAGCATATGAATTCTTTAACAAAGTAAAAAGATTGTTTTTATTTTGGAATGTTTTGAATGTTACATAATGATTTTGTATAATACGAGGTCATACTCTGTGATCAGTATAAAATGTGTTGTAAAATGCATAAGAGTTTGCATGGTGTCTGTGACACATGTAATTAAAATAAATCAGCTCACATCTAGTTTATTATTTTAAACTTTGCTTAAATTGCAAGGCAAAACTACTTTGTTTGTTACAACAATCATTACACATTTTACTAGTACCGATAATAATTTGCTTAACAATGTGTTTATTTTTATAACCTAAGCGATTTATACTTTCAAAGTGAATAGGCTAATAATTCATTGAATTAATGAACATGCGCATCCATATATATTCAGAAGGTTCGTAATATTGTACTACTCTATTGATTATTCGTGGCACAGTATGTAACCATAAATTTTCAGGTCTAGTATACAATTGCACAACCAGATTACGTCACAATTTGAGTAGTTAGAGTCTAGTATACAAAGGCATCCTGCATCCAACTTTTCAACATCGGTTTCCATGAACTTTCATAGGCTGCAGTTAGACGCAAGTTCTACAAAGCAAATTTACAAATACGAATGCGATTGGTTTTCTACAATGTGCCTGAGTTAAGCAGAAGTGGCAAAAAAAGCACACTCCTTTTTTAATAGAAGAGCGAATTCACAAGCGACGCTTTTTTTCATTGCTGAGCCAGAGTGTGAGCGAAGCTCTTTTTTAAAGAGAGGTAGCCCAGCTCTGCCTACATTGTGCTATTTTGGGTGTGTGCAGATATGTGCAACTGTTATTGAGTCTAGCACATAAGTGCACATCAAAAATTTACATGTGCCAAAATACCCCAGTGTAAAACTTTCTTTTGGTTTTCTGCCCTAGATCTTGGACGGAAAGGCCAAAGGCCAAGGCTATAGATTCCAATCGGACTTGACTTGATTTATATCATGGTAGTTATGAGGGCAAAGAACAGAGCGTTAGTTAACAAAAATGGTAATTTTTCAGAAAATTACAATTTTCTGAAAGAAAGTATCACCCAACTACCGTACTAATGTGGAGACAGGCATGTTGTTATAATGATTAATTTAATGCAAACCATAGTGTAACATCATAAAAATTTTACGTTAAAGGCATTGACTTAACTTGAATGACAGTTTAATTTGACTGCTTAGATCATAGTTCAAAAGGAAAATCTCAATTGTTTACTTCATGAATTGCCCATGAGATTGATGAAAACCAGGAAAGTGATCCAAGTAAACTCAGTAGTCATTGTGGTCTGTATATTTTGAAGGAACTCCATGCATAAATGCCCACCATATTTAAAGTCCGTTTTTGACATTTAGATAGCTAGAAAATTTTACTCAGGGTCTCTGTCACGAAGGATTTGAGAACTTTGATGAAAAAATTGTTCATATTCATTGTTTAGTGATCTATTTAATTAAGTGTTTTTAATTCACCCTAAGGCATATTTTGGTGGTTGTCTCAGTGCTGTGCAATGAAATTTTGAATTGGGCATCTAACATTGAATGAATAGATGCCCACTGGGCACCCATTGTTCTCTTAATGATTGGTTTTCACTGCACAATGAGGTTGCCCATATAACTGATGTGTGGATAATTAATGCTATTGTTTATGGTGTTATCTGTGTCAGACAATAACTATGTGCACAGCATGGAGAGATATTAGTAAGAGATGTATTTGCAGGAAATGACTCTGGCAATTGTTACCTGACCATTGGAGAGAAAAAGAGTGGAGCTTTTATGAAATTTTAGACATAAAAACCATAAGGTTGATTGTGTCTGTTGGCTGATTAGTTTAGATTATTCTGATTAGATTACACGAGTCTGCTGGCAGATTAGTTTGCCAGAATTCTGCATTTAACTTTTTCAAGGGGCACCCATTTTTACAGAATCTGGATGCCCTAAGTCAGGATACCCAAGGGCATCCACTCAAAGCAGTTAAGGGTATTCACTACTAAGGTAGCTTAAAATGTTGCAAAGCACTTTTCACCGTATATGTAGCTCTGCTTGCGTCTGTGACATTAGAGAATAAAAACATCTGATAAGGAATTTTCTCACAAACAAAGCTATAAATCTACAATAACTAACGCACCACAACTACGTACAATGCTTAAAGTTCTATGTAAGTCTATGTGAGTTACATTTAAACCACTATACAGATGTAACTATGAAGTGGAACTCCATAATTTCATTGTGTATGTTCCTTTTGCTATTTTCACCCACTGTGTTCAAAAATTTCTAATTCAGTCGTGAAAGGTTTTGTAGTTATATGGAAAAAATTTTAGAAGTTAGAAGACAGCTAGATACATGCACTTATTTCAATATGGTGGATGGTAGTGTAGCAAAGGTCTATTTTGGAATGGATTCTGAGGGTCTCTTATACTATTATACTTTAGTAGTCCTGTGAGCTAGTTAACATTGAAGAAGTACAACTTGTAACATGTTGTGAGTGATGTTTCACTGAAAGGATTTTGCTTCGGGATGATAGAAGTGTTGTAGCCTGATATTTAAATCATTACTTGTGGCATTTAAAGCTAAACTATCATTCACCACAGATTTTGCAACATGCAATTTTGATTTGAGTCTCCTATATTTCAAAGAAGATTTTAACTATTTTTGTGCATAATGTCTGTTTGAAATCCCAGGCCAACCATCATGACCTTATAGTCTGCACGGTGAAATAGTGACTTTCAGTTTATTTTTGTTTCTAAATAATGCCCTTGTAGACATAGACCAGCTTGCATCCTTGGTAAGGTTAGCTTAACCCAGATGTTATAATTATTTCCTTGCAAAGTTAATATAATAAAAATTACCAATAAATTAAGTTGTAGTTTATCATGGAAAACTGGTATGAATGCACACTTTTTGCTGGTAAACTTGTTAAATGTATTACCTGAAAGAACTGATTAATTAAATAAAAATTATTTCAGACGCTGTACATTTATCATACTTATATTTTATTTCAAATAACTTTGTAATGAATTCTGATCAATTGCCAATTGATAATTCTGTACAAATAAGTAATAATCCGTTTGCTGAATTATTTCCGTCATTGACTGCTGCAGAAAGCTTTTCTCAAGAAAACCAGAGCAATGAATTTGAAAAGGTCTGAATACAATGTTTATCTTCTTTGTATTTGACAATATTCTTTTAGCAAAGTGATATCAAAGTTGATACATGCAATTGTTGTCAGCACTGTTGTTGCGGCACGGTTATTGATTAATTATTTACTCAAAGGTATCTGCCTCCGTTTAGTTAATTTGCCTCTGCTTTGTAACCTATTTACAGGAATTACAGTAATATCCCGGTTAAGTTTGCATCCAGGTTACGTATCTATCCAAAAATTGATCACAAAATCTAGAGTCAACTTTTTCAACAATTCATTGGCATTTACAGTAAATAAAACATGTCAACTTGTCATCAAAAAAGTTAAACAAGTAACTTTACTATGGTCCCTGATTTAAACATATGTAAAAGAGTAAAAGGTTATACCACCCTTCTGTTAGATTGCTTTGAGATACAAATAACAATATTTACAAATTGTGTCTTAAAAAAACTTAGGTGAACTTCAGTTAAGGCATCCATCAATTTTGAGTAGTTACTGATCAGCACCTTCAGTTTTTCTGGTGTATACACTATGTAATAATACCGATCGTATAGCTACTGTATTTACAAACCATAATAGCAAAATTCGCACAAACTGCTCAGATTCAACTTGCAAACATAACTGGGATGTGACTTTAGTCATTGACTGTAGCCTAGTTGATGTTCCCCAGAGGCAAATTTATTTAAGATGTGATGGATACAATTTATTCCACTGTACTAATGAAACTGTGATAAGAGAACCAGTTTTTGAGTCATTCAATAATAATCTTTGGGAAGTCTTAACTATTACCATATATACTTTTTACTATCTTGGCACCATTAGCATAAGCATTTATATACTTCAAAATCTTTCAGAAATTGACTCAAAAAATTGTCGATCAACAAATCAGTTGGAAGCAAAGTGTCAATGATTTGCTGGAACGCATTTTTCTAGTGACATTAAGTTCAGGTAGATAATTTTTGTAAATGCAGAAAATAAATATTACGTGTTGTACTAGTAGGCATGTCTAATTTCCTAATAACATTTAACATACTCTTTCATACTCTTTGGTTCACACAACTTTTGCTTTTTGTATATATGTACTGTTTAAATAATTATTACGAAATAAAGTAATGATTGAAAGGATAACTGGATATCTTTTGATTGTTTTTTAATCATTACCTTACTATGTATTATATATATTCAATTTGCCTTTTTGTACTACCCAGGTATATATTAAAGTTGTGTGAATATTATTGTATTTCACATTTTTTGTTATTTACTTTATTACTCATTAAGAATTTCTGTTTGACCTGCGGTCAACTAATGCTACTGATAATTACCGTAAAAGTTAATTGGAAGTTAGGACTAGATGCTTTGTGCCAGTTTATACATAAATATATATAGAGATCTTAACATACATTTATGTATCTTGAAAAAAATCAAAAACAGTAATTAATATGTTTTATCTTATCGTATAATATTATAACAAATTTTCATACTAAAACTTTAGTTCTGGATAAATGGTTTCATATAAAAATATTATCTGATACATATTACATTCTTCATAAAGCTTATTTCCTATATATTTTACACAGTGGAATGCAGCTTTGTATGTTTTCTTCACATTTAGATGATGGGCATTTGGAAAAATCCGCCGGAAATTCTTCATCTGTTCCACCTTGTTGTGTCTACATGAGTGAATTTGCGGATCGTATGTTTTTGGACCAAAGTGAAATTGATCAAGTTAGTAGAACAAGTCTTAAACAGTTTATATTAGTTTCTCAATATTACCATAAACTAAAACCATTCCATTTTTTGACCTATTTTCATTACCTGTTTTATAGATACTGTTTGAGCGTTTATTATTAGATGACAAGGAAATCCAAACTAGATTAATTCATCGAAAACAAGGCAAGTGGAATGTATCACAAAACCATCCAATTTCGTATTTGTTAAGGTGTTACCAACGACTCGAATATGAAGTAAGTGTTTTGCACTTTTTTATAGAAAGCACTTATTTTTTCAACATTTAATTTCCTTTCAGGTTTCATTTTGTGACTACCTTTGTTTTACAAACAAAATCCCACCACAGTTGCATAACGTACTATTGTCTATTGTACATTTTAACAAATTTTGACCCATTTATTTTTGTTTTGCATCATTGAATGTAGAGTTTAGCCAGTAAAGTAAACCAGAATTAGCTTGTAGCATTATTGAAACAGATATATATTTCATCCCCAGTTGAACATCATCAGCTTGCCAAAATAAATTAAAAAGCATGACCATAATCCAAAATTAGAGAACAAAAAGCAATAAACCATTAAAAAGCCAAACTATTAATAAAATACACTATACTCTGCTGGTAAACTAAGAATTTTTGTCTTGACTCCAAATGAAACGAGGGTGGCAAATGAAGTAGGTGCAAATGTGTGACATAAAGATGCAGTGAAACCAACTAAAAATGATAAAAAGCAAATTTACATGGGATGAGGAGCTGTGGGAGGACTTAAAGCAGAAAGAAGGGAAGACAACTAATTGTAAAGCAAAAAGAATCACCGAGTTTTAACTTGAGATAAAGCCATTTTATTGATGTTAAGGCTGCCCCATGTAAAGCCATTTGGTTTCACAATAATAATAATAATCAATGGCATTAGTCTCTGATTATTTTGCAAATATATCATTGAAACAGTGGGAAGTATTGGGTTCATTTTTGATAGTTCTAAGCTTTTTTTCCTTGGGGTAATGTTTCAATAAAGCTATTTTATAATTACTGTTGTCATCAGAGTTCAGTTTAAATTTATTTATTCTATGTAGGTCTGTAAATAATTTATCTTTTGGAAACACTATTCATAGTGTAGCTAATGTATTGAGCCGAATATTTAAAACAGATTGCAGTGTAGATTTTAGCAATCAATATTTTACTTTTTTTATCATGGTCAGGTTAGTAGTCAAAAGTTTGGTGAAAGCAGGCACCGTAGCTTCATGCTTGCCATGTTTGTTACCATATATAGTGCAAGTTTATTGTAAGGTCGTGACTGACTGGTTTAATTCGGCCAGTAGTTTTAAGTGTTAGTGTTTATGTGATAGTTTGTAAGAACGTTTTCAATCGTAACAGGCCATTTGTACATAATACATAATTTTTAGGTTGTAGTTGTTTTCTTTGTGTATAAGCTGGATGTGACTTGGGAATGTGGTTTGCCAATACGACTTGTTTCTTCTTCAATTTGTTTTAATTTGGCAAGTTAGGGTCAAATCATTATACTTGTGGCATAAACAACTGCACCATTAGTGAGTTTTTCCAGGAAACTTTTCTGTCCTTAATTTGCAAAAAACTGACCTTTTGATATAACATATGCTTTACAATATTATACTTTACAACTTAGTTGCTTTACTCAAGAAGTGTTGTTAACTTTGAATTTTTGGCTACATTTTAAACCAAGATATTTAAAACTCATATTATTTAGAGTAACCTTGTTGCTTTTTAGTGTGGTTCTTGTGACTACAGACATCAGCCAGTCATTTGTTATAGTCGTGAAATTGTTGTACGCAATTTATCTACTGCGCTGTTGAATCCAGAAATGTATGAACATATTAAAGCAATGTCTATGATGGGAACCTCACTTCATGAAAAATTATATTACCACCTGGAGGAAAGTTCATATTTTGGAACAGGTATTTTAGCTATGATTTAGTTAGCACCATATACAAATTTCTTGCAACTAATGCATCTACAAACATGCAATTTCATGAAACCAAAAAGTCCATAGTAGAGTGTGTCTTATGCCACAAATTCATAATGTTTCCAAAAACCTTTCATTCATTTTACAAGTTTATAACAGAATGATATGTGGATGTATCTTTTCTGGTATGATTTCTTCTAAGATTTTTAATTTATCTCACTGATATACGTTTGCTCTTTTTTGTCTTTCTTTAGTTACTAAATGCCTGAATAAAAGGAGGCGTACGAGTATCAAAAAAGGGTCGATTTCTTTGTTTATTTCTCTATGTAGAAAAATTACTAAAAATGCGATTACTCGAAAATCCCCGCATGAGTACTCCTAGAATTTTGCATGTGAACTAGGTTTGTCCGGGACTACCTCAAACTGAAATATGGCAAAAATCACTCACCTCTAGTTCCAGTTACATTGGCCCTAAGTCAAAAGTGGATTTTTGGGTCTAAATGCCTAAATGTGTGTCACATTTCCCCCTTTTGCGTGCCAATGTCAATCTAAGTTCTCTACACGATCTGGAACATTGAAATGCGCCAATAGCTAGGGTAATTCCCAGGCTAAAAATCAACACCAACCATGCTGTCTTCTGATTTGTCTGAACAGGATTTTTAAAGCTCTGCGTAAGCATCTAACGAAATCAGAGAAATATTGTTTTTTCAGGCATACACCTCGTAAACGGGAGAATAAAATAAGTTTGACATCATCAATAAGCAATGCTGTTGACAAAATTGAGATGTCTTTACCCCCTTTATTCATAGTTCTTGTTATGATTTATATGTGATGTTGTGTTCTTAATTTTGGTGGATGGGCTATAATTGAGTAAAAATATAAGATTTATAAGGCTATGTTTATTTATTGAGTAGATACCCTTCAAGCGTGTTTTGCTGATGTTGTTCGTCACATTTGTAACAACAGTGCAACCACCGCACACGATGATCTTACTCAGGCATTTAATCCTCTTCTTCAAGTTCTGTATAATAAAGTTTCTGTAAATGAGGTAATTTTGAAGTATAATTGTCATTTCTATTGTCTTAAACAAAAAGTCACGACATTGTTAGAACTGTTATACAAAGTTTAGTGAAAGAAAAAATCCACTTTTCTGTTAATGAAATTTATGTTTACCAATTGAATATATGATAATAAATTACTTAGGTAACTGTGGCTGATGCTCAATTGATAGACATTCTTAATGTTATATCCATACTTACTTCTACTGATGATCTAGCCTGCTTGTTGATCGAGTTCAAAGCTCCGAACATTGCTAGACAACCATCATCACTGGCCACCATACTTGGCAGCATTCTAGGTTAAAGATACTTAGATGAATTTATAATTACGTTTATTTAGTATTACAATGTCAAATTGGCCATATTTAGTTTTAGATATTGGTTTGTAATGCTTGGTAATGCGAAGATTTGCTTTATGGTTTGATGTAGAATTGTTTAACTCTTGGTAGAGATTTCAATGTAGTAATTAGGAGTGTTGTCCCTAAGAATAGATATAAGATAAGTTATGCTGGTCAACGGTTTAGTTTGCATACTTAGGTAAGGCAGTTTAAGTAAAACTTTTAAATGAATGTGTAGAAATCTTTGCATGACATCAATTTGTCTTTTGCAGGTAAATCATGTTTAATTTCAAACCCGCAAGAGACAGAGCATCTCTTTTTTAATGACTTGTACCAGCAGACTCAGCAAGGAGCTGATGACGAAGAAAGTCGTGTACATGGAGTCAGTGACAATTATCACATGAAACATATTTTATACAAATATTCAATGTTATATATTGAGTTGTTTTATAAATTGATTTGCTCTGTTGATTTGTTCGGAAAACATGTTCGGTACCGTTAAGTGCAATGCTGCTCTTATTGTGTGTCAATTTTCAGCCAACGTTGGCAGGTTGTATTGTTTCATTATTGCACTTTTTATTATAGTTAGTGGTCCTGGTTGTATTTATGATTCGTTTTCTTTTCTATTTGTAGTGCATGGAATCAATACATTCCAAGTTGCATGATATTTCTTACAAGATTCTTCATTACAAAAGAGCAAGAGAAAAATACCTTATATGGATTGGAGAGCTACTTCACCAGCATTCAAGTAAGAAAATTTTTTAAGTTTGCTTGTGTATGAATGTTTTCTACAAAGTGTAAATACTTCCATGTAGCTAATTCATGACTATTTATATCATCATTTTTTCATATTACAAACTGCGATAAGTGTTTATTGAGTTTATTTTCAAGCATGTTGTTAACATCTCAATCAGTTTTTAAAACAATTTTGTTTGAAATGCTGTAGATGCTGCCAGAATGTGGTTACATGAACACTATGACCCAAAATGGTCTGTTTTTCCTAGTGATGCCATTTTTATAAACCTTGCTTCAGTGTTGGTTCGACTATCTCTACCATTTTGCATCCATTTTGACAATGGAGTTGGTTTGTACACCTAGTATTTCTACATGGTGTAAACAATTTTTGCAATACAATTTTTTTGCTTTTTTGTTTAATGTTGAAGTCGAACTCAGTTTAAGAAAACATCCATATTTGGGGTAAACAGTATTGTAAAGTTTAAAGCAACTTATTACTATCAGTACATTCCTTGTTGTGCTGTTAAGATAGTTTATTTTGTTCCACCACACCTCAAGTGGAATTTTATTGTGTTTCACAGATAAAATTACAAAATCAAGTGGTAAATTTTTGAACATTGATCCAACTTATTGCAAAGCAACTGGAAGAAAAGACAGGTTGGACAGAGGTGTACATCTGGATGGTAAGATTTTGTTGAAGGATTTTCAGCTTAAATTATATACAACTTTTTTAACATCAGTAGTAGAACTCTTTTTGGACTAAATATATCATTTTTCCATCATCTCAATCATTTTCGTAATGTTTTATCACTGTTTATTAATTTGGTTATCATGAAATACAAAAAACTTTCTATAGTTCTCATGAAAGCTTGATTAAAACTTATTAAAACAAGCCGGAAGTTTTATACAAAATTGATGAAAACTGGCATAATCTGTATGTATCTATATCTCAGAAAAAAGCTTACAGACATTCTGCATTCTTATGGAGCATGAAATTTTTTATGAAGCACATAAAACTTTTTACTTACATGCGAAATCTGGCTGATACTTTATTACACAAGGGGATAATATACTTAGAACAAAAAGAATATAGTAAGATAAATCGAAAATTATCCAAAAGTTCCTTTTAGTGACAATTGAGAGCTCTTCAGGATCACATTTGTTTTTAGGTTGTTACTGTATGTGATTTGTCTTTTGATGTAAAACTTTGCATGCTCGGGAACCAGACTGTGTAAAATAATTACCATTTATGTGAAATTTGCACATCAGTTTTGGTAGCTTTCGTTCTTGAACTTTTGTGTAACCTGATCAAGCATAAAATAGTTTCCACTCCAGTTGATTTAGTCTTCTTCATGGCCACAGTGAAAAAATTTGATACATGTAATAATTTACATTGTAAGTTTTGCTCAGATGTATTTTCCTTTTTTTGCAATATTTAGAATAATGCGTAGTTTTTTATTTGTGTTAATTTAACTTTTAATCTATTCATAAAATCAATTTTTCAGCTTTGACCTAACTACTTTTCGAGAAACTTAAAAAGTGTACCTTTCTAACTACCGGTATATAAAGTGAAGGATGGTATTGTTACAGGATTACACAAAGAAACATGTTTGGTTAAGGAAGAAGATAGTATTGATGTTTCAAACCTGCCCTCCAAACCTTGTAGCTTTATTACTGAGTGTTTTTTTATGGCACATCGGTCCCTACAGATCGGTATGCATGGGTAAGTCATACTACTCAATGTAGTTTGCATCATAAATACCACATTGATCTAGGAAAAACTTGGAAATACTTCATTGAACAAGTGATATACAAGTGTTTTTGTACCAAAATTATTTCAATCGATAATAACTAATTAACATTGTTGTTTTAATGTTCCAATCTACAGTGCTTCACTAAAGAAAAACAATATATTGAAAATTGAAATGTATTGATTGTTTGTTAGTGCATTAAATGTTTTGCAATTTTTTGTAATCTACCTTTTACTGCTTTTTGTGTTATGACAGGTTATTGACAAAGTTTTATAGGCTAAACAAGGAGTTGAATCGTTTGAGATCCAACAACCAGGAAAGAGAACTTTTTCAAAGAGGTTATTTGATAAAACATTTGTTATTTGCTGAATATGTTGCTGATGCTATAATTAACTTATTTTTTGTCTGATCTTTATTCAACTTTTTTTTGAAACGTTTATGGTGTTCCTTCACATTTTGTTTCCAATAGCAATGGCTGTGTATTTGTCAAGCAAAGCACTTTTAACGGAACCAGAATTTGTCAAAAATTTAGGAAGATTTCAAATAACGACTGCATGTTATCTCAATCAGGTAGTTTTTCTATGCATTCATTTTATCTCTCAAAGACATGTGTTGCCGACTTTTGTTCCAATGAAATCAACTTTGGAACTTGTTACCGATTTCAATTTATCTTTGGTACCAATGATCCAGTGGTGATCAGTAACGAAATTTTATTTCAGTAGATTTCTTTTATTTTGGCTACTTACTCAAGTAGTTTTGTTCATGGGTAATTCTGCTTTTACTTAAGTAGTTTGTAGTCCAAAGTAACGTGGAGTAGGTTAACCAATGCTGAAGTAGAAAGTATTCAGCGTTTTAGTTCGAAGATAATTTGCAGTAATTTTCATTAGCAATCACATCTGCACAAAGTGTTTATATACCGTCTACAACTTGATTTTCACGTATTCCACATAACAATGCTCTGACAAAGGACAAAAGTATGTCTGCAACTATTTAGCTTTATAAAATTATGCATTTCCCTGCTGTTGTATTGCTTTTGTACAGCAAACTCATAGTAATTTGTGCATTCAAAAACCTCTTACTTTAAGTCGGTACCTACTTCTCAAACTACTTCCTTCTTGAGTAGTTTAAAATGTGCTATGTTCCACTTTATACTTGAGTAGTTTTAAACAGCAACCTTCTAATATAGTAAATTCTTTTAGGAGTAACAATACTTCTACTTAAGAAAATTATGTGGTTACTTAGGCCACCGCTGCAATGATCCTAAAGAAAGCATTATTTATTGTTTGTATGTTAATTTGGGATCCCTAAACCTTTATTTTTTGTTAGCTTTTTATTAATTGTTGTTAATGGATGCTCATTACATTTAAATACTTACCACTGTGGTGAACAAGTGGTACTGTGAAACACATTTCTATTTCTCTGTACTACTTTGTCTATTTTTTCTACACTACTTAACTCACACAAGAGTTATTCTTTTCATTGAAAAAAAAAACAAGTTTAGGTCATAAAGTTTATACAGTGAGTCAGTGACCCAAGCTATAAAAATTGTTTCAAAAAATAAAATCCGAAAGTCAAAAAAATACTGGATAGTTTCTTGTTAATATTATGATTATATTTCAAAATAGTTGAGGACCGTTAACATGATGACTTTTTTGCTACTGTCGTACAGCTCCTAACCTACCAATGTGGTAGATTCTACCTTTGCTCAAATGATGGATAGAAATTTATACAAAGTGCAAATTTTGCATGTCCTGTATAAGTATATAAAAATTTGTTAAATCACTAAGCTCTGTTGTGACTTAAATGATAACTTAATACATATCTTGAAGCATTAATATTTGTTAGGATATATAGGTTGTGTCGCATTCCCAGTTACAAATGCCATCTTTCTTGTAATAAAAACGTTTTTAAACAATTTGTTTAGTGTTAACATTTAAGCTAAACTCCAAATATTTTTTCAAAGCTGAAACCTTACGCGATAAACTCGTTGGCCATCCCTGTTCTAATGCATAAATTCAAATTTAATTCGATTTTCATTTAATAATATGCATTTTATCGGTTACCGGAAATAACTTAGTGTTGTTTAATATGTAGCTCGCTTTCTCTGACGATAGATCCAAGTTTCATGAAATCAAGCTTCCTTGTGATTCAGGATCCGCAGCATCTTTTCATCACATACCTGGTGGGTTTCATTGATACTAAATAACTTTTTTTCTGTTTTATAAAGTTATTTTCGGCTTCATTAAAGCACTTTTAAAATAAAATATTTGTAAGCAATTGTACATTTGTAATTCAATTTAATGATTGGGTCGTGTACATAGAATTCATTGTTGAAAATCTGGCTGATTATATCGTATTTCTGAGGCGTTTCAAACCATTGGGATTGGAAAATTTAAAAAATTCAGTGCAACACATCCTTCAGTTTGTAATAATGTACATGGGAAATAAGGCAAGGTACAGTCACATATCTTTTAATCCATCCCTTCTTTGCTTATTTGTAATATTCTGTTTAAATGCTTAGTGTAATTAGAAATTAGTCCCTTTTTGTCATAGTATAAACAAGAAGAAAAGACCTTTTTTCAAAATAAATAAAGTGTTTGCTAAAGTCTGTATCTTACGAAGTATATTTCTGTGTACTCGATTATGTACGTGCATAAAAATCACATGTTGTGCAGGATGACCAACCCTCACTTGCGTGCGTCACTAGCAGAGGTTTTGGAGGCTGCTTTGCCTCTACAACATGATGAATTGCAAGTTAATATTCCTACATCATGTCGAGAGGAGAGTTTTCGGAATTTTCCAGACATTGGTCACCTTGCAATTGCTGTTATTCAGCTTTTTGTTGATATTGAGTTTACTGGTACAACAATGATGACCTGTTAGGTCTTGTATTATAATATTAATCACAGAAATAATTTCAAGTGGGAGCTTGTTTACTTGACTTTGCTTAACTCAAAATTTCAAAAAAATCAATTTAGCGATGGCTAGTTGGTTAGTTAGTAGTGGTGATAATGTTTAATCGGTCTTCTTATCTTGGAGTTAAGGTGTTTCTATTGTTGGACTGTAGTGTCATTATACTTGTTTACTACAAAGCTATGATATTTTAGGTGATCCACAGCAGTTTGAGCAGAAATTTGATTACCGTCGTCCATTGTACCCCATTTTAAAGTTTTTGTGGGAAACCCAGGAAGGCAGAGAAGCTGTTAAGGTTGAGCATATGATACGTATAATATGCAAGCATATCATTTTAAATGATTGTAAACATGATTTTTACAAACAGTAGGCTACCTAGTCTAGTTAGTGATAAAATTCGTTTCTGTTTCTTGCAGTGATGTTTTAACAGTTTCAAATGGTGTTTTTCAAATAGAAATAAATATATTATTGGAAATCGTGTGTGAAAAGGTCATAAATTTTGTGTTAAAATGTGACTTTAGGATTGTGCCGTTAAAGCGCTTGTAGACATAGAAAACCCGTTACCACCTTTGCTACTCAGTTTCATAAACTTATTCCTCAATGATGCAATCTTTTTATTGGATGGAGCAATTGATGTAAGTAATTTTGCTGTCGTCAGTACAATTTTGATAGCATAACTCTTGCATTATTGTGATTTATAATTTGTCAGAACATGATCTGTTTGAATACTTTGCATATATAACAGATATATTCAATATACAAAATGTCTCCTACACTTAAATTAGCTTTTTTGTATGTTATTTATGTAATAACTATTCAGGTCAGGTGACTCTCTTTCGCTTTTGTAATCCATTGTTTAGGTTTTAAAAGAAATTAAGGCTGATGAGGAAGACAGAAATTCTGGCAAGTGGGAAGAATTGTCTGAAAGGGAGAAACAAGAGAAAGAGGTCACACTGCGGCAAAACATAATGATAGCGAGGTCAGAGATTGATGCATGGTCAAAAGTTTTTACTGAAAGATCCATTAATTAATGTTTTATTACCTTTCAGAAAGTATGGTTTGATAGTTATGTTTTATTATTTTCTTCATTTTAACAGATTCCATAACTTTATGTCAAATGAAACAGTCCATGTATTTACTTATCTTACCAGCGAAGAAGAAGTGAGAAAGCTTTTATCTCATAAGGTCCTTGTTGATAGAATTGCGTCAATGTTGGATTATTTTTTGCAGGTTGGTAGTTGATGTGCACTATAGTATAGTCATCAGCTGTTGTAGGAAGACTTAAAATTCAATATTGGTTCAATAGAAGCCATAAAAGTATTTAAAGTTAAAGGTTTTGTCTTGATTATGAATATAAATAACTTTATTTAAAAGTTACCTGTAGCCAAAATGAGATCTACAAGGTCTTGTATATTACATAATTTTATACGTGTTTCACAGTATTAAAAAGGCACATTGATATAGCAGGTAATTTTTTTTTAGTATTTGGTTGGTCCAAAGATGAGAGAATTGAAGATTCAGGACTTTTCCCACTGCGAGTTTAAGCCAAAACAGCTTGTCTACGAAATTTGTCTGACATTCAGTAATCTTAGGTAAACTTCACCCTTTTGGACATGTATTTTTTACCAAATGAACAACTAGCTTTATGATATACCCGCCACTCGGCAACTGATTTTTTAGGAGAAATGTCGACTTTTGTCATGCCATAGCTAATGATGAAAGGTCATATGATCAACTTCTTTTTCCTCGTGCTTTGCATGTACTGCAGAAAATTGGCCACAGTGAACTTTGCAGTGACATTCAGGATTTATCACAAAGTGTTAAGGTATTTCTTGAATAATGTTGCTAAAACAAGTCAACAAAGGTTGCATCGTATTAAATCCAGCCCAACAGTTTTGTGTTATTATTGATTCCTGATGATTTTTTTTTTTCAATAATAACAGGCTCTCAAAGATAAGCAGGATAATTTGGAAGAATTATACCAAGATGCTCCAGAGGAATTTTTTGATCCACTTATGGGAACACTGATGCAAGATCCTGTCATTCTGCCTGTTTCTAAAATTACAGTGGACAGGTCAACTATTGCACGCCACTTGCTTAGGTAAGTATCATATTTTTCATGTAGTGGATACAGTGCAGTCGGTGCATGCATTCAAAATGTTTCAAATATGTAGAAGTACAATGAATACAACAGCAAGACAGTAGAAAACATTTCAGTAGTTAGATGTTTCGGTCGATACTACAACCATTACCATTGTATCAGAGAAACAACTATATGGCAAAGTTTTTAGCTACTACAGTATGAGAGAACAAAAATAGACTTTATTACATTAAAAATCGTTGCAGTATCGACCGAAAAATCTGATTAATAAAATGTTTTCTACTGACTTGAACCGTGTATTCTTTTTATTTTTATTAGTCCACAATTAGCTAAGAAAATTTGAGAACTACTGGCCTATAAACTATCACCATGCAACCCAAAGAATAAAGTCTTTAACACAGTAGGGGAAATTAGTTTGTGCAATATTTGCTACGGTGCTGCACTGAAAAATGGGATAATTATTTGGTTTATCATGCATTAATTAGAGATTGATATATTTTTCCTTTGCAGTGACCACACAGATCCATTTAACCGTAGTCCCCTCACAATGGAGGAGGTCACAACAAATGTTGAACTTTATAACAAAATAAAGAAGTGGATGAAAGATAGGAATTAAGTGGTATTTTAAAGGTTGTTTTTAAAGCTCTTTGTGTACTGTATAACTTACATGCAATACAATGTGTTCGTTTTGTTTGCTCATGTAACTGTGTAAAAATGGTTTAGATTTACGTGTATTTGTTGGGTTGATAAACTCAAAGTAACAGATTTTTACTTGAGGTTAGCAAAAAACTACAGCCTTACAATTTGTTGCTATGTATTTTCAATTTCAATACAGTGTAACTATATAAATATAAAGATTGGGTCTAGAGGAAATCAACCTGGTAAGCTGTAAACAATATGCTACTGTCATTAGTCATGTTGCGCTTATGTGTTCACTCTTCTCTCGTCATATCTAATATATTACAGACACAATATCGTGCATTGTGATTTTTGGCCGGGAGTGATTGTAAATGAGTTAATATTTTTACAACAAAAATTTTTGTCTTGGTACTCGTGACTCAGTCACCCAGAATAAACTTATTAAACATTTGTCTATCTTTTTATCACTACCCCTGTTTCACTGGTTTGTTAAACTTAATGAAACGACAATAAAAGAATGTATGGTGAATATTTTGACAGTGTGCACTTCAATGCTGCGGAAGCATAGTTTGTTCCGTAGCTCTCATTTGAACATTTATCCAAAAATCACTTATTTCATGATGTTTCTACAACTTCTACTTAACTAGTTGGCCGATGGCAACCCTGCCTATAACTCTTATCTTTAACAACATTGGCAACTAATTGCACAGTACTTACGGAGAGGGAGGCCTTATTTTAATTCCACTTGGAAATGTATTGTGTCTGCTGTTTAAATTCTTAACAATACTTTAAAATAAACGATAGAATGCCCAAAACTGTAGTTTGCTTGGGTAGTAATATAAACGATAAGCATACATTTTATATATTGGCCATGCAATGATTATTCATAAAAATGTTTTGGAATAAATTTAGCTGAGCAGAAAAAACTTTATTTCACATTCTAGTAGGCAAACGAAACAAAACATTCACTGGGTTGCTTGACAATCATTTTCTAAGATAAGATTGCTCTCGGTACTACTAGATCAGCTAAACCTTCTTTAAACCATTAATAGCTGAACAACAGTATGGACACTGCACGGAACACTTCAAATTACTTCCAAAGTTTCTTAATAGACATGTTCCTCTCTGTGTCCTTTTGCATAATCTGTGATTAAATTTGATAAGTGACTCATCAATCCAACCAAAATATGATCATTACAAAACCTGTTTACATAAACATGTATGTTTAGAGAACATACCTTTGCCACAGCCATTTCAAAATCCTCTTGAGTTACATGAACACGACGTTCACGCAAAGCATACATCCCTGCTTCAGTACAGACTCCTTTCACCTCAGCACCAGATGCTCCAGGCATTTGCTCAGCAATTTTTCGTAAATTGATTCCTCTTGTCAAGTTCATCTTACGTGAATGAATTTTCAAAATATCTAAACGAGCCTGAAAATGTCCACAATAAGAGAAAGGTAACTGACCATACCACCAGTAGGATGAAGATTTCTTGTAGTAACTTTTATAAGTAGACCAGGTTAACTGTGGGAAAATTTGTTTGTCCTTTAAAGTACTACCTCTTCATTTGGAGGAGGAAACTCAATCTTTCTATCAATTCTCCCAGGTCTTAGCAAAGCAGAATCCAGAATGTCAATTCGATTAGTAGCCATGACAACCTTTTTAAAAGATAATTTTTCTTTTCACATTTTTCAGGTTAGCAAATTTATGTATTTTAAATTTGTACATGAAACCACAAACCAATGTACTAATCTAAAAGACAAAGTAATGACGACAATCACAAATACCTTTATATTTTGATGAGCTTCAAAACCATCCAGTTGATTAAGTAACTCCAACATAGTTCTCTGCACTTCGGAATCTCCACCACCATGGCCACCTTCGAGTCGAGATGATCCGATTGAATCGATCTCGTCCATGAATATGATTGAAGGAGCATGCTCTCTTGCCATGACGAATAATTCACGGACCATTCTCGATCCTTCACCAATAAACTTTTGTACCAACTCAGAACCAGACACCCTGTAGTAATAGAGTCTGCGTCATTGTGTGTAAGGAAAAAGAACTTCCATGTCAGCCTATGTAATTTTTTGTTGACATTAAAAATAGATCAATAATTATGTTTGCTGACTACAGTGAAGCACAATAACAATACTCCAACGTAATAACAATGTTCAAACTTAAAACAAAGAGTAGAATAGTAGAAAAATTTTCAGACCTGATAAATGTGCAGTCAGTATGGTGAGCCACAGCCCGAGCAAGTAGAGTTTTGCCTGAAAAGTTAATTGACAGTGTTTGTAAATGACAAGTACATTGGCAACCTAAGAAGCAGATGACACAACAATACCTGTTCCTGGGGGGCCATGAAGCAAAACACCTTTTGGCTGTGCAATACCAAGCGCTTCAAATAATTCTGGGTGCTTAACTGGCAATTCAATGACTTCTTTTATTTCTTTGATCTAAGTTGTGAAACATTTGTTTTGAAATGCGTAAGTAACATGTTTTAGATCAGTGCTTTTCAACCATTTCGATGACAGTTGGCACTTTTTAGTGTCACAAAAATCTCATCTGCACGTGATACAGGCAATTTTGTCATTCGTTCACTTTTTCTTGGTACTAATTTTTGAAACTAAACATTTTATCAAACAAACCGCACCAGAATCCGTAAGCATGTCAGCATTTGTAACTCTAATTCGACCCGTAAGGAATCAAATTACAACACATTCAACATAGTCTTGAAACATTACATGAGAGTTTTACTTTGCTTTAAGCACACGTCACGTCAGGGTTAAACTACTAAAGGCCAAATGCAAACCAGATTCGATTTCCAGTTGCGCTATCATTGTAATTTCCTTGAACAAGTTGTGAAGGACGCTCACTTTTGTTCAGTTGTTTTGATGAACAGTTTTAAATTTGGGTAACACAAAAAAAGATATTTATGTATTTATTTATATGTGATATAAGAAAAAATGTTTAAAAAAAGTGTGTATCTATTGCAACTTGCACGAAGACAAGATCGGTAGCCGAGGCTCAAATGATGAGGAATCATCGCAGAGTTTAAGTTGTGAAAAGATCTTCCTCAGTCCGAGAATAAAATTTGTGATACCATACCACATTAACATGCTGTTTTGATGGACAACTTTTCATACCATTCACGTTACCGTAAGTTAGGCCTAGCCTAATTAAAGGCTTCCTTGCCGGTTTTATGGGTTTGTGCAATGCTCCATAAACAATCAAATGGAGTGTTACACAGCCAATACATTTAAAAATATTAACAAAAAAAATTTTGTCTTTGATCTTATCCACCTCAAAACAGTGCGAGTAGGCGAATGTGTATAGCCTACAGGTTACAAGATCCCATGCACAAGTAACATCGGTCCCTAAAATTTCATTAGCGATGTGTGCATAAAAAATAAACATTGAGAGCTGGAAGTTGGCAGAAAAGTTGAATCAAATATATACCTTTAAGAATATGCAAGAATCATCTTAAAGCAGATCGTTTTTAAGACGATACAAAGTTAATGATCGCATTGTGCAAAACCAACGAAAAAATATTTCAACCAAGTTTATTTCACTCGATAACCCTAATTCACTCACTAATAATTTACACTTCTACGTTGATACATGGAAAGCGCACATTCTTGTGTCCATAGCAGCATCCGACTACTTTTCAACTAAATATAAAGCAAAGAGATAAGCAATAGCCTTGTTACGATGTGATACCAACATGCTCAGTCAATTTGCTGTTGTTTTTTTCTTTGCCACTTCAAAATTCTGTCACGCTCTTTTTAATACTGGTCATATTCATGGAAGCCATATTGACAAAACTGGATTTGCTTTATGATAACTGCGCAACGTATATTACAGTTAAGCTTGCCTTGACTATGGCCCAACGTGATGGTAAGCATGAAAACTTGCACAACCAACCAGCATTGTTTAAGAATAACCAAAAATCAGCGACAAATTTCATCCGCACCGTGTTGATTATCTGCACTAGATCTTTTTCTATATACACCGGTGCATACAGTCTCACAGGTTGAAAAGCATTGTTTTAGATAATAAAGAATAACTTTATCAGAATAAGAAACAAGCCCACTACCTGTTTGTCAAGGCCTCCAACCATTTCATAGGTAGAATCTGGAACTTTTTCCACCATCATGAGTGATACAAGCGGGTCAACTTTGTTTGGTAAGATTTTGTGCAAAACGTAACTGTCGCTGCGCAATGCCACACGACAATTCGCAGTAACCTTTAAATATGCAACATTCTTTAAACGTTTCTGTAATAATAACAACAATACAGAGAACAACACACTAAACAACTGCACTATGAACTTACATCTGCAATATTGATAGCCTTATCAATGTCAACAACAAATTTGCCTTCTGGATGAACTTTTACAAGAACCTTCTTTTTATCGATTGGTTTAACAACCTCTCCCACATATGAGCCTTGTTCTTGAAGCAACTGCAACTCCTCTCTAAGCATTCGCACTAAAACATAATGTTACAAGTGTTGCTTTTATCGTGCTCAAATATATTTTATCTATGTATTGTATACTTATATCTGTGATTTAGTCACAATCCAGGTTTTTTGAGAGATGGCAAGAAAAAAATAAGTGCAGGAACACTAAAGGTTGCCAAAATTTTGTTATCATGTTGGTATTCAAACGGGACAAACTAATTGTGAAGACACAGTGGACAGCGTGAATCACAGTGCAAAGGCAAAAGAATATTTTAAGCTGAAAGACACAAAAACTGCAAATACAATACAGCAAATGCTAATCTTGCCTACCAATGAGAAACTTATGAAATAAAAATTAAAAATACCAATAACTTCACCTAATGTGTAATTTATCACATGCCAGTTAGCAACATGTTTCAAGAGATCTCATTGAAAATGTTTCTGGAAATAACATTGGAAAAAATCATTAAAATTCCATCATTTCCAAAGGCCACAAAAATGTTCATATGTTGGATCGAACGTTTGCATGCAATTCATATGACTATTATTATAATTAAGATTGAACAACTTTACAAAACCTATGACTTCAAACTTAAAACTATAGTAGAACTGAAGATATTATTTTTAAAATAAAAATTGAACAATTTTTACAATATGCAAGTTGGTTGGTAAATGAGTTAGTAAATGATGTTTTCAAAAACAAATTTCATATGAAATCTTGCAAAAACTCTAGAAATTGTTCCAATATCTTTACAGTTTATCATACAACCAACATATGTAATGTTTTTGTAATATTTTATGGCTGGCACTTTACAGAATAAAAGGAATGACCGGCATCTAACTGCACGATTCGTGTTTGTGGAAAACTTAAAATGGTCATTATTTAGGTAACATGTCAACTCAATATATCAATGTATGCTGCTCAATTTACCTTTTGCATTAAGTTCATTTCTTTGAGCTTGGAGTCTACGAACATTTTGTGCCTTTTCATTTACAACGACCTGCAAATCTTGAGTTTTGATGTGATAATATTGTTCTATTCCAGCCTCCATGGGGGGTGTGTCTATTTCCATCTAAAAATGAGGGATATGATCAACTGTTGACAAACTTATCAATTATTATCAGCTTAACGGAAAACTCAATACAATAAAAGAAATATGTAAAAACTGATATATTGGACTTTTAAGCAACTTCTAAAAATGACTCAGAAAACCTGAACTATCAGTACTACAAAAACACTACAGAATCAAAAAAACAATTATTTAAGTCACAAAAAACCAACCTTTGCAACATAGGTAGCAAGCTTCTGAATTACTTGTGCTTCAGCTTGCACATTTTCAGTCTTGGCTTTTTTTCTTGCTGCAATAGACATAAATCATGATATATGTGAATAACAAAATAACCTAAATACGGCAGATGTCTCCTAATAAAACTACTTTGGTACCAGCTAATTTTGGATTTAACAAGAACCGTGGTTTTATTAACTGGCCAAAATAGACCAGTAGAAAAACAATAAAAATGCTACCAATCATCTGTTCAATACCATAAAAATAGGCATACAAGCCCACTTTTTTTTACAAAAAAATCTGCCTAAAATATTAAAGAGTTACACACCACCAAACAGCTGACCAAACAGCTGACCAAAACTTTTTTCTTCTTTTCATCTGAACTGCTTCAGATAATGCCCATTTGTAGTGCTACCGCCAAGAACCAAACACGCCTACGATGCATTATCATGGCTATCTCATGATAACCACATGCTCACTGAACCATAAAAATAATGCATACATTCATAGAAATCATTGTATTAAACGGAAATTTATTTTCACATGGTCAATGAGTGGCAATAACAGCAAACGTTTCAAGAAATTCGTGGTCACCATCTGTGGCAAAAAGATCTTCTAAATCAGCTATGAGCCATTAGTTATTGTCACATTAAACTGACCAAGTAAATAGTCTTCATAGCCATCTGGAATACAGTTAATGCTGCACATTTTAAAAGTATGTTTTACAATTTCTGGTTTTATAACATTTGATGCCCACAAAACCCAGTCGCATGCAACATTCAGACATGGAGCTTAGAGCGCACCATCTCTTTTTCTCCTGTAATGATCCAGTCGCTTCAGATTTCTTTCAGCTTGTCCTTGAATGGCTTATTCAGGTTGACGTTCAATGGTTGCAATAAAGTAAAACCACCTGGAAATACAGCCATATCGGTGTTCCTTTTTCAGAGTCCTTTTTCGGAGTTCTCTGTCGTGTGCGCTCTGAACATATCTCACATCAATATGCTTCGAGGTTGTTGCAGGGCACCCGGCCAATTTCCTCATACTCGATGAATCCAATCCTTTTTTATTGCAGTGGAAAACAAATCCAGAAAGAAATTTCACCTTTGGCATTGTTTTCCATTTGAATATTACCACAGGCTTCAGTTTTTCACCTTCAGCCATGCAGGTCGAAGCCATGGTAAATCGAGCCTTCTCATGACCTGTTGTTTTAAATAAAAAAATTTTTTGAACCTGCTTGGTGAACGGCCCGATCGCCAGGCTATTGAATGACACGGGGTTTCATCCATGTTGCATATTTGGCTTAATAGGAAGTTATATTTGTTGTGATGAGAAATAACAAAACAGCGGAAATTAGAAATTATTTCCACTTGCTTGACAGGAAGAGGTTGAGCTAATTTCTTTTTTGCCTCACAACAAACCCATGTCATTGCATGAATCAAATGCACCAACCGGCCAAAGCCTAGGAATCTTTGCTTTTTTCAGGATTCTTCCGAGCTCATTGAATTGCAAATATTCGGATTGAATTGCTTGCAATGACGTGTACAGAAAACAAAATTGAACTATAAAGTTAAAGTTATGATTTTGGTATGGGTAATGGTTTGTTTGGTATATACTTTGCATTAATACATATAGATGTAAAAATCTAATAAAACAATTACTGTTTTGTCGATTTTCATTGACCTAGACTTCCACACATTTTTCTAGCGATGACCACCAAGATATTTCAAACCTCAATGCACATTTGGACTTCGATATTGATAAAAGAAAATTTTCTTCTTTGGTCCAATTGTGAATTTGCTTTCTGTCAACTCCAAATTCTCATGAAGCTGTATAATTGCTAGAGTTTGTAACAAACTCTGCAAATTTCAGCTTAAAGCTAGCATCGTACTTTCTTCGTTTAGCGACGGGAGGCATATTGGTCAATGAATCAACTATAGAAATAGATAGCAAAGCCTAAAACAAATTGTTTAACAAGTGCAGTGCTTGTGTTCAGTGTTTTTTTTAAGGTGTTTTGGGGGACCGAAACGGTCCCCCAAATTTCTCCAGTGGTTTCCCAAAATTTGGACTTGCAACTACAGGCTATTTTTTGGTATTTAAATGAAACACTTGCGGTCTCTTAAAACTACTTAGCGGTCACCCAAACCAAACCTTAAAAAAACCCTGCTTGTGTTTACCAAAAAAGCAAACATATCGGCAGTCTGTGGTGTATGCTTTGCAGGAAACGACTATACCAATTTACCGATATTTTTATAATAGCTTTTGTCTCTGCACTACAACCTTTTCCAAACAATTGTCTTCAGGTAGAAAATCGCATTTGGCTATCGTCATATCTCGGCAGGAAATAGTGCATGCGATTGTACTATTCGTGAGTGCAACGACTTCACTGATAGAGATTTATAATGGGTAGACAATGAATTTTGTCTCGGCGCCAAAGACTGCAATAACAACTGTCTGTGACTTAGAAAACATTTTTGCCTATGGCTATTTCCCTGTGGAAAATCATACAATTTTTTTAGATCCTGGCAACTTCAACAATAACAATGCACAAAGGCTAGATGAAATAACCCAAAAACGAAGTGGGGGTTTGTAATATACCAGCTATATGTTAAAAACCTATTTTAGGTGTGAACAATTGAGAGGAGGCTTATACACTGGTATAAACAGTACATAAAAAGCAAAAAAACAGAGCAACATAGGTTTGTTAAAGTTTGGTGAAAATGTTGTGAGATACTTAATCACAAGAGATGTGCCAAATTGAACAAAAATCCGAATATTACGCAGGAATATTAAATATCTTGCAAGCATGTTCAGGCTAAATCTTTTACATAACATCAAAAATCAGCGGTAAACTGCTAATTTTTTCGTTTGTGTTATTGACAATAAAGACAGTGAAGTAGTATTTTCAGTTATTACATCATACTAACTCTATATTCATTTACAAATATGGACTAAACAAAGAGTTTAAAACAGATTTACAAAGTAGAGTCTAGATTTCTTAAATAGAAAAAGAAATGAAGGTATTATTGCTGGATTTATTAAGCGCTTTTTAATGAAATAAAAATTAAGGCCCTAATTTCAGTTGCAATATGAAACCCCATACTTTCATAAATTGGTATTAAATATCACAAACATATTTAAGTATTCCATGTGCATATTTAACTGGCTTAATTGTAACGAAGTAAAATGCCTCAATGGGTTGTGAGCAGTTTGTGTGTTTAGACTAAGCCCATTCAAGTTATGGTTTTGTATGGAGCAAACTATAGACATTTATAATTTACAAATTACATTTTCCTATTAAACAATGATTTTAGCTTTCAAACCTGTTCTAAAGGTTCTTGTTAGACCAGAGGCAACATGGCATCTATATATTAGTTAAAATGGTGTACCAGAGAAAGCTTATTAGACAAATAGCCACACATCAGCTAAAGCTTTGAGCAGCTAAGAAATTTGTAAGCCATTAGCTAAACATACACAATTGCACATACATGTAGGGAACAATTTGAGGCTAATGAGTAATGAATAACAAATGCAGTAATACATAATACCCAAAGCTTTGTCAAAAATTAATCCTCACCTTGCAACATTTCTGTGCTGTGTTTTGTCAGCACATCAACACGAAGTGAATCTTTGGGTGATGATAATTTTTCCCCTAACTCACGTTTTGCTCTTTTGCTTGGACTGGCCACAGCCTTAGTGGCTGAAGTAGTTTGTGTATCTTCTGAAGCAGACTTGCAGTGATTCCGTTCTTCACTGCCGTTAGATTTCCGTGATCTTTTTCTAGGTGATGCTGTGCTCTTTTTCTTTGGCCTACCAGCCATAAGCCAAGTAACACGGCGAGGAAAAAATGTCTTAACCAATGCAACCCATAAACTAATCAGTGATTGCTGACTTTAACAGGGAAAATTATCTGAAAGAAATTCAAATAGTTTTAAGTGTGGAAATGGAAACTAGTGGTTCCTTAGTTTTCATGTCAACTACATTTTTGATTAGCAGCGCACAGGAAAAACACCCAAAACTTGTCAGAATTACATTACATTGCATAAAACATTATATTACAGTTTAATCGTTGTATCTTATTCCAGATAAAACAGGAAGGCAATTTATGGTAGTCTACTTTTCTCTTTCTTCGAGACGATAAATTTGATGTGTGAAGTAACTTTTTTAGGCTAAACCAGGGGTATCAAATTGGCATGTGGCCTTCAAAGTGCGGCCTGCCAAGCATGTCAACTACAGTCACAATAACAAAATGTTTGTATGACTTAAACAATAGTCTTTTTATAACTGGCGTTTTTTTAGAAAAAACCATCTTTCTTTATATTTTCACTGAACATAAAGACCTCAATATTGTACAATTTATAACGCCTTTTAATTAACCTTCACCTCAGGGCCGCTAGGAGTTAAAAACCGGTCCCAGGCCGTTTTTCTTACATAGCTGTTTGAGATAATTGGAAGACACATGTACGTGCGCAGCAGCAACACTAAAAGTTGTCAGAAATTAACTGCTTTTGTGTATTCCAATAAGTTTTTATCAATAAAGGCAACTGAAACGTTTCTAAAACAGCAAACGTTTCTCTTTTAAACTGTGTATTCGATTTAGTGTTAACTAAAGCGCAGAGTTGGAAATCGGACATTTAAAAATCCACCTCCAATCATCAAACCGAAAGCAGCTAGCAAGCACCGTTGCACCACAGTCGCATCCAAACTGCACAATTGAATTGTGCCGTCACATTAACCAATGTGATTTAATAAGTGAAGAATTAGTAGCAAAAAGCATGATTAACCTGATGTCAAACGAGCTTGGCTGATGCTTAACAATTGCAAATGTCTTAGCTTTTGAATACTACTATTGCTTATGACTGCGTCATTTACGATAAAGCGAAGTACAAAAGGATGCTGCAAGCATATAGTCAACGTTAAACACCATTATATTAACTCAGAACTTTGCATAAAAATAAAGATAACCTACTAGAAATAACTACGCTAAGCTCATTATTAATAGCGCAGCCCACATCTTACTCGAAACTTATAATACAGCCCGAATGGCAATTTGAGTTTGATATCCCTGGGCTAAACCATGCTGATGATTTTTGTTTCTGTGTGGTTTCTTTCTGTTGACAATATTTTGTAATTATGTCTTTTAGTTTGAGGAAAGTGACATCAAAATTAAGCGGTGTCATTCTGACAGCTACCAGTGTGCAATGGCAACAAGTTTTTGTGTCCTGTAGCTGAAATTCCACAAGTGGATATAGACCGGGCACTCGCATTTTAACATATTATTAATTCATTTCTCGTTTCATTGGTAACTTGTAAACTATTCTTTCTGCTTTCGTGTAACGCACCTCCTTCTCCATTGTGTGAAATCAATAACATTTGAATATCAAAGACAATAGTGGAAGCAAATTGACAGCAATTAAAAGGTGACAAGCTTCACTTCACCACAAGTAGTTTATTGTTAAACTGAATGCAACAGTGTAAATTAATATTTACTAGAAAAAAAGTTTAACTACACTACCACTTTTACCACTAGTATCCAATCCATTGAGCTTAAGGTCCAAACAATTCAACAATACTTGTTTGAGTAGTTGTTCAATATGTACGAAATAAAATTGTCATGAAAATGCCACTATTTCTTGTTTTCTGTTAAAAAGTTATCTAAAGGCGCAAAAACAAGAGCGTGTCCTAGCAATGGATACATTTAATGTTTACATTATAAAAAACGGATGCTAATTGTTTTTTGCACAAAATTTTTAATCGTTGGTATCTGGTGTAACCTATAGGTATTACACTTATTCATTGTCGACAAACAACTACACCTAGGGATGAGTAAAGGAATAAATATGTAGTAGGAAACCAGGGACAGGTTCATATGTGAACAAATAATACCTGATTAAACAAACGCATATAAGGTAATCAACTTCAATTTATGTAAAAGTAACCAAGGAACCAGCTTCACGCCGGTAAAAAGGTAATGGCTGATTAATTTTCAAATTATTACCTTTGCGTAACGATAACAGGAACAGTTTCATTGTTAACATTATTGCTACGCACTAAATGCAAGAAAAACAAATTAAACATTAAATCGAAACAAGTAATTAAGTAAAGCGTAGAACTGATGTTTTATAATGAATCTGGTTGCAGTTTAACCGCAATACAAATACAACAAACCTGGAAATCAATTTCACTAAAGCCTGCCGCTAAAGTGTGTGCTTTTCCGAAAAAAAAAACTAAAATTTATAAACAGGCTTTGAGGTGCCCTAGGTAATTTTCTGCAGCATCTTAGTGCGAAGTGGCATATCGTTTGGGAACGATCGAACTAAATAACCTTATCTTTTAGCACAATTCTCAACGCCGACACCAATCATGCATTGTGCTGTTGTAGGAATTATTGTGAATGTATTATCTCTCATGCAAACAAAGCAAATTAGTATAAAAAAATTGATAAAAATTTCCTGCTACGGTAATGTTTAATTCTGTTTGTGAATGGCGACCTCGTTTCTGCGTATGTTACACACCCCAGACCTAGACTTCAACCAATGCACAATTGAAATAAGTTTACCTGACATTTTTGGTGAAAGCAAAACGTTTTGCAGAATAAAGTTAAATACTAATATAAACCTGTCCAAAAATTAATAGCAAAACCATTTGACGTATATATACATATATATGTTAAAAATCCACCAATCAGAAAACAGCAAAACCGGCATGAATACAGGTGAAATTGAAACATTTTGTTTTTGTACACAAGCAAAAAATTTGTAGACTGCCTCCATCCAAAATGAAACTAGGTTCACTTTAAAAAATTAGCTATTACTGCATATACAAAACTATATGTGAAAATATAGATAAAATTAAATACCCAGTTTAAAAGTGTGCTTCCCAGGATAAAATTTCACTGAAAATCTGATGATGTAAATTTTGTTGCTGTATGTTGATTGTTGGATATATATATATATATATATATATATATAACTTGTTCTATTTAGGTTAGAGTCAACAGGGGCCATATTACACGCTGTTCGTATGAATAACAACGTTCATAAATCGAAACGGTTGCGAAGATTTTTGAAGTTAGCTATTACATGCTCGCTTTTGTGATCTTCACATCCGATCGAGAAAAAAAATTTTCCTAAGCAAAATCTAAATATTTGTGAAAACTTACAAACACTCGATGCCAAACTAATGGCATTAGATTGTCTACAACTAAAATATTGATGAACCTGTAGTGGTGCGAAGTATAAAAGTTTTATCATGGCTAGCTAGCACTTTATGACAAACAATTTGACACAATACAAGGATAGAGCAAATTTATTTGAGCGATTGGACAAATCTAGACAATTCAAGAATTTTAGATGAGCATAGCAGAAATAGATTTAAACTCTCGTTATTAAAAAAAACATGGAACTTTAGGTGGTGCCTGTGCCTTAAGCATTTTTACTTTCAGTGATGTATTGCCATTTCCTGCATGCTAGGGATGTGCTGCTAGCCTGCTACGAACACAAACTTTAATATATTCGGTGAATATTAGCAAATCTGCAATAAGTGCAACATAAAGATTTATAACCGGTAGTACAGATGCAGTTGGTGTTTGGGTTGCAGTAAAAGTTATATTATTGTTACTTCTTGTCAAAACGGGCGCACACGAAACATCAGTCTTTATACTTCATAATCGACTTGCTTCTTCCAGTTTAAATAAGATAAATTACATTAACTTATTGTTTGAAACCATACCGATTAGGGTTTGGTCGTACCCTGTTTTAAATTCAACCGTTTTATATCATTGAGTAAACCAAATCTAATTCAGTCTACGCTGATATCAGAAAAGCACTTGGCCTGTGCCTAGCGTCTAGGTAAAGCACACAACTATTTTTAACTAAATAAAACAAGATAAAGTTGCTGTATTACTATGATGTCATTCAAGATGTCGCTTTGCTTACTACAGTATTGTTTTTGATTTTGGCCGTTTAACAAACTGCTCTTGTGTTTTTACAGACAAACTTTTAAAAAAGCATTTGGAGTAGCCTTAAAAGAGTTTACTGCTTTACTTATGACGATGTGCAGTGTCAGACATAATACTGTAACGTTACGTTGAGTCTAAGATTGAGAATTTTAATACTTCAGTACAACTTCAAAAGCATGTCTTGTGGGGAATTTAATGTGTTTTAAAAGTCCAACAAGAATTTGTTGAAAAATTCTGTGCTATTTTTCGTTTTCATAAATGTTGCTGCTTAAAGGAAAACTTGCATTCGTGTATTGCAGTGCAACATTTCTTTGCTGTTTTTGTATTGTTCGTGTTTATCACAAAAAAGCAATAGGCTAGGCCTAGCGGTAATGTACTTTGGTAATATTCTAAAGTTAGTAAATACAACTGAGGTAAATTTGTCAGGGATTGCGTATTATCAAATATGGTAACCCTAGTATACAAGTGCACAACCACAGAACGCCTTTGTATACTTGACCCAAAATACTCTAATTGTGAGGTTATCTGGTTGCGCACTTGTGTACTAGCCTAAAACCGATAATAATTGTTGGTATAAACTAGCACGGCTACTAAACTGCAACATGCCAAAAGTATGATATACGAAAATGGTATACGACAAGAACCAAGCTACCGGTACCTAAACCACTTATGACAAATCTTTTTCTTCTCCATCATGGTTTCAGTCTTCAGACCACAATCGTTGCGAATTCGTGATTCAGCAATCAAGAAGCTTTTCATCCGTGCTTGTTTGATCAATAGATATCAAATAAAAAACTAGAGTCAAAAGTTTGGGAAGTCCGAAAGCACAAAAAAGTGGTGGCTTTTTATTGTTTTTGCCGACCATTTCACTTCTGCAGTGGATGTTTGAGTTAGAAGGGGAGTTGAGCTATTCACTGGACACCACTTGATTGTTTAAAACCTGCATTCATTGGAATCCCTTGGAACTCAAAAGAGTTCGTACCAGCAATTGGTCTTATGGTATCGAGATCAGGGAAGACTTTTAGCTAACAAGGATGTAAGAAAGTCCTTTACCGACAACATGTCAACCAAGTCCAAGGAGATAAAAAAGTTATTCAAACAAAGAAGGCGGTTTCAAAGCCTGGTTCCATTATAATTCGTCGTCTGCTTTGCGAGCTCGGTTGGTACACTGAGACATGAAAAGCTTAACTAGACACAGTGGCACAGGCAAGGCATAATTCTAAAGAGCTTAACAAACGTTACACAGAAAAGGAAAAAAATCTGAAAAAACATGGAGTCAGACTATGAAATCGTTCAACAGCTAATAAAGTACTTTAGAGTGAAGTGATGGAAATTATAATATAATCGTAAAACTAGGGTAATATAACACTTGAACAACGCTTCACGTCATTTATGCTGAAAAAGTGAACACAGTGTATCGATTGTGAATAAAAATACTGATTTTTAAATCCTGATCGTTAGAATACAAAGTTTAACTTTAAACTATGCATATTATAAAGATCTATGTAGAGCCCAAGTTGGCTCCTGGCTAGAAAATAAGTTGCTCGGCAAAAAGGAAGTAAGTAAGTTAGGTCATAAGTTTGCTCAAGTTCTCTAAAGTGCCTTCCTCTGATCGTTCAATCCCATTGTGATATCCCCTGCACACTATGTGCCATTCGGGTCCAAATAAGGTATTTGCAAGATCGGCTGAATTTTCGGCGTGTATGAACGATTTGGTGAGAACACGTTTTTCGACATCCAACGTGCATCATCCTATACCAGCACACTGCCCAATGACACACTCGGTGACTGGGCTCAAGAGAAGTAATCGCCGAGTTTTAGTCATGAAAAGACTTTGCCAAGTCCGAAAATAAAGATTGTGCTACCATACCAAATGTTCTGACTTCACCCGGTTCACCGAAATTCATGCGATGTCTAGTACAATGACTTAGTTTTATCGTAATTGCAACTTTACGGTTTTAGAATATAGCCTACGTACTTTAACGTGCAGGTTTAGTTATTCTCAAGCAACCTCTAATGCTGCTTTTGTTTTCTGACATTTGACGTTATCAAACTTGAAACGATCGCGCATTTATAGTCTACCCGGTAGACTCTACCGAAATACGTCGAAAGTTTTAGGCTAATGTCAAAGATCAACCTATTTTAATGAAAGCAACCGCTGTTTTTATAGATTCGCATTAGTATGTATACGCTGCTAATACTGTCTGTTTTGCGTAAATGAAGTCCGCACAAATTTTTCAGAGAGTTAAACTAACTTCTGGTATCTAATACGTCACCAAGATGGGAACGTGAGCAAGGGTTGTAAAATACTTGCGTGCATCATTGTCCCTGCATTCAGGTAAGTTCATGTTAAGGGGTGTTTTTTAACGGCTAATCGAAATACTACTCCGGTTGTCTTGTTTTGATCTCAGGGAATTACTGACTCATAAGCACTTTTAAACATACAAATCTTAGTCTCTCATTTAATCATTCCTACAGCGCAATACCGCTAACGAACATAGCAAAATACACTAAATCACACTGCACAAATAAAAGGCCAATTTAAAAACAAACATTGCTCACATATGCATAAAGTGAGAAGCATGAAAACTTAAACTGCTAGCAGAGGCGTGATGTGTTAAATCTCATAGGCAAAGAGGGTCGTTCATACAGAGAGGTATTTGCACATCTATAGAAAATTCACATATGCACTGAAAGAGTTCACCAAGTTTTCTGTATCTTGCATTTGATCTGATCGGTGGAAAGTTTTCAGTTAGACCTTGGGTGACTTTCTACTCACGGTTCTGCACCGGTAACTGAAAAGCATGTAATGTATATCTGGTCAACAGAAGCATTATGCTATCTCTTAATTTAATACTTTATTATATTGATTGTATTGATATTCAATCCATCAATGCTGTATTACAATTAATTTAAATTTTCTAATTATTGAAGAAATATGTGTTACCAATACAAACAACAACGATTAAACAAATAAAACATTATATCACACAAGATAGAATCTGAACCTTTCTGACGTGACCTCCATTGAGGAATGAGAATGAAGATCTAACTTTGTTGATTGTTGTAACATGCCATCCGTTCTAAATAAAAAAATGATAAAAGCCGTTCATAATTTGCGTTGTATTTTTGCAAAAACAAAAAGTCGAGAATAAAGAAGTATCATGCAATGACATCTGCTAAGATTTTTATCAAAACGATCAGGGAAGTAGTTAAAAATTGAATTTATGTATATTGTAAATTGTCATCTTCATATGAAACTGATGTCCCAGTATTAGCGCAAATATCTTCGAAAACCAACCCTTTTAAGCTCCCAAAAATCGCCGGAGGTAAAAACTAAGCTTGGGTACAATTACATTCCTTGAACTAGCTTTGGGGAGTTACCTTGGGGATGGTGTAATCTTGTACTGGCTTAACATTGAAATATTCCAAACGTGTTCAGCTGGAACATTTGCTGGATCGGAAATATTCTGAGGCAAGTGCAATCCTTTGCGACAGTATGATTCCAGCAAAGCATGTCCTAAATTAGCAAGAAAAGTGTATACATTGAGGAAGCATATAGCATATACAATATACATCTATATTATTATATAACATATTATTGAATTTATAATTTAGACAAGCAATTCTAACTAAGTTACCAGTAATCCATTGTTTGGGTCATTTACCTCTACTCTTTTGGTGTTTGTATTTCACTTCCCATGCATACAGAAAAACATTCAGATACCGCGGTTGTTCAAAAATCTGAAGGTACTTTCTGTAATACATACTCTAAATTTTAATTAAAGCTTTAAAACGGAAATTTCAATTTACGGTTTATCATTAAAAAATGATAGAAATAAAACTTTTGCCCAATAATAACTTATAATGACTAATTGCACGCATAAAAAATATTTAATTGTTGTTAGATATTTCAATATAAAGCTAAAAAACTTTCCGTCCAATTGCATAATAATTATTATGCCATAATTCACAACAAGATCTTTACTTGTTTGTTGTAGGAAATATCCTTTGAAATTCACCACAACGTGCCAGTTCTTCTTCGGTTTCCACCAACACTTGAATGTCATTAACTGTGAGGATATCCAGCATGAAGGAAATTATTTCCTTCTACATAATCAACATTTTTTTGTTGTAGCAAGAAAAAATAAATTAAATTCACTATTATAAAGATTGTCACAGAAATTATGTAAAATACAACATTTAAAAGCTGAAGCTGTATAAACTTCAACCCTATTTTCTTTTGACATAGAATTAAAACAAACCGTCACCTCACTGAAGCTTTTGAAGTGATGCATAAAGTAAGAATGCTTAGCTTTGCTATCAGCCGAAACTTCCTGACATTGCTTTCGCTTTTGAAGACTATAGCTTCCCATGGAACTTCCACTGAACAAAAAATTAGTTCACTATTCCACACAAAAACACAAGCAAAATTTTAAAAATATCTGTTTTGGTGTCAGTAATTGTTTTTACCTTTTACTATTTGATGAAGAATTGCCAACAATGACCTTTTTGTCTGGTAGCAATAATCCACAAAGATTCAACATATCTTTGACCATTGGACCTTTAATTTCAACGTCCAATGGGGAGTTTGAATGTAAGCTAAGTTGAAAGACATAGCATTATATTGTGCTGTGATATAATGGTAATGTTATGTAATGTTTGGTACAGTAAATGATGATAATGATTACGGAAATACTCACTTGTATGCACATACATATAACAAAAAAGCCAGCTTGATAATCAAGACACAAAACTGTAAGAAATTCTTAACCTAGCACTTGATACATTTCTTCTGAATTGTTCAACATCTTACTTTTGCCAATAATGGTGTGAATAAATATAGCAAACAAATTATTACCTTGGTGAAATGTTGACTTCCAACAACCAAGGCCGTAAATGATCATCTAACATAATATCGAACCCAAAAAGCTCATGACAACAATATGGACGACGGCAGTTTGATTTTATCAGACTGTTTGTGATTTGTTCCACACTAAAAATATTTAATAAATCATGAGAAATGGATAGAAAGTAACGGAATTCAATACTGTAATTACTATAACTTCGCTACTAAACACAATTTTTATCTGATTTTACAGTTTAATGTCACAATGCACAGGTAGAGTACCAGGGAATTATAGTTTGATCATAAAAAATGTTTGTTGTAACAAAATATACAATTTTGTCAAATGCTTCATGAACATGTAGTTACTAAAACTTGACATTCTAATTTAAGGTTTAGCAGTGATCATTAACGTAGTTCAGAAGTTGGGGTATGACAATGCTCCACTTCTGATACACGGCTTCTTCGGCTGCCATGGCACTTGCCACTTTTTTCTCTCGTAAAAAAGTGAAGAATAAAAACCCCAGGCTGCTTCCCCCCCATAAAGCGCCTCCAGGGCCTAAAGGTTTGGCACCAAGAATATTAACAATCGTAAAGATATCATTGCTACAGGTGTCCTGAAAGTTTATCAAAACTGTTAGCGGTAATAAATTTTTAAAAAGTGTTGCTAATACACAAAAAAGAACTTTGCTGGCAAAACATAACTGTCTTAGCAGACGTAATGAAAAATTTATGTAAAACTGCAGTGAAACTTTAAACTCATGTAATGACAATGACAATAAATGTCCAGGAAAATTTCATTTAAGTTAAATCAATTTTGGGTTATGTTCAGAAACAATTCTCCTGACCCCTGACAAACATATTCATATATCTATTTACCTAAGCTTTATTACAGTAAGAAAGAAATATCATCTTCATTCATAAAAGTCTGTGAAAAAGTTTGTACCTAATTATTGTTTTGATGATTATATCTTTCATTCGCTCCCAAATCTTGTCTGTGTTTATTCCTTGTTGCTGTAAGAAGCCCCACAAGGCAGTCAAGCTCCTATATAGAGCAAGGAAAATAGTGAAAATTTGAACATAGGTCATGACATGCATCGCTTGACATATTTATGATGATTATGGTTTCTTTCTCATTTTGTGTTATCAGCAGTACTGCAAGATTAAACCGTTTCTATGCAATATGCATAATAATTGCATATCCACCAACCTACCATTTGTGGCCTTGACAGATGCTGGCATCATCATTTTGTTGAAATTCACCAGACTTTTTGTTGATACTGTAGTTCGTAAGATGCATGTAGCGGTTTCCAATGTGCTTCACAGATGATGAATACCTGGTTTCATAAAAACTATCAGCACAACACTTCATTTTAAAGCTTATGTTAATTTTTGAAGTATACATGTTACTGGTATTTTATTCCATATACATAACGATATTCAGCAAAATATTTCATATGATTTGTTTTTAATTTACATACTTGCAAGTTGCAAATCGGACAAGACCATCTCCAAATAAATATATTCGAAGGGGGTCAAATGAAGTAACATGTACATAAAGTCTTAAGTCAAATTTATTTCCATTTATTAGATAAGGACGTCCCAAGTATCTGAAAAAAATATCAATGTGCGAGTTTATAAGTTCAATGAAGAATTTCAATAGATATCATTATATGTAACTTGAAGAGCTCTTCAAAATGTATTTGTAAAGATATGGCCACTATAGCACACTTACTTTTGTACTAGTATGGGCTTTTTCGTTGGTATCTGACTCCATTTATGAATAACTCTGATTCCTATACCTCTAGCAGACGCAGGCTAAGATAATTGTAATTTTGAAAACAACATTGTTAAAACAATAATTTTTCACAAATTCCCAGTAAATTGTACAGAAGAGCACTAAAAGTGTAATCACAAACGTTTTGAAAAAGTTTTAACTGCAATTAGAGTTTTGAGAGTGAAGTGCATACTGAAAAGTTGTTATAATTTTAATCAAATCGGTTTTATTTTTTGGTGTTTGGTTGTTAGGATATTGGTATCGTAGTTATAAAACTAAAAACTGTTTAATAAGTACCGGTTTAAGAATGTATCTTTGTTTTGTACTACCTTCTTCCCATGCATTTTTGAGCAACTTTTTATCCCATGGCAAAAGATATGACTGTGGTACAAACCCAAATTCTTTCTTTCCAAAACGAGCCTGAAACATTGTAACAAACAATTTAAAAAAGAGAAAATATTACATGAAAACTTGATAAAAATTGTGTTAAGCATTTAAAATTTTAAACATGGTTATACCTGCATTCTAGATATGTTACGCCACAATCTATCTTTCCTTCCTAGTTGAAAAGAACCAGGAAAGTGATTGATCTATGACAAAATTGTATTTAAAAATACTGCTTTGACTTATATGTTGCACATTTCAACTACATTAACTTTTAAATATCAAACTGTACTTATGACTGAATGACTTAAAGCAGTTCCACCAGTGTGTGTGGTAATGCAAATTGCGCGCATCAGTAAAAAAGTTTAAAAAAATTAATTTAATGGTCAAAACAAGTTTTCACAGGATTACAATGACACAAAACTTAAATTACAATAAATTTACAATATCATGTAAAGACCTTTTGAAATTCTTTTATGGAGCGAAACCCACTTGATTTCATGTGTTTTCCAAAATAACCAATCCATTCTTGGCCTTCTAAATTACAAGTAAAGTTTTTTAGTTTGTGTTCTCTGAAATGTTAACTATTACCAGCTTGTTGTAAATATAAAAACAAAACATATGCCTCTAACAAAGTTGAGGAAATTTGGAAACACCAAAAAGTAACATAAAAAGCAATAACAGTGCAATTTTGTAATATTGTCACTAGGATAGTGAGGATAAATGATGAATATCTTAAGCACAATTAAACCATACATGTTAAAGTTACATGCTTTAATTCATATACGTAAGATAACTATGAAAAATAACTAATGTTATTATTTGCATTAATTGCTTGCAATTTTACTATTAAGTCCTTACTTTTGGATGGTTTAAATCCAGATCTCATCACAGTGTTTCGTACCACTACTGGTGTGATTGAACTCATTTTCCATTTCAAAAGCTTGCGAATATTTGGTGGCAAAGGTTCAACTAAAAATGTATAAAGGAGTAAAATATGCTTAATACGTAATCGTAAAGATTTAATCTTTATATCTATTTAACCATATATAAATTTATGGTTCATTTATTTTTAGTATATTTTAAAAAACGTTTAAATATGGTTAATTATATATAAGCATAGCAATTTATGGAGCTTAATTGTACTTTTATTAGCTTTTGTGGCAAAATTAATCACAGGCGGACAGTTGCTAAAAATGCTTTTGATTACTGCTGGCCTGCAAACCATGTCTGTCAATTGACTAGAACGTTCAATTTCAGTAGACATTCTACTTAATGCAGAAGTATTTCGTGACAGCAAGTCTGGCTCTTCTGTTGAAATAAAAATAAAAATAAAAACAATAATTAAATAGAAAATAAAATATTGTTGCAAAAATCAATGCTGGGCTGAAGGCATTAATAAAAACCTGAACCAATATGTAGAGTTACAAACAGTGAACTTGGCAATTTTATTCAATTATAAATTTGTAAAAATATCTTTAAATGAAATTGTTTAAAACAGCCAAAACTCATTGACAATGAATATTTGAGATGTGAATTGATATACTGTACTTACACTGAATTTTGGATAAAATAAGCAAAATCTGATAGATTACATTGGTGGAAATTGAAATTTAGAAATTGAAGCTTCACAAAACCCTTGTGTAAAGCTTTCAACAGTTAGTACAACAGGTATATTTTATTGGACGTTTAACAAACAATTATTTTAAATATTGTAAAGCCAAACGGAAAATAGCTTTGAACCTGCTTAATATTAAGCATTAAATATGTTAGAAGGATAAGCATACAAAAATGACATGATTTATTGCTAGTCTTACCACGAACTTTGCAAACTACATGCTTATTTTTGCACATTAATTATATCAGACAGAATGAAGTGAATTCCATATTTTTCTACAAAAAAAATTACATACAAATCTAAAAATCAAAACCCAGCGCCAACCTTCATCAGGTAATTCATCAACCATATCGTCTTCTAAAAATGTAATTTCATCATTGCTGAGACATCCCACATCATCAATGTCTGGGTTGCTAAAATCTGTTTCTTCTGTTGGTTGATCCTTTGAAACAAAAGTATTTCACTTCAGCAAAGCATAGCATTGTTTTCTGATTTGCGTAACAGAATGTTTGACAAACTGTTTCTGCGATAAGTCACCCCTCTATATTCAGTTTTTCAAAAAAGGATAACGTAAATTTCAATTCTAAACTGTGTTTTAAAAAGTATCACAAAACTCAGTGGTCTCCAACCTGCAGCACGTGAAAATTAATTTTGCGACCCAAGATGACATAACGAGTTTTCACTACAATACTGACAATTTTGTCAGGTTCAATCATCAAATTGTTTAGTAACTTTATTTTGATTTTGGGTCATGATAGCATCATAAATTTATATGTAATCGGTTCTTAAGTTACAATTAGGCTTGTCCCATAACGAGTTCCGAATGTGAGTAAAACGATTGTTTCAATCTGGAAGTAGAATAAAATGACATTTGTGGCAGTGCAATGACTATATTTGGCAGCATATATATTAAACAGGTTTAATTTCAAAATTTCTCTTGCCTTTTTTGCATACTTGTTTGGTCACTACACGACAGTTGAAATGAGTGGTGTGGCCCACTGTCACACAGTATTTTGCTTTTGCTAACAGCAATGCAAAAGTATAAAGTAAAAAATAAAAGCAAGATATAGGATGACACGCCAGGGTTAGTGTTGAAATAATTTCCAAATACCACAAGGCTGCTAAAAACAAACAAACTGCAGCTTGATCAATAATTTTATTAAGGCTTACTAGTTTCAGACATGCTTATGTCGTTTGTCAGAGTGAATGCTTGAGAAAATGGATGAAAATAAATTGTAACAAAATATAAAGGCTTCGTTCGGAAGTAGTCGAAAATAAGAAGTCCACAGTGTACACATATAATACTAGCAGTTAGAGGTTACATAACAAATAGGGTATATCAAAATAAAATAATGTGGCAGACACAGGTGCTACATTATAAACCATACCAGGCGTATACAATGAGATAATACAGAAGAGGTACAAGATAATGGATTTGCAGGTTTATATTTAACGCATGTTTTAATAGATTTTTAAAAGAAAAGAGGCGCCATTTTCAAACGCCTGCTTATTTAATGGAAGGTTTATTTGTTTAATTAACAGACCTTTCTGAATTTTACATTGATCACTGGTCAACACGATTTTTTGTGCCAAGGATTTGACAACGATTTTAGGCTAATTTGGGGTCGCTGATTTCGAAAATGGCAATCATTTTTCTCAATTGGCTCTAGTTTTTGAGATATTTAGATTTTTCACTTTCGGAAATTCCACTCATGTCACACATAACGCAATACTAGGTTTCAGGTATCAGCCAACTGTAATATACTTGGACAATAGTCAGTAATATAGTCAAATGCATAAATATCACAATACTAAATCAATCAGTGCGTAATAAGTCTGTTTTTATATATAATTGATGGTGAATCGCTTTTTGTATGACTTTCTTTTATGGCGGACGTCAGTACAATCGTGCTGAAAACACCAACATTAGTCTGCCATCAAGTTTTTCTCCCATCTGCCCTGGTATCATTCTTCCATCACCTTTATGTCCTGATGAAATCTCTCCCCTTGTTCTTCAGAAAAATCACCCAATTTGTCAGGAAATTTTTCCAAATGGCTGTGGAGATAGTGCACTTAAATGCTCATATTTGCCTCTACCTGTTGGTAGGTCTCGAGCATATTTTCTACCAGCTCCGCATAGTTTTCTGCCTTGTGGTTTCCAAAAAAGTTCTTCACCACAGACACAAAACAAGACCAAGCTTGGAATTCCACATTGTTCATGCTTGTTCCAAATTTGAGTCATTGATTAATTTGCGAATTTGAGGCCCATCAAAAATGCCTGCTTTCAAATTTTCGATTGTCAGTTTTGGAAAACATCTACAAAAATATTTAAAACAATCACCATCTTTATATAAAGCCTTTACAAATTGTTTCATGAGCCCCAGCCTGACATAGAGAGGTGGTAAAATAATCTTCTTTCTTTGAAACAAAGGTTCTTTAATCACATTTGCTTTGCCTACTTCTAGATTTTCTCTTGTGAGCCATGCCTTTTTTACCCTGTGCTGGGTCATTGCCCTGCTGTCCCACAAGCACATAAAGCAGGGATACTTAGTGTATCCACTTTGCTGTCCAAGCAAAAAGTTCACCATCTTTAAGTCAACACAAATTGACCACTGGTGCTCGGCATAGCAGATCTTCCGTAAAACTAATTTCACATTTTCATACACTTCTTTCAGTTTTGTTGAATGAGCAATTGGCAGAGATGCATAGCAGTTGCCATTATGCAACAGAATGCATTTTAAACTTCTGGTAGAGCTGTCTATAAACAATCGCCAGTCTTCTTGTTTGTAGTCTAGGACTTTCATTTTGAGGAGAAGTCCAGTTATATCATTTCAATATTCAAGGTCTGCATCTTGACTGAAGAAGGGAAAGAGTTCCTCTTCTCCAGTCCGGTAAGCTGTTATCTTTGCATCCGCCTTTAGACAGTTCTTCTCCTTCAGTCTGGAAGCTAAAACCTCAGATGCTTCTTTTGATAAGTTAAAGTCTCTGATAAGATCATTAAGCTCCTTTTGTGTGAACTGTTCGGGAGTGAAAGAGCTTTCTTCGTAAATGTTTCATTTCATGCTTTTCCTCAATATCTGTTTCTTGCAAATCTGGTACTGATGTAAACGCAGGTAAGGGAATGCTTTTGCAGTGCTCAACCGGTCGCCTTACTAACTAGTTTTAAGAAGAGTAACGTTTTATACACCTGCAACTCAAAAGAAGCAAACTTGATCAGGGTCAGCGATTCTTTCCTTCAGTGCATTAAATATTTCAAGAAATCATGAGAAATTAACGCATTTTTATCAGTACATCGACAAATAAGGCAGGTCTATTTAATGAGAATCACAATTGAGTCTATTCTGAGGTTTCAACCTAAACACAAACGATGACGTGATAGCTAAAACACTGTCACTAATGCCAGAAATAGTGAAAAATGTTGAAATAAAGAAAATAACCATATCTCGAAAACTAGAACCAATTCAGCAAAACCAATGCCAAATTCGGAATCAGCGACCTCAAATTACCCTAAATCCGTTGAAACATCGCTGGCACCTAAAAAAAAATTTTTTTTTGTTGGGCTGTGTAATAATCTGTGTTGCATTTTTGTAATATTTTAAAGTGATTATGTGGGAGGCTATTTTAGAGGCAATTTTACTGCACATAGTGCATTGTTCTATATGTTCTGTTATTGCTGATTTTGCGTACAAACAGTCTAATCACGATTGTTTCGTTATTTATGTACCAAAGTGGCATGCAGTCTTACCTACGTAAGAACAGTCCACGTCATATGGGCATCTGAATTGATACACCACTTTAGACACAGGTGTTGTGGACATTGGGGATTTGTTATTAAAGCAGTTTCCGACTTTGAAAGAGGTAAAGATGCACAAAATGTTGTATGTTATATTGTTCATATAATACTTTCAAACAAAGTCTTTATATACCGTTACAATTTGTTTTGATCTATTTATTCAAACATTCGCTCTGAAGAAGGCATAAGCATGTCTGAAACTAGTAAGCTTTATTAAAATCATATATCTAGTTGTAGTTTGTTTGTTTTCAGCAACCTCGTTATATTATGTTTAATACATGCTAGCTGCTTTTAACATTTTTGAAGTTATTTAGGATTCTTATCACTCACTGCTTTGTCATCCTCATCATTATAATGTTCTTCTTCTTCATCTTCATTATTCACATCTAAAGACGATAGTTCAGACTGGAGCAAACTTTGGGCGTCAGGAGATACAGATTGATGCAAGCATTCTTCTCCATCACCGGGAGCTCTATCTAATTCCCTAAAACATACAACAAATTCCTAATATACATTATATTATATATAAATAATATGCAGTGACTGCGCTCAACAAAGTTTTAAATTTTGTGTTTAGTCGGATGATTTCTCAGCAAACCTGTTGTTAATGCTATGTACGGTTGTCCATGATATAGGATTTAAATTCAACAAAATGAGACTTTGCAATGTTTTGTAAATTAAAAATATATTTGTAACTTTATTTCATTGCAGGGAACATATACCAAGTAGGATACCGTAATTCAACTAGTTAAATTTTGTATGTATATTGAAAAATAGGAAACTCCCAATTTGTTAACCTTATGCTGTGGACTTTCGCTTTCGCACTTACATTTTGTGGACAAGTCAAAAAAGTAGGTTGGATTTTTGTTAAGGGTGTTTCAATTAACTGAAATATGCATTGCAAATGGTATCGAAAAAGAAAAAGTAATTTTGTCAGAAATCACGTTTGTCATCTTACTTGTGTGCATGTTTAAAAAAATAACGTTGGATTTTGCAAGATCTGGTCCAACACTAGCTGGACACCAAAAAAATGTGAAATTCCACCAGCTTTTTTGGATTCAGCACTGACTGGCCCATCCCAAGAAGCTAGCTATTGAACATTAAACTTTACATTTTAAAACCCAGTCATCAACATATATCAATGATTTCACAACAACATTGTCTTTGAGATATTGCAGTGAAAGAAAGAGCTTATTCTTTGATGACATTTTAGCTATAATTATGATACTATTTTAATCAACCAAACTCGCCAGCTGTGATGAATCTTACCATTTAGGATATGCATTCTTCTTATTCAAAGCACTTTCCACTTCATAATCATGAGTTGGACTTGTTGCTCCATCACCATATGATCTAATATTTAATACAAGTTTTATTTAAAACCTTTTGTCAAAACTATACTTAATTTCTAAATTATTTTAAGTCAAAATGAGAAAATTCTTCACCAGTGCCCAGTGTCAGGTATTATTTAACAATACATAATTATTTAATTCATAAATATATCATTGGAAAGGTCCTGTCTGTTCAATATTGTGTCATAACGAGGCAATACCTCTTAGACTTTGGTGATAAAAGTCCACTGTGGATCTTTCTTCGAAAATCTTGTGCACGTTCTAAGCTGTAGCTTTGTCTTGGACTTCTGCTTGAAGCTGAAAGTTTCTGTCTACTATAACCAATCTTACTTTCAGGAGGTACTGCATTGTGTTGGAAATGTTTTGTCATCTATGCAGCAGTTTTAAAGTTGTTAACGTAATCTTGCTGAATGAAGGAATGATAAAAAATGGAAACTCAGGCGATAACATTTCATAAAAATTAATTAAAACTTACATTTCTTTTTTCTCCAACTAAACATGGTGACTTGGTGGAAGTTTTCAAATATGAAATAATTCCTTCATTTGGCAATGTTAGCTGCGTTGAAGCTGAAGGATTGAGAACTATGTCTCTCCTACTTTTTAAATGTTGAGCAGACAACGTACGATGAATTGGTTTAAAAGTAACCTTATTCTGAGAGCTGCCTAAAGTGACTGAGTTGTCAGCAGGTGTAACCAACGTGTCCACATTAAACTTTGAAAATCCATTTGGCAAACTTGCATTATTCCTTGTTGAATATGTAGGAATAACCACATTGACAGCATTACTTCTTGCCTTGTCTATTATCTTTGGTGTTTCGTTTGATATATCTTCATTAGAAGTCCTATTGTTAACTGCAAATTGAGTGGCTACATGACGCACTCCAGTGTGCCCAATGTCTTTTGGTGATGAAATAATGTTCCCATTTCTTGATCCAACAGGCTTTACTACCAATTCAGAATCATGACCAATAGAAGTGGTCTTTTCAAATTTATCGACATGAGGACAGCTCTGAGCTTCCGGCATAAACTTCTGAATAAATTTGGAACCATTTGAACTTCTTGGTCTAGATAAAGTTCTTGGTTTGGATGCAGCATGCCGAAACTTCACAGAGACGCTACTGCTATTAGGAGGCAGACCTAAATGACAAAGGCCAAAACTGTCTGAATTGTAACCTATCATCCTGGGATGTGTCTTTGGGCTTGCAGATTTAAAAGAATTTGGCCATGGACGATAATGCAATGATGTGCTCCCATCATTAGGTTGCCCACGAAGCTGCTGTGTTGCGGGTGCATCAATTGTAGAATTTAGAGATAAGTTTTCTGAACGTCTAGCTGTGTGGGTATATGACAAGGGCAGTTGCCGGCTATGAGAATAAGGCATTTTCGCAACTACAACAAACAGGGTTGACAACTAATGTATTAAACTTGCATAACAACAACACAATGGGTTTTGTGTAGATGCCATTTTCAAGTGTTCAATCAACGGTGAAGTAACAGATAGCAATGGTATATGATTTTACTTCCTGCTTTGAAAAACTCAAGCTGAATTGGCAGACAAAGTGACACTAGTAATCATTCACTTTTGTCGATTTGTTGGACAGAAGCATATTTTCTAAATTTCTTAATTTCTGCTAGCGCTATACATTCGAGTATCCATTAGTTACCTAATTTTTGTTGATACGGCTGTAAGGTAAAACAGAAATATGCATAAAAATGAAAAATCAATGTGGATATTCAGTTGTAACACAAATAAGTTACAAACAATGTAGCAATGACAGAATGGCATACATGCACATCAGATTTCAGGACCTAAAACTTGATCAAAATCCAAAACCTTTACCATCATTTGTATTTTTTGTATTATTTGTATTATTCGTATTTGTTATATCGATTTCACAGTACACCTGAAGAAGCAAGCTTATGCTTGCGAAAGATCGTGTTGAAAAATATAAAGTTAACCTTAAGAGTGCCAAACTATATCCTGTTTCTTATTTTACTTTAAAATTTGGTTAACACAGTTCAGACAACATCATCATTTGTGTGTAATCTATTCAAAGTATTTTTTAACAAATGATGCACCAAGACAGGGCGCAGAGAAGCAGCTTTCTCATTACTACAAATTTAATCGTCTGCAAAAAGTGCCTATAAAATTTTTTTTGGATTTGAAAATCATCTGAAGCACTTGAATTGTGAAAAGAAAGAGCGCATAAACCAAGTAAGCAAAGTGATCAATTGGTGCAAGCGAGCAATCCAAGCAAACTTTGCAATAGTAGCAGTGGTCTATATGATTGTGTATACTTGTCCGCATACAACCCCAAAATTTGGGCTTAGCTTGAGCAATCTGAGGAAACAGACCAGTTTGAAGTTTCTGGCACCATTTTGTCTGCAAACGCAAACATGGGAGAGAATATAACAATTAGCCATTTTACCTAAGCTTCAACATAATTAGTTTTAGAATGGAGCAATATTCAATTTATCTAAAGAGTGGTTAAGATTGCTTTGATGAATAAAATTTACATTTTGTTGAAGCAATTTTAATTTCATTATTTTCAGTTAAGCTTAACTAAACTTTTAGTAAACTAATTCTTATAGCATATAAATAGTTAAAATTGATGAACAAGATCGTTTGAACTAAACCTGCTTCAAAGCAGAATAGAATAAACAAATTTAAAAAAGAAAAATGTTTTCTACTGTTTTGACTTTTGTATTCACTTTATGTCTTAAAACATGAGTTAATTTACAGCATCACAACATTGTCACTTCAAATAAATTAAAAATATTTAGAAATGTATAAGGCTTGAAGATGGTATTGATGTAAAGATACTAAAAATTTACTAAGTTAGAGATAAGCCATTGAAGATAAGGTGAAATTTCTGAAATTTGCTATTCTCTCCCAAGATTGCACCCCCGGACAAGAAGGCTCCAGGTAAAACCCTGAAAAACATTTTTTAACATTTAATCTACACAGGGCTCTACAACCTACACATTTGCCTTACTTCTAGCCTAATTTTGTTGTTGTATTTTTAAACCTATAAAGGAAATGGTATAGTGTGTTGACAAATTAAATATTCTGCCATTAAGCTGTAAGATACAATAAAGCTATAGGCCTACATCATAAATTTTAAAATGAAGCCAGTTTAGTGTACCATAAGTGGCTTGGTGGAAAAGTCCTAGAAGCTCACAAAAATCAATCAATCATTTTATTTTCTGTCAAAAGCGCAATGAAAACGTGCTCAAAAATAATTAAGGTAATAATTGCTGGTTCCAACTAGCACAGCCACTAAACCCACGCAACCTAATGCAACCCGAGTTCACTATCAGTGGCACTACAAGTGTAATGACCTTGAGGAAGGAATTAACCACAACTGGTCCTGTTCAGTACCCATGATGCAGTGATAAACAGTTTTAAATTTGGGCAAAACAAAACAAACAAATAATAAACGTCTCAGTAACCAGGTTTTAAGCAATCGGGAATTATTGCTGAGTTAGTCGTACAAAGGCTTTTCTTGAGCATTCCAATAATAAACATTCTGATACCAAGCATGCATAAAACTGAAACAATAAAGTTTGTTGCTTATTCGTCATGAATGTGTAAAAGTTTGGTGTGCACATTGATGAATCTCAAACCAGAATGCATTTCACAAAAGTTACGCTGAAGATTTTCGGCATAACATACAGTCAAACAGCATAAATTTGGTTTGACCTTAGCATAACACACAGCAAATACACGTGATATCTAAAAATGAGACAAATTTACATTGCAGTTGACACAGCCCATCTTCGACGTGCTCATAAATCTTAATGTGCGCCAAACTGACCTTTGATGTCAGCATCACAGAATGCACTATGTGTTGCGTGCGCATGTGTGCATGCCAGATGCCACAGTTTCCACTAGAAGCCTTTGGAAGTGGAAGGTATGGCCGTCTGGGCCTAGTTTTATCTTACTTTGCTTCACAATTTTTGAAAAAAAGCAAACCAAAGGTTGCTCAGTTTAGAAAAAACGCTAAATAATTCAAGTGACGGATGTGGATCGTTTTTACAAAAATGAGCGTTTGCACCATAAGCCTAAGACTACAGCAGCCGTCAAACTGTCAAATGTCATGAATATCAATTATAATCGACGGTATGGTATGATACTGCAAACTGTCTATAAAACGAAGTGACTGTTTCGCCGGCGTCCGTTTAGCCTAGGCTACTGGTTTATCCAAAATTGAAATATCGCAATACGGTACCGATAGGCGATGATGACTTCAGCGGAAGATTTATTTGCTCAATGATACATTGTTTGCTAGTAAGTACACAGCTAGGACGCATAGCCAAGAGATAACCACGTATTGCACAAACCGTATAACAAACCAAAAAATCGGGCCAAGGCGCCCAACTTGCCAATTCAGCCTATTACTCTACTTAGCAGCGCGTCCTATGGTTGCTTGGGGAAATACGCCGTGTGGTGGAAACATGCGATATTTGTTTTCATAAAGTTGGGAGACACATCATTTTCGGTTGGTCACTCCTGCAGATTGCAGCTAACTACAATCTTTTGTAATTTAACCTTAAAATTTTATAAAAAAATTACCTCTACATAATCTGTTTGGAATTATCTGTTTGGTAATTGACATTGATGTGTTTTTATTGAAACAGGAAATAAAACGTTCAAAAATAAACCATGGAATATAGAGACATACGATTTCTTAAACTGGAAATAAACCAATTGAAGATAAGATTTACGCATACGTTTTTAAACCTGACATAAACACTAGTTTTGCATGTTATTAAATATCAAAAAAGATAAAAATCCAGACCTAGATCAATCAACCACAAAAACCTGATAATTTCTAGACAGATTACTACCTTACCATAAATGCTTGCGTTTTTTAGTTTAAACAAATTGGTCAATTTGTATAAACAATTTAGTCAATTTCTATTACCGCAATTGCCATTACCGTCATTTTCAACGTCCCCGTATTAAGTTTTCGGGCTTTGCCACTTTTTCTCTTTCTTTGATTAATTTTTATTACTTGTCAAGATATTTTCGTGTTGTTTTGCTATAACAAGGTTAACACCTTTTTTCGCTTCCCATAGCCAATGTCCATAAAACAAAATAAAATAAATAAATAAAAAGGTAGCAAAAATACAATTCGCAAAGTATATGTAAAAAAAATGTGATAGCATTGACGTCAATTGCAGAAGTCAATCTTAGGCCTACTCACCAGTGGCTCCCAACCTGGGGTTCATGCTGTAGACCTGTAGTGAAGATGATCTAGAATTATTAATTATTTATTAACCTGGTTGACGTGCTGGTGTCCATAGTTTTGAGTCTTAATCTTGCAGATTACGACAACTGTTTAGTGTTTACCATATGGAGTCCTCCAGGGTTGCCATTTGACAATATTAATCGATGTAAGGCGCAAAAAACAATGGGCGAGATCCAGCCACACAGAGGCAGTGCTGCCACTCCCTACAGTCCGGGTTGCCGTCGATCTGGACTCAAAAATAAGGACAACCAGGAAACAAGATAAGATTAAAAAGGAATGGAAGTTGCTGAACGGAGTGAATTCACGCGTCACGTCAATTCAATGTAAAATGGCCACAGAACAAAGCGATGTGTCTAAAAAAGAGACACTATTCACCACAGGTCTTGTCTAAGTGTACTTTTGTGTGCACACTGGATAGACTTGACTGTGCTTTCACTAAGGCTATTCCTACCTTCGTTTCTAGATGGCGCGCTGAGGCATATCGAAATGCCCGATATGGAATGCCCTACCCTAAATATAAGACAAAACTAAGGACGCAAGTTAAAATAAGTACAAAATACTTTCTAAGACACAGACCTTCAAAATAAGCGGTATGGCATTCCCTGCCTATAATACATAGGCAAGATAATGTTAGGCTAAGTGTCTGACAGATATTTTGACAACATAGGCTACCTATCCTCTTCAAACTTTCAGTGGTAAGCCATTTGTCTGCGATTGTCTTTTTATTACAACTTTTCACTGTAAGTCACATCGTAAAGTTCGTACTAACTACCGCACCAACACTTCCAAGCGCTAAGGCCTACATTCATTTATTTTACAAAAATGTGTTTGTAAGGCAATATAAGAAAACATATAACAAATATTAGAAGGCAACATTACACTTAAAATACATAGGAATTAATAATCTCATCAGCAAGCACCATATAAACAGATTAAAAACATAGCGCTCGAAAATTGAGAAAAAGATGGAACTGATGATGATGCAGCTATTTGTTACTTAAACCAAATAGCTTGAAAATAGTGCAACTGCGTAGAAATTGTAGAATGCAAAATACGTTAAGCCTTTTACCATAAAAAGCAGTTACGTGCACTCTTCTGTTTATTTTGAATTAATATAATATTTTATACGGCTAAGACGTAATCCGCTTGGCCATCAAAGTTATCACTTTGTCAAACTTTTCGTATCTCTCCTTTTTCGGTGAATCAACACCTTTATAACCCCACATTAATCGGAGTTGAAAGTCAGTTGTAAACATCTCATGGAACTTCATTTTCTTATCAACGTCTGCAAAATGGGGATGAAAAAGACGAGACTAGTAATATTTTTACAGTTAACGGAAGTAGTTTGAAAACAACTTCACAATATTACAGAACTGTTTACCGATAAAATAGAGATTCTAAAATCAAATTTGTTGATAACTTAAGTTGGAAGTACCTAGTACAAAAGACTTCAGAAACTAAGAAACGCAGCTTAACAAAATAACAAAGATGGAATTTGCACACATAGCGCAAACATGCGTTAACTAGCTATCCCCGGAAGTCAGAAAGAGGTAATGGCAGTGTCCCCATGCAAACCCAACTTGGAATAAAATGATATAATTCAGTTAAAAAAAAATTGTCAGATTTGAAAATGAATTATGCCAATTTAATTGCGAGAAACCAGTATATGAATGGTTTTCAAATGTGATTTCATCATCTTGGTTTGTAATACACCTTTATCTGTAGTAAGATTATTATGCCAAAATTTGAAGCAAGCAATTTTATTCACCAATTTATACATCTGTCTTGGGTGTGTAGTACATAAGATGCTTCAGCAAGTATGTTTGAGCCTTATGCACAGATTAATACAAATGCAAAAATTTACATTATACACAATACTAAGTAGGCAAACATAACAAGAAAACACATTTCTTGCATGTTATAGAGATGCCATTTGCAGTAGCTTACCGCGAAGTTTGTTTGTTGAGTTTTTTCTAAAAATCAAGCATGATTTCATTATTTCCCGAGCAAGACTTAGTTGTGCCAATAAAGTGTCAAAGCTGTCATCAGGCAGGTTCTGCCACCAAAGCTGTAAAAAGATAATTTGTATTGTTTAATCTTAAACATCTTACCTGTTATATTCAATACTAGTGTTTACTATAAAAATTAACATTAAATGCTAAGAATTACAGCAATACCGCATTGTCAACAGAAGGCTTTAATGTATAATCAGTTTCAACTTTGGAAGATGGAGATTGCGAGAAGTTTGAAAGCTTGCTTGGAGAAGAATGAGGAATTCCAGTGAGTGGATTTTCCAAATAGCGTAATACAGGCAAAAGATGGGGAATGCAAACCAATTCTAAGTCTAAACGATTTTATAATTGGTTACACCTATATCCCTCGAGAGCGTGTTACAAAACGTCTTGCACATGTACAAATACACTACCAAATACAAAATTTAATTTTTTTTAAATTCTTCATGAAGCCGATCAACTGAGTTGGATATTAGGATTCAAGACACATTTTCTGTGATACATGTACCAATTGTAGTACTGTATCAAGAGGTTTACAAAAAATCATTAATTCAACGTACAAATAACACGTCTTACTGAATTGTGCTTTGCCTTCATCCAGCATCCTCATCAATGGATACAGCTTCTTGTGCAGGGTTACAGCGTTATTTGTATATCTTTTCTGTAGCGTGTCCCATAACTCACTCAACGCACTTAGCTGAAAGTGGTGTAAAAACTAACTGGTAACAATTTTCTAAAAAAAGCATGAAACTCTTAACTACTGCAAATTGAAATTCAATAAATCAGTAAAATCTGCTCACTTGTGGACACATTAGGCCATGCATTATTGCAGAAAATCCAAAAAGATTTCCAACACTATGTACCAACTCATTTGCAACCTGGAAAAATAGAAACAACAGGATCATAAGCTACAATCTAACAAAGGAATAGGCAGTAGGAACATCGATAAAAACAAAATTTGGTGCATACGTCATACCTGAATGAAGACATTTAGCACATCAACCTTTTCTTGCAAGTTAACTCCACTTCTTAAGACACATAACGCCACCCAAAATGATAGACACTGATACCTAAAGTTAAGACAATTATGTTATCTTCAAAGCTAGGTTTGGGATATAAACTTGACTAATTGCCAGAGAAATAATACCAAAGATAGTAAAAATTTAAAGTTTATATACCCAGCAGGTCTAAAATTATGATTTACAGGTTTAAAACAGAACTTGGTTTATAACCTGACAATTTTAATTACTACACTACAATGATATACAGGTTACATGGCTAATATAATCATTTCCTTTTAGTACTGTAGCTCACCTTTCCATAATATCCTTTCTAAGCTGACCACCATTGGGTAACAACAGTTCTTCTAATCCTAAATCATTAATCTTGCATATCTATATACAATTGAAAATGATAAAGGCAATCAATACAAAGATTTTAAGTGAGGTTATGCAAGTTAATACAATAAAAAGTAAACTAAAAACATACTTCCAGGCATTCTAAGCACTGTATATTTAGTACCAGAATCAAATATCGGTAAAAGGTTTATATTTGGCAGTAAAATGGGCTGTTTATTTTAAAGATGCATTCAGTGATGGAAAAAAATTTGAAAGCATAAAAACAATAGTGCAAAGATTTTATTGTATCGCTAATATTCATTTGTTCCATTCAATTCCATTTGTTTCCTAGCATGTACGGTACCGTACTGCACTTTTCATGTACTGTATGGCACTGTCTACCCAATATGTTTGGTTCAAAGTAAGGCTTGGTATGTGGTGAAGCACAACGGTTAGTACTTATTCAAAGTAAATGTAACTTGTATTATAACATTTTATCTGCGATGAAACAAATGAAAATTTGTGATACAATAAAATCTTGGCAATGTTGTTTTTATGCTTGTACTAGTGCAGGGCTTCTCAAACTATGGGTCGCGACCCCAAATGGGGTCGCGTAATGAAATTTTGGGGTCTATTAAATATTTTTATTGTCATGTTAATAGGCTATCCATTTCCAAGAAATGTGTTTTTTAAGGATTGACCGCAACCATTGGTGTGAAATGTCGAAAGATAAAATATAACCAATCGTAACAATTGATGCATTGTTACGCTATCATTGCTGTAACGTGCTGACCAAAAGTAACCTTACCGCTCGCATTACGATTTCACAGCAGCCTAGTAACTAGTTTCTGAAGGAACCTAGGCTAAAGTTTAAAGCAGTTACAACATTAATTTAGTATGGATCAGTGGTTAGGCTTCGTAGATTCATGTGGTAACAATGTCAATGTTATAGTCTTAATTAGGGTCGGATTATTCGTTTGTTATTTCTTGTTTTCATTCGTTGCTTTACTGTATTTCATGTTTCATTGTTGTTGTTTTCATGTTCCTTTCGATATTGTTTTGCTACTTCGGCAATTGAATTATAAAGCCAAAAATAACCGACACAAATTGGGTCTGTTTTGTTTAGCGGTAATTAGCTGGTTGACCGGTTAACTAAATGGAAATATCCGGATATATCCGTTATCCAGATAGTAAAAATTATTGATATCCTAATTAACCCTAGTCTTAATAGACAAAAGAACTAACCCCGTTTTAATGTCATTAACGTGAATGTCCCCATAATGGGGTCGCATAGAAATACCTTTTTCAAAATGGGGTCGCAGAACAAAAAAGTTTGAGAAGCCCTGTACTAGTGTACTGTATTTGGTATATGCACAATTTTACCAGCTCAGCGGTACAGTACATCCATATACATGTGATAAGCATGCCAATTTCCACTTACTAAAAGATTTAATTACTGGACCTTTACCTCACAATCAATGGCTGTCATATGTCGTGCCAGTTTAAATGGGTCATTTCCAACCAAAAAATTCTTTATTTCCAACATTATAGGCCCTTCCACAGGTTTGTTTTGATCTGGCAGCAGAGAACTTGAATAAAGCAAAGGCTGAAATATTGGTAAAAGCTTTCACATTAATTGTAAAAAAGCAACAACACTTTGAAAATATAATATCATCATCATGTCTTTTATTTACCCCGTCTTCAATCCAAAGCGACAGCCCTAATGCTGATGTATTGTATTACAACGTTTAATACCAGTAGTTAATAATACAATTAAACAGCAAAAATAATGTGGTTGAGAATATAGAATTGACATGTAAAGCACAAACTTTGAAAACAGATGTTTTTGACAGCGGAGATGTTTGTGGATGTGCTTCATTGCTTGCCCCCAATAACGAAGTGACAGAACGTGGTGAGGTAGTAGCACCTACATTACGGGCATCTGGAAATGCTTTAGACCTGAAACATATAACCAAGAAAATACCAGCAGTCTGTGAAAGTAACAAACATTTGCTCTAAAGCAGCGGTTCTAAACTGGTGGGAAATTTTGCAAGTTTAGGTGGAAAGTGGAACACTTTCGCAATTCCTCAGTAAAGATAAATGGTACGCTTGAAAAAAGTCTAGCTGTAAACTAGCACTTATGAAGCGGCCCATGCGAACATGTATATTTTGGAGGCACTCATTATAACATTCATCATAGTTTGTGACCCCCAGTTGAACTTAAGAAATTTGTAAGAAATTATGCATAGGTCCATCACATTTTCCATTTAACAACGGAAAAGGATGGTCTGCGTAAACCAACATCAAACAAGCAAGCAACATCTAGCAACTACAACTGAATGGATAGAAGAAAAAATGGTGAATAAATATATGTGCATTTATGTGAAATATTGTTACCAACTGCAGAAAAAAACTTACTGATCTTAGAAAATTCTAACTTCTAACTTAAATAAGAATGACACCAACAACAGGGCAATGCGCAAGACATGCATTATGTTTTGAAAACATGCAGGTTACATATACCAGGAATGAAGATGTTTCGTGTTTATGCAAATCCGAATATCATTAAGGTCGACCTTAATGAATCCCAAATCTGTTCGTATCAACACGAAACAACAAAACTTTGTACAAAAATTGCCAAATCTTGCTTGTGACACGACATTTTATACGAATAATTGATCTGTTTCAAAGAATAATCTTTAAATGGAGATTTGAAAAGCAACAACGTTAAGATTATCTTAAGTCAAGATATGTTGGCCCTATAGTTTAGCTTAGCCAAGAAAATAAATCATCATTTCCTACCTAAGTCAATTAATCTATAACTAATATTATACAGCAGTTTGCAATTAATCCATTACTTTAAAAGTATTCGTGTTCACCCGAATCTTCCATACAGGCAATATTCAGCGACCTACTTGGGTTTGGATTCGCATCAGTCCATCCCTAACATACTATACAAACTTGTGGACTAGAAAAGCACTGGAACAGTGTCGGTACCTATCTCTGCTGAAGCAGTCTAGGTTACCATAAAAATTGAATGAATTATATCATTATCAAATTAGCTGGAAATTTGTATCAAAATCTGTAACTACATTTTTGAGAAATGTTGATAACAGACGGACATACAAATCGACGCCAACAAAAACACTATTTCACTGGTTGAGGCAATTACAGTATATATAAGCAACACAGGTACATTATCAGAAATCAGAACCTAGGCTATTAACAAAAAACAAATTCAAACAAAACAGTGTAAATGTGTAATAATCACATTTCAAATTCATTTCATGACCCTTTTTACCACCAAACAGTTTTTGGCGTGACCGCGTAGCTCTAAAAAGAATTTAAAGACCCTGAAATGCCACTGAACGGAAGTTTCAAGCTGATTTTCTAATTATTATTGCACGTAAGTTTGAAAGTCCGTCCAAAACACCAGTTAATTTGGTTAAATACAAATGAGTTTTGGTAGAAAGACACCATAACAGAAGACAGTAAGGCACCATAACACCATTTATACAAAGGTTATCATGATGAAGGCTTAAATTCTAAAATAAGTATTGTATATGTGTCACAATCTGTTGTTGGATTTCATCACCGCTGAAGTACATAGATAAATAATAGATCTAATGTAAGTGCTAGCTTTCAAGACATAAACTAAGTCCAACTTATCTTTAATACCAGTAAGTTATCAACAAATATGTCTGAGAACTTACCTTGGCGAAACCATTCCTTCTGAAACACTCATATTAACTCGTGAATTTTTCAGAGAATTGTACTGCAAATTCTCAGGAGGATTGTGTTCAGCATGGCGAATAACAGGACGTCGAAAAGACGGAACTCTGCTTGGTTTTGGAGGAACAACTGCTACCGAATTTTGTTGGGATGATTTTTTAATTTTCGGTAAAGCACCAAGAGTGTCGTCAGTTTCTGAGCTAATTCTCTTTGCAGTGTTTAGCAATGGGTCTGAACCAACACGATCAACAACTTTACTATGGTTAATCACGTTAAGCTCTACCTGACTAAGAGGCCTGGACATAAAAGATTGTTGATTTTCCAAAACTGGAAAAGGATTATTTCTTTGATTAGCAACAATACTTTCCGAGATGCTTTTATTTCCCAAAACGTTTGCTTCCAATTTACTATGCTGTGAATCTGAATAGGAAAGAGGCAACTTTCTATTCACTGGCCGTTTAATTATTGCACCAGAAACGTCTGATATCGGGGCACTACTCCCAATATGAAACATTATTAATGCTGGAATGGAATCAAAACTGTCCCTTTCAAACCCATATTGCAATTTTGAATATGAAGCACTCGGCTGAAGTATCACTTTGTTGATTTTAAAATGCAGCACAGTATCTTGCCACCTGCATGCAAGAACAGATAACGACATTACTACAGTAGAAAGCTGCATGAATTAAAGTGAAAAATTGACATTTTTCATTATTAACTGACAAGAAAGTGACAATACAAGCAGTATATATCTATCGTTATATGCATGCCACTAGTTTTCTGAAGAAAGCTTTGAATGTCTACAGAAAGCAATTTATTATGAGAAACTCTAAGCATGCAAACATGCAGAGTTTAAAAACACATTAATTATAAAGAAGAAAGTCATGTTTTACACAGACTGTACAAGTACAGTCAAACCTCGTAACTCGTTAAATAATTTGTGCATTGAGTTCGAAAAATTTCGAAAGTTCCAGAGAAGTGTGTTACATGAGATATAAATGGAAAAAGAATTACGGTAATCAGTCCTCAAACTATCAAAAATATACAGGTAATGTCAATCTTCATTTTTCAATTGACAAAATCTTATATAAACATGGAAAAGTTTGGTAATGCTCCATTTACATGCACAAGGTGAACAATATAAGCGTAATGGTACACATCATCATGAACCGTATGTTTAAATTGGGCCTTGCAAAAAAAAACAACTGCTCATGGTTGGGTGAAATTTCATGGTTTCCTAACACCAAATTCAAAAAAAAGTTGCCAATTTTATTTTTTCAATAAATTATGCGCCTGGATTTGCAAATTTTGCATTGTCTGCACCTTAAATACAGTTTGAGTAAACTTCTGGATCTTACGGTCAAATTGAAATACAGGCTCAATAATGGTGATTAATTAATTAATTATGGTTATTATAGAGAAAAGAAATCATCAAGTGTCTATCTATTGTAAAAGATTTTTAGACCTTAAATATAAAACCTTTATCCTTGAATTTGGTATTAAGAAAGTCTAAACACACAAAATTAAGCTGGAACAAAAAATTGAAAAAGTTGTTACAACTTCTGAATGCTTAATCATTGGTTACAGCAGAAAAAAAATTTAATGGATACTGTCACAGAAAATTGATCAAATTTTTAGTTGTTTGGGATCAGCAGTAGTCAAGTTGTGAGGTTTTGCAACATACCAGAATTTAAGATGTAAAAACTATCTAGCAAGTGTGCAATAACAACCACTCAAATACTCACATCATTGTTAGCACATTTTCACCAGCATTTGAAAGAGACTCTCGTACCAAGAAATCTCCATCCTGACGAAGAAGTTCCTCAGCAATATTTCTCGGAAGGCGGCCATGATACCAACCATGACTTCTGACATCATGATTATCTAATTGCAGCTCACTTCCTAGACTCCTGCGCAACATTTCAGATGATATCTTTACTGGTGCTTTTCCATCTCTACTAGACCGACTTCCACCAGGCTTGAGCTATTGAAATAGGTAAAAGTTATATCCAATACAATATCTGTTAGAAAAATGATGGCAGTAACCTTACACACTAAATGCTTTCGCTACTTAATCAAACAGACTAACTAAGTTTAATAAGCCCATATAGCTCAAACAGTGTCTTTTTTATTTAAAATCAATGTGCCAATACTAGATTGCATATAATTTTTTTTCTTTAGTAGGCATAATTATATATTTTATCACAAAAAGAAATCAAACTTTTTGTTTGGTTAAATAAAAAGTTAAATTTTACTACAAATCAAGAAGTATAGTTTCATTGGTTAGTTGGACCTATTTCTACATAGGTCTGACTAAACTAGCATTTTATTTTACACTCTTAGTTAGTTTTTAAAATGTGTTAATGCATAACAAAGTTTTCAAGCATTTCTGCAACCACCCAAATTGTTCTGAAAAGCATACAAGTGAAATTGTCATATTTCGGTCAACTTATGTTGCTTTATAAAATGAGTAGCAACAGAGACAGTATTTCTCCAAGCTACCGTTTTATTAGTAACATATTGTTACTGTTCAGTTCCTAAATATGGCAATAACATTTTTAAGCACTTATGCAGTAACAAAACAAGTCTCTTGGATTAATATCAAAATATATGTTCAATTTCTGGCTGTTCAACAACCTTAAACATAAACTTACCTCCTGATACATACTGAGGATTATGTGAAATCACTGATAATTCTAAAACTAAGAATAATCATGCCAACAGCATGGAGAAACCATGTTTCTTAAAGATCTAAATCATAACAATAAAGCAATGTATTAACCAGTAGTGTTCACTTAAACTTGACTATATCTACTACAGGGTAGCACCTTCTGTGCATCATCAAATTCATTTCTTATTTATATTTCTAACCAAGATTTTCTTTAGCCAAGAAACTTCGCGCTTTTACGGCTAGCCAGTTAGCCCCTTATGCTCTTCTGACTTATATCAACATTCCTTCTCTTGACTTCTGCGTGTGCCGAATATGAACAAAGGTATTTGCGTCTCTTCAATAAAAACAACTGCCTTTCTTCTATTAAATCAAAATGTAGGATGCCCAATAAGAATTCTTGTCCACCAAACCACAGCGTAATTAATTATAATTAGGGTGTGAGATTAGAAATTGTGGGCAGCGTAACATGCCTCAGAGGGAGTTGTGGGTAAAGGCGTAAACCGTATGCGTGTGTAGAAAACTTACTACAAACAATAAAAGGTGTCATAAGTGGCATATCGATAAATTACTAATACTAAACACGCAGTTACACATTGTGAACAAGAATGGCCGCAACAATACGGGTGTATACGGCCGCAACAATCTTAATATACATCTAAAAACACATCGTGGAATACATCTAACTATATACCTAAAAACATGTCAAAGTGCAATGCTACATTAACACGCTTGTCAGCATGGTTCAAAGTTACATGCATGGTTACAAAGAATTAACAAACGTGAAATTTGGTGACATATTTACCAGCAGAATTCTGAAACTAAACTACAGAAACTGGCAATGATTGCTTGCAAGCTGTGAGGACCAATGTCAAAACTTTATTTGTTATTAGTTTGATTATGAAATGAGAAAAAATGCCAGCAAATTTAAAATTCTTCTGATCTAGATTGATGTCACAAGCAGGGTGTTTTTTAAGGTTTGGTTTGGGTGACCGCTAAGTAGTTTTAAGAGACCAAATTAGCAAGACCAGAGTAGCAAGTCCAAATTTTGGGAAACCGCTGGAGAAATTTGGGGGACCGTTTCGGTCCCCCAAAACACCTTAAAAAAAACACTGGTCACAAGTGTATGTGTAAATTTATTATGTAATGCGGAAAAAAATTTTAAAGCTCTTTCTTGATGAATAATTTTTCCCTTATCAGTCCAAACGACAGCTTGTCCAAAACAGTAATTATTTTGAGAATGTATTACTAAGCAGCATATCATAGATACTTTGTAAAATATTTGTGTGACACTAGAAGATGAATTGGCAAGAAAAGCTATATGCTACATTATATGTACGCTACATACCACATATACAGCTATATGTATATTTTTTGATTTATTGCTAAACAAAGTATTTTTCCATCAATAATTTTGATTTCCAGCTTTGTTTGAAATAATTTTAATACACGCCACAAGCGTGTATTAGTTAGTTAATACAAATTAGTTGGCAGACACCACGCCACAAGCGAAATAGGTTTGCTTTGGTTATATTTTGCACACCAACCTATCTGGACTACATCATTCAGTCCAGCAAAAAAAATTTTAAGTTGCCAAAAGTGAGCATTTTTAGAGTGGTACCCATTTTTGCAAAGCCCTGGGCATCCATTAAACAAATACAGGGTCTTCACTGCCTGTATGGGCAACTTAATTTTGCTGCATTGCGTTCTTCATTCTTTTGGTTCAGTACAAAAGCGTACAACCAGCACATGATACAATTACATAGGGTGTAGGGTGTAGGCTGTACCCAGAGCTATAAGCACAAGCGTCGAGCACTCCTTTTTTACATGCAATCTTGATAGTGATGTTTTTTTGCAAATTAGGAGCAGAACCGTGAAGACACTCAATTTTAAGGGTTATCCGCTTGTAGCTCTTCTTTTTGCCAAAACAACGCTGCGCGAAACGGATGAAGGTGGGACAAAAAACTTTTGGGACTAATTTCATTTGTTACGATTAACATTTCACTTGTGTTTGTAATTTGCTTCACCTTGTTGTTATATTTATAACTTAACTGATATACGGTTTAAAAGTGAAGAATATTAAGTTAATGAACATCGATATCTAAAATTCTATAACTTGGTTCGTAGTACTTTAAGCTAATCATCTATAAATGATTTGTGGTAGATATTGAACAAACTTGAGCCTAAAAAATGACTGCTAAGCATAATCCAGACTCCAGATTTTATATACTAATAAATATGTTACCGATAATCTGGTAACTGTGCCCTTAACAACCTTGCTCAGAACGACCGTATTATTGACGTATAAACTTTTTGCGCATCTATCTGGCTTACGTTAGTCCACACGAAATTAGGGTTTAGTGCAGAAGTACACAACCAAATGAAGTTATGATTTGGGTAGCAGGGGTTTCTTGTACAAATGCATTACACGGTTATGCACTTCTGCACTAGACCCCGAAATTTACTTCTTGAGATAGGTTACTTTGCTATTAGAAATTCCAGTTAAAAAAGCTTGCAGATAGCCGATAATTGTGTTTTCATTGTTGATATCGTTCTTCTCAGTTCAATTAACAAGAAATAATAGGCTTTGTTACGTCTTCAGTAACAAGGCAAATACAACAAACTGAGACCAAAAATACTATGGTTGATTAATAAATAAACTGAGAGCAAGTTTGAAAGATGCTATTTCCATGTTATCTATACTTTGATCGCAACTCGCAGACGCTGACAATTGCAGTTGGGAAAATGCCAAAACGGAAAATACCTAACCGGAAAATACCAAGATAGAAAAAAATAAAACGGAAAAAACCAAAATAGAAAAAAACAAAACGGAAAAATCCAAAACAAAAATAATCAAACCGGAAAATATCAAACTGGAAAAAAATAAACTGGAAAAAACAAATAGGAAAATAACAAACTAGAAAATATGCTTAGACCTCAAACATCACTGTCAAAGACATTAAAGATTATGGTTTGATTTCTTGGGAACTGCACGATGTCGATCTCTTCTGATTTCATTTTCAATACGTACGTGCTCTTTAAAAAGTTTGTGCAGCACGTCGACGCGTACATTTTGCAAAATTGAACCGAAGACATTTCCAGTGGAAGGGCCTGATAAAGTCGTTTCGGCACGAAAATGTGCTTGTACATTTTTGGCGACCAGTACTGACCACCTCCATGATGGGAATAACAGCCTGGCTGTTCCATTATATGTAGGCCGCTGTCACCTTCTGTATTCAACGTGGATTTCCACCAAAAGTTTTGGTTTTCTCTGCACCAAATAGTGTTTTTACTCATTGATTCTCTGCATTTCTTTTCTTCTGACATAGGCCCACTGGTGTCCGAAATAAGATAAAACCTGATTTCCCTGTACCGAAGTTGATACAGAGAAAGACATGCTGATATGTTTTGATAAAGTACAGTGTTATGTATTTACCACTATAATGCAAAGTGTTTCCTTTTTGAATTGATATGTTAATTATAACTTTAACAATTTATTAAATCATTTTTTACAACCCAAAATCTGTTATCATAGATATCAAGCTATATTCCTACATGGACACATTGAATTCATAGCTCCCAAGCATCGACTTCCATTTCCAAATGAAACAACCACCATCCACAGGAAAATTATGCCGATGTTGAAAATTCTTGTCAATGCTTTTGGTGATAAGACATTCCTTATCGTGGTAAGGTAGCAATGACCGTTAAAGGAAGTTACATGTGAGCGCAAATTTCTAATGGGGCACAATGACGAGCGAACCGCCTGTGATAGTACAACGCAAATTGAAGTAGCCTACATTACCGCAGCCTATGAAGTCACGAAAATTGCGATAATAACAAACAAGATACGAGAATATTCTCCCAGTAAATATCAAATTTGTTAGCATTATGCAAAGTTTAAACTAATAAAAAAAACGGCAAAACGTCACCGAAAGTTTGCAGACTGTCCGACTTAACAAACTTGACCAGAATGTCCTTAAGGCTTACAGGAACAAAGAAACATTATATAAGGCGTACTTTTTGCAGCAGCATCTAGTGAAGACGTAATACCAAAACAGTCTGCGATGTCGAGGTTCGTAAAATCTTTCCAATTCTGTAGCGAGCTCTTCCCGATAAGTTATAGTTTTGCGTTGCGTCGCCCACTGACAGGGTCATAACCAAGTAATTAAATTCGAGTTGAAAGTCAAGTCATTTACCTTTTAAGACTCAAATCAAGTCGAGTATTTTGGTTGAAGTAATTTGAGTAATTAGGTTAATAAGACTCGAGTCAAGTAGAGTCGATCAATATCCGAATCCAAGTCAAACAGACAGCAAAAATACCATTTCTATCAAACACATACGTTTATAGGATTATTACATAATTTGCTTCATTTGGCTGCACCGTACACGTTCGTAGACAAATAATTAATTAACAATTCTTGTTATACTTTAATGTATTCCGACTAAAGAATATAGATTCGTTTTACATGCTGAAACGTGATGAATAAGAACTGACTCGAGCTAAGTCGAGTCATTTCAAACGATGACTCGATTCAAGTCAAGTCATTTTTGTACTTCCTTAGAAAGGAACTCGAGTCAAATCGAGTTTTTGAAAAGTGACCCGAGTTGGACTCCAGTTGAGTCATTACCACTCTGTCCTCTGGCATGTTAACCATTAACGGAGAAACGTGTACATCACAGCCATTTCCAAAGCTTAATTGAAGATATAATATTTCAATAACTTATATAATCTTTTAGCTATTTAGATAATTAAAGCAAGTTAAAACACTATACATTTGTTGTACAATCCGTGTGCAAATAGACCTTTAAATTAATACGTCTGTATTATCTAATGTGATGTACCTACGCTACTTGTAGTCAGTTACACCAGTGTGGCGTTATGCTGACAAGAAATGAGGAAATATTCATTAAAGGATGTGACCACGTGGATATGTCGTTATTTCTGTGTCAGCGTAGGCTTATAAAAACTTAGAAGAAGTTATTGAGGTTGGTCGGCTGAAACTAGTTTGGGAGCAGTAAAGTTACAGTGTACAAAAATAGAAATCAAAGGTACTAGAAACCCTTTTCTTGGTGAAGCGAAAAGCGAAGCTTTAGCAACTTCTACTTCATACTGCGGAAGTTGTTGGGTAGATGTTCCTAAAATCGCTTCAGGAAATGACGCAGCTACACAGTCAAAGGCCGATCACTATATTACTTTTAATACGTGCAGAAATTTAGTGCTAGACTTGGAAAGTAGATTATAGTTTAGAAAATATATTTGCGAGAGTGTAATGTGTTGAAACTAAATAGAGCGTTAAAAACAATTTGTTTTTAATCTTTCAATATATACTGATTAATTATTATCAACTGAGCGTTTAAGAAACTATATCGAGCATTAGGTTTAATAGTTTTATTTTTTTCAAACGGGGTGATGACGGTTGGTAGCATGTCACTGCAGACTTTGAATAGCTGGATAATTTCCGGATAGCTGTAAGTCCATTCACAGCAAAGAAACAATTTTAACATTATTGAAGACTACAAAATGGAAAGCGATTTAACTGGTTAAAGCACAGGCTATTAATACATACAGGAATTTGATACATGTCATTTATTATACTCTTTTTAACCGAATCTGTGAATGTTTGGTGCGTTTTGACATAGCCGACACGATACCCTATCATGCAAACTTTTAAGTTGTGTAACCGTAATATACAACCAAGTGTCACGTCATATAAGTCATTGCATTCATTACATGAAATAAAAAGTAGGAAGTGTTTCCGTCTGCCTATAAATATAGAAAAAATGTTTGTACCGGGCAAGCAGAGATATATCACGACATGCCAACGTCGTGAGCGCTTTTTCTTATTTTAGAATTCCTTTTCCTATTTGTCTTGCGGAGAACATGGCTATTAGATTGTCAGTTAAAAGTAGACAGGCAATTTGATTTAGTAGCAAAGTATTGAGAATCGCGAGTTTTTCGAAAAATATGTATACTGTAAAAGCCAAGAAACTAGCAATTATTATATTAGCAATCACTTAACTCATTATCATTTCGATATCAATGAGTATCAGAGCACAATTTTGAAACGTCTGTAAATAAAATTATAATTGCGATAGTTCCTTGACAACCGAGTTATTTTGGAAATTTTATACATTTCAGAAACATGGATTATATAAAATCGAAGTTTATGAATGTAAGCAATAAACGCAGAGAAACAGCGGCTGAAAGTTGAAACAAAAGTGGTTGAACTTGTGGCCTTCACATGAATCAGCCAGACAGCCGTTTCAGGGAGATATACTCTAGCCTAGATATACTTGCTTAGTTGGTACAAAATGTCATTGATAAGTTGCATAAGTCATATTGTAAAACTGAATGATTATATATGTATTAAAGATAAGCAAAAACTCTTCAGACTGCTTAAAAGAAGGCAGGTGGGATTCCACGTAAATTCTGCATTGTTTCCGGTGTGGATAACGAAGAGTTATATCAGTCAAGGACAGAGCACGATACAAGGCCTCTGTAGCCTTACTATAGTTGCACGCCGTGAATAAATCTTTTTTTTTTTTTTCTATACAGGCAACAATTTCGTTTCATTTGTTTGTATATAAGTTAATAAATTTGATTGTAATATGACAAATTCTGGCAGTTTTGCAGTGAGCAGTACGACGTTTCCAGTACAATGGAATACAACAGGCCTTGGTAAAGTGATGTACCGGTAACAGTAAAATAGTTAATTAAACTCTATCACAAGTTTCCATTACCATAAAACCTGAAAAACACAAAATACAGTTTATCTGGAAATTTTAGTTTGGATTTTTATTATTATAGTTTTGCGCTGTCACTTTCAGTATTTAATTAAAGCATTATAAACAAAAATTATTTTACTAACATCTGTTCTGATTAAGTTCTGTATTTGGTTACGTCCAGCAGGAAGTAAAAACGGTGAAGATGATGAAAATGAGCGAGTCTTAAGCATCATTACCTATGTTGGTGCCGCTGTATCGATCGTAGGCATTTTGCTGACACTCTTTTCATACATGGGATACAGGTAAAGTGCTAAGAGTTTTGATGAAATGCGTCAATAGTCTTTTCATAAACATTTGATTCGTGAAATGCTGAATACGACTTGCTGAAAATGCAGTTGTTTCCATTCACCATTGTTTGTTTCTTTTAATGATGACGTTTGATTTAATAACTTTATCCTGCCTTTAAGATGAAGTGCTGCCTTTGATATGGCCTTTTCGTGGTGTTGTTGTTACTCAATGGCGCAATTATAATTTTGCCGGCATACAAGAACGCATTGTTCAAAGCGCCGCGTCATCAGCCAGATATCCGTTCTCAATTCATTCACAAAAGAATGTCCTAATAATAAACAACAGGTTAAGCAATACCCTGACACGTTTGTTGGCGTAATGTACAGAATTTCGCAAACTTATACAGGAACTAAGCACTCTGGTGTGACTATGTCAGACTATAGGTACAAACTATTTTGTAGTAGTCAATACAAGCATTTATAGATTGAAGTACGAATCCAGCAGAAAATTTATTGGTCCAATTGCCAAGTAAAGTTGGGTAATTATGATAAATTATACCCAAATTTCAAAGCAATGTTATCTTTTGCAAAGACAAAATACAAGCTTGGTTTATTGTCATGACTGCTGACCAAGCCATGCTACAATTAAGCTGCCGGCGTCTGATCGATCATGTGCAACTACTTCTATGTACAAGAATGGGATATTTCCTAGTCTCTCTTAGACGTTAACGATTTTACGCACACACTCTAGTTACCTTCTTGTGTATTGAATGCTGGTCATGCATAATCCTGCATAACATTTAACTTGTGCCGCAAGTCAGCCTTTACTACACAAGAAATGTTATATTTTCAGGAAGTTCAGTGTAAAGAGGACTCACATTGTGGTGGTCAACCTGTGCATGTCGCTGCTTCTTTATTTCATTTCCTTCATCATCAGCAATTCAGCTCGACAGCACACAACAATGGACAAACATGTCAAAGATCATAGCGCATGTATTGCAGGTAGATTCTTTAACAAAAGTTTATGTCGGTAAGCTTAAGTGAACTATTATAGTAAAGATGTGCCTGTTCAACTTTTACTATACATTAAAACAAAGAGTGATATTTACTAACGCTTCATTTTCAGGAGCGTTCCTTTGTCATCTCGGAGTTCTTAGTTCTTGGTTTTGGGCAATTTCCTACTGGGCCTTGCTCGTGGTTATGTACAAAAGACCACTGGGCGGACACATTAACAACTTTTTTTTTAAAACTGCCCTGCCTTCGTACGGAATATCGCTGGTGTTCGCTGCTGGAAGTATTATCGTAGCGCACGCATTAGGAGACTTGGATGAAAGTTCTCACGCTTACTTCAGCGACAGGTTTATGAAAAACTTAATTCGAAAATTCAGAAATCAAAGCTTTGATAAAACTAGAATTCTCCCTTCCCGTCAGTATAGTAATTTTAACAGTGCATAAAATTTATACGAAATATAACAAGACGAAAACATTGTTGACATGTTTGAAATTGTTTCGCAACAATAATATAACCTAACTATGGAGAAGTTTTGGATAACTATGCGCTAAAAGATGGACGGAATCTTAAACTGTACATTTTCTGAATCGAGACGTCAGGCTAGTAGAGGAAAGGACATTGTCATCCTGCCAAGTATCACACACTCATTGAAACACTTTTTGATTAACCAACATACGGTGATAATATTTTTTCTTTACCTACTGCAGGTGCTTTGTTGCGAACAATTATCTTTATGTCGGCTTGTTGCTGCCCTTTCTGTTACCCGCTGCTCCGATGATTGGCATGTTCATCTACTTGGCGAGAGGAGTAATGAAAAACGAACAAAGAAACATTCAGCGCGTGAAAAGTCACCTCATCAAGATATCCATAATAACCGTGGTTTTCACTGTTGGTATGTATTTGCTATTAAACACTTTTAAGATTGAAGCTTGAACCTCTATCTAACACAAAGGCTTAACAGTTTTTTACAGCCTGGTACAGTTTTGTTTATTGCCCAGCCTATCAATTAGCCTGTAGCCTAAATGGATTGCTATAAAACGACATTGCAATTTGTAAATTTCTTTTCAGCCGTTGTATTGAGTGTAATTATCGTCCCTGAATTGAGAGAGTACGGCAGCACCGCCAATTTGATTGCTGTTGCTTGCTTTACAGCCGGCTCAACAGCTTTGGTAAGTTTGTTATGAGTATGACTACTAACACGACAACAACTCGTGAATTCTCGCCGCCTATAAAAAGCAGTATTTAAACTAATAAATAAATTCTAAAATAGAAAAAAAGATAGGCTACTGATAAAAGATGAGCAACGCATTAAATTTATGAGAATTTTGTTCAAAAATAACCCTCTGACGACACTATCTAACTAAAATGCCGTTTATTATCTATAGGGTTTGCTGTTGATGTTTTTCTTCTGTATTCATCAAAAAGAAATAAGAAGTCATTGGATGGCTGTGGTTACAGGCAATGATTCTATACACCATAGAAGCATGAGTAAAGGAACGATGGAAGCTTTAGGCATTCGTCGATCGAGTCATAAACGTTCTGTAGGCAATGTATGATCTATGAATAAATGGATTTTTCACAAACATTATTTTGTCGAAGAAGTTAACTCTATGATCAACATAGGCACGCCCAACACTGGTTCTTTGTATTTATCATATCGTTGTCCGTTTGTAAGTTTCATGTGATTTCTACTTTTGTTTCGCAGAATTGTTCCATCCCCATTGAAGTTACAGATGAATCCGAACGCAAGTTATCCACGATTCGTATCCTGCCTAAAGATGATATGGACATGTCAACTCTCGGATTGATACAAATTCCGGGAACTCCTTCTCCGGAGCATGACGCAGAGAGGATGAACGGCACGGCGCAGAAGGAAAATGACACCGGCAGAAACCTGGAGGTAATCGACGAACACACCAGCTTGAAGGTGAAAGGTCATCACGGAAAATCTCCTTTTGGGAAATTGCACGAAGGGAAATCGAGAAGCAAATCGTCGTCGTCTAACGATGGTATTGCAAAACATTCTAGCAACAAGCGACAACAGAGCGAAGACCACATTGTCATCGGCAAATCCCACCGCAAGGAGCCGAAACGTAGGAGCCTGAGCACGAGCCACAACCAGGAGGTCCCGCTTACGAAAAGGAGTAGTATCGTAAGCACAGATTCGGCTGAAATGACTAATTTTGAATGATTTTGGCGACGACACTGCAGGAATCACCTCGAAAGCTCGTTGTTCTTGTACGCAAATTTTAAAACATTTCGCCTGTCACGAGCAAACGCCAACGTAATTATTGTTGGGTTAACAGCGTCCTTGGGCAGACATTACGTCACCGCTGTTGCAAGGCTCAAATGCCGTGTAGAAACGTGCTATCAAATAAAGATAGCGGAATCATTTAAGAGTGAAATTCTAACAACGATTTTAATGCTGTAAGAACTTTCAGACGCCGCTGATCTTGCTGCTAAGTTCTAAAAATATACGCATATTTTCTGCTCAAACAAACTTGTAAATGTTAATTGGTTTAGGTTGCCATATAAACTGCACGTGCCTATAGTAATGCAAGTACCAAAAGAGTTTAATGTTCAATAGTTTAGCGCATTATCAACAGTATTATTGTACTTTTTCTTACTATACACCATTCGTGTAAAAGCTATCAGTGTTTAAGGCTAATAAAACAGTTTGCACAGATACAGCGCAATTTGCTACCGCCTCTAATCTAGCACCAATTGACAGCTGCATATATTCGAAGACTACCGAAATCAGGGGTTTCTTTTCGCTGATTGATTCACAGTAATTCAGCAAGTTAAGTGATTCACAATGCAAAAAACTACAGCATACAGCAGTCAACAACGTCAAAGAATTTGTCCCTGATTTTATTACATCAGAATAACTAACACAGATATAAAAAAGTATAAGTCTTCAAAATGTAAGCAATATATTTACAAGACTACGCAATCATAATTGTAAAGAACCCTATAGGCAATAAGATCACATAAATAAGCATAAAAAGTAGATCAAGTACAAACAACAGTGACAGGTACTATTCTTGAGCATATGTTTAAGGTGTAATCACACCAGTCTGTATCGGTAACTACTGGTAAAATATACCATTAGTTTGACGGCTAACTAAAAATTAGGCCACGTTATACAACTAAGTTGGATTAAAGTTAATCTTGCTTGGAAGACTCGCAAAATGCATGTCAGCATCTGGTTTGTACGACCCTGCAGCTAAAAAGGTTACGTCGACCTTGTTTCGATTCGACGGAGCGACGATATGGTGTCGTTGAGCAACATGTCAAACACGGTATCAGTGAGCTGCACCTTGACCGAGGTTTCATCCATATCATAATCTGTCCAACTTGGTTCCTCTTCACGCATTTCTTCAATCTGAAAGAAATGGTTTCAAAACGTTGTGATATCATTGGAACAAATTTTTCTCCAGACCACAAAACACCTATCAAGCGCACGAAAAGCTTAACTCATTATTCATTGTCATGACGAAATTATTGTGGTAACGTAATTAACGATAAACAATACATTACACTGAGGAAGCACGCAATCGATTTAGGCAAGTTATAGAAGTTATGACATTGGTGACCGCGTACCAGCAGAAGGTCGACGTTATCCTTCTTTTTCATGTTACCCCACTTCATGGTGTGACGTAAGTGACCCTTCTTCCGGGCTGTAGGAAAACTGTAGAGACGAGAGATTTCGTTTCTGACCACCATTAACGCTTCCTACACAAGAAAACAACAGATAGTCACGATTTAACCCTAGGCACTGAAAAACATGTAAAAGTGTATAGTAGGGTGCAACAGTTCAGCATGTTGGTCACACACTATGTTGCAAAACACCTGCTTATGGCAAGGACACTAGTTTCTTTTAACGGCAGAAGGTTGAGTCCTCTGGCCGTACTTTATGCATCAAATTTGATCTTTCAAAACCAACGAGTCCCAGTTAACTTAAATATGTTTTACAAACAACTACGAAGCGTCCAAGCTTTGTTTGTATCAATAACCACAAAGTATGCATCAGCAAGAGACGACGGTAGTGACGTGGGACACAGCAGAATCGTGCAGTTCTTCACCACTGAGTAATAGTGACGTCACAAAGAGGAAGACAACAGAAAACGTAACAAACCTCTTTTGTAGAAGGGACTGAGCGGAAAAATCCTGATGTTCGTTTCCTCTTCACCTTTTGCCAAATCATACTTCGAGACATGTCTACGTCGACCTTGTACATCGCCAATAAGAGGTCGCGCACCTTTTCAAAAAACATGAGTGGAATGGATAATAATTGGTTAACGCGATGAAACTTGTTTGAGCATTCTTGTTCGCAAATTTAAGAGTTAGACTTTAGCAAGAATCGGCGAACTAGATAACTGGTTGCGTGGGTCTAGTGATTGATCGATCAAGTGCCGATCGCTAAAAATCAACCTCAAATTTGAATCTAAACACCTTACCAAAAACTTAGATATATTCATTAATATGCTGATTTCTTTTAGAAACATTTGAACAAAGCAAACACGAAAAACGAGGTCTAACCAAGTCAAAAACGCTTCTTCTGAAAGCTTCGGTGTGATAACCTGCGTTATCATCCTCTGCGTTGCCATCAGCGTCACAAATGTCAACCGGCATCTCGTCTTCAGCGAGTAACTCTTCGTTGTTGTGTTTTGCATAACAATGCTCGAACTGGATGGAAAAAAATGGAGTAACAGTTGTAGTCCGGCATTCTAAAGGTTAAAACGCGGAAAGAATTTTCAATACGTACAGCTTTGTCGACAAATGTCATGATTTCACTTTGTTTGCACGGAACTTTCACTTTTATCAGTTGTTTATCGATCTGCTTGCCAACAGCTTCGGTTGATTCAACCTGTGCATCAGCAAGGGGTAATTGATCAAATGCAAGTCGTTTGATATCATACAAGCCATGTAAATCGTCGGTCCAAGCGCAATCATGCGTTTAATCAAACTTACCTTGTTGGGCCAGTGAATGTCTTCTTTTGATTCATCGTGCTTGTCTTTATACTGGAAATCAGATAAACCGAAGTCGTCGTCAAACCATTCTTCAGATTCCTAAAGCAAAAATATGGTTTAGAAAATTACGATAGAATGATAGTTATTCAAATTAATTGTTTTTTAAATCCAAATGTTTTGAAAAAAATAGTAACGAGCCTAACCTGGCTGGTACCAAAAACAGGGGACACTGGACGGGTGAACACAGGTTCAACCTCTTCGGTATTTCTTACAATATTTTCCACTTCATCGCTACTTTCGTGGTCACGTAAAGCCTATTTTAAAAAGTGTCATAATAAGGTACTTCGCAACATTTAGCCAACTTCAAACACTGTAATTTTTGTTTCGTTAAGGAAAAAAAATTAAAAACAACAAACACAAAGGAAAGTAAAACTACAAACTTTTTTAATCGGACTGTCAACTTTCAGCCATTTTTCTTTTCTATCTTTGCGAACTGCAAATGCCTGTTAAAATGTGTGAAATACCAGTAAACCGTAATATTTTCTGCATAGGCAAATCTTATCAAGTAAAACAAACCATTGCAATTGCATCATCAAGAATGTTGCTGGTGAGTGCTTCAGTAACTTGGGAAGACTTATCTGCACTCTAGAACAAAAATCAGGGTACTAAAGCGATTGTTTACCATCCTTGAGAGGTTTTGTGGTTAATTTTCAACTTTAAAAAACCTTCCATTAAACAGCACAATTTACACAAAAAATTACAAGTTCTTTGGCGGGTGAGTCATGTTGCATTTGCTGCAAAAGATTTTTAGCGGATGAAGTTAATTTGGGATGTAACGGAGATCGAGGTTGCTTCTGATCAACTTCCTCCTGCATAAAAAAAAGAGTAAACTAAACTGATATAAATCAGAAAAAGATCAGTTCAAAATTACTGACCACTGGTTTCATCTGCTGTTCGGGTAAACTGGAAAGAGCATCCGCCGATTTCTGCGCATTCACAACCAACCTGATGGATTCCTAAAGGCAAATATTATTGTTCTGAGAGTATCTTAAAATACGAGGTGTGACAAAACAGTAACGGGACTATATCTGCCACGCTCTTGGATCAATGCCAATCGGCAAGCCACTTGTTCACCATGCAACACAACTTCTTAGCTCTTTTGTGTTGAAAAATATTTACGTAGAATACGTAAAACGTTACGTTTACTGAAGAACCAGATATCTGCTTTTCCAAAATTTCAATAAACATAAAACGCTGACCTTTTTAATCAAACGAAATCTAAAATAAAATTAAAAGATATCAACACTTTACACCAATATCTATTTTACATAATAAAGCTCTCATCAATCAAACCTTTATTAAATCATGGAGTATGTTGCTGCATATTTCATCAACCATAGCTTCATGTTTTTGCTCTGTTAGTTTATCATGGTCAGAGATAACTTCATATGTCTTCTTTTCGTTTCTAAATTCGCCATCGTTGTTAGATATAACAATCTTCCTTCTAAAGGGTGTTTTAATTTCAAAAGCTTACTTACATATATGGCGAGTGAATAGCACCAGGTAGTTCACTTTCTTCTAACAACTGCATTCGTGGTGTGGTCCCATCACAAATATCTATGCCCTCGTGTTCATGATCTGATTATTGGCAAAATATATCCCACATTTAACTCACAACCTACTTTAACAACCAGAGTGTCGTTTCAACATGCTTACAATAGTGACAAATTGTAGAGGAAAAAATATCCAGCAAAAAGCTTGGTAAAAACAATCTGGACAAAGCATTAAATTACCATAAAAATCACAAAACATTTAACACGGGCGCTGGCGAAAGGCAAGGCTAAGGTCGCAGTTCGATGCAAACCATTTTGTTTTGGACTGAGTACCTTTGAGTAATAGACCAATCGTTTGGCGAGGAGTGGGAGTGGATGGAGCAGAATCTGGAGACATCAGTGGAGATGCAACAGGAGTTTTATCTTCATCATGAGTCTGTGGTATAAAGAAAAGTTTACAGAAACTCCTAATATTGACTTTAGTCAGACACAGTCAGGCACAATGCAGAAAAAGTATTTCTGAAATTTTTTACCTCGTTTGTTAACTTCAAAAGTGGAGCAGATAAGTCACTTTTTTCTGAAAAAATTTCGCTCAGCTGTTCTCCTATCTCCTCCTCTGTTGCAATTGAGTCTTTTTCGAAAGTGTCATCCAAGTAATCCTCCTTAAAAAATGGAACTATTACCAAGAAAATAGAAATAAATAGAAAATAGACTGAGAAGGTTAACAATTTCAAGAATCAAGGAACTGCTCTCATATTATTGAAAGTATTTCGTCTTGAAGCTGATCCATACCTTGCTGCTTTCAGCCTTGGACAGCGAGGCGGTGTTGAGTTCAGTTTTATGAAGGACCTCAGGCTTGTCACCCGAAATATGAGCACTTTGTTTATTAGACTCATGTTTATTGCGCTTTGACTTTGATGAAAATATGTCCAGTTTGTTTGGCCGAGCATGAGGTAGATTTTCTCCAGAAGGAGAATGTTTATCATGATGACGAGAAGGAAGAGTTTGCAGAAAGGATTTCGATGTGCCATTTGGTGTTGTCGCATCTTCTGGCGAATTACGATCTTCATCAAAAGTCAGAGATCTGCTAGATCTGAAGAATGGAACGAGCTGTAATGAACGAGCTGTTACAACTAAGTGCAGAAATCCTGAGGTATCTTTTACCTTCCACTACTTTCAGAATCAGATCTCTGCTTCATGGATGCTGAAGCAGGGAAAGACTTTTGCGAGCCAGCTCTTGGAGATACATCAGGAGAAGGGATGTTGGTTGCACTGCTCCTTAATGTCCGACTCGTCTGTTGCGTTTTATCACTTTTCCGTGGACTACGAATCTGTGGTTTTGCAATTACTGTCGGCGACAGAGATCCATGTGAGGTGTCTAATCCCAGGTAGATTTCTTGTTGAGTGGTTTTTATGAAAGCATCATACGCCTAAACATAACAAAAAACAAATTTGAATGCACGGATTGCTGAAAACCATTGATTAAAATTCATATAACATCTTAATCTTAGGCAGCAATTGATATTCAAAATAACAATGATTGCATTTATCTGGCTCTAACACAGCTCTATTAGTCCCTCTCAAAAATGAAACAAAATTAACAGATAAAAGTGAGGTAGAAACCTCGATTTGACTTTTCAAACTAGCTTCTTGCGCTCTCAAGTGTTCCTTGTGTTTCTGTTTCTTCAAACGGTCTGCAATCAGCCGACGTCTCTTAAGCTCCTCCTTTAAAGCATTAACAAATTCATAACCAAGCATTAACCACCACATAACCAATAATGTGAAGCCGATGAAAAACAACAATACCAAACCAATCACCGAAATCCACACGTTTGGAAATTTAATACCTTAAGTGCGTGAACTCTGCATTCCACATCACTCTGCTCCGTTTCTGACTGGGTTTGGGAGAAGGATTCATCAGACCAGAACTCTGACGAATCTCTTCGTTTTAACCTTCCTGGGTCAGTTGCCGAGGGCTGTGTTTGGCTAATGAGGGGAGTAGTTGCATCTGGTGTGGAACCACTGGATCTGAAAATGCAGGGAAAACACATGAGACCGATACAAACTGTAGTTCATACATGTTATGACAAATAATCTCATACATACGAAAATACTTGTTTGAAGCCTAATCTAATGAAAAAAGACAACGCTTTGTCAATTTACTTAAATTTCTTAAATGGGCAGCAACAACAACAGTAAAAGAATCTGGGCATTGTTTTCCGAGCTCTAGGCACATGAGCAATAATAATTAGTGCTACTGATAATATATCAAAGTTTGCCATTGAGATTCATAACACCTAACGTAGTTTACTTTACAATAAATAAAATGCAAACAGTTCATAGAGCACTGTTTAATAGGACAATGTTGACAGGCCATATGTAAATGAACATACTGAGAGCATCAGTTTTTGCTGTCCATATTACACATTGATTACTCAAGCGACAAGGTAATGATCTGCTTGAACAAGCCAAGCTGACAACAATGTTATTAAATACATATATCAAATTAACTATCTAACTATCCATATTGTTTTGCACAGACATCTTGATCATTTTGCGTTTGCCTGCCGAACTTAAACATTCCTCTCTGAACACATAGGCTATAGACTTATTTCTATATAGCTAAAATAAACCAGAGTTTAAATGCATTGCAGCCCACGTATATCCCTTACTGACAACATAACATAATCAATGACATCACCATCTAAATTTATTTCAGAAGAGCTTAAGGTTAGATGGTCACTTGAGACTACACAACCATAAATAACTGCAATGCAAAACGCCTAACACTGTCAAAAGGTCATAAAAGCATTGGTGACAACAATTTCCCCACACTTTCTATTCTAACTTGTCTGACAATATTTAACTAGCCACAATGCATTGCAGTTTAACCTAAGTTACTGCATAATAATAAACTTGTTGCTTTCTTTGACCAAGGAAGTTACATGCGATTGATTGGAATGGCCTTACAGGCAACAAACCAATCAAACAACTGTCAATCAACTAGTATGCCATGCATTAATGAAGTGTGAAGACAGTGAAGCAGTTGTATGTTAATTAGTTTGTTAGACTTCTACTACTGTTGAATGTTGATGGCTGTCTTACTGGCCAACTTCTTTGCTGCTCAGATGCACTAACCGGTAACTGTGGGAAGGTAAACTAGACTCACGATAAATAATACAATTATTTATAAAATCATATTGGCAATAAAAACAATTTAAGCAACTTACTTTGCAGGCTTTACGCTTGGTGTAGTTTGATGAAAAGGTAACTGGGTAATGGTATTTGAAGTTTTAAAATTGACGTTATCAGTTGCTTCAAAACTCTGGCTATGATAATCACCTAAAGTATCTTCAGTAGAAATATCTTGCAACCTTTAAAAAAAAACAACAGTGTTTGCAATCTTATGCATATATATAATGAGATATTTTTTTGTTTTGATGTTCCATTGATAGCCTATTTGCTGGACAAACAAATCTATACGGATGTACAGTAGATACAGTACGTCACTTTACTACATTTTACTATAAATATGGATACATTATTTTTTATGGTTCCACTGCCAATAGTTTAACAAAGTCTTATGCAAACCACAGTGGGTTTGTGTTTTTTTTAGTTATTACCAACAATAAAAGAAAACTTTTCTATCTGTAACTAATAAAACAGGAACACGATTTCGTGCTAAAAACTGTTTATTTACTTGGATACAGTCTGTCTGGAGGACGAAGAATCTTCATTTTCTCCAGGAGCAATATCTTCTGCAACAGAAAATGCTGCTGAAGATTGCCGATCACCTTTGTCAGAACTTTTTGCAGCAACTGAAGCACATAAGGTTCCAAAATAAAAATAAGTATGTGAAATGTATTTCAATTGTTTTTAGTTTAGCAGTTTGTATTTATAACTTGTTTTTACTAAACACTTAATACCTTTCCCCTTTGTGTGTTCTTTAGTATTCCAAGCAGACAAGGCTTGTTGCTCAATATCAAACACCTAATATAAAAAAGCATGACAATAAGAGATCAATGAATTTACATTTAAAAATTAAAAGTTGAGCAACGCAAACCTTTTCTTCTTCCTTATCAAGTTTTCTTTTCCACTCCAGCAATCTTTCAGCTTCTTTCTTTCTCTTCAATAAAGCTTTTTCTCTTGCAGTAAGTCGTCGATCATCCAAGCCACCCATGGCCTTTTTTAACTTCACCATAAATCTACTTGCCTATAGATATGCAAGAAAAAGGAAATTAAAATCTATGACCTCATAAGATTCAGACTCAAATATGCAGTTTAGCAAATAGCACAGTGTGATTTACTTGGGAACTTACAGTTGTGTTGCTGAGATTAAGGTCCGACTCACTAAGTTCATCTAACTCAAAGGCAGCCACTGAAGATTTGGATTGAGTTGCAGTGGATGGTACTGGATGAGCTAATGCTGGTTTTTGAGGAATTTCAGAACCAGAATTTACATCTAAAACATATGAGCAATAGTTTTATGGAAAGCTACGCAAACCAAGACTTTCAAAAATAACTGTAAGTTGTATACAGTGAGAGCTCATTAATCCAGACCATTGATTCAGGTAAGTGAGGGTTCTGGAATAACAAAATCGCATACAATGATGGAAATCCATTCCTTGGTAATTCGTGTTGAGAATTCGATGGTGAAAATTTTAGAGAAGTGAACTTTGGAATAACGATCTCTCACTGTATTTGTTCCAGAGAGAACAACTGCTGTTACTATTGGTATTTACAAGTTATCATATATATATAAGAGTAAGAAGTTTGATACAAAACTCTTTTCATAACTCTACTCCTAATATTTATCTACATATTTACTATGTTTTTATCTAAATTGTTAAAGTAGCTTTACGATACCTTGGCCCTTCAGCTTCTCCTTAATTTGTTGAGTGGAAAGCATTATTCTGTTGATATCTTGTTGTTGTAGTAACATCAACTCACGGTCCTGGCTGGCTGCTTTATTTGCAGCTACATGAATAATAATGAAGTCTTTAAAGTCACCATTCAATCAATTATTTTATTTTTTCGTCAAAAGCGCGGTGGGGACGAAAAATCAAGCCAGTTGTTACTAACACGCGCCAAAGAACAGGAAAAAGTGACAAGGCTTAAAACGTGCTCAAGAGAAATAACGTCAATATTTGCTGGTAACAACTAGTACGGCCACTAAACCTATAATTAGTTTATTCCATAAAACATAAACTGAAAAAGCGAAAATTAAGCAGACGAGCAGGTGGTGTATTCAAGTAACTGGAATTTGCACCATACTTGCTAAAACCTAGAAACAGTGAGTTTTTTTGATAGCGCAGGCCAGATAGGTGAAAGAAACGACCAGCATGGGAAACATAACTTGTATGCTTCATGGACTCCACACAATTGTCCAGAATTTTAAATCAAGAGAAACAATTCCTCTTTCCCCTAACTTTAACCTTAGAATGTTGCAACATCGTTTTTCTAAAGACACCCTTAGCAGAGTTAGAAACAAATCTATTGGAGACAGTACTACATAAAGTATATCACAAGGGTAAGTAAGAAAGTTTTGCTCCTATGCCAGAAGTGAGAAATGCGATATAAAACAATGTGCCTGCTGGGCACATGTCTTGGCTGTCCTATTTCTGCTTTCATTTACTGGACTCTCAAAACATAATCACCAAAGTTATCTGAATATCTTGAAAAATAATTTGCACCTTAGAACCTGTCCCTTTTCGTTTTGTAAATGAAAAAATGAGGTGTTTGATATGGTGAAAAAATTTTGATAATTTAACATTTTAGTTAAAGTGGTCAATTACCATATTTTTTAATTAATGCAGAATATAATTTTGGTAATATACTGTTCGTATATCAAACTATGTGTTATTAACAAAACAGTTAACTCTAGATAATACGGTTCAATTTCATGTGAATAGGCTTAATTGCAAACACGAGCATTTGCTATTTTACAAAAATCATGAAATTGGACAATATGTGTTGCTGATCTCCTGTTGCTTTTAAAGCCACTCGTATTTCCAATACACAACACATACCAAGCACAAGGTTAAGTGAAAATTTGACAACGAGGAGATAAAAAACATACCATGCACAATTTAGTGCTGAGTGAGATTGCTGTAACAAACACATTGATGAAAACTGCCACAGCGAGGTGGCAAAATGTTTGAATTCATGTGTAATTTGTTTTCGGCCCACTGAGGTAATCTTTGCAACATCAATAAAAATAACCTGATATCCATCACTTTCTGGGCATAAACCACTCAATCATAGCCCTTAATTACATGCAGCTGTATTGGTAATATTTATCGTGTTTGGCACGCTTTATCTCACATGTTCAAGTGTTTGAAGTTGGTTGAATAAATTGATGTCACAAGTTATACAACCTGGTGATGATAAAAAGAATGAAAGGTAAAAGTGAGTAAACTTATAACTATTTCTACCTCGAAGTTTTTTTATTTCTTCCGTCTCAACTTGCAGTCGAAGTAGAATTGCTCGTTTCTTCTTCTTCAACGGAGGCATCTTGTCATCTTCACCTTTGTTGCGCACCTGGCGTTTTTTAAGCTCCAACCAGGCCAATTCTGCCTGTGTTTTCTCCTAATATAACAGCAAGGAATAGTTATATTCTGTGACATAAATACATGGCGGTATTCAGAAGAGATATTAAATCATTTAATGAAGCATTATTTTTACCTTTATAGCCTTTTCTCTTAGCCTAAGCATTGCAGACTGGTGCTGTGATCTGACTTCTTGTTCCAGCATATACTGCCGAACATGGTCTTTCATAAATCTACTGAAACTGCTGAATTCACTGTCACCGAACAAAGAGATCGATTTTGTTTTTGATTCATCAAAAGTTGGTGGGTGACCTTGATATCATGAAACAAGGTAGGTATGCTTTTGAAAACATCAGATGCAGAAATAAACCAATTGAAAATGCTTTATTTATGTCAGTAATTACAAAATTCTTTTACTTCATATATTTCTTAGTTATAAACAGACAATATCAAACTGACCTTTGGCATAATTGGGTCCAGTGTCATCAGATGATATTGATACATCAGAATGATCAAGAGAAAAATGAGATGATGTGAAGAGTGGTGACTTCCTCCTTTGAAACCTACAAAACACAAATTAATTCAACCAGTAACAAATAAATAATGTGCAAAATGCAGCTAAACTGAAACAATTGTAAACACTGTGGAGCACGAATTTGTACAACACACAAAAGTTGAGGACACAATGCCTTTCTCACATGACTATTGTGTTCTAGACTACTTTACAGAGTGATTGTGAGATCTCAAGTCCTTTAAACTAGCAAGGCTAAAGTAACCTCCTGTAGCTTTCAGATGGAATGATAGCTCTTTGAGACAATTCCATTATTTCATCTTCAGTTAAGGTATCATCAAAGTGTGCACGTGACACATCCTGATGCTTAGGAGCTTTCCCATCAACTTTTTGCTCATTACGCGCATCTTTTTCATTTGTTTGAGACAAGATTTCCTCTGATATGGAAGTACTGTACATGCAAGTATAAAAATTCAATGGTCTGAAAAAAGGGTGCAAAACACATGAAGACAAACAGAAGATTTATAATTACAAACCTAGAATTTGCTATTTTATCTAGTTTTAATTTTCCAGAAACTTCTTGTTCTTTTAGACTACTTTCTTTGGGTAAATTCTCTGAGATGCTACCATCATCTTCTGAGGGTTGAACGGAAGTAATGCTTTGCTCAGACACTATAGAAGGGGTGCTGTGGTAGTCTGATGAACTTGACTTCTTCCTTTGTTGACCTTTTGAAAAACTACTGTACGTGTCACTGGTGTAGTCACGTGAAGAGTCATCTCTGAAAAGTAGATGAAAGTAACTTCCATTTGCAGAAATATTGTCTAACTTTGTTGTGCTTGCTCGTAACAAACAACACCAAAACAAGAAGCCTGTTATTTAAGAATTGAATAACTAAACAAAATCAAAGTGTTTGGCCGGTGCTGATACAAATGATCCTTATGTCAAAGAAGAGTACTGTACTGTCATAGAGCTTTTGTGTTTTGTACCGAATATGACCTCGTGAGTAGGTGATTGGTTGCTAAACTATCATTTTACCGTGTTGATTGTGAAGGAGATTTTAGTCCCATATACTGATATCTGGGAGATTGTTTTTCTCTGTCGGAGAGTGACGATTGTTTGGAAGAGTATGAAAATTCCTGATCATCGGAGTAGTCCATTTTCTTATGAAGGAAGAGCATACATATGAGTTTATTTTTGTAGTTGATTAGTAATGAGCAACTGGTTTAAACAGGACGTAAGGGACAAACTGTGGTTACCTTTGACGGTTCTCCATCAGAGCTGGCTTGCGCAGATGCCTGTGCTTTTAATGCTGACATTTTTTGATTTGCCTCGAATGCTTCTTCTTTTGCTTTCAAAGTCAATCTTTCCATCTCATACTCGTGTTGTAACTGACGTGACTACAATGAAATTGAACAAGCAAATAATTCATTTTTATCTACAATGGTATCGGAAATAGCAAATGCTGATATTTAAAAACAGCTGTAGAAATTTACCTTTAAAATCTCCGCTAATGAAACAGTTTCTTGTTGAGCCATTGCAATGCCTTGGGTATGTTCACTACCTTCTAGCTGCTTAAGTTGTTCATCAATTGCATCATAACGATTCAATTCTAATGCCATTTTACACTCAAGCACGGCTGGAGAGAATCTCGTTGAAGTGTATTGATCCGGTTTGACTTTCAATATAAATGAGTAAATTTTAAACTCTTTCTATCACAGGACTATGCTGTAAGTATTGGTTTTCAAATTATTTTTGGTCACCACCTTTTGGTAACGGATGGAATCCAATAGACGAGTCAGTACGATCTGATAGTGTTGTTTCACTGTCATAGTCAGCACTCTCCATTGCAGTACTGACATGATGCTCCACACTTACACCTGGTAGTTGAGATGGTTTATTAGAAATGACGTTACTCAGCAGTGGAGATGCTGACAACAGTGCAGGATGATCATCATTCTCACTATGATGAACTGGGACAGGAAAATCCTCCACTGGAGAAGCAGGATTAACTCTAGAGAATCCCGCCGAGTGGGGCTGATAGTCATCACTATTCTGTTCAAAGTTTGTGTTTTCAGCCGTAGGTTGTCTAGGAAGTAACCCTACAACCTCAGTTGAACCGTCAAGATCTTCTCCAAGTGTTGGATCGAATGACAGTGGTGCACTGTCTTTATTTCTTTGGGTGATATCAGGACCAATATAAGCAGGTTTTACGAAAGATGTTTCTTGATCTAAAACAATGGCATGAAAATAGTTTCATGAAGGTAAACTTCCAATGTTACATCAAACTAATAACATAAAAAATGAAGTGGCAGGCTGGCTCTGGGATGAAAGGCAATTACAAGAAAAACTAGAAAAAGCAAGACTTGCCTTTGACGTTTTAAGATCATAAAACAAACCTGGAATCTTATCTTTTTCCTTTGAAAGGAGTTTTCGATTTTTCATAGACTTTATATACTTCTGTGTGAACACATTCATGACACTGTACTTATCACCATGAGTTTGTTTCCATGGTGATTTTCCTGACTCCTTGCTACTGACATGATTTTCTTGGAGGTCAGTCATAGAATAAGCAGAAGATTTTGGTGAAGAAATACACATACGCGGACTGTGAGGTGCTGTAGTCATATAAAATGAAGATAAAGAAAAACAAAGACTGACTGCTTCAGCTACTTGCCAAATTCTATTGAAAATCACTTCATTTTAATGTGACATAAAAAATACAGTACCATGCCGAGGTCCATCTGGAAGGCTATCATGCACAGAAGAACCACCACAAAATTCACTCTTATGCAAATCTCGCAGTATTGCTGAAAAGGAACGATCTGTGGAAAGCCTGTCATCATTTGGTGGGATTTCTTCCATAGATACTGCAGGTTAGAATAGAAAAATGTCATTTAAAATATGGACATAATACTTTACATACACTAAAAGTGATGTTTATCCATAAAGGATTGAAAACGACGATGTGCTCACCATCAAGGTCATTTGCTGGGACTTTCGGGATTTCATCATCCATGAGTCTAAAAATTTAGATATTCATTTTATAAGGAACTATTAACTGAACAGATTTTCTGGCTTAAAACTGTTTTTGCAATATCATAGTACTATACACACCATAAATAATTTTACAAACTACGATAGCTTTAACTTAGCAACTAAAGTGCTGTAGTAACCATGTTTGATGTTTTAGTTACAATCATGCAAAATACAATAGAATGCAAATCTTGACAAAAATAACAGTTAACCTCTGGTGGTCTGATGTAAAATCATCCAGGACATTGCTTCGAGGGGTGCTTTTACTTCCTTCACTATCTTGATACCTGGAGGAATAGATTTGCTGACCATGATATCCTGGCAAGCTGTGATTCATCATAAACAAGCAAAGTTAAAACTAAAAACTTCTAAGGTCTAAATGTTCTGTAACTACCTACAGTATGTACCATTGTACCTATTCTATAACTACCATCTATGCATGAAAGTATAATATGGTACGCTGTTGGATTTTTCAAACAATATCAAAATTATCAAATTGTTCAAGTGAATACCTGGTGTCCTCATGATGATGTTCAGGTGAAGCAGCCGCTACTATGCTACCACTACTTTGAAGAGAAGTATTAGCATGATTTGTATATCCACCAAACCTGAAAACAATCAAAAAAATATAATTGATAAAAAAACTAATTAACAAATGAAAGACAACAAAATGTCGCAGAAAAAACTTGTGTATTATAAATTTGAGGACATGTATGACCAATACTGTACTATACTTATTATTTATACATCATGCATTTCAAAGCAGTTTTTCCTAAGAAACTACGAACATTCCTATTCAATGTAGAATGCTAACCTCTCAGCAACTTTAAGGGATAATTCTTCAATTAATGGACCAGTTACAACCGGTTTTTCAAGGAGCTGCCTTGATTCACGCTCTATTCTTTCCTGCAAATCAACGAATGAGACATAACTAATATAGTTGCTTGGCTAGATGTCCATCATAAAATTAAAATAAACTTTTGCATTGAAAACCATAAAATATATCAGAAAAGAAGAGGTACCTGGAGGAATTGAGATTTTGCCTTCAAGGAAGCTATTCTTGAAGACTTGCTTAAGTTATCTTCATAAGGCTGGTGAGAAATTGGATGGCTGGATAGACGAGAGATATCAACATTAACTCTGGGAGAAGATTCCAAACTACCATGTTTAGATAGTGAGCTATTTAATTTGCCAGTAGTGGCAATTTCTGGTTCTCTTGGTGTTGCAATTTTATCCCTGTCTGAGGCAACGTTAGAGCCGCCACTTTCCTTCAAACACTCTTCCAGTTTGAGTAAAAATGGCGAAACTTCTGTCATCTGTTTCGGTTCATCGCCATCCTGACTGCTGTCTGAAGATGAGGCGTGTTGCTCAGCTTCTAATCGTTCCATAAAAGCAGCAATTCTTTTCTCGAATCTATTAAAAGAGAAATGTGACCACTGTAATTTTCGCCTTTCTGTAACCGTTTGTATTTATTCTAGAAGCATATTACAAACACCAAACAGTTCCTGAAAACACTAATTGTAGTTAAATCTCTTAATTGACAACGGAAACAATTATAAGCCAAAATGTTGTGAACAAGAACAAAGATACCTTTCAGGTTTAGGTGGAACAGCTTTTTCAATGGCTTCTCTGGTGAACGTTTCGTCAGAAGTATTTTTGTGTACATTATGACCTAAACAAACATGCAGCAGTGATTTCATTATGTTATGATAATAACTAAAAACAGGGAGTGTTTAAAGAGTGACTTTTCATTTGTCAGCAAAGAATCCATCAAGAATGAACATCAAAGCAAGTTAACTACATTAACATTACAGAGAAAGCTAAATATAACAGAATTGAAATGATGACAGCTTGTTACCTGCTTTAATTTTTCTTTTTCTAGTTTCTCTTTGTCGTTTGTCCAATTCATTTAAATGTCTCGCTATTTTTTCATTTGTCTCCTTTTCATGCCTTCTCAGTTCAGCTTGTTTCTTCCTACGATCTTCTTTTTGTTTGGCCATGTACAACTGTACCTGTGTCTGGTCGTAATGACGTGATTTTGGTGGTCGCGGTTCTACATAAAAAGCATTGAATAGTATTTTTGATGACAATGATTCATTCAAGTTTCAGAACTGTAATAAATAAGAAATTTAGTTGTTTGATGGTGTAACATATTCTATATCCTCCTGTACATTAATAGTGATACTTACCACATGCTCAAAAAAGATGTATGGTAATACCATAAAATATAAAGACAATACCTGTCATACATTGAGATAACATCAATACTCCATACAGACAGGAACTATTCATTGATTACCTTGATCTTTATCTTTAGCAGTTGCTGGTGGAATTTTTTTGGTTTCTTTTTGCTTTGGACGTTCATTTTTTTCTTCCATTTCAACAGATTTTACATGATCATTTTCTACATCCGATGTTGCAAACAAATCATCCAAAACAGCCTTGGCTTCAGTTGTGTAAAACTCTACATGCCATAACAAAAATAAGATAAAGAATCTTACATTAAGGAGAGAAAATCGTAAGCACTGATGCAGCATACTGCCACAGTCAAAAAAATTCATCAATACAGCTTGAACTAAAATAAAAACAACCAACTTTTGCCTAAAGGAGCTTCTTTTTCACTCTTTTTGCTTGCACTGTCATCATCAATATCTTGATGAACCATATCAGTATTTTGTGTACTGGTGCTTGTAGAAGTTCTTTCAGAAGTAACTGCATTAGAATTCACTTTGGCTTCTAAATACAGTGTAATTACAGTTTATAATTAACCCAACTAATCACTGAGAAAAAGCAACATAAAAATAAAGCATATTTGTTAGAAACGATAATAAATAATAATGCAGCAGGTTAAGAAGTTATTAGTGCAATTCTTTCATTCCATACTCATTAACTTTATGTTGGGTATGGTTTCCAAAGACAGGTTAAAAGCACTATGAAACATTCTACTTAACTGGCACATTTCTAAAGCTTTAATGGAACTCAACATACTGTCTGTAGTTGTAGTCTTTTTAGTTCGAGACTGATTTGAGCCCAAGATGGCACTGGCGATCCTGTGGCCTTCCTTCCAGGAAGCAGGGGTTATGATCGACTTTTTAAATGATGCATCTTCACTCTGAATCTTGCCTAAAAGCCATAAAGTTATTCTTCACATTTCTTCAGACGCAAGAGCATTAAAACTTTAATTGGGGATAACATTTATGGTAGAACCAGGAAATGATTTTGAATTGGGCAGTATAAAATATGTAAAATGTGGGATTTTTTTGCAGCGCTAGTCTATTTATGTGCATGTGTCTGTCTAAGGTTGACTGTCAATCTGAGTTTTTCTCCCTGTAACATCTTAACTTATAATGATAAGAATAGCTCTGTAAATCACTTAATATTAACAGTAATCACCCTTAATAATCTTACATATATCATGCATCCAAAACTTTCAAGACTTTATGAATTTGATGTAATATCATAGCATACCAATTTTTCTCACAGTTCTTTTTTTAGACTGAGACTTGTTTAATATAGTATTCCTTGATGTCAGCTTGGAAGATTCATTTCTGCGACTAGGTGCATGAAACGATGCGCCTGAGAAAAACATGAAACGGTAAAAAATGGACAACACTCAAGCCTCAGGGTCAAAACATCAGAGATGAAAAGGTAAACTTGCTTTTTGTCTTCGGTTTACTTTGTATTCTCATTGTTTTAGGCAAGTCATCTGCTTTCCACACCTTTCCATCCGATGCAAGCACACGCACTTCCGGTGCATTAAAGCCCTGGAAGTTTGAAATAAAACATTAAAATTAAAAAATTTATGTACAATAAAAAATATTTCTCATAAATGACCACATTAATACTACCAAGGATCTGGCTGTTATAAATATAATCATATGTATGATAAATTAACAATTGCAACTAAACAACCCACAAACTACTTATAAATGTTTACATGACGTAAAAGAACTTCTGAAAATTACTAGAAGATATCCGGTAACGTGAGTTTTGAAAATAAATTGTGTAACATGAGCCGATCATTGTAACTAGGTAAAAGTTTACTACTTCATTTCAACGATGTAGGGTTACATATAATTAATAGCTGTAGTTTTCATAGTCTAGGGGAAAACTTGCAGATTTCAGAAAGGTAGGCACAAAAAAACATTTGAACTTCCCGTAACATACCCCGTGAGATATCAATCTTGCTCTGAAGTTACCCTAAAACCCCTTCAAAAATTACCTTGGGCATATACTAATATACCATTTGTCTTATCCTTCAAATATCAATCAATACATGACTGAGATATATTTACATAACATATGTATTAATTTAATTATTTACTACATTGAACCTAAGTTTCTTAAATGTTGAATAAGAATAAGTTTTTTTTGCGGAGCAAAATAATACAGGCATGTGGCCAAAAAAAATTTTTTTAAAACAATAGCTGTTTAAATAACATCCACATGCCTTTTATCATCATTTTGGTTTATAAACCCAGTTTTTCCGAATCTTTGTTCAACCTGACCAGAGTATTACAAATATTATTACTACTTCTTTACTCACTCAGTGTGTTACTACATTGCATTTGGGTATTACCCTTTAGTTTCATGAGCCACGCCAAACAATTGTGACTTGACTCTTTCTGAATGTTTGGATATGTGATATGCATTGCTTATCTTTTTATGAGGTAACTATTGATTTGAGGTGTTGGCATAAAACAGGCAGCGGACCCAAAAAAAAAGACCAAACATGTTTTACGGTCACTTAGTAGTTAACCATGGCAATTCAGGTCTGGTAATAGTGACTTTGATCATTGCAACTAATGAGGTTTTTTGATCAAAATGGGTGAGTCTCAAGATGGTCACATACATTAAGTGTGGAACTAAGGAGCTGAAAATTGTTACTGTTACTGAAAACAAAATGGGGCTTGGTTTTGATGCTTACACAATTCAATGCCAGCTTCAAAAACTACTTCGACTGGAGTATAATATAGCCAACAGTTTATAAATGACTTAAAATACTCACATTGTCTGTAAAAGTAATGTCATAAAATAGATAGCATATCTCGCGCATTATTATGAAAGGCCAACAAATTTTCTTACATCATGTAAGCACAACAATCTAAGGACTTATACAAACTGGTTAAATATATAATATAACAAAAGAATAAAACCAAGTAAGTGGGGGCAGCTGGCCCAGCAGCAATCTTCCTCATGGGAATATCAGCAAGTGGATGAGTAGTTTGACGCTGTACATTTGAACTTGAACTTCTTGCACTTACAGGTGATCTACAAGTTAGCAAATATGTTAGGTATGTAAAAACATGGAATTTAAAAGAATACATACAATATGTTAACATATAATATGAAAAATAACATGTATCATACTAAATATGAAATTTAGCCATAAATTGTAAGTTTCAAAAAATGCACATATTTTGTACTCCTGTATATGACAGCAATTGTATCCAGCTTATGACATGAAAATTACATCATATTTATAGCCAATAAAAAACACAAAGTGTTTTTCAAAATTCAAAGCTTATGAATTATAAAACAAAGAGTTCACTAAAGAAAATTTCATAAAGTAGCATAAATTTACTGTTTTGTTCTAAGGAAAAGGAAAGGGCAACCATCGCAGAACAAAACTTGTGTTAAAGCTAAGTGCTGCAACATCAATTACTATGTATCCATTCATTACTACAATGAAATGTTTTTTTGAGAGCATATACGTGATACAGTAGATAATGACACGAAACAATTTGTTGTATGCGCTTTTATTGAAACAATCTTGATAAATTAGTATGATACAATGATGTTTTCATCGCACACAAGGATGACCGACAAATAAGCCTTTCAACTTTTTACCCGTCTGCGCCAAATATGCTAAATTCTGGCTGAAAAATCCTGAACAGCTAATTTTAGAATTATCCTGTAGTAAAATATTAGGCCAAAATGAAGAGAAGTAGGAACGTAATATGCTTGGGTTTCTATTTTTGTCAACCCAACTTCCTACTAAAAGTAAAAAGCAAGAAAATATAATCTTATAAGTACAATGGCGTATGTTGCCACTCCATATCAAATCCTTTTATCTAATTATTTTTTTACAAAATCCAGGATGGTTTAACCTTAAAAATGACACGACTACATAGGTGAAACATGAGCTTGAGACGTGGAAAACATTGTTCCAATATATTTATTTGGTATTATGGAAGTGGCAGCAACTTGCTGTTTTGCTAAGGTCAGTTAATTGTTGAGAGGAGTGTTAGTCGTTGTCGTACAAAGTTTTCAAAAAAGATATAAATTGCAACACTAGAAAATAATACATATGCAGTACATTCTTAAAGTGTATAATCTTAAAACAGTTTTCATAAATTATGAGACATGAGAAATTGTTTACACATACCTATTTTCTTTCTGCTTTAGTATCGTTTCTTTTAGTTTTGCAAGCCCATCAGAGTTTTCTTCAAGCTTTTTTCGTTGCCTCTTGGTGGTAAGAGGTTTTTGCAATGACTGTGTAAGAATGCTTTTGACATGGGAATTGTGGACTTCTCTGCTAATCACTGGCGACTGTTGTGTTAGGTGATCTAGAGTGGGGTTAGGTTTGTTACAAAGAACAGTCCTTGTTATTCCAGCAGCTATCACGTTTCTTCCAAGTGTATTTGGATTTCTGCTAGATGATGGAAATGGTACTGAGTTCAAATTTCGACCATACACCACATTATCTTTTGGATCTTCACTGACACTCTCAGCAAAGTGACGAAAATTAGACATTTGTTCATCTAAAAATTTGCAGTTTTTAAGAGTAAAAATAATTAATCTAAAATTAGAAAAACTACTGATAAAGCTCGTCAACTCAATATCGCTAAATTCAAAATTTAGAAAAATTCGTAAGTACGTTTACTGGTAGTATAACAATAAAACAATACTGCTTTTATATCAAACAAATTTTAATCTTTTCAATAAAGAGAACTTACAAAACACAGGATTTACAATTGTTTGGTAGAAATGCATCTATTGTTCTCCAAACACATTTATATAATTATTTACTGCTTACAACACTAACTTTGGTTAACAAAAACCTTCAGATACGAAACTCAAAGTACTTTATCTGGTCCTTCCAATTTCAACTTACTGACCTACTAACCTTCCAATGTGCATATAACATCAATATATAAAAAAATTACGTGTATATATATATTATTTAGTGGTTGTAAGAAACACGTTTAAAAATCTCCTGCACATAAACATTATGGTGTTTATATAATTATCTTAGTAAAGCAAAATTTCATTTAACTAAACATCTATTTTATCCATCGGATATAAACACAATTTAAGCAAATAAAACTGGTAGCCTACTTGTATGATATGAAAGCTGTTCTACATACAATCCTTAGTACAACAGTCTCACCTCCATGTTTGTCATATTTGTACTGGCTTGATGACAAAAAATCGCCCTCTCGAAAAGAAACTACAGGTTCACGAAATTTAGTTTGAATCAGGGAAGAAGTTTCCTGTGACAACAAAAAATATAAAAATACTATGTTTGCCACCAGGCATAGTATCAACAACAAAAGGTGCTCAACTAATGATTGAATTCTTTATTAAAACCAATGTTCGGCAAACCCATGCGTGTTAACATGTTGTTGTTAACATCAAGCCATGTTGTTGACACAAAGTGTAAGTTATTATTCAAGCATAAGTATTTCCCCTAGATACCCCAGAAAGTGCTCAACCAACACAAGTAATTACAGCTAAAATTCTGCATATCTTAACATTTATGTTTTTGATAGAGAAGTGTAAAATAAGAAAAGATTTTAAAGTCATAAGATAAGAACAAAATATTTTAATATTCATGCAAATTCAAATCTGGTAACTTTGCTCATTGCATAAAAGGAATCATGGTTGAAGTTATCACTTCGTTGTCGCGTGATAAAAATCAATCTGTTTTTTTTTTAGTAAAGAAAATTACAAAAACACTCGCAAACATTTCACTGTATTTAAAGCTGATGTTGTCTGAACTTTGTTAGGTGTACTGCGAAATGTGTAAAATGATTTCGCAGTACACCTGAAGAAGCAAGCTTATGCTTGCGAAAGTTCGTGTAGAAAAATATAAAGTTAACCTTCAGAGCGCCAAATTATATCCTGTTTTTTAGTTTAATGTATTCAAACTCAACCTAACAGCCGGAAACTTTTGTTTTCCTTGTATTCCTGATCTAATTGTTATGCACCATGATTTTCTATAATGTCACCATCACCTCAAATTTGCAACATATTTATGGTAACAATCATTTAAGCACAGAATATTTTTTCAAAGTATTTAGACCAGTTTAGCACAGGGTTCTTTGATTTTTTATAATATACAGTACTTGTTTTCGCACTATAGCCAAGGACAAATGACTAAAACATGTTGATGGAACTACCATAAACAATTAACAAACCATATAAAAAGTGTTGAGTGGTTGAGCCAATGCACAATAGGCTACTTGTATATTGTAGCAATAATATCACCTGATCTTTAGGTCGATTTGATCTGATGTATGCCGAAACATGTTCGTTGCTATTGTAATCACCATGCAAGGGATAGGGGTGTTTCTTCTCAGTTGACCAATCAGAATGCAATTTAGGTTCAGTAATGTTACGAGATCTAATACTACTTTCCATTTTTATTTACAGTATAGATATAATCTATACATGCAGTCACATATGAAACTAACATCTTTAAAATCACATAAAACAAACTATTAAATAATCATCTATGTATACATTTTCAGAAACTTCTGTAATGTAAATGTACTAATTACATAATAATATGTTATGTGATCTGTCCATCATTTATGTTGTAGAGACTTTCCTGATTTGGTTATCAATTGTATGTTTTCTATGTACTTCCACAAATAAACTTTAAGCCTAATTTATTATGCTTTTAATGTTTTGCATGCTCTTAGTTAAAATAACTTGCTTAAACGGAAATATGGAAACATTACTCATGTGTAAAAACTGGTTACTTTTTCCACAGCAACTAAGCATTCCAACTAGGATTTTCTACAGCAACAGATCTATTTATAACTTCGTGTACCAAAATGAATAGGATAATAGTGCATTGTACTAAGCACTTTCCGCTATGGTAATCTATATATATAACTGATTAGAAAGTTTGCTTATTGCAAGAGGGATTAGAAATCCCTGGAATGCTTTCCGCATAAAAACCCAAATTTTTTATGCGGTTGTGCAAATTCCTCAGAAATATGTTCCAAGGTTTGATGGTATTTCCATTGTTTGCCTCAAGTTTATGTAACTTTTGGCTTCTGTATCATATCACGATACAGCAAAAGAATTATGGCACTACGAGTGATGTTTTTACCAACTATTGTTGACTTAGCAAAGACAAAAAAATTTTACCTAATAAGCTCTCCAGTAACAAAATAAGCTTAAGCTTCAATTTTTGAGTTTTTACTTTATTTTCTTTTTAAAATCAGTAAATTAATGCCATACGTGGTAGTTCTTATTTACAGAATTAATTATATCGATAATAAAACTTGCGCCATCAGTAAAAGAACATTTGTCTTAAAAAAACTGGTTTGTAGTCGGCATTTTATCATTATCATCCAACATCTTGAGAAAAATAGTGAAATCATGGCTGGCCAATGCCATTGTTCTCACAATGCAAAAATGAGACACAAAAAATTTTGACAATGGCAGCCATTTAAACAATCATTGAATACAAAATTATGCTTTTATGTACGAATGAGTTTTTCATTATTGAAGTGGGGTACCGGTATAGGAGGTAAAATGGGCATAAAAGGTGAATGCTATTTCTTCTTTCTGCAAATAGGCTTTTATTAATATATATTGGCATAACTAAAGAGAAAATATTTTCCTAAACTATCCATGCTTGTTATATCTTATGCAAATATTTAAAGCATGATTTTCAAAGTTTGTAGGAGGTGGTACCCTGCCTTTCAAAATTATTAAAGCGTGACGATTAAGCAAAGTTAGTTTCATCCATTTAGCGATAATAAATGGCTAAATTTCAATCAGAATCGATGAAAATCTATTCAGCCCAAATAATTTTTTGATAGGAAGTTAGATAAATCTACGGTTAGTTTATACTGTTAGATATGCCTTGGAAAAAGATTGAATAGGTGCACACTTGGCTAGCCGTTGCACGCCAGAGTTAGCGTGTCTGCACACCCGAGATAACGGCGAACTCTGCCATGAAATATAGAACCTGAGGCCGGTGTCCCACACTACCCACAACCACACTTTCCACTATTACAGGTATTATCAACAGCCTAGCCTAGTAGGGGCTAACCTGCATGCGTTTTGCACAAGGATTTTTATTCGCATATTTTTCTCCTTGTAATTAGGTTATAAAGATATTTAGCTACGGTTACCACTATGTAACAATTGCCTTATCCAAAGCCAAGAAATAGGAAACTCAGCTCAGTCCGTCACCCTATACCAGGCACCACCAAGTAAGAAAAATCATTCGCGGGACTTAATGTTGATTCCTTTTGAAGTATTTCTAGCGGTTGAGATACAATGATTTTTGAAGCCATTTCAAACATATCCATATTTATTTCTAACTGTAAAATACTCTGTAAAGAAAAATGCTTAGGACATAAAGATATTGATTAATTAGGGGCCCATCTATGTTTACTCAGACTTGCTTGTTAAATCGAGAAAGATTTTTTGCACACACAAAACGTTTTTAACATGTTTATTTTTTTTTCTATATTTTCGTCATTGATTGTAATATAGTACGGAGCGAAAAGTGTGGCACTAACCTTGTTATAGCAAGTTAAGACAAGAAATGTTAGCAAGCAATCATAAAACAGTAAAAGCAGAATATCTCAAAAGACTTGAAACGTTTAAGATATTAAATACATTGTTGGTACCGGTATAACAATGGACATCGTTGCTATAACAACTGCTTGCCAAAAAATGGTTACGTGATGCGTCTGGTGCAGGCGTTCTACTCGATCTCGTGTGACGATGCGGCTATGGGACTAGAAAGAACTCCAGTTTAGTATTACTAAAAGTTTTTAATACAGTGTACCGACAGCGCACTTGTCGTTATTCGACGCACCGGTAACATATTCTGAAGTCTAAATTAACTGCCCGTGTTTAACTGCAGCTTACTGCTTGAACACGAATGATAAAAGGCACGAAATAAACTTTTTATTGTGTTGTAGAAATGTATGCAGCTGCTAGGGCAAATTGAACGTTATCCTGTCCTATAGTAAAGATCGTCATGTTAAAATGTCTACTCACTTTTGATTCTTTTATAAATTGCAAGCATTTTAGGCATGAGATTGTAAAGATATTTGTCTGCTGGGTAGCAAATGAATTTCTTTACACAGTAAAAAATATTGAAAAAGTAATATATTGTGTCTTATTACATTAATGTTTATTATTCAAACTCTGCTTGAAATACAAGGCAATATTACTTTGTGTAATGCGCCGCAGATAGCACGCAAACTCTTACGCATTTCACGTCACATGCTACGCAGACCCAGAGGTGGGCGGTTGGTCCTTTGAAAGTACCGTCGGTAACGGTACCGACACTTCGCAAAAAAATGTACCAACGGTTCCGGTATTCGGTACTATTTTAACAAAGTAATTCGGTACTTTGTCGGTACCGGTACCGCTACCTTTTGTTTAAAAAATGCTGCTGCAAATGCAATGTTTGTCGCAATTATGTCCCCGGTAAAGGTTACTCCAGGTCAAAACATATGTGACATTAATCTCTTGCAATTTTATTTGACATCATCATATGTGACATTTTAAAAATCAGTCGCTCTTTACAATTAATCTACCAGCTAGAAGTCAAAGCAAAAAATATCAATCTTAAATTCCAACCTGCACTTTTCTTTTGTATCCAAAAATTTGCTAGAAACAATGAAGTTAGACAAAGTTGTAAAATTTTTTTTAACTTTTGACCGTAAAATAAACAATTATGCTATTTTCTAAATATGTTCAAACTATCTAATACCGATGTTTAATGGGTACTTCACTATGGATATATCAAGTGACTATTTCACCTATGCAGGTTACACAGCCTGTTGTTAAAGATAGGCGTTTAGGTTAGGAGAATGTGTATGTAAAAAGTTGATTTTAGCTATTTAACGTTTTAATTGAGTTAGATTTAGATTAGAAGATAGATTTAGCTAAGGTTACTGTGTTGTAAAACTTAGGGGTAAATATACATATATATATATGTATATATATATGTGTGTATATACCTGTTTATATTTCCGATATCTATGATCAAGAATCAACAAGTATAAGGGAGAGTTTGTTGGGGAAAGTCCCTGTATGAATTTGTCATCATAAAAATTTACATTGGCGTAGGTTAGCAATAGACTAACCAATATTAATTGGTTTTGTTGGATAACCAATGTTAATTGGTTGTTTCAGACTAGTTGCTAGGCCTAAAAGCCGGAGATATTAATATTAGCTGCTTGTCAAACGTAGATTTCATATCACATAAATACGGAGTAAATAAGCATAAGCTTTTTGTAATTCGTGTTAGATGGCCGTGTTGACGTTAAGAATTTTAGGCAGCGTCCACTTCACCGGCTGCCGGTTACCGAATTTGGAAAAAGCTACTTTGGTACATAGCTGCTTTGTTACGCAATCGGTACTTTTTTACATCGGTAAACGGCGGTAAAGTAGTTTTACCGGCCGCCGTCAGCAGAAGTAGGAAAACACAAATAAAGTAGTCGCCAATTAGGTTAGTTTGTGAATTGAAATGTACACTTAATTTCACCTTAAAACAACGTACTAATTTTTCCGAAGTGTAAGTTAACCTAAACCTATTTCCCTCTAACCCAAAATCGCACTTTTCATGATTAAATTACTAAGCTAGGACCAGACTGCAGAGTATGGCAAGAGCACACCTGAGATTTTTTTTAAAACGGCATTCCACAACAGAGCAAACCGATGTCTCCAAAAAAACAGTAGACAATTATTGACAATGTGAACTTTGGTAAACGGCGGCCGGTGAAGTAGACAATTATTTTACCAACCGCCGTTTACCAAAGTTCCGAAATACAAATGCGTAAACGGCAATTTTGAATTGAATTTGAATTGAAATGTATGCTAATTTTCAACAAAATAACGTACTAATTTTTCCAAAGTTTACATTAACCTAAAACTAATCCCCTTTGACCCAAACTCTCTCTTTTCATAATTAAATTACTAGGCTAGGCTGCGAAATGAAATAAACAGTATTTTTCAACCAAAAAACGACTATTTTTCCCAAAATCTCAATTAATTTAAAACTAATCCTCACTGACCTAAACCCTTACCTCTCAAAGCTAAACATCAAAAATTAATTTGGGCAAAAAAAGAAGTCAAACAATAACAAGGTTCGAACCTGAAACCTCCAGCATATGAGCCCCATCGTTAACCACTACACCACCGGCCACCTCATTGCTTTCTTCCTCTCATCCAAACAAGAGTAATAAACCCATCAGCAAAAATCTGCCGGCCACTGTATTGTCATTCAGCAACTTCGGTAAATGGACGCTGGTGAAATAGTCACGTTGAAAATATAATTAATGAAAAATGTGTAAGAAATATTAAATAGTTTAACTCCCAAGTTTACGGCTAAATAAGCTGATTCTTAAACTTCCAAGATTTGGATCCTGGTGCTGGAGGCACTACAACAAGCTTTACTATGACAATAAGAACTTTTAGCTTACTCTGAATTTTCCGATTTTTCATTTTAATGCATTTACAGAATTGCTGCTACTCTAGACTTTAGGACCTTACCTTTTTTGCAAATAGACATTTGTCAACAACTGCTTCCATGTTAAAATAAACTTTTTAACATACCTTCCTCTGGTGCATATGTTTTCAATAGATTTGTAATAATTTAGCTAACTGCAAACATTTCATAAACAAACCTTAAATTTTTTACTCAGTGTGCTGCATAGGGTTTCCTCTTGGAACCAGAAAAAGTTACTCATTTGCCCTCTTCAATTATTTTATATGACACTTTAAATGCTGTCTATCTAAGATTGGATTGCCTAGATATCAACAAAAACTTTACACAATATGGATAGCTGCACTGCTGTGATACGGAGACGTTATAAAGCAGGAGTGCCCAAGCAGGCGAACTGCCATTACAAGTTTATGTTTGGGTGATTTGAAAACGTGTGAGATTAGCAAACTGTAAGATATTGGAAGAAACACTAAAAACAATATGTGTGGAGTTGCGATATGACACTAAACTGGTAGATTGCGGAAGTTTGACTACCAGAAAAGTAAATCTTGGGACCAAAAAGGTTGGGCACCCCTGTTATAAAGGGTTGTTGTTCTGTTAACAGGGGCCAACAAAAAAACTCACAATGACCATTTATTAGACCTTTTAACAAACTTTCTTCTTTCTCTCCTCTCACAATTATGTACAATGTGTAAAGTATTATGCAATGTTGGATGGAGTGCATTTAAATTTTAAAAGTCTCATAAAAGACTTCTAAACAGAAGTGTTAAATATAGTAAAAATACAGAATTTTATCATCAAACATATTTTAATTACAAAAAATGTATCGTAATAATTTTTGCAAACTTCATTGTTACAGATAGGAGACAAGAATTGTGTCTAATCTATTTTTACACGACATATGTTCATTAAAAAAGACATTGCAAAATGTTTGATGGCTACAGAAACTGTAGTTGGATTTTCATTTCTTACTTGATATTGAGCAAAAAGCTTGTTGAGCTGAAGATACTGGAAAAAAATTTTAGTTTCGTTGTCTGGTTATCTTTATATGGTGCCTCAAATGCACCATGTGACCAGAGTTATGAAGTTGCCAGAAACTTTATGCATCATATGTGGCTGATTTAGCATGTATTGTACTGCCATTCTCTTGTTTATTTGTTATTACCTCAGTATAAAGTGTTTTTAAATTTTGTATTATAGAAATACCTTACCCCATTATGAATATTTGAGTATTGTACTGCATGTATCTCTCTCAAGAATTAGCAAAGCTCAAGAATTTCCATGGATTCATCAGATCGTTCGAAATACTTTCATGGATTGCGTATTCTAGTTACTGGACGAACTGAAAATGAGAAACCATTTCCTGATTTAGCATCTGATAATTTTCGGTGTCACTGGAACAAAATGATTTGGTTAGAACTACAGGTGAGATTACTTGTAATCTTGCATATATATGGATGTGGGAGGCTACATTCGGTGCCCCTTATAGTTTATTGTGGGAATGTGTTTTAATATGATTGACAGTATAATTCCATAATTGGAACAAGTTTAAAATGGCTCAAACAGTTAAATAAAAAGGATAAGCTCACATATCTTAATTGTTAACTCAATATTTTTTTAGCCTTTTTCAATTTTGTGATGATGATTTGTGATGATGTTGATGTTCCAGTAATGATATTATTTGGTTGGTGGAATTAATATTACAGCCCCCTTTATTGTAAACAAATTATGTGAAAAATATGTTATAAAATAATGTTCAAGCTGGGCATGGTGTTGCATTTTCGTTGCTTTTATAAGTGACATCATCATAATTACCATTTTATCTGCATGTACACCTTCATAGGTGCTAAAGTTTGGAAAATGCAGTATATTTTTTAAGATATTTTTTAATCATTACTTTTATTCTAATAAATGTTGTATGGATGAACACAGTATGTCATACGCATTTAGTGCTTCCGAAAAATTGAAAGCCGTGTTTTTATTGTTAGTTATGCAATTAACTGACTCAAAGTTACTTTGGAACAACTAAAACTGAATGGTTTCTTTCTTATGGATGGTAATTTTAAGTAAAATGTAGTATTCGCAATGTTTTCATTAAACACTTTTCTTGCACAATTAAAAAAATAAAATAAAACGTTTGCATAAACAATTTTGGATAATTTGGTGATAAACAAAACTGGTTGCATTTTACTTTTTGGTTCCTTAAATTTTTTGAATTTATGCATTAAATTTTGTGTAAATGTCTTGCAATTTCATATAGCAACACATTGACCACTGAAAAATTTAACGTTTAACTCAATAACGAGGCAACAGGACGTTGAATGTGTTTTTGTTCCCCCAACGTAATTGTTTTCTTTTTTGAGCTCATTTGTCTCCTTAAATTCTTGACGTGTGTTGTGTGCTGCGTGTGTGGTGTACCGTGCAGCGCATGAAATTCAAAGCAAAAAATGATGTTGGCAATGATAAGAAACCAGATCAAAAGTTATATCTGTAATCTATCATAAAAAAATAAGTTAACAAGTTTTTTAAATGTGGTAAAGTTTTTTTACCAAACAGGGGCTAACTCTTGAGCGTATACAATGAATGTTTGTTGCTCAAAAAAAAAAACAACAGATGGTTGTTATTGCACGAGAATACCTTTTAAATGCAAACTACTAAGTCTTTATATTGCCTAGTGAGATTGTTTATCATTCACTATTTTGTCTGGCTATGGCTATCCGCAATGTGCTTACCCTCATTGATATAATTTGCTTCAGCTACACATAGCTTTGTTTTTGCAGCACTAAAAAGAAGGTAAATGTGCACCGTGCACAGCTACGTTACATGAAAGGTTGACACAAGATCAAACAGTGCAACAGTTTGTTTCTTGCCGTGACGCGACACCTAATCGAAAGACACTTTATCGAACGACACTTAATCGAACGACAGTTTATCGAACGACACTTAATCGAACGACAGCTGATCGAAACGACAGCTGATCGAAACGACAGTTGATCGAACGACACTTTATCGAACCGACAGTTGATCAAACAACACTTTATCGAACCGACAACTGATCAAAGCGACAGTTGATCGAATCGACTGTTGCTTCTCCCGCACACAGTCATAGCAAAACGTGGCGTACAGTTGCATTGTTTGCTGTAGAAATCTGTCCATGTTTGTTTGATAAAGTTGGATTTTGTAATTTTTGAGATATTGTGATATTTATATAATTTTGCTCTCTCCGCATTGAAGCGTAACGTTTTCGTTTACTCATTTACGCACCAATAACTTGACTAGCTATTCTCTTTCGTTCTCTTCTCACAGCGGGGGCGCGGCGTAACAAGAAGAATTTCTAGAAATGTGTCACTTTTAGAAATACCTAATTTACACTAAATTCACGTTCTTTAGTTTTACAATTATGATGTATACAGGAAGCCAGATGATGTTTCTACTAACCTGTAAAAATCTCATCAGTCTACGACGCATAGTTTTCTAGTAATTAACGATTGCAAATGTGTATAAGGGGTTGGCCACACCTAGTTTTTTTAGTAAACTCGCGAGCCTGGTTAGGATAGGGTTAAAAGATCCACAATTTATCGAAACAACTGACGATATGCACTGTTAAAAGCACGACAACTGACGAAGTGCACATTTCAATCGCATTCATTTAATTACAAGTTGTGTGCAATTGCTCGAAGATAACTTTTTATGTCAATATTCGTTGAGTCATAATTTTCTACTATGCTCTTCAGCCGTTGGTTGACAGCGTCGTAGCGCTTCTTCCGAGGTGGGCCAGCAATTCCAACACTCAATTGCTCAATTAACATTTCGTTGGAACCTTGTTCCCGCTTAATTTTTTTGACGAGTCTGCGTAGCGTCGGATGGGATGTTGAGACACGCTTGCTGAACGCATTGTGCCATCCTTCAATACTATTATTCGTTCGTGGAAGGTCATCTTGAACCCGGTGGAAGACATTCCAACACCGGATAGGAAATAGAGGTTGACGACGATTCCTGCGACACAATCGTCCAATCCAAGTAGTTTCGAAATAGTCAATGTATTCAGACAAGTGCTGCTCATCGTCGTCACTGAACGTGGCCAGGAAGTCCTCGAACCGTTGTACAACGTCTTCAGGCGGAACGAATGCCAGTGCCTGGAAGCATTTTATGCGAAGTTCTCGGTAACGGTGTATACGAGTGGCACCGTGCGATTTTCATCGACCAGCGCGTGTATCGTGTACAGCTGGTATCCAAGTGGGGCAACATCAAATGTACCGTCACAAAACCAATTAGCGCAGTTGTTCAGTATATCCAGATTCTTTTGAGACGCAAACATATAGAATTCGTTCTCATCGTCTTCCTCGACAACGAAGGCTTCTCCCCTCGGTGTCACGCGGAGTTCATCCATCAAGCCGTTTCCTTCTGGACATACGCGCTTTCGCTGTATCATCCGCTTTAATTATGTTGCTTTAGGGAGAGCACCAGCGGTATATACATCATAATTCATTAATGTACACCATTACAAAGACCGCACATCACAATGGCTTATTGTCTCAATGTTTGAGAAACACGTAAAAATCTTGCTTGAACTGTCGGTTCGATAAAGTGTCGTTCGATCAACTGTCGGTTTGATCAACTGTCGGTTCGATAAAGTGTCGTTCGATCAGCTGTCGGTTCGATAAAGTGTCGTTCGATCAACTGTCGGTTCGATTAACTGTCGTTCGATAACGAGTCGTTCGATCAGCTGTCGTTTCGATCAGCTGTCGTTCGATAAAGTGTCGTTCGATAAAGTGTCTTTCGATAAAGTGTCATAGTACCGTTTCTTGCGTCGCCTTTCTATTCTTCACTGTCACTATTACCTAGTTCAACTCATGTGGTGGAGCAATCTACTGTTGCTTTTTTAAAGTAAAAAATATATAAGCACATTGTTATGTCATTGCCTAAAAAATACGGCTCTTTATCTCTTCCTATTTTAAAACCTGTGTTTTGCAAAGTAAGGATTGTCAGTAACAAAATATAGTAAGTTCATTGTGGCATTACACGTCGTAGAAATTGTAGAAAACGTAGAATGCATTTTATGCCAAATTTGTATTTAGAACTGTTACAATTACTGAAAAAACTACTTTAACAAAACTATTGAACAGCCTTGTAGGATTTACAGTAATGCCACATTAGCCAGCATGGAAAAATGTTCTTACTTAAAGTGGATCAGGTAATTCAATTGTCATTAATAATCGAAATGGAGAAAAGTAAGATCTTTTCCTTCCACTTTGTAGAAACTTAGCTGCTGTAGCTACACATGCAAAGTACGTGCTCTTGTTCACGTCTTGGGCACAAAAAACATGTGATTTGTGGTTGATGCATAGGTTTAGTTAATTACTAAGTGCTATTAATTCACAATAAAATGCGAAACAAGTGTGATGTGCTTTCTAAGTAAATGAACTTTTCAATGTCTTTTGGGTAAAAGCATGTTTTCGCGATATTAACTCCAGCCCTGGATCATTACACTTGTCACATTTGTTTAAAACAACTTTTTTGTTGTGTAACAATTACATTGTAGAATTTATCTTGACAACAAGTTATTTCGCGTTCTTTAGTTGCTTTAATTTTGCCAGCTTTGTATTAATACTTTTACCTGATTAATTTCTGCATTGAATTTAAATTTAATACAAGTGGTTTGAATAGTTTTCTTATCGTGCCTATCACTGTCCCTTGAAAGACTTTGTTACTACAAAGGCTTAGTAGCACTGTGTAGTTTTTGCAAAATTGTGTGACTGTTTTGTTTAGCGCTAAAGTTTATCTACCTGCAATTCAGTATTGCATGGAAGCCAATTGTGAAACATCGTTGGACCCAACATTGTCGTCGACATTTAGAATTGGGAAGTTATCATATAAAATCTGGCCAATAGCACGCTGTCTGAAGTACTTTGGCTGTGATTGTCAGCCGGATGTTTTGCAAAAATTCCAGTCAATCATTTTTTCATGCCCTGCCTTTAAATGAATTCTTTTTTACTTCCTTATTCTATATAATCTACATATAGCAATATTACTGATCTACTCCTAGAAAGCAATCTTATTGACATTATGTCTACTACATTATATGATTCCCTTTAAAACTATTTTATATGAAATAATTAATGTGTTTAGTTTACATCTACGGTACTATACTAATATATTTTCTAATGGTATCTGACAAATTTTGGCATGGTTTTATGTTACAATAGGCATGGCAAAATAATCGCTCCGTTGGTGATCAAGACACATGGCTTGTGGAAAAGCGCCAGTCATTTATTCCTAATCTTATAAATACAATTCAAGATTATCATTTTGAAGGAAATTTACAAGGTATATTTTTGCTGAAGTTTTTTAGTTTTCTTTTCAAAAGTGTTAGCTTTAGTTTTATTTTTTTTGTTTTTTATTTAATTTTTTTTTTTGACAACTTTTGATTATTTTGAAAGTTATTGGCTTAGACAATGTTTTTTGACATTTAAGTGTTATTTAAATATAGAACTCTAGGTACTGGTGTTTAGTTCATTTTAGTTACCTTAGCTAGTTTATTACTGTTGTGCTATGTTTGGAATTTTAATGATTTTTTTCATAGATTGGTATTCCTTTTCAGCATCACTTCATGTGCTGTATGAATTAGCAAACTTTTAAATGTTATTGTTAATCTTATCATTCAAAATTAATTATTGTTTAATAACAATGCAAGTTTTAACTGCATACTGTGTAGTATTAAAAATGGTAAAATCAATTTTATTTTTAAAATTATTTTTTTTTTGTCAGAGAATTTTCCACAGGAAGATATCTCACACCAGCATGTTAGCTCTGAGTTTGAATTTTTTCTAAGGAGAAGGTAAATTTATTTCTTCAGTTTTCACAAATATTTTTGAGCTTGTCAGATTATTTCGTCATTTTTACAATATATTGCAACCAATATATGATTTTGATTTTGTTCTTAATTTTTAAAAGTTTTTTCTGCTTTTTTTCATGAATACTCATAACTTAAGTGTACAGCTACTAAACAACAGTACAGTATTGGTGTCTTGTTAAGTAATAAATGCGTAATTGTGTTTTAGTGTTTCTCGATTGTCAGATAGTTACTTAGAAAACCATCGCAAAGCTTCACAAGAGGTGAATTGTTTCTTTTTATAAAAATTGTCTATAATTTCCCTATCTCTCCTTCTCCGTTAAATAGCATCCTTGACATCGAGGGTAGCTCTTCTTTATCTCCACAGCAGAGCAAAGTGTTTCTCACTATTTTTGTTGTTTTTTAACTATTTAAAAATTAAGTTTTATTTTGCGGTGTAATGATCTGGATAAAATAAATAAAATCTGTAAATAAATATATGAACCCTAGGTGTACGAGATGTTGGAAAAAGTTTCGTATGCTGAACTACTGTTTTCATGCTCACAGAGTGTTGGTCTGGGCTTTCCAATCTATCAAAACCCTAATTTTCAAAACAAGGTATGCATAAAGAATATTAAAACAACTGTATTTGTTACAAAGATGTTACAGTATACATTCAGTTCAAACTTCTGTCAGCTTAATAACAGAGCAGTTAGAGTTTTGGGTTACTGCAGGCTTTTATTCGATACACAGCAGTAATGCCTTTGAGCAACACATATACGATGCTTGATAATGAAAAGTGCTGTTGTTGAGTGATTACAGTGTTCATCTTTCAAACAATCGATTCAAACAATTCAAATCTCACCTCCATCTAAAGCTCAAAACATGCACTCATTTTACATCCAGGGTGTAACAACTTAACAGACACATTTGCTTTCAAGAAGAAGCAGTTGAGACAGAATAACTGAACTCCTATGTAGCAAAACCAAGACAAAACGTTGGTCAATCGCTTTTTGCTGATTTGTATATGCACTAAGATAAATGAAATTAAACAAAATTTTTTGTTCATGTTGTCATAGATGCAGGTCAGCTTTGCGTTAATCATTTGTGCACTGATGCAGTTGATTCCAGATATTTGTAAAACACTGAGCTGTGAAGCCATTGTCAATTATTATCCCTTCCTATAATAAAAACAACACTTTTTATTTATACTTTTTTATTTGTTTTTTTATTTTTCTGTAATAACCTTTTATTATTTGTTGTCTCATTACAAAAATTGTATTACCTTACAAGAATCTAGAAAGTCAGCAGCACTTTCTAAGTATGTTGTTTGAATTTTTATTTTTGGCCTGAGGAAAGTATTTGCTCGACATAAACTCGGCAAAGTCTCTTCACGGTTCCTCCTTGCGAGTCCTAGTTACTTAGTTTTTGTGCATTTTTCAATTGACACAGTTTCTGTTTATATGGTAATGCTAATGCTTGAACTGTTCACCATGACCAGTGAACAAGAGCAAGCATTGTTCATACCTTGCCCAATGGCATTACTATGGTAAAGATTACCACTGCAGATCGAAGAGAGGTTTGCAAATTTACGAGCCAGACATGCTAATTGCTCCTCCATTAAGCCGACGACCTTTGCTTTGCCCTCTAGCTGCTCTGCCACTAGGCAGTGCTATATGGGTTTTCAATTTTTATTGCACTTGGTAGGGCATTTGTTGTGCAGTAGATTTACTATCTGGCAATTAAGAGTCATTGAAATGGCAGTTCATGCCTTTTCAGCATACTCAAATTTGCCATTCTTCATAACGCTGGCTGACGTAGGAATTTGCAAGTAGTTTATGTACCTGTGACACTTAAATGCCGAAAATAAATTTCAGCTGCAAACAGTCGCCTATTTGTAGAGTTGTTTTTCTGTCTAAGGCTTAGCCACTCAACAACTACTGCCATAGTTGTTTCAAATGTCATCCATCAAGCATGTTAACTTCACAGTATAATGGCATAATTGTCACCGCCTGTCATAAATAACAGCAACTGTGCAATATTATTTCAACAATAATTGCTTAACCACTACATATTAGGGATGGGCCGAGACGAACCCAAAACCCGAATAGATTCGCTGAATATCACGTTTATGGAAGATTCGGGCGAACACGAATACCAACAATGGCGAACCCAAATACAATATTACTTATAAATTTACTGACTTTTGTTAAAAATTATGATCTAGTTTCCCGACAAAGCTAAACTAGAGTATGCAGTACTTACAATGAAGGTCGTTTTCCTAATGATTTTGCTTTTTCAATCGTTTTTAGACACTATTTTTCGAAAGAAAGCGATTTGTTTATCGATTACATCATGTTACAAGCAAGACTTGACAAATTTTGGATGAAATTTTATTGTTTGGTTCTAATGCGAATAGATTCGGGATTCGTTCGTGTCGACCTTCATGATATTTGGGTTCGCACGAACCCGAATAATCTTCCTCGCGGCTCATCCCTACTACATATTATTGAAAAATTGTTTCTCAAGTATGCTTACTGATTCTAAACTCTTCTTTGATTTATGATCAACTTATTTTTGAATTTTCTTCTGACTTTAGACTGTATTCTGGTCTATTGAGTTGTCAGAGTTGCTCTTAACCCATATAAGGTATCTTTTTAGAATGTTTTTGTATATTTTGTTTTAAGCTGAAATCGTTGTGTATTTGGTTCAATATAAGTACAGAGTTGGTGCATTGCTTTTCTACAATATTACGAATGCTGGGATTTCCACATGATCAGTATCAATTTTCGTGAGTAAAGTATTTATAACGAACTGTTTGTATTTAACATAGCAAAAATTTGAGATCATCTAATAAGATATGCAGTCCTGATAAATTTTTAAACAATAAAATTCTAATGAAACTGAATTTTTATTTTTAATGAATTTATAAATATTCATAAATAGTTTTTATTTTTATTAAAATAAGACATTTTGCAGATGTATAAATGAGGATATTTGCAATTATCTACCTTCAAAAAGTGTCATTTTGGCACCTTTAAAATTGCCAGCTACTATAGATGAAATAATGGATGCTATTGGAAAGGTAGTGACAAATATTCATGCAAAGCTTATGTGTATGTCTAAGCTCATGTCCTTCACTAAGTTAGATTTGTGAAATTAAGATAAAATCAATTTTCTTGAAAAAAAAAACTTGAGATGGCCAAATAGGCAATATATCATATTAATGTTCTGCAAAATTAATAAATATCATAGACACTGAATTCACTAATTTGGGGCTGTATTTGATGATATTTATACATGAACAGTAGGTGCAGCAAGCAGAAATAAGATGGTGTTAGTTTACTGCCACCAGTTTACTACCATTATATGGTATCGCGTTCATGTTATTGTTTTGGGCTACATGATTTTAGTAATGCTTATTCGCTTATTAGATAATTCTATTTCATAGAAGGACTAATATACGTTGTTTATTAAATAAACTAATAAAGTTGTCTATTTAATAACTTATCTTGTTGGTATGTAGGCTATGGTAGTAAAATACCTATATGTTTTTGCATGATCCTCTTAAATCTTCACTCTACTTTGCCTATCACTCATAGTTTGAAGCCCAAAATTAAATCTGAAAAAATTTAACTTTCCACAAGCTAACACCATGTTATCAAATAATATGAAGAATGTCCAAAAGTATTTTTTAATTGGCACGACAATGGACTATTAATTAGTAAAACATTTATAATATGTTTTCAAGATAAATGATCAAACATGTTCTCATACCGTTGTTAATGCTATAGATGACTGAGTCTTCCTTGAGACAATATAAGGTGCAAGAGATATTGTTGCTTCTACTTAAAAGATTCTTAGGCTGCATGGTAAAGTCTCATGAAATTGTAGAAAAATTTGAAAAGAAAACCTGTTATCAACCTGGTAAGTATCCCCTAGAAAGCTTTATATGTGCAACTTTCACAAACCATTCAAATTGCTGATGTGAACATTAAGGCTAGAACTGTTTGCATTATTATTGATACTCTGTATGCTGTACATGATCAGTATTCCTGTGCTGTACATTATTTATATAATGCTTATCTATCTTTACATGTTTAGAGCTTTCTGAAAAATTTCATCAGTGTTGTTCAACGACCTTTAAGTAAGCCGATTTTTAAATATTCCAAGTTTTATTTCACTGATTAGTTTTAAATTTGGCTGACTATCAGCACTTTAAATGGTGACATATATTTCTCTCTGATATATCAATGCCAGATTTTACACAACCATGCAAGGAAAATTGTTTAACTTTTTTTATAATTAAGTTAACAAACAAGTTATCACTTAATGACAATGTGATTTAGGAAAAGATTTAAGAAAGATGTAAGTTTCTTAAAAATAGTTTTTCTATGTATGGTTTACATTTTATTTTCAGTCAATGGCAGTCACTTGTTAAAGACATTCACGAGTTTTATCCAACCTTGAACTTTGACCTTCATCATGAATCTTCAATTGAGATTGTTGAATTTCATGGTTTGCCTGATATTCAGCCTCTTCATGCATTTGTTCTTGATATCATTTTTGCCATTGTTGGAAAATGTCTTGTAATTCGTTTAGAGCAGGCACAAGCCTGTCGACAACATTGTGGATCAAGAACCAGTTTATTGACTGTTCAGCAAGTAGTCTGTGAATGCAAGGAGGTAGGTCATATTTATAACAGTGTAATATACACCTTGTCTGCTTTGCTTGTTTTTTTTGACAGGTGATTTTTGGAAACAAATGCAAAAGAAAACTTTCTGCATGACATTTTGCATTAATTGAAAATTTCAGCCTCTAATTTTTTGTTGCAGGTTATTCATTGCTCACTTTTAATACATTCCATTCATCAAATGTTTCGCATAATTCCAGTTCAAGTTGACCGTAAATGTCCAACTAAGGTGAGCTTTTTAATAGTTATAAATGGTGTATTTTGCATAGAACATATCGCCTGTTTAATTCTAATTAATTATTTGACCAGGCCTGGGAACCTGCTAAAAGCAATACAAGACAAGGCAATAATTTTTAGAAAGATTTTAAAATTTAAAGTAACTGTCTATTGTAAACATATTTGTTGTTGCACAAGTATTGACCGTGTTATCTTGTAAACAAACCTACTTAACTTGAGAATATGTTTTAGAAGGCACCATTTAAACGTGATTTACTGTACCTATTTGAAACTTATATGGAGTTTGTGGAATTATGGATCTTGGCACAACTAACAGGCCTCCCTCACGCCCCACGAGCCTTTATTGAAAACCTTACCACCGAATGGAATTTTGCCAAAATGGTAACTGCCACTGTTATAAAAGAACCGTTATATAAAATTAGTTTACATATCAACGCAGTCATATGACAAGTCACAAGTGTTATTAACGCAACTTAGTGCAAATCGTGCTTTTTCTTGGCCAAAAGTTGCTTGCAATATGAGTTAATCAAGTTTTTGGAGTTACCATCCTTGTTGATTTCAAATTCATTCCTTTATTTACCGTAGATATCAGTAAAAATTGATGTGATGTCGTATGTTCCCTGTGCGTGCAAGATGATAGAGGTCTGCAGAAAGGTCTTTGAGGCTACAAAAAACTTCTTGGAAACTGCCTCATTGGCTATTATTCAGTCGAAAATTGATGAAGATACTTTATTTGAAGGTGTTCATTGTTTGGTGCAAATTACGAATTGTACTGAAATTTGTCATTTTGATAGTTTTCTTGTTTCTTGATGTCCAACTATGCATAAAACAATTATGCAAACGGTTGGACTGCTTATCATTTTTGCTGATCATTGTTTCCAACAAATTCTTATCAGACCTTGTCAAAAAAAGTTAACTACTATCACTTTTGCTGGTATACTTCTTTTACTAGCATGTTAATTGCAAGTGGTCAGTAAGTATGAAAAACACTGTACATAATGATGATTGCTTGTTATTTTAGCTCAGAAATTTGGAAAAGAAATTAAATCACCCACTTCACCTCAGGCAAGATAAAATATTAGATGTCCTACTTTTAGCATTTTATCTGGACTGTAAATGGCAATATTAAACTTTGCATCTGTTCTTCGGTTAATGAAATGTAGCTGGCTGAGATTTTTTGTTTGTGCATCATAGGCTGGTGTGTTGTGGTTTCATCGGCAAAGATCTGAAAGCCCACACATTGCCCGTCGCCATTCATCTATTTTCGATGTGGATGACAGACCGGTTTTGCATTTTTCAAAATCTGCACCATTGCTTAATGTTGATCCTGTTGATTTTAACAGAAGATATGTGTTTGAATTAGGAAGGTAAGCAAGCATTGCACCTTCATTTATATCCTAGGATAAAATAGATTTTCCTTCAAAACAGATTTACTTGCTATGTCATAAACTGATTAAGTATTTAAGAATGTTCAGCTTTGGTGCAAATGTATAAGCTGAGTGGGATTTCATATTGTTGTGTTTTTATTGAACAATAATTTATTTGTGAAAGTTTGAATGTGTTTTATTTTCATAGATCATTATTTGAGTTCTGAAAAGTGCAACTTCTTAAGCAATGTTTCCCATAAGAAACTGTTTAAAAAGCATTTATTTCGAGAATATCAAAAATACTCATGTTAACTCTGAAAAAAACAATATTTTAGGGTAGTAAATGGCCTGATTTACGCCCAAAGTAAACATTAATAGTAATACAGCATGTTGTACAGCAATACATATTTTCAATGAAAGAATACTTGTTAGGAGCAGTTCATTTACGCCTTTAGTTGTTGATTATGATCGGGTTCTAAGCAAAATTTGGTTTCAGGGGCAAAATTTTTGTAGAAAGATTTGGATTTCATGTTGCTTGAGTTTAGGGTGTTCAGGTTATGGCTTATCACTGTACCTTGTGCATTCCTAAATTTTTCTCAAGTGCTTCATGCAAAACGTGTGTGGATGCATTGAAGCGCAGAACATGATAGGAACATTGGTTTCAAAGCTATTACTAACACAAGCAGTAGCGAAAAAATTTACACATTTTGTAAGGGCTGTGAGAGATCTGTTTGAAGAAGTGCAAGAAAGATCAGGCAATGCAATTAGTTTTGGAAAATGTTTGAGAAAAGATCTGGAATCTTCTGTTGGGTTTAGCTTTATACGTGAAACAAAGAGCCATCACAAGAAACGAAAATTGTAAGTTTTTTTTGTCAATTAACACAAGTATTCATCATCGTTTTGTAGGTATATTGCTCTTTTTACATTTAACTGACTCCTTAATTAACAGTAGATAATGGATAAAATGATTTCCTTGGTTAGATGGTTTCAAGGATGTTTTTACTTTCACTGATGCTACAGTTTATTTTAAATTACTAACTTGCAGAACTTGCTCTTATTGTGGGTTACTCAAGACAATGGAGAAGAATGGCTTCACAAAAGTTGATATTTCGTGGAAATCAAACTATCAGCTATCTGCTGGGTAACATTACCTCTTAGATTTTATACTAATATCATTTGTTTATGTAAGTATTTGATATATTTCTAAATTCCAATTTTTTTAATTTTTAGGTTTCATCCTGAAAATTTCATGCTTTTTGCCTTTGAGAGTTCTATTAAAAGCAAGTTGAACAACGTGCAGTCCCCACTTTCTTTTAAAAGCAATGCCGAAAAACTAAATTTATTGAAACAATTAGGTGCAAAAGTTGTGAATTTTTCTTAGTTTTTGTGTTTGTTACTGTACTACTTTTGTTTTAGCATATACCATTTGCATCGTAGTTACTCTAGATTAGCCACAAGTTACTCTTGTGAAATTTCATAATATTTAGTCTAATTTCCTGGTATACATTACACTGTTTTTCAAGTACAGTTTCCTGCTGCAATATATTACTGGCTGCTGAAAATTCTGATTTCATTTGTTCATACTCATTTCTGGTTGTGCGTGAAAATCAACATAGCATGGTATGTTATGACATGTTTCTTAATTTATTTTGTTTAATTAACGCAAATTAGATGGACCATTGCAAATTGCCCTTTCTCCTACGTATGCTTAAAGTTGGTATCTACAGTTCACTTGAGTAGTTTGACTATTTGTTAGCAATGATTTTCAAATGTTTTAATTTAACATCTTTCAGATCAAAAAGCATAATGAAACGCCACAATGTAGTGGTAAAACTACCAAGCATGCAGCATGCTGTAGGTATGTGTGTGCAAATTATATGTATATGATATGATAGTAATCTTATTGATTTTAGCCCTGATGTTTACCAACAGTTTACGTAAAACACAAGTTGATTTGCAGTAGTTTTCCTTTGACAAATAACTAATTTTCCATAAACTTTTCCTATTTTATCTTTTTCTTCTTACAAAATTGCTTTTATTTATGTCAAAGCTTTAAGATTAATCAAGTTTGCTTGTATTTCCATTAATCCTCATCAAAAAGCTTCTAACTAGTTTTCCTGATTTATAATTAGCAGCCCTTTCTGGTATCAAAAAAAATCACCTCTCATCTTTAATTAGTTATGCTTATTTTTAGTTTGCTGATTTGTAGTAGATTTAGCAGTAGAAGTACTAATTCAGGTTAAAATATAACTGTATCGTATGATACAGGTATATAATTTTTTCTACCCACAGTATAAATGTGCTTGTAGGATAAAGCCATGGTCGGGACCCACTGTTTGCTTAGATGAAGCTGATCTTTTAGAAATTGATATGGATGTCTGTGATTTACTGTGCAAAGACCTTTCTATTCCGCATGATGTGATGCTTTTATCACAAAATGGTATTGACATGGGTCGAAAAAGAAGAAATATTTTAAAGTTGTTTGGCAAATACATAGAGGTAGATACATAGAGCTCAGTGGTATATTTCAGTAATTCTTGTGGTTTTGAATATTTATGCTAAATTTGGAAATATTTTTTGTTTTTTAGAGTAGTTTGTTATTTACTTGGGTGAAGAAATGTTTTTTAGTTGTGTATGAAATGCATTTATTTTATTCCTGAAAAATTTTGTATGGAACAATTTTCGGATGTTTTGTACTCCATGTACACAATGCCTTGTTTATCATCACATATGAAACCAAAAAAACTTACACTACATAAAAAAAGTATAAAATGAATAAAATTGGTGGTGAAAGCTTGAATTTACATGTTAATTAGCACAATAAAGATTCTGTAACAGATCCTGATGGTCAAAACATCTTTTTAGGTGTCTATTCCTCAAACTGGTCCACATCAAAAAGTCCAGTCATCAATGGAGCAACTGAATCAAACAGTTCTTGAGTACTCTCAACTTTTGACCCAGCAAATTGATGTGGTAATAGCGCACTACCTTAATTCACTTTATATCAGTTATGCAAAGACTAGTGATTTCTCAGTTCAGAAGTATTGCGACTAGTATTCTTTAAGTTTCGCAGCTAAATGCAAATCAATAGTCAGTAGCCTTTTTCGTCTCTTGTGAGACGTATTAACTTTGGGTGCCATCTGGTTCCGTTCTGTACTGCACGCCATGTATTTAGTCCAGCTCAGTCATCATCATCCTTTCCCATATTGTATTTGATCAGCCAGGTAGGGTCAATCTCAGTAATGTTATGATATGCTGTTCTCCGGCATTCACAAAGTTTGTTCAAGGAAACTTCACTTTTGTCAGGCGTTGGAAGTTTTTTTAGGCAATGTTTAGTTTAAGATCTTCTCAGTCAAAAGTGCAGCACATCTTCCTAGGGCAATTGTTATGAAAGGTATCAATCCTCGTCTTGTCCACTGCGCTCCAAGCCATCCATATAACAAGACAGATTTGACAGTGCTGTAGCAAGTGAGTATTTTGTGATTCTAGTAAAGAGTTTTTCCCATTCCTGGTTTCTGTACAACGAATTTCATCAGGAATATTCACACAATCATACTACTAGAAAACTGGTTCTTATTCACTGTGTGATCCAACATGATAGAAGCAATAGTTTTCTGATAGAAATTTCTCACACACAACCCCCAACTTGAAGGACCAAATCAATGGTAATTGATAAATATACCCGGTTTTAGTAATAAGCAAATCAGAAGGAGTAATTTCAAAAATAATGGTAGGTGCAACTGCAGAATAAGCTGAGCACAGTGGTGAGGTTTGAGACGAAGTTACAATTATGTTATTTCGTTTAGGGATCCTCTATCTGTGTTTCTGTTGTTCTTGCTTTTCTTATTAATGGCTAATCAAAAGCACTCTTGCAGATGAGCAGATTGCTCTGTAACCAAGCTGAAGGCGACATATCCTTTCATGAAGGAGAAGATTTGCTGCCAGAGATATCTCGCATTGTTCAAAAAAATTTTAATATTGGTTTTGAATGTCTAAAAGAAGCAACTAAACTCCTTTGCGGTAAGCAATAGTTTAATGTTGTTATCCAGCCATTATCTCATAGAAAATATTTGCTGTCATTAGACTGCTAGAGATTGTGTTCAGCTCTAGTTTTACTTCTGCATTGGGCCCTGTATGTTTGTTGAATCATGGTATAGGTCATCACCGCATTTCCATGGAACGAATTCAGTTAACATACATGAAATCCTGGATGAATTATGTGATGGAGTGCTTACCTCGTGGGACTGGAAAGAAACCTCGTTGGGCAAACTCGGTAGTTTGGCCACGCTCAAGCTGAATAAGTGACATTTAACTGGTTTTTAAACGATCACTACCAATCCATTCTCATTTTTTAATATGTGTTTTAGGGGCTTCATTTTTTAGCCAACCTAAATCTTGACCTCATCAAGGGTTTAAGTAATGAAGAGTATGGTGATTTCAAATTACTCATACAAAATTTCCTAGACCATCTGATTGGCTCTCAACCACATAAGGCAAAAGTGAGTTAATGCGGCTAACTATCGCTTTAAATTCAGAAAATTAAGACCATTCTCTTTCTGAACTATTGCATTGCAAATATACTGATTTTGCCTGTATATTTAGACTCAAAGTGTTCGTGAATGTCCTGATGCAACTATATATCGATCCTTGAGCTCTCATTCGTCCAAAGATGAAAAAGGTAGTGGGAACACAGGTTAGTTTAATAGAAATCTATTGCATGATGACGCGTATTTTTAACAATGTTTTCCTTTGTTTTAGAGATGGCATCTTTTGTGTTTGAAGTTTTGTAAGCATGTTAAAACCAAAGTAATTTTTGCGAATGATTATATTTTTCTCTTGTCAAAAAGTTTGATGCCTTGAGTTACAGATACACACAACTTGTCACAAGATCCGGATATAGACCTTGATGATGATTTTAACATGTTACCAATAGAAAAAATGCGTTTTGCTATTCGTGACATGGACTTGGAAATTGATGAAAAGAGACTTGATGAAGGAAAAATAGGTATGGATATTTGGTGAAAAGTTTGGTGCTTAATATTTTTTGAATTTTTGATACCAAATAGTTAATTCAAAAAGTGATGTCATAATATTTCACATTATTAGCATAGCTTAAGACTATATCAAGATTTGCTGTTACATTTTATAGGTCAAGTTGTTGAAACTCCTAGAAATCCATCTTTGGAGCAAATAACCTTAAGATCCATAGACTTTCAATGGCAACGTGGCAACCAGATTGGTGCAGGTTCATTTGGTAAAGTGTACACTTGCGTCAATTTGACTTCTGGAAAGATAGTTGCAATGAAAGAGGTTTAAACAACTTGTATTAATTTAATGGAATTATTGTTGTAATGTTATTAAGTTTATTACTATACTTTTTGTGTATTTTCTTCTTTTTGTGTGAAGTCACGTGATTTACAGTTGCGGGATTTTCCCAAAAACTAGTTTTATGTGAAATTTTTTAAATTTTAATTCACTCGTCATAAAACTTTGTCTGAATATTATTATGGTAACACCTCTCACCTGAAAACTTGGTTATGGTCACGCGATTCATATTTCAGGGATTTCTAAAATTACCCTTTTCATAAAATTTTTAAATAAACATCACTCACTGTATAAGAAAAACTGATTATGTTTGAAAGAATAAATTTTTTTTGCTTATAACATTCTTCCGTATTTTTAGAAGTTAGACGGCTTAATTTTGATTTCTAACTTATAAAAACTTGATTTATCACCTACTAGTGTACATTTTAGTTGTTAATTACATTTTGTTTATTTTTTTAAAACCGATAATCTTCTGTTCCTATTAAACTACATGCCCTAGAACAATTTCGTTTGCTAATCTTTGTAGATATCATTTCAAGCAAACGACGAGCATCAAATGAAGGAAGCATTGGATGAAATTACTAATTTTGAAGGCATCACTCATCCAAATTTAGTGAAATATTATGGAATTGAACTTCACAGAGACCAACTGTATGTCTTGTTTTTACTTTCTTTTTTTAAAGGATTGATTATAAAATCATCGGATTTCATACATTTCAAATCTTTTGCATGTTTGTCTTGGCCAAAGAGGGCTTTTAGTCAGTAAAAATGATGTTACTAGGGCACTTTTTGTGTTCGTATTCAACTTACGACTATTTTTAAATTAATCACGTTGCAACTTTAAAGATATTTATTTATGGAATATTGTGACGCTGGGACACTTGAAGAATTGTGTAAGATCGGATTATCCGAGGCTTTGATACAGCTATACACTGTACAACTGGTGACAGCAGTGTCCATATTGCATCAGAATGGTGTAGTCCATCGGGATATAAAAGGTGGTTTAATTTAACAGCAGACAACGTTTTGACTGACAGTATATCTTAATACTCCTTCCAGCCCCACTATTAACTTTTGTCCGTTTGCTTATGGTTTATAAAGCTACACTGAGTAAATCGTTTTGTTATTTTATCAACCCAGGTAGCAACATATTTTTAACATCAAACGGTTTATTGAAACTTGGTGATTTTGGAAGTGCAGTTCGTTTGATGAATCGAACGCAGACTCTTGGTGGAGAAATCGTCGCTCATCGTGGTACAACTGCCGCATACACAGCCCCCGAGGTGATTCGTGCTTTTGCTTCATTAACTAACTACTTTTGTGCTTTTAACGACTTCTACACAGTTTTTGTTTCGGATATTCGACGTCTTTCTTTTTTTACTTTAGGTATTTAACTCTGTTGAAAACAGAGGGTATGGAAGGGCAGCAGATGTGTGGAGCGTTGGATGTGTTGTGATTGAAATGACAACTGGAAAGGTAGGGAAGACAAGATATTACTGAAGATGTTAAAACTTCGGATAGTCAAGGTTTCAAAAGGAACAGTGAAACTTTATGGGGCATTCACAGCCTGACAATAATGTCAAAATTCATTTTTGTAACATTTCAATTTACTAAAAGCTTATTCCAAACCACTGATGCATATAGATTTTATAGTTCTACTTGCTTTGTTGGTAAATGAACTAAATATTTAAAAATTGTAGCAATACATTATCTTAATTCTCACATATCCTGTTTTATATATCACCAGAGGCCCTGGCATGATCACGAACCATTCCAGATCCTGTATAAGGTCGGAATGGGTTCAAAGCCAACCATTCCTGCAAATATCAGTGAGGATGGAAAGTCTTTCATCTTGCACTGTTTGGAGGAGGATCCATCGCGGAGGTGGAATATTCAATCGCTTCAATCTCATCCATTTGTAAAGGTGAGGGGCCGTGATGAGAATTTTTTCTAAATTTAAGAATATCTTTATTAAAACTACCACTTCTGAATGCTTACTTATTATTGTAAAAAATCTCAGGTTGCCCTTCCTGATTACTCCAAGACCAAGGTCTAAGACGACTGACCTTGTGTTTTGGTCCCTGGCACAGTGGAAGCGCCAAAACATGTGCTGAAGTTCAAGAAGGCGTTTATAAATCAAGACAATAACGACGAAGTCAGAAGGTTGAAAGGCTATCGTGACTGCAAGTTTTGCTAATACAGTTGTTGAATTCGTTCCTAGAAGGTTTTTGGTTGTTTTTCGTGAATTATGAAACTAATCGATGAAGAAACGCTTGAAACACTGCATATTCTAATTACAGGATACTGCATATCATTGAGATAGTACAATGTGTAAAAAGTGGTTTGAAACATTGCCTCTGTGACTGTGTGTATATGCAAAACCGCTAGGTTTTACCTATTCTGCTCATTTTGGACTGAAGACCAAGGAAGGAACATTTTCAAAGTGCATTGTTTCTATAAGGATATCCAGTGTGAATTTGTGAAAATATAAGCATATGCTAAGCTTAGTAACCAGCCATGTTTATTCACAAGCGCAAGGCTATCTTTGTTCTTTGTTTGTGCAAAGACCTAACTTTCTGCCAATTATTTTCATATCGTTTTGGTAGTGATTTTAGTATTGTTGCATTGCGTTATTTAATCTTATATATAACTTTCTTTATGCAATCGATAATTTAAATATGTTAGGTTAGACATACATTTAGCAGAATTTGAGCTTCGAAATCAAACTGCTAAACAAAACTCAATCTATTTCACTAATTATTATATTCTTATAAAAAAAAGCATGTGTAGGATTAAACATTTGTTGCTGGAATAGATTCAAGTATATAACGATTGTGTTTACTCGCGTCGTCAAATCATCGACAATGTACAGTAAATAGTGATATTTCTTGTGCAACAATCATTTTAATTGCGTAATTCTTAAGCTCTTGCCAAATCTGTTAGTTTTGATACGTTAATGGTGAATTTGCCAGATTTTTCAGTGACTTTATTGTATTGCATTTGCACAGTACTGGTGACTAGGACCCTGCTTGTTGACCATGTTGCATTTTTCAAGCAACATGTCGTTGCAAAAACCGATTGGCTGCATACACCGATGGGCTTGTTAGCGCCACCTCGGGACTATGAGATGTACGAAAATTTATGCCCACGGTCTCGCTAACCATTTAACTGCGTAATTCAGTGAAAGTAAATATCAAGCAGCATACAGTGAGTCTGAGTTATAAATTTTAAAAGCAATTGAGTATAATTGAATCTTATCCGTGTTGTTTTTTTTGCGTTCAATTTTTTTTAAGCCGATGTTACATCTAAAGGTTTGTGCCAAAATATATATTTCGTTTCATCATACGACATTTCTTAACTTAAAGTATTGTTACTACGTTTTATTTGAAGTGCTGTGATTGACATGAGAGATGTGGTATCGGAAACTTTATCCTACTACTGTAACTATGGTGACGCTTACTGCCAATTGATTTCGTTCTCGATTATATCCAGACCATTTCAACCTAACCATATATCTGTAATTCTGTATCTTATAGCTCAGACCAAAAAACTCTACTTGTTGCAAATTGTGTTGTATAGTTTTATTTGGTTAGGTTGAAACATTAACATTTCATTCGTGCGTAGGTATTTGGGGAGGTATTGCTGACTGTTAAATAGAATCGGTAAAACCAATGATGACCTTTTGATTCGAATCCATTTCCGCTTAAGACTACTTTTATCAAAGGGCTCGTTGCCGATAAATAATATGACTGGTCTCGGCAAATATTGTCTCTTATTGTAATGCTGGCTGAATGGTCTCCGAGTTTTTAGGTTCTGTTTCAAAAGATTGTGATCAGGTCTGGTGAGTTTATCAGGTACTTTTGTAACTACCTGTTGTCGGCGAGGAAAACATCTCAGCACGCTACCAACCTTTTCTTATGCTGCTGATACTTTTGACAATAAGTTATAGGGGTAGAGTAATCTGGTTGAAAACACCACATATTCATATTCCGTAGTAATTTTAGATGTTTAAAGCAAAACTTAAAAGCTGACAACGTTTGAGAAGAATGTACTATATAGGCTCGGTTTTAAACTGATATCCACATTTACAACCTTTCTGCAACCCCAAAGTTATTGTATATACTTTATGAACCACAAGTTTAAATCCTGGATAAGACGCATTTTCTTATTTTGCACGACGTGGGGTAAAGTGTATTAATTTAATGCTTTTGACCATAGTCATATCACATCTAGCTTGTAACTAAAAATTCTACCTTTTGGAAACAGCTTAACAGTGTAGTTGGAACTAGAATATGCCATATAAGCACTTAGTAATAAATAAAATTTTATTTAAAAAAAATTAAATAAACAGTGAAAAACACAAAATTCATTTTTCTTCTGATTCCGCCTCCTTTTTAGTTTCTTTTCTTTGGTGGATTTTAATGTGCTTAGACAAATGGTCCGACCTCATAAATCTTTTTTCACAGATCTGTGTAAATTATATTAAACTTTCAATGAAAAATGTCCAAAATTGTTGAGCAACAATATTTAAATGTGAGCTAAATTTACAAATGTTTCAGGCCATTTGTTTTATTACAGCGGAAAGTTGTTTATAAAGGTAAAACTCACCGTGCATTGGAACTTTTTCTCCCCCGTATGCGTGCGCAGATGCCGCTGCAGTTCATCGCTTCTTGTAAAACTTTTTCCACAAAACATCCAGTGACACATGAAAGGTCTTTCTCCGAGATGCCACCTTATGTGAGCCTAAATATACACTTTGGTATTGTAATTGCAATGTGCAGTGCGCTATAACCTCAAGTCGCTGGAGCATGACGTCACTCTGTTATACTCAATCAGGTTAAACGGATGTTATGAGCTATTGTGTTTTCTTAAAAAATATAGCTTACTTTTAGATGAGATGTTTTTCCATAAACTTTCCTACAGTTGGGAAAGTGACAGATGTGTTCTTTCTTGCCGCTTGCGCTTTTAGTTTGAGTAGGTGAGAGACAATTTGGACAACGACATCTTGCACATCTGCTAAACAAAATATAAACAACCTTGAGAAAATAAAGCTTAAACATATCCGTGGTAAAACGTAAAATAAAGCAACATACTACTAGTTTTTACCTTCTTGTAACGTTGCTGGACGGTAAATGATCTCCGATAGCCAACATGGCAGCGTGGTGTGCTGACCGGGCCACGTTGATATCAGACATAAAAGGGTCGTAAGGTGTAGGGGCAGAACTAGTCACGTGACGGCTTTCAGATAAAACCCGCTGCACCAAGTTTGGTTCTGTGGAAAAATATGTAATAAAATAAATAACAAATAAATAAACTAAATTTTTTTAAATACATAAAATTCTAAGAATTTTTATGTAATCTTTCGTTTTCTATGAGTTTCTCCTTACCTAGTCATAACTAATCAGAAAACGTTTTAGTAAGAAAAGTAAACACTTGTTTCTTTGACGTAATTTGGAAAATCACAATGATGACACCCTCCAAATACTTTTTCAAGCTACTTTACATATTTTTTACTTTAAGGAAATTGTTGTAGGCCTAGCGAAGACAAACGACAACGTCCAATATATCAAATTGCGCGCCAACTTACGCGTAAATCCGTGAGGTGAAGAGGCATAAGGATGCTGCCGGTGACCCTTCCAGCACCAATTTTCATGTGATTCAATTGGCGTTGAAAACTTTTAAAATAAAAAGTATTCTGTTTTATATTTAGAATCATATTTTTCCGGTTTTGGTTTAGCAGTTACTTTATACAAGGCCCAAGTCTTATGACTAACGATAAGTGTGTTTTGCAATACTTCCGTTAGAGCACATACCTGATAGAGTCGTGCGTTAAAGCATCGCATGGCTACGTCGGACACCGCATGCGTGGTTTGCTGGTAGTTGGCGTAAATATTGGAACTGACTGAGTTATTGGGAGGTATTATCGTGTGCTTGAAGGTGTCGGCTGGCGGTGTTGGTGGGAGATCCACCGCTGCGTTATAAATTGGACCTAAACGAATAAAAATGAACGAATTTTTTATACGATCGGCAAAGGTGTTCTGTTAAAAGCTGTAGTGTAAAATGGAAAAGTATGCTCAAAATATTTTCGCAAATAACTCTCCACAAAAAATATAATTAATTAACATCAATAGCAACCAATACATAAAAAGTAGCATAAAAGTACAAAAGACAATAACCAACATAAATATACAGTATCGTCTAAAGTCTGCAAATTTTTACAATGTACAAAACGTAACAGAAAACTTATATGTATGTTTACAGAAAACTAATGAACATACTTGTGTTATGAAATATGGTTTGCGGCTGGGGGCAATGGGTAACTAGGTCGTGTGGTGCTTTATATCCTGTAGAATCAGCAACCCAGGCTTGGTAAACTCGGTGAGATGGAGGAATGTGCAAATTGGCTGATGTTGGATAAGTGCATGGTACTTTGTAACCCTGTAAAGTCTGCGAGAAAGTTAGTTGAATTAGATTAATTTGTTACTATAAGAAAGTTTATGCAATCTGTTTCTGCGTATATAATCGCCATAATATCTGTTAAAAAAAATCAATTAAAAAGCCAGTCTTTATTCTTTTTTCGAACTTTTAACATTAGATCTTAGTTTTTAGTGAGTGCGAATATTTATTTACTTAAATGCTAATTCAGTTCGTACACAAAAAGCATCGGACAGAATTTTGATTTATATCGCCTAATTTCCTTTTCTACAATTCAGCGACATTGCAGAACGAAAATTCGTAAAATACGAAATTAAATTGAATTGAAATAAAGCAGACTGAAATTGAACTTCTTAATTCTTTTAATCACGTCATGAAGTATTCAACTCACCTGATTATTCATGTATGCAGATGTCACTGGACTGGTTGTTGTCAAAGGAGGGCTTATCATTTTTAAACTTTGTTACGATATTTTTCTATATAACCTTTTAAAAATAAAAAAAAAGTTAGAAAAATTTAGATTCTTGTTTGAAACACTGTTTAATAATCAAGAAAAATGCATTGTTTCGTAATGATGCGAAGACTATTTTAACGATTTTATTACTTCATTTAAAACCTGTCTAATTTTGTATAAACTTATCTAAGATGTTCTGCCACTATTTTGAAAAAGAGCTCTGAAGACCTTGAATTGACTGTACGTCTCGCCTTCAAGAAGAGACAGGCTAAACTGACGATCGTAATCAAGCTTCTCACATTTTTATACGACAACTGTCTTTCCTTAATCTCCTGCATTGTTGAGAGTGAGAATGTTGAAACGGTTGGGCCGTACAGAGGCACGCTGACGTCATTATCTTTTTTTCTATACTTCTGCTTTTAATTATGACGAGCCTCGGTTTGCTGATTACACACGTGGAGTTTTTTAATTTATTAACACAAGCTATATAATGTTTCTAACAAATATGATAGTAAAATTATCTAAGTTTTTATCTTTCCATGATTCTATTTGCAGGTATGTTTATCTAAACCAATTTAGATAAATAACATTTTCTTTAACACAAGATACAAGACGATTTTTACTATTTTATGCTAACTACAAGCTTATGTCACGATGTAAACTTTTAAAATCTTACGCTGTGTCAGTAAAATGTGTATAAAGCTACGTTCGAAATATCAAAACTTCAGGTAAATATTATCCATAATCTGTAAACGTGTATAATCTTGACTTTAATATACTTAAGTTGTACAATTCTGAAATGTATACTGTATACGAACCAAAGTTATATAGTTTATACCCCAAAATTGTTAGAAAATCTTTAACTTTACGAATAAAATGCAATAATGTTACAATTTTTCTAAATTAACTAATTTTTCTTAAAAAAATATCAGCGGCGACTGGTTTTCCTTAAAATTTTACTCAATTTGTTAACTGGTATAAGTTAGCACAATATGTAACATCAAGCGCATGTCATCTGTGTTCGATTATCACGCCTCATTTCAACCGCTTTGATCAATTCCACTTGAGCGGAAAGACCGCTCTGATCTCCGTTTCAATTGCCTTTATGATGTCACAATTTATCCTCTCAGGTACACAAAGATGCGCTTTGTTCTCGTAACGCAAGTAGAAGATTATTAAACGAAGGCGTCGTTTACCGATCCGAATGGCACAAAAGGGCCCCTGGTCTGATCTATGCGCTGCCGACTGAGAGTTGCGCGGCCAGGCAGTCTAATTGAAATCGGTTTATTTCCATTGATTTCACTGATTGTGGATCTCCGCCTTTTGTACCGCCCTGTTCCCCATTGTCCACCGACAAAAGACTCGCTGTGTATTTGTAGGATTAAATCACGTTTTTCTTCTCTCGCTAAATATTCGCCGACTCCCGTATTTTTTCTTTCTCTTTTAACGATTATCTGCGATCGAATATTTGAAAGTCATGTTTTATAATCGATTAGATGAAAGCACTACAACCGAAAATAGACATCAAAGACCGATCACTTCTATTCGAGCTTTGATCTGGGACAAATTATTTTAATTAATTTCTGTATGCATTACGTGCCGTCTTAGAAAAAAAATTCCGCAAGTATGAATGGGGAAATCTATTAATTGGGCGTAGAATTTTTGCCCAATGCAACCGCGGGCTTTTGAAGTAGGCTCGAGAACACATGCTGGCGTGGCTTTATAACAGGGTTTATCCAGCCTCATCAAATAAGTTCTCTATCGACTGTTTGAAGTGGATTTATATCAGCCAAGTAGAAGCGAGTTTTTAAAAACGCAAAAACTTCAGTAAATGCATACTGGAAAGCCCGATGTAAATCTTCAAAAAGATTTAAAATGTTTATTTTCTTTATTTTTATGAACAATAAATGTTTATTTTTGTCCCTACGTAGAACGAAAATCGATATTCTTTTGTCCATAGCTATTCTTCAAATATTATAATTGCTAGAACCATAGCCTTATGGTATGCGATTTGTTGTGTCATATATGCAATATACAACGCTGTAATATTTATCGAATGGAAGTTGCTCTTTGCTTCAGGTTCGTATACGGATGTGATCAGTTGATTGTATACAATATGCAAGTGATGTTTGTGTGTTTGAAAATAATAGTAGCACCAGCGTATCGTCACAGAAGCTATTGCCGTGCGGTACTCGACTGAAGTTCTTTTGAAGTAAATGCTCTAAGACAATGTACGTTGGTCGACCCACCGCCTCAAAAATGCTTCGTTTTTATGTTTTGCCTATTTCAAACCAACTAAACAAACAAACTGGAGAAACGTGGGCGGGGCGAAAAAACAACTAAGGTGCCCCGATACCCTTGTGAAATTAACCGGCGCCATTTTGTTAATAAAGAACCATTTCTCAAGCACCGAAGCCCTTGAGCGGCAAAGCGCCTTTCTACTGTAACCGAACAAGAAGGTTTTTGCTGATTAAAAATATTGCATTATCATGTTTACGAAATCTGGTACTTCAGTTGTAAGTGACTTGGTTGCATAGCAGACGTACAAGATCGTGACATCACGTGACTCCGAGCGGCGCTGATCCTGCTTTGGCTAAACCGGCCGTCCATAATTACATGCAACTTGGAACGTGTCACACCGATATTTATATTAACCTATATATCTTAACATTTTACCGGTAAAATGTTTTAATGTGAGTTCATTGTATAGTTATAATGTGCTATAATCAACTCAATAAGTATATTGTAATGATAATAATTATTGCAATACGAAGTGACGACAACACTATCTATAATTCTATATTTTCTGATAACATACGCCTTATTGTTTGCTTTGTACTACACGACAAACATCTCAGTTGGTGATCGGAAATACAATACGCGAGCCGCTGTTTTCCCCATTCCTTCCATTCCTTTTTTACAAGGATATTCAGTTACACCACACTGACTATAGGAAAGTGAAATGCCTGAAATCAAAGAATGTTCATTTTTATACAAAAACCTGCTTGTTTTGATAACAAGAACCTTTGAGCCGGGATAGAAAACCTGATATGACATTCGGTAAATCATGTCCCATACAACGCTAAGGCTCAGCCTAACTCATGTTTACATAAAATACACCTCAGATTTCCCACCTTCTTGATGTCTTTGTTTTAAAAATCTGGGAACTTCTTATTTTGCTCATTATTTCTTTCAATAATGTCTACACTGATGCAAGTTGCTCGTTTGGTGACGCTGGAAAATGTTTCTTGAAAGGCGTTGATCAACGTTTACAAAATTAAAGTAATTGTATAACATAAAACTTTTCAGCAATGCTTGCGTATTGTGAGACTATACATCGTCTTACAATTGTTGATTGGTGAAAACACTTCACGATTATAATTGTTACAGAGACGGGCTTAAGGAGTGAAATTAATTTTACTTTTTGTTGCTCTATGGAAACCACAAAGTTTGTTGCTAGCTAGTGATAAATTGCCTTTTACAAAAAAAAAAACAAATACAATATTGCGCCTCACTAAAATTTGTTTATCATTGCTAGTTTCGATTCAGTTTAATGTCACGCAATTACTGATTATAATCACATATACTAATATAACTGAATTTTAAACATTTACTAGAGTTTTTCGGAATACTTTGCGGTTCTGATATACTAGGCATGTGCAACCTTTTTCACTGGAGGGCCAAATACAAAATTTTGAATGACAACGCGGGCCACATGATTTTTTCAGAAAAAATTAGTATCATAAAACGACTTTCCTATGCAGTTTATATAGTTAAGAAATAGATTTAATGTAGTCCACGACACGAAAATTTCCATTGCTTTGATGTAAACTGCATCAAATAGTGATGGCTAGTATGAACTTCTAACATTTTGCTGAGCACCACGCGGGCCGCACTGCGGCCCGCGGGCCACTGGTTCCACATGTCTGTGATACAGCATAGCATATAACCTATTCTTTTGGCCAAGTCAACACTGTTAGAGTAGGCTTATCGGCGGATAAGACAAAATGTCCTTATTAGGATTTATGCTTACTTTTCTTAATCTTTCCAAGTATGCATTAAAAAGTTAGTTCTATTTCGATAAAATTATTTTCAAATTGCCAAAACGTTTCCTCGCATCAATACTTAGATCCACAGCGTCATGTAGCGGTAAAATGAGAGTAATACCAAAGTGCAAAGTAAACAACGGCTCATTCAAGCGGTAATCTTCTTTAAGTTCTTAGCTGATAGATAAAATTGAAACTATTTTAGCTGATTGGAAAATTAATTCTTTTCAATTTAGGTTATTACAACAAAGTTAAGCTCTCAGTCTTTTTTATTCCAGTAGGCTATGATTGGTTATTCGTTTATAATTAGAGGAAACCGACTGTACATCTTATTGCCGCCGTTAATTACTGTACTTGACAGAGTATACTTTTGAATTAAAAATTTGAAGATAAAATCTTATCGAATGACTCATGATTTTAAACTAAAAACTTCCAGCTACGTTTGCATCGATACATATGCCCAAGAAACCATAGAAAATATTTGCAAAAATAATCTGCCTGCAACATAAACCACGGAGGTGATCTCAAAACCAAGTTACACAGTGGGTGAATGTAATAAGATGAATCAATTAATAATCAAGCAATCAAGTAATTTCTCAGGTGATGTAACAAACAATATCACTGCTTACCAGACCATCGCTTTGGGCTCAAATCCCGGTCTGTTTTTAGGTGGTGAAGTTTACTCAGTCTTCCATCCTCTCTCTTGGTTGGTAAAACAAGTACAACCGAATTGGGGGCAGAATACTGTACCCGCTCCAGTGCGCCTGGTTACAGAACTTTATTCCAACTAAGGCAGAAGTGACATACGCACATTATTGTTATTATTAATCAATTAATATATAGCAAACTGAATAGAAACAAACTGAGGATATGACGAGTTCGTTTAAATGGCTTATCGTTTTAGATCTTGTTCAATGAATGCTTGTTGTAGTGCAACTACTGTACATAAGTAAAAGTATTTTGTTGCTAATACCGAATAAGTTATAATTTCAAATGAACATGAGTTGTCAGGAGTTCAATCCAGAACCACTGTCATTGTCATGTCATCAACTACTATTGTCATCGAAACATCGAAAATGCTGTTTAACAATGTTATTGTTAACAACTACCTCTGCGTATTACACTTTACTTGACTCCTTAATAACTATCAATTTATTAGAGAAATGTCTAACAACCATACGTACGTAATGATAAAGGCTACACTACAACTGACTTTATGCTTATATGTTCAGATTATATTATCAGTTAAAGTGGAGTATCGTATCGACTTTGAAATTTTCATGGAAGCTTTGGATGTTAGCGTTTTATGGTATAATCATTCTTTTCCAGCCAGGGTGCTGCGGTACCCTGGTGTGCCATTTCCAACACTCAGGGCTGCCGCGAGTTTTCTTACTTCATATTTATATTAGCAGCGACTCCGGCACTCAGGCTTAGGTTTCATGAAATGAAGGGATAATTGCTTGCATTGGCGTCGATTTTTTTGAAAGAAAATGAAAAATTTGTGGGAGCGAATTAAATATGTGGAATTTTCCCATTGTGAGAACGTTGGAGCGGCACAACGTCTGATTATATATTACCACTGGATGCCGCAAAATATTTATCTCTTCTGTTGAGTGCCGTAAGCCTAAAAAGGTTGGGAACCACCAGTATAATGTTTGATGATTTCTAAAGTTTAAAGCATGTTGATTTAGAGATGTTGGTGACATGAAGGTAATATTTTTTTAGTATTTGCAATATATATGAATAGTTGGTTGTTTGTTTTTGACTGACTACTTGATTTTCCAGTAACTGTTATGAAACTTCTAATTAGTAGCCACATATTTTTAAAGCGGCTACTAAGATACCCTCTGTCTTCCAAGTACCTTGGCAACGACGTCAACCTTTTTGTTTGTTCAGTCAGTTTGCAGAAGTATTTTTGAAAAAATTTCACGCGTCCGTGACGTCAGTGCAATTCCATAACTACAATATCTCAGCAGCGTTTCTTCTTTATGGTTTCCCAGAAACTCAGTTGCGCAAGATATTGTATAACCTGCACAAGGATATTTAACAAAATGCATGCAGTGGTTGGCACGCAGACAGTGGTAGAGATTTTAGCCTAATTTACATGACTAAGCACTTGATTTTCCGGTGGTAGTGGCAAGTGTTATTCTGTAAAATCCGAGTTTAACAATTTGTGCTACCATCAATGTTGTACTTATGAGAGATATCGTAATCTACTTGTGCTTAAGGTATAAGATTATAATTGCATTAAATACAGATTCTAAGACTCATAATCGATTAGAGGGAACAGAACATTTTTCCTAAAATTTTAATTTACGTTTAATGAACAAATATTAACCATGATCGATTGCAAATAATATAAAATTCTTCCACCAATTTATCTGAGAAATTCTAGAGAGATAGAATTTTGTTTGCACGATAAGAATTATGTAGTAGTGTGCTCGGAAAAGGTGAGCCGGAGTCATACATACGTGTATTGTTCAGCCCTGTTTTGGTTTGAAAGGAAGTATTGCACTAATAACAGAAACGGTAAAATGCTATATCACATATTACAAGATTTCTATTTTTCTTCTCAAAAGCTATATCGTGCATAGAAAATTGGTTGTTTATAATAATTGCTGATTTCTGAGTGTTCAGTAACAAATAGAAGAATGGATGAAGGGTAAGTAAACATGGACAGAACATTTAGCTTACATCAGTATAACAGAATAATTTTCTTGCGTATAAATCAATCTAATTAATGTGTTTAGATCTGAGGTTCATGCGTCTTATCTTCACGACGACACAAGTAATTCTTTTTTGCTTTTTTGTTTTTGAAGTGAATGCGGGATTTATTTATTTTGTTAGTTATTATAGGTTACTTTCATTATGAGACATAAATTTTGTAAATGTATAATTTCCAGATTAATTTTGTAATCGGTTAGAAGGAAAAAAGCACAACAAAATATCCTGTTAATTAAAAATTGTCTTAACATCCAGGTTACGTAGTCTCGAGGGAACCGTCCATAAGTGCAATTTCTGGAAACACAAGTGATGACGATGGTAGCCATCACCACCACGAAGAAAGACCTGCTCATTATTATTACCATATGAACAAAGGAAGCCAACATGGCGAAAAGGAACCTGTCGACCTTGACAAGGGCCACAACGAAGAACCTGGTAAATAGCCCTATGCTAAACTTTACCAGAGAAATAATTAAGATGTTGCCTGAAACCTCACTGTTCTCATAAGACAATAAATAGAACATATAAATCATTTTTGGTATGTTGTATAAACAACTCTGCGAAAAACTTGCCACGTTTTCTTTCTGTAGGTTGCGGATGTAATCCCACATCATTTTGGGGAAAATGTGCTATTTTCTGGGGCAATCAGTGCGGATGTGAATCCACTGAAAAATTTGTCATCGGGTTCAAGCGAGTTGGAGGACGAGGTTTGTTTGAAAAATTTAATATATAAAATGTATAAAAACTTAATTCAGCGATTAAGTTTTTAGGCATCAGGAATTTTAATAAACAAAATTTAAGGATTTAAAAAACATAACAAGCGTTGCAGTTTCTCACGAAAGATCAAGTTTTAAAATACCTTTGAAATGCTCTAAAATTAACATCGGTTATTGTTGTGTAGTTTTCATCTGCATTCTGTTCTGGGCGTTTTTCTGGTCGATCACCGCTCTCGGAGGGGGTTATTCCTTGCCTGGTGGAAGCCTTTTCGGTAAAATTTTGTATCATTGCCTAATCTGTGACAAATATATGTTTTGAAAAATAAAACTTATGCTCTGTATTGAATGCTGTTTACACTTAGGAATAATCATGGTGTTTCTTTTCGGCATCGTTGGTGAAACGCTGATTGTGCTTATTCCAATGCCATATGATTTACCAAATCTGCCGCCTTTGTTGGGTAAGTTATGGTCATTTTATTTAGAAGCAAAAAATAAGAAAAGTAATAAGTTTAACAATAATTACAGGGAAGTAAAGTAAAGGAATTGTATAAATAGTCCTTTTCGTATTACGTCATTCTATTGAAGATTTGCAAGACTTGTTTGCTTCAATGCAACCGCTTTTTGTCATCTGACCTTTTTTAGCATCTTTGTTTATTGGCATTTTTCTGCGCAATGTTCCCGTGGTCAACGTTGCAAAGTACATTGATCCTGATTGGGCCTTCACTCTGCGTCAAATGGCACTAGGAATTATTCTGGGTGAAGCGGGTGTCGAAGTTGATAAGGAGGTGGGTCAACTACACAAAACACAACCAAAGTAGATCCCTATCGCACATGTTTAGCAAACACTTCCGTTATTTGAACCACTTTAAAACGTAGATGATGCGAAAGCTAAAGACGGTTGTCCCGCGATTGTCGTTCTCTCCATGTCTCACCGAGGCTATTGCTTGGGGAGTATTCTCGCATCTGATCTTAGGTTTACCTTGGCTTTGGTCTTTCATGCTTGGGTAATATACAGCTTTAGGTTTTCTATATTGCCTTCATTAATAAGAAAAAACATATAGTTGCTTCTTTAAAGCAGTTTGCATTTAAACATATATATGAAATATATTGGCTGCCTACAGGCAAAAATTATTATTTTATGCAGATTTGTATGCGGTGCAGTTGCTCCTGCGTGCGTTGTGCCTTCCATGATCAAGTTTCAAGCTGCTGGACTCGGGGTAACTTTTTACCTCACTTTCTCTTGTAAATTCAAAATGAACTTTCCGTAATGCAATCGTTGAAGAGTAATGTTTGTGGTGTTGTAATTCGAAATGATTAGCATACATGGCGAAATGCATTTTACGTTCATTTGTTATAGGTTGCACACGGCGTACCTACTCTTTTGATGGCAGCAGCTTCCATTGATGACATCATTGCTATCAACGGATTTAATATTATCTTAACTGTGACGTTTTCTACTGGTAATTATTTGTTCTTTAATGAAATTGAATTATACAAAACATGCCAAAAGCTGCACAAGTATGTGGTATTGTGCACTACGATAAGTTACACGTGTTTTTCATTTTGTTTCAAAGGTGGAATTGGATTTGATCTACTCAATGCCTTATTTGAAGTTTTGTTTGGCCTTGCATTTGGCATAGTATGTGGTATCCTAATGTGGATATTTCCAGATCCAAGGCAGGTGAGTGACATTTTTAAAACTTTATCTCAAAACAATTAAACATGTGAGCAAGCATTGTCATAAAATTCGACTTATACATCAATAAAGTACGATGGTTTATTTACGTTTAAGAAAAGTCTCAGTTTTTGTTGGATGCAGTTTTTCTGTTTTTTTTCGACAGCACAACGTCGTTCGTGATCGGACTGTTCTTCTGATTGGCACATCGTGGTTTCTAATTTTTATGACGAATATCATTGACGTGCCAGGATCTGGAACCCTGGGAACATTAACTTGTTCTTTTGTGGCTTCCTTAGGATGGCCCGAAGATCAGATGGTAGGTTGCCTACGGCAAATATCCAATATGTTGTAAAGGTATCTGGTATTGGAAGCTAAATATTAGCATCGATGTTTGCTTGTACAGGAGGCAGTAGGAAAACATTACAAAGCACTTTGGTTTCTCTTCCAACCGTTACTTTTTGGGTTAACTGGAGCCAATGTTGACCTAAGCTTGATGAGTGGTGAAACAGTTGGTAATTTGACTTTTATTGCTTTTAAACAAGCTTGACAAACTTTGATTCTAAATTCTTCTTTTTAATAATTCAATTTTGTCGCATTTTACAACTAGATAAAGATATAGCATAAACGTTTATCGTTAAGTGCTTGCAACTACATTTTCAAAAAATCATTTTACGATTTTAAGCGATTTTAAACAAACCCAATAAACCACAAAAGACCCTTTTTATTTTTAGTAAACTCAGTGACTTATAGAAAACACGCATTAACCTTGTTTTCTTAAATATAATCCACACAGGTCTCACAGTTGCATGCATGTTGATATGCTTGTTTATCCGACTTACAGTAGCTGGTAATGCAGTTTCTTTTCTCGGATGGACTCATAAGGAAAAGTTTTTAACTGCCATCTCGTGGATTCCCAAAGCTACAGTCCAGGTATAGGCATTTCAGTAGAAAGAATTGTTTTCTGATTGGTATAAATCCAGAAATCGTAAAAGTAAAAGAATTATAAAATTGTTGAATTCCAGGCGGCTATTGGTGGAACTGCTTTGCAGTCCACTCAATCTTTATGCGGCCCGGCAGATAAAAAATGGCCCCCGTTATGCAACGATACGAGTACAGCAGGTACGTTTTTTGGTGGTTTATAGTATTCAAGTTCACTTAGCTCACCCAGAGTAGATTTGGAAGGGATTGTTGATTGATATGTCAGTTGGTTCAAGTTAGTGTCCAGTCTACAAACTTCTAGATCTATTACTTAGTTAAAACTGGCAAAACATTTAAGGGATGTTCAGAGATGAGCAGTACCGAAATACTTTACCGCGGTTCTTTTTCATTACCAATACCGATACGGTCGGTACTTTTCTAAAAGTACCGAATCACTTTTTTCAAGAAACATAAGTCGGTCCTGTTCTCGGTACTTCTAAAATGATTACTTCAAGGCTTGAGAAGTATGTTTTTAAAACTTCATTTTAATTAAAACTTAGTGCCCATTTTAGGGCTTTTTGTTCTTTTTTAATCTAAAAATGTCTAATAAAGTCGCGAAGAGTAAACTCACATATTTTTTGACCTGAAATAACCTTTAGCGGGTCATAATATCGGCAAAAATTGCACTTCCAACAGGATCTGCTGTACAAAAAGTACCGGTACCGGGTACCGGCAAAGTACCGAATTATTTTGTTGAAATAGTACCGAATACCGGAACAGTCGGTGCATTTTTTGCCAAGTACCGGTACCGTTACCGACGGTTCTTTCGAAGTACCGACTGCCCACCTCTGGGAATATATAAAAATGCCAATGATGATAGTTAAAGATTTATTTAAGCTAATATTAGAATCCTTTCCCGGAATTTCATCGTGACGTAATTTCATTAATTTTGAGATATAAATTTCCAGCCCCAAACGACACACTTTCTGCAACAATGGCGCCTAAAACGACAACAGTTCCATCATCTAATGTCACTCAGACCACTACTCCGCCCTCCTGTTTGACAGAGTATGGCTATCCATCGCCGAAACTTTGCGAGAACTACTATAGCTACGCTACAACAGTAAGAAGCTTTTCTGTTTTTAACAGAATTAATTGTTGTTACTATACTTGAACAAATATTGAATGCCAAAAACTAGAATGTAGAGAAAATTTCTGACGTAAGAATTTACTAACCACGTCATGTTGAACGTAGATTCTGCAAGTGTCCGTCATCGTCATCATATTCACTGCTCCTATCGGAGTCTTTCTCATCGGATTAGCCGGACCAAGGTTGTTGACTGTTGGAGCTCCTCCTGATGAGGAAGAAGGAAAGGTGAGTCCGTCCGAGCATTGTTTGATCTACAAAGTTTACCAGATTTTAACTTTAATTTACTAAAGTGGAATTTCTTTAACGATACCAGTATCAATCATTTTATTTACATGTCGGACCTGCTGTGTTATAAAATTTTTACATAGGAGAAAAAATCCAGCGAAAAGATAGAAATGGAAAATGTAAATGAAATGCACGGTGGGTAAAATTCTTATGCTAAACGTTTATGAAAAATTGATCACTATTGCAAATCATACACGACGTAGCTTATCAAGTAATAGCGTTCATGAGGCTTTAGCAATCGGTAAACTACTGATTTGTGTTATAATTCTATTTAATCAACTATGGGACTTTGCAAGGCTAATACAGAGTGATCTTCTTTTTTAGAATACGACAACCCCGATTTTCAAGTTGATGGCCTGGAGGGAGTAACTCCGCCGCCTATGTACTCTGAAGAGAGTCTGGTTAAGACAAGAATGTGAACAAGTGAAGCGCTTCAAAGTTCTATTCATGTATATTGACAGTAGTATTTCGCTCTTTTACAGTTTTGATGAAAATCACGTTTCCCGACAATTTTCTAAAGTTGCGTTATTGTTTGAATCGCCAACCAAATAATCGAAAAGCAAAATCTAAAAATGTAACCACAATTCAGAAATGGAAACGGGCACAATGTTTAGGTCTGAGCATGACAATTAATTATACCGCTCGATTGCCCGAAAGTGAAACTTATTAAATGAGTTAAACGTGTGAAGTTGACTAATCCTGTGAAAGAAATCACAACATGCCAACTGCGGTTTTTTGTTTGCGATAAAAACAAGCGGTTGCTGAGCTTAAGCGAAATTATCAATAAATCTAGTAAAATTATCTGTAAATCTTTGCTCATATACTTTACATTGTAAAAACTGTTTGCATGCATGCAGGCCCGAATTACGCTTTAAAATATTTTCAAGTTTAGCCCGATTTCTATTTCTGCAGCAAATCGACAATCAATGTGCTTTTTAAAACCTGCTCTAATTGTGTTTATATCCGTATTTATCAACTGGTAACGTGATACGGTGTAAGTCTTAAATTTGCCTTATGCATGTCGTTTATTACTTCCATTTTTTTTTCTTTGTCATTTTTGGAGTGATGTTAATATTAGATTAACACAGTATTTAGTTAATTACAAATTTGAAAAAATTACTATCTTGTTTATTAAATAGCATCTAATATCTAGGCCTGCAATTTTTGAATTAACCGTTTTCCTAATTTGTTCACCATGTAAATATAAGTAGCATATTGAATACAAGCAAGGTTATAACTGCATGTTAGACTGAAAACTTCACAATAAGCATTAAGGTCTTTGCACAAAGCAGCATCCAACTCTCGCAAAATAGTGAAATGTATTTGGATATCGACAAAAATTTCACAAATGTGGATAAAACACTGGAATTAGTGCATGAGAGGTGTGTACATTTAAGTCGTGCGTTGCAGAAAACAAAATGCGTGCACCAAAATATAAAAAATCCGAAAAAGTAGTTCAAAAGCGTGCATCTATATTTATTGACAACATAATGGTAAGGAAGATATACACAAATAGAATGTCCTGGATTCTTATGATGTTCAGAAAGCTGCACCCTCGCAAAGGTTGCGCTAAGCAGTGGCACACAAGTTTGTAAAACACATCACAGTAAGTGGAAGCAGCGGGAGGAATTTAAGCCGCGGATTCGGTCAGAAGAGCCAACCGACATGAAAAAATGGACGAACAACAGGTTTAAATCTTTGGTGCTAACAATTGCGTTTCATAGTATCAGCTACTATACAGTAAATAGTGTATGTGATGTTAGTGCTATTCTTTACCATACTTCATAGCAACGTTGCAGAGATCGCATATTAACAGGAAGGTTCGTGGTAAGATGGCAAGCGTGACGTGAGAAAAACATTAAACGCAAGACAAAGCTGAACAGAGATGACGTGAGTGCAGAAAATTACTGGTTACAAACGTCATTCTCACAAAAAAACAACTGCTGAAGAGAAGCACTGCTTAAACATATATAGCGCGAATAAAACCAGATTTGTTGAACACAGATTTCCAGTTTCACTGCGTAAAACTTCGAAGGAAAAAATACAGAAAGATAAATAAATTCTTAAGAATTACAGGGACAAAAATATAAACTCTAAAAACGTTAAACTTATAAAAATCAGGTAATGTTATCTAAAATTGAACCTATGGTGTCGTCCAGCGAAACTGGTGTGTGGAAAATACTATGATTGGCGTCGAGCGCACTCTCAGAGGTTATTTCCCAAAACGATTCATGGTCATCTCTTCTGCTATCGTTCAAATTTGAGATTTTTTCACCTTGAATCTTTAATGACCTTAGCGAGGCACTATGCTGTAAATTGCACGAATATTCCGCATTAATGTGGGTCGACTGGGCTTGGTTTGACTTTATGTGGTTTTGCTTGTAAGGTTTTTCATTCTGGGCAAAACGTATTGACGATTTCGCTAAACTTTGTATCGACTTCGGGGACGTAAAACTGTCATCTTCGAACATCAGAATCCCGGGAGACCTTCAAATAAAACGTCATTTAACCTTCACCTGAGTTTTCAAGTAAACAAAAGCACCACCGGCGGCAAAAATCGACTAATTTACGGTCGAGTGCAAATTCTATTTCTTTACTTGTCAGTTTGCTGTTCTTGCCTGAATTCGGCTTCATACTCCCCATTCCTTCGCATAATACTCTGTTGTCAATAAGGATGTAGAAAATAATTACTTGTTATGCGAGATGTGGAATTATTTCAATATGAAGGAGGCTTACCTGAAAGTCGTCTGAAATATGGTCTTTATTTTCCAAGAGGTATTTATTGGAACTATTTGATTTATCAAATTTTGGTATTGGTGATAGAGTGTAATCGTACCTTAAAAGTAAAACAACTGGCCATTAAACGTTACCAAGTACTCGATAAATGAACAATACTGAATGTATGCGGGAAGTCTAATTATATGTCTCACAGATTACATTAACAGCCATAAGTGACATCAAATAATACGCAACATATCTTGTCACTTACGGTGGTTTGTTTTCCGTTGGATTACCATTCTGGGACTTCAGAACTGAAGAGGAACCGCCGACAGCCAAACTGCTCACTAAGGCAGTTTTATTTGACAGGTGAAGATTTGATGGGGTCGGCAACCCTGATGTCCACACTGACGTGTTTCTAAATCGCAAACATAAGAAATGCGGCGGTATAGTAAATCCGCCAATACCAGAGTAATGTTTACATCAGAAAATCTTACTCAGTGTCATCAAATGTAAATGTGTGGATGTTGTTAGCTTTGCTCGATGGAATGATGCTGATAGCATTGGCATGAGATTGGTCGCCGCTTGCCCGGGTTGATGTTCTTTCAATTTCATCACGTGCGCTTTCTGTTGCAGAACTGATCTTACTGGTAAATCCAGAAGTTACTGTGTTTTCTAAGAAACGAAAAATGGTTCAAACTAACAAGTCAGTGTGATTTAATAATTTGTTTTGAACAGAAAAACATTTCAAACAAAGAACATTAATTGTTTTGAAAAAAATACATTAAATGATGATGAATACAAAACCTGAACCAGACGGCACATAAAGAAACTTATTTATTATTGCTTATGCAAACATTTTTCGTTATTATAAATAATATAAACTACAACTGCAATTCCCAGACATATGTATAAAATAACAATTTGAGTTATTTTGATTTTTATATAATATTTTATATTAATTAATTGAGAAGCCCAGTTGCTGTGGTGAAAATCCTTTACCTCCAGTGTGATCAAGTGAATCGAAATCGTTGTGAATATTTGAAGAATGTACAACTGCTTGAAAGCTGCCAAATGCTGACAAAGAGCTTACAGGAAGTGTAGTAGACGTCACGCCTGAATGAGTTGCTAAAGGCCGGTTTTGATGATTGGTCAACTCCGTTTCCTTGTGTTTGAATTTTCAAACAATAAGTAGTGGAATTATTTACAACAGAACAGTGTGATCAAGTTTAAATGTCAACCACAAACCTTTTCAGCTTCAGATTCTTTGGTGGCGTTATTAGTAAAGAACATTGATTCGAATTCATCACTGAAACCAGTTGCATCTGAAATAAAAAGTTATAGTCGTTATAGAATAATCAGCAAACTATTTGCCAGTCTTACCCAACTTGTCAGTGGTCCTGCAGGCAAATAAGATTTGTTAAATGATTCTATGAAAGGACAAAAATTTGTTTTTAACAAAATGACCTCAGGCTTAAGAATTTCTATTAAATTTTATTGATGGTTAAAGTCATCAGTAACTACAGCCACGCACCACTCATACTGCGATCATTAGTTAGTTCCTTGCTTTTAAAATGCATCAGTAGACTTTGAAGTTGAGCTAAAAGTTGCCCGTTCTGTTGCAAAAGTTGACGATTCTGTGTCTAAACAATATGTGTGTATATAAAACCACATTAAACAATATTCTTCATGTAAGGTTGTGAATGTTTATATGTTATAGTCTCAAGTACATCAATATTGTTGTGTAAAAATAACTTTTATACCACTGACCTTGACTTCAGTGTGAGCTGCAGTTTCAGCAGCAAGACGATCCTTGAGCAATTTGACCTAAAGAAAACATTTTGATATCAGATCCATAGAGCAGAAGCAGACACAAATTTTATCCCAAGCAAATATTCCTGTCCAGATTAAATTTGTAATTTCATTTAAAGCAAATTTAAATTACTTTCAAAATCATCAACGATCTACATAAAACTAGTAGGTTATCACCAATATCTAAGTTTCACACATACCAGTACCGCTACTTGTTTAATACAAAACATTAAAATCGTTATTAATATTGTATAATTAATTTCAAAATTTACAATCACATGTTCTTGTTTTTATTTGCACACATTGTCAACATGCACCGCACTGTACCTCGACATTAGCAAGTCTTTCATACTGCTTAGCTTGAAGCACTTGCTGCTTCAAATACTTAACATAATGTGAAGCATCAATATCATTGACTGGTTGGTAATCCTTCAGTTCGTCTTTTACATCTTGTTCTTCTACTGTTGTCTATAAGATACATAAAATATCTAAGCAGGCAAAAAATGTTAACCAATGACAAAGAAATAATAGAATTAATAACCATGTAGTGAATTGGAAAACTCCGAAATGCAGTGAAATGTCATATTTTGTTTCGGCAGTGTACAAATAAATAAAAACTAAATAAATGAAAAATGAAAGCTAGCTTAGTGTGGAGATTACTTATTTATCTGTTTAACGGTTAAAACTTAATACATTTGTATGTTTGGTAATCGACCAGTTAGTTGATGAAGCCTGCTGAGTTTGCAACAAATCCAAATCAGTTACACCCCGGTTGTGAACTTCAACATCATTTAAACTTTCAACTGGCTGATCAGTGGCATCTATATCAGTTTCTTCTGGATTCTGTTCAGCAGAATTGTTGGTATTTTTAGGCTGAACTTGTCTGCCAGCTTAGAAATAGAACATGGTATGATTATAAAATAAAAACACAAAGCAGCCTTGACAACGTTGAATACACCAAGGTACAGTAAAACACACATTCGCAACTGAGATCACACAAAATATGTCATTTAAGACTCAGCACAAATTATAACAGAGTTTAGCAATTAAAATTACCTTTTGATGTATGAGATTTCTTTTGGTCAGTTACTGACTGTACAGAATACGAGTTGTTGAATTTATGGCAAACTTCAAACGCTTGGCCAATTGTTTTGACAATTCTCATTGCATGGCTCTGAAAGTGATTAGTCATTAGTGTAATGGGTTAAAGGCAATAACCAAGCAAATTCAGGGTGAACTGTCTATTGTGCTAAACTATTTTCAACAAAGTTTTCTCAGCCATTGTGATACAAATAGGGCTGCAAAGGGCAAAAACAAAGCTAAAAACGTTATATAATGATATATATAAGTTGAAGCTTATACAAATATTATGTATTGCAAAGGGTTTTCCAAAGAACACAGGCATTCCTTTCAGACACTTTCAAGTATAAAATTTTAGAAGCTGCTTAATATTACCAGTTGGCCACCTTGGAACTGGAACATTTAGATAATATTAACCAAACGGTCTCAAAAACCAATCCGCTACCCAACCAAAACTGGATTGATGCGATCAGCCATCAATAGTTTTTTGCAAGAAGAGAAAAATAATGAAAAGCTATTGCCTTGTATGGATTGATGTCAACGGTCACATGACACACGTATGCAAAAAAATGCAGCATACAGACAGAAGAAACGGAGATAAGGAGAAAGCAGAAAAGGAGCACTCAGGATTAAATGGAAGCACCTGAAAAACTAACAGTGAAGCCCAGCAGTGAGCATGGAGAAAAAAAACAGGACAACATCTGGAGATTTTTAGATGAATTTTTTACATAAAGTTGTCAACTATATTGTCTAAGGTTACATTAAGTGGCTTCAACTGTACTCACACCACACTAACTCACACCTGTAATATATGATACAGTATAAATTACTACGATAGGAATTAGGAAACACTTAATTTTTTTATAAGCCTATCTACTACTGTTTTCATAATTTAATCATATGATGTATGGTTCTAGATTTCACAAAACGTAACCATTATTGCATGCATGCATGATAAATAAAAACTTCATTTAAATACATCAAAAGAATAACTCATCTTACTTTTTTTGTAGACTTGAATACATTGCAGCGAAAAACATTACTGTTGGCATCTCTGGCTATGTAACTCCAAATTTTTAAATCGTTTGAGTCATGTGAGACGTAAAATATTCTGACAAAAAGTATAAATTAGCATGCAAAATAAAAGGTTTGTAACACATGTGAACAGACCCACAAACATCTAATTTTGACTTTTACCTTTAAACATAAAAAAATAATCAACAATCAAATTTTTTTAAGTAGATGTCTACTTCTCCTACCTGTAAACTGGATTGTGGCTTATTTGCAAAGCTTGTTCATAACATGACAAATCTCTATTCTGCAAAAAATAATTGAGAGCTATATGACTGATGCAATGAGACTGTATATATGTAAATGTATACATAAATACAGTCAGACCTCGTTAATTCGGACAACTTTGTTTCGTCATAAAAAGTCCGATAGCAGGGTGTCCAGATTATTGGAAAGCGAAAAATCAATCAATCTTGAAAATGCAGAACCGTGTTCAAAAAGCAGTACGAACCTTACTCCAATTCAAAATATGCGTCGGAGTTTAAACAGAGAAACTACAACATTACTATGCGTAGATCATCAGCTTTTTTGTCAACTAACACTGTATCTAGGACAATCGTCAATCATTTTCGCTTCACTCTTAATACTCTGGTTTATGGGATTTTATTGCAATTTATAGGGCATATTTGTTCCAAAACCTTTGTGTCGGAGTCGGACAGTGGGGTTGTCGGATTAAAGGGGTAAAATGCATAGGAAGAAATCGGTTCCCGGCAGTTTTGTGTCGGATAAGAAGGATGCCGATCGTTTGAATTAACGAGGTCTCATCGTATACATTTAAAAATTAGTGTCATGCTTAATTCAGTTTCACTCCCATAATTTCTCTTTTATTAGGCTAAAGAACTGACCAGATCCATGAGATTTGTAACTAATTATTTATTATTTACTGGTTAGTCTTAGCAGACAACAGACAATAAAAAGCCATAGTTTACATCCATCAATAAGAGTTCAATTATATATTTAGTGAAAATTTAAACTCAAGTTCAACAATAGCAAATAATAAGACCTGTTTTTTCTTCCTCAGCATAACCTGGACTCCATCAACAGACACAGTCACGGTTACCTTTTTCTTCTTCACATTTTTCAATTTGAATTCGTACTATGTATGAACATAAACTGAATGTACATTGTGGTTTTTGATAAACATACTGAAACCAAAGTACTTTCTGCAATACAATAAACCCACCCTTATTTTACGCATTGCCACCACAATTTCCATTCTTCCAGTTGGTCTTGGCACATCAAGACTGCCAATATACTAAAAAAAATATATATATAACAGTTTATTATGAAATATCACAAGGTTGCAACTGAAACTTTTTGAAATACATAAACTAATCAACAGATAAGTTTTGCTTATTAAAAAATCAACTTTTAGCTTTTTTAGAGTCAGAACAAAACAAGTTGTTGGCAAAAACCTTGAAAAGGAACCATAAAAATACTACGCCTATTTACAAGGCTAAGATGGATTACTGCTTAAGTTGACTTAGAATTGTGTCTTGCGTTCGATCTGAGAAAGCGTTAATTTAGATGGTCAGTTTAGGATCAGAATTATGTGGAGTGAGGAACTGCTTTTTGCGCGTCAGTTTAGGTTTAGAACTTAAAAGTGAGGGGCAAGTCCAAAAACAGGTTGATCTTGTACGAAAGAAAACTACTCACTACACATGATAAAATAGTTTTGAAAAATAATAATTCTTGGTTAGGTAATTATAAGCAAAAGAAAATTGGCCTTAATTGTGACGTAGATCAAGGCTGTTGTGATGTCATAGGTAATCACAGACAACATTCGAAAATTCATAAATTTAGCATTACCTACTGTATGTATCTGTTACAGCTATATAGTTTGCTCTAACTGCCAATAGCTTGATGAGTTTTAACCTATTCCCCAACCACGGCAACCAGTACGGTACCGGTTTGACGGGTAGTCTGTGCAGTGCAAAGGTACCGTAACTTCACGGGCACAAATGATTGGGCTTCCGGATATTTAATGCTTATAACAATCGTAATTTGTTCAATTACAACGCTTCATGTTGCTAATTTCTTCTCATGACGCTAATTGGACATAGGCAAAACTCCTATGACCTACACTTCTGACTTCAGTTGACTACCACGTATGGAAAGCAACAGCAGCAGGATGTTGCCAAGAAAATTGTCTAATCTATGACGTAACAAGAGGCTTGATCAATGTCAGAATGAAGGTCAAAACTGAGACTTTTTGCGATTTTCTTTTGCCGAAAACTACCTTAACCACGAATTATTTTCCAAACATATTTTACTAGAATGTTAAGTTAACAGCTTTCTTTCATAAAAGATCAATTTGTTTTTGAACTTGCCCCTCACTTTAATCATATATTTCTCAATAAGGCTTTGTTATACATGGCTTTATTGTCAAGGTATGTGAAAGATAAGCATTTGTTGTAATGTTCACAATAAATTGCCCAATATACTAGTGAGACGAAATCAATAGAATGACTTGCTGTTACTTCTATATCAAACAAAGATCAGCCTACTTCAGCAGGACAAACAATTGTTATTAGCGACGCTTCTTTTTCACCTGTTGCAGGAGATGCATTGTTTTTTTTTCTGTTTTTTTCCAGCGTACTAGTAATTGCTTTTGGAAAAAAACATTGAGTAATCTATTTGCATGGCGCGGCTAACAGGTCTACCCTGGCTACCGACATGGCCGTTGGATTAGTACTGGTCTATAGCTTCAATCTGACTCACAAAACCACACATGTTGTCGAAACGAAGCAAGCGCGCTCCAAATCCTCGACGTGCTTTTTCCTCTTCGTCAAAAATGAGAGAGTCAAATTGGCGAGTCGGATTCGAATCCGTCTTAAACGCTTATGTAAATAGGCTCACTGAATGATATATACAGTCAGACCTCGTTAATCCGGACCACTTTGTTTCGTCATAAAATTTTGAATTATCGGAAAGCGAAAAATCAATCAATCTTGCAAATGCAGCACCGTGTTCAAAAAGCTGTATGCACCTTGCTCCAATTCAAAGTATGCGTATGTGTAGGAGTTTAAAGAGAGAAACTGCAACATTATTATGCGTAGATAATCAGCTATTGTTTTCGTAGTGAATCGAAACGTGAATCATTTTCGCTTCACTCTTAATAATCTGGTTTATATGATTTTATTTAGCAAGTTTGTTCCAAAACTTTTGTGTCGGAGTCGGACAGCGAGGTTTTCGGATTAAAGGGGTAAAATGCATAGGAAGAAATCCGTTCCCGGCAGTTTTGAGTCGGATTACGGTTGTTCTGGGTTCGGATTAATGAGGTCTCACTGTATATCAAATATACAAGGTAGGAAATAGATAAAATGAACTGTGCCCATGTACAAAATGAGTTATTGTACCAGATTTAGAGCCTACCATTCAAGTTAGTTGTAAAATATCACTCGTAGCCACGTAACCTGGATATGTAGAGCACACTTTGGTACAACAAAATGAATTCTTAGTAGAGGTGCATCAAAATTTTCGCAGGGTGCATTAGCTTGGCCAAATTATTTAAAAATACTTCATTCGGTTATCAGTCGAATTTAATTTCAAATTTCAATTGCAATTTGTAACCGACATAAAATAACATTATTGTCAGTTAAAAAGTATGAAAAGTTAATGAGACATTGGTGGAGCTCTTCGGTATAGTTCACTCATGAAAGTTTTATGCTAGTGATGTAAGTTATCCTCAACATTTATTGTCATAACATATTCCTTAAAACGGTATATTACACTTGTTAAAGTTCAATTCTACAACAACATAAGATATGAATATAAGCATATAAATTGTTTTAATGTGTTTCAAATACCACCTGGTTAAAAACTTATTATCAATTTTACGTTTTGGCCAACAAAAAGTGGCATGCTGCAAACCGCTGGCACATTGGTTTTCGGCTTAAACCTCAGTGTCCCAAACTTTTTAAGTGATATTATTGCAAAATGGTTTAAACACCCACAATGGGCAAGCTGGCTTGGCCACAGTACTATAATAGGTAATATGCAATTGACCTATGATTACATGGCAAGATAGAAAATCCCACATAACTGTTCAAAATTATGGCAGAGACATAAGTTTTCAGATGACGATGAATGCTACCTGACTAATTCTTTATTCATTGACTAATAAATTGGTGGTGGAATGCTCCAAAAACAAACCCTGATCGTTTGCTACAGAGCTTTTCAACCTGTGAGACTGTACGCACTAGTGCATATAGATTGGTTGTGCAATTTTGCACAGTTATCACATAACAAATCCAGATTTTTCAAAGTAGCTTCCATGAAAAAGACTGCCATTAAAAAGAGCATGGCAGAATGTTGAAGAGGCAAAGAGAAAGCAACAGCAAAGTAAGGAGTAAGTTGACATCATATCATAAGGCGATAGCTAATCTCGTTGATTTATATTTAGTTGAAAAGTAGTCGGTTGCTATTACGGACAAAAATGTGTTGACATAGAAGTGAAAATTATTACGAGTGAGTGAATTAGGGTTAATGAGGGAAATAAAATTTGTGGAAATATTTTTACACTGGTTTTGTGTGATCCGATGATTAACTTTGTATTCTCTTGAAAACGATTTGCTTTAAGATGACTCATGTACATTTTTAAATGTATATATTTAATTTAACTTTACTGCCAACTTCCAGCTCTCGATGTGGTTTTTTATGCACACATCGCTAATGAAATCTGAGGGACTGATGTTACTGGTGCATGGGATAGTATGACCTGGAGTAACCTGTAGGCTATACGTTCGTGTACTCGCACTGTTATGAGGTGGATAAGATCGAAAAAAAAATTTTTTTTGTAAATATCCTTAACCGTATTGGCTATGTAATATTCCATTTGCTTGATACGGAGCATTGCACAAACCCATAAAATTGACAAGGAAACCTTTAACTAGCCTAAACCTTACTACAGTAACGTGAATCGTATAAAAAGTAGCCTGATAAATTAGTATGGTATCACAAATTTCATTCTCGGATTGAGCAAAGTTTTTCCTCAATTTAAACTTATCAACGTGCTTGACTGGAAAGTATGGCTGTTTTCGACGAGAACTTGTGTGTGCAAGGACACAAATTTTGGTGTGATGGTGTGCACTGAAGCCTCAATTGTTTGTTTCTTTATTACAAATTGGCATTCAAGCAACCAGTTATCCTTATTTACTTAATATAAATCAATAGGAAGATAAAAAAGTTCGGCAGGTGCTTTAATGAACCTCGTGCATGCAGGTGTCACACTTTCCTCCAAGACTACAAAGTTTGGCATAGGCGCACTCAATACTGCTTTTCATGAGCTTTAGTATCGCACTTATAAGATGAGGTATTTAGCACTTAATGACTTGGACAAAACTTCTGTGCACTCAATTTTCAACTGATTTAAAGATTGAATAAGTCAAACTGTGTCCATCACTGTGTAATTGCGCACCTCAGTGTGTACTTCTATTGTGTCTGAGCAATTTTGCGTACAGCAGTTGTTATTTTCGGTTGTTTGGCACACCCAAGATCTTGCTGAAAACGGTCATACCCTTAAAGTTAATTAAAGTTTGAAAACCAATTTATAATAAATAACAAAAAATTGAGGCTTCAGCGTATGCCATCATGCCAAAATATGTGTTTTTGCACGCATAATTTCTTGACAAAACAGGCATACTTTCCAGCTAAAGTCGGTCTAATATACCAGTGCACAACTACAGAATGCCTTTGTATACTAAACCCCAGTTACTTAAATTGTGACGTCATCTAGTTGTGCACTTGTGTACTAGACCTCTAAAATGATGGGGTCGTGATTATAATCTCAGTCAACTCTGTTACATTCATAATAATATCAAAAGCAAAAATTGCCATACCTTTGCTTTAAAACGAATTCCATGCTGAAACGCCTCCTCACCATAAATTCTGTTGTCAAACGAATCGTCCACCGGATCATAGTGTTTTCTTTGCAATAATCGTGATGGCATAATTATATGTCACACCAACTACGTATACCAAGGCCATGTAGTAATACTAATGCATTGCTGTGCACTATTTTAAACAGTACCAACAATGCGTAATTTGACGACCAATTCACTCAGCAGGTATTCACGGTTTTCCTGACAGCCTAGCCTAGTCTAATACTGTACCTGTTTGTTCAAGACCCCAGCATCCACCTTACAGCACAGTCAAAACATAGATACTATATAAACACGTGTTTATAAAATATCTATAAGTGAAAACGAATAATTATAAATAAACCAAGGCGCACATGTTCCGAAATGTTCATAAACTCCGGTTGCAAGTTTCAGAATTTTTCTGACGATGATTTGGGAAAGACTTAACATATTAGAGCTATGCTTAGCTTTCAGATGATGTTAAATTTTGTATATAGGCCGACAGAATACTTGTTGCATGTTTTCTGAAGTTGCTTTACAACAGATTAGTGGCCATGCTTCCAAACTGGGATACAGTAAAGTAAGTGACTTTCCATGAGAGTGTGATATAAAGACATCAGTGCAGCTTTATTTAAATAAGGTTTAATTTTCTGGTCATTGTCAAGTTAGTTCTTAGTTTACGTATACAGGTAGTAAATAATTGAATTGGGTCTTTCAAAACAGATTTTCATTTAAACTTATTCCGAAGAACATGATCTCTTTAACAATTTGAATTAGAGAGATGTAAATCTTTAGAGGTTTATTATGATAAGAACTCCTCGAAGAGTTTGAAAAGATTATATTCAGAGATGATTTGTTAGTCGAAAGCCAGTTGGGTATGTGTTCCAGTTCATTATTTGCTTGAGGTGTTACGTCATAGAGGTTTTTATCATACATTACTGAGTCACACAATTTTAGACAATAACTTGAATCATTTAGGCCTACGTAATTTAGAAACAGTAGCGGACCCATATAATTGATCCATATGTGGGACGCCTGTTCTGCTTGTGCATTTAGTGGTGGAAAGTTGACCGCGATAGTTTACTAGTTGCCGACGATTGCGCAGGCAACTTTTCAAACAATTAAGGAGGATTCTTCTGATACCGTAATACTGAACCACGAAAATCGTAAAGTATACGTCACAACGCTTTGCTACAACTTCATGTTAAAAGACCTTGACGGTTAGCCTGTAGCGATTACTGGCTTATTGCTTTTAAGGAAAGCAAACGGATATCGTATCGTTTATTTTTCGCCGTTGACTGTAAAAAGCAAAAAAGTATGGCACTAGCTTCGCTGAAGACTGGCCAAATAAGAAATATGCTCACAAACAAGCAATGAACGGGAAAAAGCGGCCAAGCTGTGAGTGCTTGGACGTAAAGGTATGGTTCGTTCTTACTAGGAAGAAGTTGTGACTACACTATTAATTCGCGGCATCGCTTTTCAGGACATTTGGCAAACACCTTACCAGGTAGACTAAGCAGAGAAAAGCCCTGATAACTAAAGCACTCCTTTTGGTATATTGGGAAGATGACACCCATTTGGTAATAATAATTAATCTCTGGCGTTTTCACCTGAAACCCATGCTACTTGACACACGCTGGTCAGCCAAAGGATTGATTCCTCGTCGATCCTTCAAAATTCCAGGTCGAGATTCATCACACCCAGCCATCTTACCAGTTTTCAGAGGTCTTACAGCTTGCGTAACTTTGGCTTCAGTGAGATTAGTTTCTTTCCCAAAACCTCGGCCAATCGTTTGTGTGTCAGTTGATGTTTCAGAGACACGTTTCAACAGTTTATTGAAGTATCCTCTCCATCTACCAAGGATTCGGTGAAGATTGAGACCTCCCTGTTGGTCTTTGATAACATTTTGCAGCAGATAATCTTTTGCCCCACATTCTACGGGCAGTTTGCCAAAATACTGTATTAGCCGTGTTATAGTCCGGTTCTTAGTTTTGTCCAAATTCCTTGCAAGTCTGCTTTTTGGATTGTTTCACTGTTTGTGTTGCAATTTTTGCGTCGCAGAGTACTGAACTTAGCAAAGCAGACGATGACTTGTCTTGGAGCCAGACTTTGTAAACCGACTTCTTTGCTTGAACAGCTTTTTTAATCCCTTAATTCCACCATGGGGTTCATTCTCACTATTTCTCGCCAAACGTAGCCGTTTCTACCTGACCCCACACACACTCAAGTATAACAAATGCTAAACTTGCGGCTTTAAACAATGATCATTACACCTTGATGACTACCGTGCGTTCAAGTTCCTTGAAGTTACAGTGGACATCTTGACGTGGGTTTATTGGGGACCACCCTCTGCTGGGTAGCCTCAACTTCACCCACAAACTCGAGACATTGTTAGGCTGCATTTGGGACATACACTTGTAAACAAAATCGGTTTGGGCCCTAGATCTTAAGCTTCAACATGCCTTCAATGTCCAATAGCAAGTTTTTTTGCGTGAATTTGTTTCCCATATTTTCTTGTTTGCTTGGTTTTTAGAGTTAAGTGTGGGATTTATAGTGGTGTTTCTAACTATTGTTCAGTTTTTTTTGTCGGACCGATATACTGTATAAACTGAACATAAGTCTTGCTTGTTGCACTTGCCGTTTTTACCCCTTATTGTTTGTCCACAGAATTATTATTTCGCCCAGCAATATTACAATTGTTTGCAATTCAGTTTTTGCTCCCCCACAGACAATGATAAAAGTAAACGATACGATACGGTGTTGATACTAAAAAAGTTGCCATTAAATATCGCAGAAAAAAAGGAGAATGATTGAATGGGTGAATTTAAGCACAGTAATGATGAAAAGTACTTGAGTTCAGTCAAAAATTTGAACGCAAGTCTTATAAGTTACACAACACAGTCACCTGACTGGAACAAAGTAGAATATAGATGTGTTAACTGTTAAGTATAGGCTACTGCATGATAGTTAAGTAAATAGGGTAATCAACTTCAATTTAAACAAATATATGACGTTTTTGACAAGTTGCGTATACTTCAGAATGAAAAGAATATTTCTGCGCAGAAAATGCGCCTTCTTTCCCCTTTCCTATACAATCATTTTTTCATGGCAAGTATCGCTTAGTATAGTTATTTAAAACTTTTTAGATAGGCCATAAGTAAGCAGAAAAGATTTACGTCGCCTATTATTTTAAAAAAAGCAAAGCTATTAACCGTGCATAATCTTTTCCAGATTCTGCATGAGTCAGATTTGATTCTTAGAAAATCACAATATACACAGAGAACGGTAAGCCCAACATGCTTTGCCTAATTTTTATGTACACACTAAGAAAATAAATATATAGCTGGTATCAGTAGACTACGTGTTTTTAAATGCGTCATCTGAGTTTTTATCACATATACTTGATTTAACAATTCAAACATTTTTTCTTATGATTTAGTTTTGGTTTTACAAACAACTACCATATAAATGACCGGTACAACTGTTGCTTCCGTCATGTGTTCCACTATCAAAAGTAAGATTCTGTTTATGAGAAAAGTTGACAATGTTTGGGTTGCCATCGATTCTTGCAGTTTTCACAGTATTTTATTGTTTTGGCCTAGCAACACCGCAAACATTTCACCATGATGATGATGGAGCTATTAACGCAAACCATTTTAAACGGCAAATATCGATGATGAGACGAGCGGTTGACAGAGCATTGACAAATTACGTAAGTAACTGAAATAAATGCTAATGTGTACCTTTATTAATAATATAATTAAGCAATGGAAGTTTTTTTTATATATTTTTGCCGAAACACATTTGTATAGGATTCTTCAAATCAGAGTGACGGGTATGTAATTTATTCAAAAAGCGGGCGTAATGCCGTTTATTTTTATCAGATTTCTGTAGAAATGGGCTGTACAAATTTGGAAGCTTGCAGAAGACCCATAACCAGCTTGAGATTGTCTGTTCTACCAACACACGTGTTCAAAAGAGTTAGTACATGTCGACTAAAGTTTATGTAAAAATTTTAAGGAATATATAGCAAACAAAATATAATTCGTATTATCAAAAATCGTTTTGTTTGTATAATATGATGTGATGAATGAGATATGGCCACTTCGAGCAAAGAAAGGAAAGTTACAATAACAAATAACTTTTTTACCCAAATAGAGAGGAAATCAGAACTGGATGGAAACATTTGGAAAAAGTTTGGACGGTTTGCAAGTTTTCAATTATTATCTGTACCATGTGTTCAAATATGCAGAAGGGAACATGCCAGGAACAGCCGCAATAAGCCTTCATGAAGTCTCAGTTTTATTGCAACAGTTTATACCCTCGTTTAAATACTACGTAAGTATTTTTGTTTGTTATTAAGTCATTACTTTTAGATTATTTCTTACATAATTATGTCGTATTGTGAACAGTTTCTGAACTAAACTTTTCTTTCTGATTTTTAACAATAATTTTCACCCCATAAATTTACTTATTTGCAGATGGAAGACACTCATTGCTTGCAGATCAACTTCCGGGAGATTAACGACTATCCTGACTGTGGCATTTGCTCCCAGTACAGCCTGCCGAGCAAATCACTGGAAGTTGTCCGGAACTATTATTTCATGATGCAGTTTTATGAGTATCTAGGAGATTTTCACAACAATTTCAATAAATTTCTGTCCCATGTGCACCACCTCCATTATTGCTAAATATCAGCAGAGTCCTACTGCTTAAATATTGCTCTAACACACTTCTAAATTAATGAGTCTTTGTCCCGTTGTTTATGCCGGTTTTTAAAAGCAACGTTTGTTTCGATGCCCAAAGAATTTCGTTTTATTATTTTTTGCTCTATATTGTCATGATTGCATAGCTATAGTATAGACCGTATGTGTATGTGTGATACATGAAAACTATTGTAAACATGTAAAACTCTAGCAGTTTGTGAACATATTTATCCATTAAAAGGTTTCATGCAAATCATGCTGTTGCACTCTTACTGCCGCAAGCTGTTACACCGACAACGTTACATTCGAAGGCGTTTTAACCAGCATAACGAAAAAGTGAGATTATGTTTATGATGCGACAAAAACCGATCATAAATTCATTTTTACGGCGAGTCGTACTGTAGAACACCAAGTACAAAACTTGCAAAATAATAAAAAAAAAACATTCGATTAAGACCAATAACACCAAGACATAGTCAAATGCTTAACAAGGCCAAGAAGCTTTAAATTTTGAATAGGTGCTGGTTAACAAAGCAATGTCAATCTATAAACAAAGTGTAGCACACCAGACTTATTACAGATTTATTACAAAAAAACACAGACCAATGCCGAACGAAAAGCACATACACTGCTCAATAAAGCTTACTGTGAATATTACAAAACCGAAAAACTTGTCTGCCTAACAGTTGCGCCTCCAAAGTATTTCGATTTGATTAGCTGCGTTGTGCTACAAAATAGACCTAAAGTAAAAATGTTGATTACGTCAACAGTGTCAAAGCAAACCAATAAAGCAGCAGAGAGTAAACTAACAAACAATACAGTTAGGTCGCCTACCATCACAATCACAAACTTAATACAATTTTCCTAAAACAATCCAACACAAAGTGCGAACATAGAAATATTTCACCCTGAAGCAAGTTATAATAACTATAGCAATACTAACTATATACAATATATGATCACTATTGCAACAAACAAAACGTTAAAATGTATGATGAAGCCGACTTAGTTAAAATACAAAAACGATTAGCCTATATAAATGAATAGTTTCGTGTGTAGTAGGCCTATAGCCTATGACCAAACTCGGATCGGTAAAACATGCAAAGTGTTGTAGCTGAAGAGTGGTAAGAGAGCCGGTCTCGCAATGACACTAACCCATGTTCAATCCCAGCCGAAATTTTCATTGTCTTTGTGCAAGGCATTAATAAAGTTTTCTACTGCTTTGTGGATCTGACGACGCAGTTCAAAATTCTTGACAGGCTACTAAAAATAAAACAACCAGAAAATGTTGGTGGCCGAACAGCAAAGAATCATCGCCGAGTTTTAAGTCGTGCAAAGAAAATCCTTCAGTCCAAAGATAAAGATTCTGATATCATACCATATACTTCCTCTTCAACAAACTTGTAAAGCAGATAAATTTTTTTCTGCAAACGTTTTTCCTAATACCGACTATGGAGATCTTTAGAAACTTAAAACTGACTTTAATTCTGATTTCAGATTAAAGTGTTTCGTAATAATTAGCAAAAAATTTATTTTAACGAAAACTTTTTTTTGCACAATTATAGATATGAATACATTTTAAGTTAAACATTCTTAGAAAAAGTTTATTAAATTTCAAAACTATCAAACTTTTCTCATGAAATGAAATGTTTCAAAGAGACTTAAAAGCATCTTATTCTTCTTTTGGATGAGAAATTTTTAAAGAATTAAAATAAAATAAGTTAAGTTAGATAACTTATTAAATCAATGCAACAAAAGAAGATAGATTGCAATTTTAACGACTTCAAACAAAAAGACAAATAATGCGCATTGGTCTTTTTTTTAATCTTTCCACACAAAATAAATGAGGATTTTAACTTATTGAAATAAAATATTTTCGGCTATAAACTTTAAACAGTTTATGAAAATAATTTTTGTCAAATTTCAATCTATTGCATGCATGGTTGCTGAACGTTGTTGTATAAAATTGGAATATGGAATAAAAAATACGAGATATAATATATGTTGGTTTGGTGTCTCGCAGCTATCGACAGCTGTCTGCTATAAGGACAAAACTGGTTCGTTCGGAGCTAAATAAAAAAATGTCGGTGACTTATTTCAAGTTAATACCAAATGTATACTTTTAAAATAGACAAATAAACGACAAAGATAAGTTATCTTGGAACCTATAATATGTAAAAAACAAATACCAACGTTGTTTATTTATTTAAACTAAATCAATTTATAGGCAAAAGCAAGATTAGATTCCGTCAAAAGGCACCACGCATATTTGCTTGACATATATGTTACGTACACGAAGAGACGCATGCGTTACGGATCAATACGATTTTCGAAATTAGAGGAAACCGTTTTTTATTGTTATTTATTTCAAAACACAAAGCCTACAAGTCATAAGATTATTAGCTATAACAGACTTGTATACTCCGCCCTATATTTAGCATATTGTATGTGTATACCCTATACAATCAGCATTATTCTAGGCAACACACATGTTGCACGCATGGCAAAGAAAAACACTATCGTGTGTAGTCCAACGATTAACTGTCATCCAGTGTTGATTCCTTAACGTGGCTAATAAAATGATTAAATTAACCTGTGATAAATTATTAACCGCTATGGGCGTCGTCGGTATATTTAGTGGCCACTTATCAGCGTTTGTGAAATTACGGTAAAAGTTGTAGGCTATAGTCTAGCCATAGACTTTTGCTGCATTTCTACAATTCAACTTCTGTGTTGTGACGTCAAGTAGGAATCGAGTCATTGTGACAATGATATCAACTAGTAGTTCGACTTTAAAAATAACAAATAAAGCATCTATTCTATATTAATTATACGGATTTCAATAACTAGCTGGACGGTGGCATTAGCCTACAAACTGACGCTACGAAAAAAGGAAGTTTAGTCCTAACTGAAATTACAGTATAGCCTAGGTCCTAGGATATACTGGTAAATAATGGTAACAGCCTAACGGAAGTTTCCTTTCAAAAATTAAAAATACTTACTGATTTGCGCCTGCAATGTTGAATTGGCGTGTATGAACATTTTATGGTCATTGGAACTAACTGTCTAACACACATACGTAGGCATATGCACCACAAACATTGGGCACAGTAAACCATCTCTCCTGATCCACAGTTATAACTTATACGAATGTAAACTTTTCACTTACCAGTTATACATACAACCAACTCGCTCGGTCAATTTAAACCAACGTAATACCCGCTCGCAAAACACCTATGTGTGACCACATTTATCACTTTACTAAATACAAGCTTATTCATGAAAAATATAACTGGAGCCAGAGATCGTACCGAAGTTTCCATGCATCGGGTGTATTTCGAGGCAAAATAAAACGGTGGACTGACACTCGTATTAATTTTTTTTATTTCGTTGTCTTTTACTTTAAAAATACTTTGATTAAGACATGGATTGGGCCCATGGATAAAAGTGAGTCAGGGGGCCCTTTCGTAAAATCTATCAGTGTACGTTATTATATGTAGGCCTACTTAAATTTTAACCAACAATCTTTTGTCATGATATTAATGATACGAAAGTTTCGAAATGCTTTTCACGTGAAATTGTCACAAAAATACCTTGTTCTTCACGAAACCCTTAGTCCTATAAATTAATTGAATCGATCAGTCATACAGACTGTTGAATGGTGACGAAGTGTTTCAGTGATTTTTTGCAGACTGGCAAAAACAGATTTCTTTAATTCATCAACAAGAAATTATATGTTTGGTTCTTTTACTCGGCATTAGTTATTTTGTTCAGTTGAAAGACATAACATTCGGATTTGCGGAAATATGAAAACCTATTATTGGTATTCCCACGATTCCAAATCTTTTCTAATTCGGTACGAGATTTTATTAATGCTGCGATAAGTTACCAGTAAAATTGATTCTTCAAGTTGTTAGGGACATAAATTTAAACGATATAGGCCTACAAGCTACTTCTTTAGAAGCGGGAACGTAATTATTCTGTTAAGTAAATGCTATATTACGCCGTTAACGGCCAAAACTCCAGAATCAACTACATTTTGCATCATGAAAATGCGGATCAGATCGAAGCGGTATTGAGAGTTTAGAATGCCGTCCTTACTTCTATTATGACTAGAGCGCTGGGTTTGCCGTAAAACGGCCCGTTTTTAATACACAGCGCTATCGCCAACGTTGTAATACCCTAGGGCATGGCATTAACGACGCTTGCTTCTGATGAACAGTTCCAAAATTTGTGCATTACAACATAAAAAACAAAAAATGTGTATCAATCGGATCTTGCACAGCGGCCGGTTCGAGTGATAAGGAACCAAGTCGCTCAATCACTTTCCTCAGTCAGAGAAATACCTAGTAACTATCTCACCGTATGTAGACCACGAAGCCTGTAGTTAAAGATAGAATAGAATAATTAGCAAGCAAAATGCCGATTTTAGCTATTTCATTTATTTTTTGGATTTGATTTAGAAGGTAGATTTAGGTTACTATGTTATAACATTTAAGTTAACATCACGTGCAGAGAAAGAATGAGATGTATTCAAGCGAAACAAAGTTTAATACAACAAAATTCGGTGTCAAGTTATATAATTTACCTCGGTAGTATAACGCAATAAAAACATCAGATTAGCTCAGTCATAGTAAAGAAAGAAGGTTTCACATAAACGTGCATTATGAAAAACTAGCACAAGCTAACAACATATTGTCTAAGGCTTGTAGGTGGCAATTGTGGATGTGCACGGCACCAGTTTCCCAACTCATATATGAAAACAACTTAAAGCTACAGAATCTGCTGAAATCTTGATATTTATCCTTCATGATACTGTTATGAATGACGGCCTTCACAGGGTAACCACCTGAGATCCACAACTTGGGCGATGTGATCGGAAGAACAAATTGAACTTGGCAAAGCTGTTTCGCTAATTACTAGCTTATGGTCAGGTTGGGGTAGGACCTGAAACAAGTGTACAAAATTTTTGACAATAGCTTAAAAACACAGATTTAAAAATAACTTAGTGCAGCAAACAATAATAGTTTATTGTTGATACTTTTGCTGAACCTTGAAATTGTTTAAAAATAACAATACCTAAGCTTACAAACCGTTTATACTAATGCTATTTAAAGCTTTTAATTCAAACTCTTATAATGACAAAAAAAGGTCGCACATTGTAAGATGTATTGTACCATTACTGAAATTTTGTTCTGTACTGTACATTACACTATTACATTTTTTTTATTTATAATTCTACGACATTTGCATTCAATTTTGAAAGAAAACCAAGCACTTTATTGAAAACAATTTGACTACAAGATCCCCAAAATTTTTACACCACCCACCGATGGTCATCAGTAAATTTGTTTGTACTACCTGTGAAGTGGTGTGCTGTAGGAGTCATATTGGTCAAAAAATAAGATTTCTCTGATTTCGTTAGATGCTTTAATAGGGCTTTAAAAAACCTATTTAGACCAATCAGAGGCAGAATGGTTGGTTTTCTTTACTTGCCTGGGAATTCCCATAGCAGTTGGCGCATTTTAAAGTTCCAGGTTGTGCGGAAAACTTTTAGGTTTAGGAAAACCTTCAACCAAAAATCCACTTTTGACTTTGGGCTTATGTAACGGGATACAGTGATATGAGATTTTTACCATATTCCAGTATGAGATTGTATCAGGCAAGCCTACTTTACATGCAATATTTCAGGAATCCCCATGGGGCGATTTTCGAGTAATTGCATTTTTAATAATTTTACTACATAAAGCAATAAAGAAAGAAATTGACCTTTTTTGAAACCCATATGCCTCCTCTATAACATGTTCCCAGTAAAGCATACAACGATATTCATTGCTAGGGTGAATGTCTTTATCTTTCATTAACACGAAAGTGGGTTAGTTGTTAAAGTAAACTCTGCTTAATAAAGCATTCATTTATGGAGCAAACCACTTTTTAGAGCAGTTACTGCTGTTGCAAAACAAACAAGGACTTTCCTCTTATAAATTTACCGCTTATAGTAGCACCCACAATCACACCACTTTATATTTGCGGATAAATTAAGTTGCATTTTAAACTACATGCAGCCAAATTGAATTACTGGTAAGCAAGAAAAAACTTTAATAATTGAAATAAATTTTAGCAAATTTAAAAATCCGTTTTCATTGAAACAAATTTATATAAATTTAATTGAAGTTCAGTCATTTTTAAAAAATTCATACAAATTCAAATAAAGTCTAATTTTTATTTCTATTAATTCTAACTTCAAATTTTTTTAAAAATCATTATTAGTTTTCATCATATGATCAAATTTAGTTCTCTTTACAAGCGCACAATAAGTGTCTTTTCTGTTCACAAAACTCGCATCAATCTTTTTCATGGCATCTTTGAATCAGAAGGCAAGTTTTTCTGATCAAATGACTCAGAACTCACTTTGGGAAATTACTTGGAGTGAATTATGTTGTAAATGTTTCCATATGTAGGTTAAGTACAGTTTTCATGCCTTGATATCATCGATGAGAAGAACAGTTTTTGATCATTTAATAATTCTGTATGTTTCATTGGTTTTACCTCTACCTTGTTAGTTTTCTATCAATCTTTCACAACTTCAAAGAAGTTAGTAAGTATTTAAGTTCACAACATTGGTACCTATTTTAATCCCAAGTTCCCCCTCTCGGTTCTTACCTTTTCAACTTCAAACTGCTCTGGATTAATAAATATATAGTCCAAACACCCTGAGAAACCAGCAACATAATTGGTATATCGAGGAATGCCGCATGCACTGATAAATTTCATATCATGAGACAAGCAAATATCTGTTCCGTGATACGTTTCTATTCCACCTGCATAAAAATTAATAAAAATTGTTACAGAATGAAGTTATAGTGAATGTTAGTCTTTAGAGGTTGGTGTAATAAATGTACTTACCTGAATACCAATCGGCATGATTTGCTGGTATTCTCCCAGTTAACATATACTCGACTAGGCCAGTACGTGGTTTGCTGTTCAAGTCGCCACATACCATATAGGACACATTTAGACTTCTATCTGCGCTTTGTAGTTCATTCACTTTTTTATTAACTATATTTAAAATGACTTCCATCTAAGAAGACACAGTTATATACTTCAATGAAAAAATTGCGATGTACCAACTAAAATTGAAATATTTGTGTGGAGTACCAAGCAAAAACTTTTGAAACTGGAATAAAGAAATTGTGTGATTAGAAGACAACATACAAGTTATTTAAGTTTTTTGTCAGACCTGAATAAGACGAATATGTTGTGCTTGAGGATGAAAATAAAGATGTGTGTTTGCAACGACAAGATATCTTTCGGGAAATTGAACCGATTGCAAAACAGCAACCTAAAAATCATGAAAATCCTATTTATCGCTCATTTAATTGGCATCCAGGCAGGATAGCGACTGTCAAAACAGCGACTGTCATAATGGCGACTTCATAATAGCGACGTAATCAAGTGAGCGACATTCCAAACAGCGATTGTCTAAATGCCGACCGCATTAAAACAGCGACTGTTATGATAGCGACTTAACTAGGCTTACCATATTTTTTTGATTGAAAAGCGGGACGCTTCAGAACAACAAGCCCTGGAGAAAGATTCAGGAAAACGGACTGCAACGGTTATATGTGCAAGACGACAATATTCGGATGGCACTGAAAATGCTCCTTGCTCTTGCCTTTCTACCAGTGGATGAAGTGAGCGATGCCTTTGATGAATTGGTGGCAGACTACCCAGCAGAAGTAATGCCTCTCGTAAATTACTTCGAAGACAACTACGTGGGCCGAAGAAACAGACGGGGAGACAGACGACAGCCATTGTTTCCCGTACATATGTGGAGTGTGAAAGCCAGACAAGATGCGGGACTGCCACGAACCAACAACCAGCTAGAGAGTTGGCACAATGCGTTTCAGGGATCAACGGAAACTCATCATCCTTCCATCTTTCGATTCATCGAAGCTTTAAGACGGGAGGAAGCCCTTCAACGGGCAAACCGAACCCAGCTACTACAAGGCAGAGACCTGACTCAGCGAATGAAAAGATACGTGACAATGAACACACGAATCACTGTTGTACAGCAAAATCGAGGCCAGTATGATCTGCGGCAGTTCCTTCGAGCCCTTGCTCGCAATTTAGAAATAAACGTGTCTTGATTTTTATTGCATTTTTATTTTATTTTATTGCTTTTTAAATCATGTGACTTCATGTGACTATGGATAGTCCAAATAAAATGTTGTTTTAAAGTCCCTTTTGGTTTCAATCTTTCACTACGCAGTATTTGCCTGTTTCTGCGTGCATACGTGTGTAGAGAGGTGTGGGGGATGGAAGTGCGTGTGCGCGTAAGCCTTGGATTTAATAAAAGAAGTGAGGTCGCTGTTGTGGCAGTCGCTGTTTTAAATGAATCGCTGTCGTGTAGTCGCTCTATTGACAGTCGCTGTTTTAAATGAATCGCTGTCGTGTGGTCGCTCTATTGATAGTCGCTGTTCTGACAGTCGCTATTTGGAACCCGAGCCCATTTAATTAGATTTAACAATAAGCCAATATTATTTCTATGTATCCTACCAAAAAGATATAATTATACCTTATTAAAACTTTTAAATGTTTTCATCACAGAAATGATTGTTTCACATAAACAAATATCAACCAACAAATACTTCTACCATCGCAAAGCTTTAACCATTAACACAGGAATAATAACCTCGGGAAAAAATTACTATCGTTTATTTTATCTTATTGTTATGAAACTGATGTTCAGGTTTAAAAACATAATTGTTGTGTTTTGGTGGGTAGCGGTCTTTGTGTAATGAATTAGGCAATTTCGGCAACTAAAGATACACTCCTCAGTTTAGGTGGTGATTTATTTTTTGCCATTTCTTAATTGAGTATGTTCTTCTTCTTCCATGCTTCTGTTTATAACTTGAAACATTATTTTTGATGTATAATGTTAATGATGTTTGTTTCGTAACAAGGTTTGTAAGAAATTTAGAAATTAAATCAAGCCAAGATGAGGCAACCAATCAGAACAAAAACAAGATGAATACCATGAAACCCTAATCAAGAAATTTATAGGTCGCTTATCCCCTAAAGCAGTTGGCTCTTGATTTCAGCAAAACTTCACATGCATTTTCATTCGGTAACTATTTTTCATTATTCTAATGCTGTATCTTTATCTAATCACGTGCAGCTGGTAAATATAACATTGCCTGGACATTGCTAAGTATAACACTTACAACATAGTTTTGGATTAGAGTTTTCATTTGACAAAAAACTGAAGCATATACACTGCCCTATTCTAAAGACTGCAATTAAGTGACAAATGTGTTGAGATAAGAACTGTGAACTTTTGCAACGCTCTGGCGCGATTACAAATAAAATAATGTTTTGGTACAGACCAGTCAGAACACCTACCAAATAACATAACTAACTTTTTAGATATCGTCGTAAAGTTATTTTTGCTGGTAGCTAGAGGTTCTTACATTCCTTCCTTGAAACACTTTAAAGCAAAGGAAAGTCTGCAGTATAACATTCCCCCTACGTAAAATTTCTAAGCACAGGATGGCACCAAAACATTTATGCAAAAAGACGAATCTATGACGTTTTCGAGACATCACATAACAAATACACATTGGATGGGCATACATATTAACAAAGCTGCAAAGTGCTTGGGACAAATTTAACAGATATGGCATAAAGGCATTGTTTCCGAAACAGGGTGTCACAAAATTTCAAACAAACAAAGGATTAGCAATGCAATCTTTTAATCACAAACAATTTTGCTTTGTTTTAAAAACCCCAAAGTAGACGTTTTTTACTTTATCGAGGTAATCAGCTTATTCGTAAATAATGCAAAAAAATGGTAAGCTTTTTTGGGTGCCGCAGACTTTTTTAAGGAAAAAGGATGTCGTGAACCAAAAAGGGTTAGAACCTAGTGTGCTAAGAAGTTAATATTTCCTTGTGTACTACATGTTAAGTGCTTCCTAGTTTCTACTACCTTCTAGATAATAAAAATTACATCTCACCAAAACACAGCTGCCACGAGATATTACTCGATGATAGAATGTATTATTATTTTTCAGTAGCTGACCAACTAAATCATGGATATCATCTTGTTGTAATGATTCCCGAAGAACTTTATTTTCAACCGATACAAGTCTGAAACGTTCAAGCACTTATTTAAAAAGCAGAACTTGCATACTGCATGTTATTTCTGCAATGAAACAGAGCTGGCACCTGAATTTATCACGACTGTAGAAAATTGAACCACCTTCATTAGTTTGTTGCTTGTTACCAAATATTGAAGCATAATTTTGCAATGACATGGTTGGTGACAAGTAATCTTCGAAGACAAATCGGTCAACCTCTTGCAAGAAAATGATGTCACTATGGTAGCCTAAAGATATTAAGCGAAAAATTATGTGATTTCAGACAAAAACTTCACACGTTAAGGTAATAAATATTACTGCAAACGTGAATTCAGAGAAAACTGAGTGTTTTTCAAAAAATATTACCATAGAGTTCCTTTTGTAGTAGTTGGATCCTGTAATCTATTTTCATAAATTCATTAGAACAATATGGGAAGAGTAAAGTCTTAGCCGTGTCTGTTTCAGCATAGCAATCTGCTAGTATGTTGTAACACACAACTCGAACGCTGTTGCAATAAAAAAATATGCATCCTGTATGAAAACTCCACTTTCTTATGATCGTTTTTAAAACTAAAATTATGCACAACATTGTATACACCGCCATGGAAAATACTTACAAGTAAAAGTAGAACATACATTCTGTAGAAATTTACTTTATTTAACTTGAATAGATACCTATCATTTGGACATCTTCCATTGATCAATTTATGCCTTTCATCAAATATACACATGTTGGGACCAGCTTTAACACTTCCGCTAACAGTTTTACCACACTGAACACCACAGTGTGATTTGTTTGCTTGATACTTCTCATTTCCAGGTGTAACTGAAAGTCCAATCCTATGGCCAATGTCATCAACTGAAGGGGTGTACGTCTAAGAACATCCAACTAACCTGCTATAATTTCCATGTACAACAGCAGCCTATTTAGCATTACCAACAAACTCAAAAATCTATACTTTAATATAAAATAAACATGTACTTCAAAATTAAACTAACTAAATACAGTAGCACTCGCTTTAGTCGCCTTTGGCTATTTTTCTGCATATCGCTTGGTACCGGCTGAGATTCTATTACTTTCAATATTATCAAGTTCGGCTAAGTTGTCTTCGTCTATCGTGCTACTGTTTTTGCTAACTATGATCGGAAAAATTTGCTTAAGTTAGTCAGGCAACTAAAAATTTGGCAAGTGTAATTACATTGTAAACTTTTCATCTGCTACAATTACATAAAACTTGTTTCGCCTAGTTATATACAATCGTTAGTGGTGTAACATAACCCCATTGTGCATGCATGGAAACAATATTTTATCATTTTACACTGGTTTATCAGGGCAATGCAAAACAGCAAAAACAAATCGCCCTAAATCTGGACAATACTGTATCATTAACAATTTAAATGAACACTACATTATTGTACAGAAACTTCCTTTGTTTTGCATATTTCATTTCTTAAATATTCAGCATTCACAGAAAGAGGTTTTTGAAGTTTGCATAGGCCTGAGCACATTAATGTGTTTTTTCTTAAATCACCACTTTTTCTATACCACTTGTAGTGGCGACTTCGACAAACTCTACCGTATAGTAAGTCACAACAATAATATGTATGTTAACCTGGCTTTGTCCAACTTCATTCCATTCACTTGAGTTTTCCAAATTCATATCATGATGAGCACATTCTGTAGCATTGTCAGTTTCAACAAGATTTGAAAAGTCTTTATGCACAGTGCGATACCATGTGAACCTAAAACCACAAAAGATTGGTCTTGTAGCTCATATACATGTATATTACACAGCCATTTCATTGTTTTCATCAACATTCGTAATCACATTACTTACAAGAATAATAATTATTTAAAAACACTTATAATGTACAGTAAAAAATACGTAGTAAATTTCAATGTTTTTATATTTGTATAACATAGTTTACCAGGTTATATAAAACTTAAAAAAAGGTTTAATAGAACTGAACATCAAACAAACTTTACTTTGACTCATTGGCAGTGCTATGACGAAATTGAAGTCTTGGATACATGGTCATTCCAGCCAATGGAACTGAACTGAGCTTAATTTGAGATATTATAGGTGGGTTGTACAAAACAGGATAATGATCGTCATTGATTAGCAAAAACTTGGTTTGTTTCCACGCTTCAATGCTTAGACAATTCAGAGATATCTGACAATTAAAATTTAATGTTACTCGTTTGTGAAAGTTATCCAAAAAAATATACTGAAATCAAAAATTTTTTTATTAAAAAAACAACTAGGGTGATAAAAAACATTTTGTTCTTGGCAAAATTGAATATGAACTAATAATTAATGTTTTGTGTAAATTTTAAATTTCGAAACAGTCAGAAAGCATTTTCCAAAATTTGTGATTAATTTTGGTGACATGTTTTCACCAGTTAACCTCTTTCTCTTCAGCATCTAAAAGACTTATTTTGGGATTTGCCATAACTTCATCATGGACACTCTCAGCACCTTCAACCTTTTGTAATTTCTTTGGAGGCTTTTTCTTCTTTGGATTAAGAGTTGATATCATTCTAGAGACAGTTCGTTCAAGTTCCTCATCAATTGGTCTATTGAACTTTACAAAAAGTTGCAGGTTTTTAAGCAAGTAACTACTGACCCGAGTATTAAGGTGCACCATGATATTTTAAAATCTTTTGCTTCCTTTCATATTTCTCAATTTGAAACTATGCAATCTCACCTCTCTTCGATTACGGTTATTGTGCAATGCTATGGTGAAAATGCTATCATCTGGAGCAACATTGACCTTGACAACCCTGGCCATTTTGGGATCAATCTTACTACATTGCAAAAATTGAGGCAAAGTTTTAGACTTCTTATTTGATGTATTGGTAAAAAAACAGGTTTAAAATATTTTTCTCATATGTATGTATAATAGTTAGGGCTATTTCTGGATTAAAACAAACTTGGAAATTCAAATCAACATCTTTGTTCAAAACAATTCATTGCACAATTTTTCTTGATACATACCACCACTTTAAAAGCTTTCCGAGATACTGAAACCTAAAAATCTTCTGTCTTTGAAATGTTCTCAGTAAACCGAAAACTTGTGAAAACCGCACATTTGTTTGAAAAAACCGCTTCATAAACTCCTCAGTTTGAAGTACAAGATTTCAGGAACCAAGCAGCTTAAATTATGTTTATATTTAGTCAGCAATCTATGCGCAAATTATGCTATAGATAAAATCGAGCTCACCAAGAATCATGGTCAACATACCAAAGCCACTTGTCATAATGATCAAAATGTTGTAGTTTATAAGTAATGTTTTTTTCTTCTGCAAAGCGTTGTTATTTTCACAAATGAAATACCAGTAACACTAATTTGTGATATTGTGCATATTTTAGCTTAAAAGTCATGAATAAACTGACCATTACTAATACATATCCACAACTAAAAGCTTGTCAAAATCACAATAAATTTCGGCGTTATATACAAATATGAACAAGAGAAATAAATTCAAAGAAAACAGTCACTTTTCCTCTTGTGCAGTTTACTGTTATAATTCTACTATTATTCAAAATCACCACACTAGTTTGAAACGTTATGTTTAAATATACCATGTTTGGTGAGACAAAAATAACACAGTAAAAATAATTTATCAAAACTGTGATAATTATCAGAGCAAAAATTTTAATCTATACCGAGTATTTTAAGCTTTTGTAAACGATTTTGCTTTCGAGAGGATCGACTTGTATGTGCTCCAACTTTTTGTTTTTTAAAATTGTTTTTATTTTTAGTTTTGTTTGGTTCTTTAGACTCACTATCCATAGGAGAAATTATTGCACCCAGCAATGTAGAAACTTCTGGATTAGTTAAGGATTTAACAGTACTTGGTGTATTCCAAGTACTACCAACAGGTCTTACTATTGTTTTTTCAAAGTGGTCAGAATTCACGAATGGGAAAGGTATATCATGTACTTGATGTTTTGCAATCTGGATATCCCTGTCTTCTGTTATTATAACATGGTCGAGATTTACATCCTTTCTGGGTGGTGGTGGCTTTGCTTTGGTCAAAAATTTCCTTTTCTTTCGTTTGGATGGCACAACCCCAGTACCACCCCACTCTCCCCAGCCCGGAAGAGATAAGTCAATGTCTTTTGGCTTGCTTCCTTCAATTAGTTCATTTTTTTCAAAAGAAAACTCTGCAAGCACATCATCATCGGCAAAAGCTTGTTCAATTGTCATTCGTTGTTCATCCCCAAGAGAATTGTTGTCGTCATGTACAAACTTCAGATCAGAAGAAGTGGATATGTTTTCGATTTCTGGCTTGAACAAAGTGCTCCCTGTACTATTTGATTTTGTTTTTAAATTAGTACACGAAATTTCTTCCGGTGAATCTCCTGTATTCAGATTAGGAAATTTATGATCACCTTTATCAAGAGTTTTAAATTTAAGTGACTCAGAGTTTGCTTCATGTTCACTGTTTTCAGCTCTTTCTTGAATAAAATCATATGAGCCATCTTCTCCATCACCCGATGATTTAATTTTACTGAAAGCTTCTTTAAACTTTTTCACAGCTTCACTATCAATAGCCGGAACTACAGTCTTCATACTTTCTACAGAATTATTTTCTTCTTGTGAAAGCCATGTCATCAAACTAGATGACTTTGCAGCATTGTCACACAAAAGTTCATCACCCGAATCGCATTTGGCAGTAACAGAAGTATTATCAAGTTTTGAATCATTTTTGGTAGTTTCAGATGTGCAGCTAAGCCAAGGATTATTTTCAACAGGAAGTTTTAAAACAGCATGATCAAAAGCATCACCATCATTACCAAACGTTGCAGGAATAGTTGGAGTTTCTGCAGAAAGATCCACTGATCCCATAGGCTCGGGCCTTACCATGAGTTCTTCATGCTTCTGTTTTTGTGCATCTAATTCAAATTTAGTTTTTTCGTCATGTTTTGCAATTAATTTACGCCCTTTTTCCCACTTACTACCTGCTCTGTGTCTTAATGAAGCTCTTTCCTCAGCACGTTGCTGGTCAGCCAATTTGATATCAAGGGCTTTTGGACTATCTTCTTTCATTTTACGCTTGCGCATCATACGGTGATACTTTTTACTTTTGATTTTGTTTTGCCGCCTGTTTTTTGCTTCATGGTATGACAAAAGAGCTCTGTGTTTTTGCAGTTCAGCCCTTCTTGCTCTTGCCTCTTCCAGACTTAAAGTGGTAAGAGCCTCTTCTTCCAGGACACTTAGATCATGATCCTTGCGTTCAAGACATTTGTTACCGTTCATTAAAGCCTGAATTTCTTCTTCTAGTGGAGTTAATTTCTTGCTCTTGTGGAAAAGAAACTCATCGACAGTCTTTATTTGGAGTGGTTTTTGATTTAAAGGAAAGGAAAGATGGTCAGCCTTACGATTTTTTTGGACAGTACCATCCCAATGACTTACTGTTGTGCTAGCTTTCTCATATTCCACTTTCCTCTGCAACCTTTCAGCAACAGGCTTTGACAATGGTGCATTTAAATGTTGTGTGGGCCGTTTGACTCTATTAATTTGCTTCTTCAAAATATTAATGTTGCTCTTTCCTTCCAAAGAATTGATTAACTGATGAAGATGCACTTTTCCAGCATGTGTGTCATCATAAGATTTCTGGCCCAATGAAAACACGGAAACTTCTTGGACTGATTCTGTTCTTTGCTTAGATGTTTCTTCTTTCTTATCTTTGTCCACGCCCAAACTTTTCAACAGAGTTTCGTGAGCAAAGTCACTAACTTCACCCTCAGAATCCGTATCATCGCTAGCAAGAAGTTTACCTGCAGGTTCTAGTTTTGTCATTATTAACAAATTGTAAATAACCCTACTAATAAATCCAGTACAGATGTCTTAAACCTTACTGAGAAGACATAAATAACATGGGGTAAAAATGATTAGCCAAAATACATAAATCTGTTGAGCTTATGAAAGTTACTTCTCAAAATCATAGCGTCATAAAGTACCACATGTTGGTTTCTTTTTGTGTAAGAAAGTACAAAAAAAGTAAATTGAATGTTGCCAAACGAAGTGAATATTTCACTGTCGTCTGTTTACTGAAGTTGCAAAATCACAACATCGTGACCAGCAGACTTCCACCGATAGGTTGTTTAATCTCATTTTGAATGAGGGAAAAAAGAAATCTGGATGGTGTAGTGGTTTATGTTTGGTCCCGTATACAGAAGGTTTCGAACCTGATATTCGAAATCTGTCTAGTCTATGTTTCATTAATTTTAATGTTGAGATAATTTAGTCATGAAGGATAATTTTGAGGGCAAAGATGACTATACAGTTTTTTAATTTTCAACCTAGCTTAGTAATTTAATTTTGACAAGTGAAAGTTTGGGACAGAGGGGATTCGTTTTAGGTTAATGTACACTTTGGAAAAACAGTATGTCATTTTAAGATGAAAATTATGAACATATATTTCGATTTACAGGTTTACTAGCCAATAACTGCCAGTTACAGTAGCCTACGGTAATCGTATCTTCCTGTTTTGGTAAATGCCAGTCAGTAAAATAAGTGTCCACTTCACTGGCCGCCTGTTGCCGAACATGTATGTTTTTTCAGGGCCGATCCAGATTATTTAGTAGTCAAAGAAGCCGATAACCGATATTGATTTGTAGTGAAACGGAAAATATTGATGTCAAAATTTTGTACAAAATACAAACTCTAGTACTTAACATTTTAGAAAACGCAGATGGTGCCGATATGCATCAAAATGTGAAAAAATTGGCTCCAATATTTCGCATTTTGGCGATCCCTAGTTAGAGATCAAGAAAAAAGCTGCGGCACTACAGCATTGTGCCAACCATTCTGTCGAACATTATTAGTAACAGACTATGATGGTGCAAGTTTAGGATATTTTTATATTCTAGTCCTAGACAATACCAGAACTATTGAGCTGAACATATATGGTCAAACATCCTAAATCGGGCACACACAGTTTTGTCCCCAAAAAATGCGCAAATGCAAAAAATAAATTATCGTCTTTTATGTCTTTTTGTTGACCTATCTTTCATCTAATCGTATACTAAAGATAAGCACATTGCATGTGGTCTGACATTCTCATCTGAACGTATTTTGTCAGGCTATTGATTTTAGGCCAACAACATGCTTCGCATTGGCTGGCTGAACTTTGTTGTGGACGTTCTACGCTGGTAAACTCTAAAAAACTTTTATATCATTTGTTAGTGGAGGGTCTTAGTCTTCGATCACAGGTAAAACATTTTTAAATCTTCCACAGAGTCAAAAGCAATAACGCTCGTTTGAATTAGGACATGAAAAATGCTGCTGATAAATTTCTGAAGGTAAAGAGAGTTGCTGAAAGTTTCCAAAAAAGTGCGCCTAATTAGGATGTTTGACCATACTTTTTATTGTTGAGAACAACAAGAAAGCAAATTACATTAAACACATGCTTCTTTATTTGGCTCATTTAGGGTCAATCGACACTATTGTAACTGAAGGTTACAAACAAGCTCACAAAAAAATGCAACCTTTTTTTCAATTAATATAATCTAGCAACCCTTTGGGTAAGTTGTGCAAAATTTCAGCTTCCTATACATAATGTTAGTTATGGATCAAAAAATGCAAGCCCCTCAAAAACTGGTTTTGCTAATGTTTAACACTTTAAAAAATAAAGTTTGATCACCAAGCAAAACAGTTATCTTTTAGGATAAAATAGTAGGTTTTACGTCCAGTTTTTGCAAACCACTACTGGAGTCTATCATCTAACTCCCTTTAAAACTTCGGATGTCCACCTCAATTTGTTCTTTATCTGAACTTAAAATGAAACTATTTAAATTAAAATCTTTGTAATTTCGTGCATTTTTTACTGCAGAGATAACTCTGTAGTGATAAAAATAAACTCTTTTTCAAAAAATTTTTTGTTTGGCGCTACCGTCACAATCATTTTGAAATGACTTATTAATAATCTCATGCTAAAAAGCTTGAATAATTCCCGAAGCATTCCCCTGAATATCATTGAATTTAAATTTCAAAATGTCTTCAATAAACCTAACACAAGTGCGTTACCTTAACCACATACCGCTGCTGAAAGTTGAAACCCAGTCTATTACATTTCTTACTCGAGATGTCTTCAAATCGTTTTTAAAGTAATCAACATAGGTTTTTAACACGTTCCCTGCGATGCGACCCATCGGTGGGTCATGCGTAAATTTTTGCTGCTGCGTTGTGACCCACCGGTGGGTCGTACGAAAAAAAAAACTGTTTTTTTTTACGTCCACGGCGATACAACTTATTATTGTGTCATGCGTAAAATTTTGCTACTAAGTTGTGACCCACCGGTGGTTCTTACGAAAAAAATTACTGTTACTACATTTTTGCCGTTTTTCCTGTTTCAATCTCCTTGTTCAAAACAGACAAATAGTGAAATTTTTTGTAATTTTATTACATTGAAAAAGAACATTCGTCACATAATTTTCAGTGAGAATGTTTCATTTGAAAGCAGGACAAGCACAAATATGGTTTGTTCTCGCAGCCTTCACAATAGGTTGATACTTTTCTAGCCTTTTTCGATGCTTCCCGTGATCCTTCTTTCAAAGAAATCATTTCATAACACCCCAAACACCTTTATCGGCTTCGGTTCGTTTCTCTCACCATAAGACTAATGATTTCATCTGATATAAATAGACTGAATACGTCTATTGGCCAAACTTTGCCTTCATGTGAAGGTTCAGCCTGAATGCACAGAGTTTCTTGACCAGTGAACCCAAAATTCCTCTGCCCAACACTGGTAGCAGTCCAACTATTTTGAAGCGTGGCTAAACCAGAAGTACCATCTACCATGCCTGTGGTGGTCTGATGTCAACGTATCTACCTCTTCATCCTCTTCTACACCTGTACTGCTGCTATCACTTGGTTCATACACCTCTTCATCTGAACTAAAGTCCTCATCTGAAGATTCCTCCAAATTAGCAACAGTTCTACCATAAAATGATGCAGGATTCATTTTGCAACAATTGAAACAGAAATTACTCGCAATATATTAACTACAATCTATCACACAAGCAAATAGTTAAGCTTTACTCTATAAGTTGCTTAAAATTATGCGACCCACCAGTGGGTCATATCGCACTGACTACAAAATAGTTTGTGTTTAACGCGATTTGACCCACCGGTGTACAAACGATTATACTGTCTCCTTAAAGCGAAGAAAACATGTGGACGAAATTTGGCGGGAAATCTCTGGCGGCAACTAGCGGTACAGAAAATTAAAGGGAATCGCAACACAGGAAAACAATGAAAATTCGGGATCGCAGGGAACGCTTTAAGGAGTGTAGTTTTATGGGTTGTTTAAGAAGCAATTTAGAAATTATCTAACTTTGCGTGTATTGTTAGCTACTGAGACTATCGCAACACGTGATTATTTATGCTAGTATGACATGAGTTTTTCATTAGTTTCCTGTGACTTGTCGACCAATGACCAGTCAAAACCCGCAGAAAGGTACCCCTCCCACCCCAGTTTAATGTGGGTAACCCTTCCACCATCCTTCCTTTGGGTGCAGACCTATCACACGAACTGTGGATGACACTTAATCCTCTCGACTTGGTGTGCGCCACTTTAGTGAATGCATGTAGGGTCAAGTAGCCAGTGTATGAAAAACACTATCTTGAATGTTGAAACTCAAAATAAAACAAGTTATACTCAATGTACAACAATAATATTTTTGCCATCACATGCAGAATTCAATCCTAGATAACATTATTTGAAACTGTGTCATTTAGCTAAAAAATTTCATGTATCATAATTGTAATTTTTTGCAGTGTGCTCAGTCTTCATTGAATGGAGCCAGTCAATAAAATTACTGCCAATGTACAAAAACACAAATTTTCAGCTTCACACATACTCGTGCTGAGTTTGACGTCTTCCGATTGGTGCTTTTTAAAATATAGACGTCCGATGTTTTTACTATTAAATTTTTGGACGATATTTTTATGAGTAAAAACAGCCTTATTCTGCAAAACTTTGCTACAATCATGATCAGAAAATGTCAGGTAGACTTAACAAATTATTTTTGCCAGGCAGTGGTTGAAGACTCGCTTCATACGATGTGAAGCAAACGCGAAAACGATCTATATGACGAGAAATTGCGATATACTTAAAATAAGCCAAACAAAATAATCGCGTCAAGGCTAACTTCGACAGGAAAGATTTAAAAACTAACGGTATGTGCAAGCTGACTAGACGAGCATGCTTTCATAGCCTGTTTCCGTTTACAACAACTAAGATTTATTCTATACAAAAAACTGCCGTCATGACACCAGCATATATATATATGTGATTTAAATCGGTATATACCGGTATCGGTATTTAATCGGTGATGTACTTTTCAACGTATCTGGTATCGAAGCCTACTTTTCCATAGACATCGAGTAATGTTTACTTACTGTCGGTAACAATGCGGCTTGCGATAGTTTGCCATTTTCGTACATTAGCTCTGCCACAAAATTCAGACCCAAGTGGAGAAAAATAGTTAAAAAAGAAACCTACAGAAAAGATAGCTACGCGAAAATTTAAAGAAACATAGAAGAGGAATTAATAAGCAAGTGTACGAAAAAAAGGCTCTCGGACTCGTTTCTTTTATGAGATACTACAGTTATTGCACAGGACACAGAAATGTTGTTTTAGGATTGAAAATCAGTTTTTTCCAAGGTGGCTGAGTTTGACGCGATGGAACTTAAAAAGTATTGTAGCTAGAGACTTGAAATTACGTATACAGTTAGAAGAAGAATGTTGTTTATTACCTGAAAAAATGCATTAAATTAGATCAAAAATTAATATTAACATCTGGCGCAGAATCACAGAAAGCAGAATATATCACTTCCCGCTGCAGTGTGCTAAGCCCAACTATTGGCCAAGAAAACATGACAATTCCAGATGAAGGAAAAAATGGCTGGCAAAGCTAGCCGAATATGCATGACTCATAGCTGTGATACTCATACGTAAGAAGAATACAATTTTGTAGGTAGCCACTTGAAATTTGGAATATTTAAAAAAGAGTCGCTAAGCTTGCCTATTAAAATTTGGGTCTAGCATACAAGTGCACAACCAGATGACGTCACAATTGGTGTAGCTGGGGTTCAGTATACAAAGGCATCCTGTGGTTGCGCATATGTATACTGAACCGATTTTAGCTGGAAAGTATGCCAGTTTTTGTGAAGAAATTATGCATACAAAAACATAAGTAACAGTTTTTGGCAAAATTTTGCACACATATTGGCTAGTCTACCTTATGTCTACAAATCCCACAATGCTATCAAATGCAGAAAACGGAAAAACATGTAGCATCATCATCAAAAATCTGCATGTATGAGTTCCTAGATCCTTTCAAATGCTTGGAACAATAGTAATGACAACATAAGCACAACCAGTTGTTAACAATGGCGGATAGAACGCAAAAACGGTCAGCACAATGCCATGGCACAGTACTTTTTTCTCGATTTCTAACAGAGTATGACCGTTCTGGCATCCAGTAGGCTACAGCCTTTTTTATTGACAAGCTGCAGTAAGCTTAGGCTTATCCTGGCTATGCAAACCATTTTTGAATGGCAACTCTGGTTACTGTCATTGCCATGCTGCCATGACTCGATTCTTCACTTTTTCAAAGCAGGCCTAATCATGTGAAGTTTAAGCCCGAGCTTAACAATATATCTATAAGGCTGCCATTAATTCATCAGAAAAATTGTAGGTTCGAAGTTATATTTACCAGTTTCTTGTTAAACTAACTTAATGTTACAACATAGAAAGTTGAACCTAAACCTAAATCCACTTTCAGACCTATAATCAAAATCCAACTCCAATAAAACCTGAAACAGCTAAAATCAACATTTTGCATACTCTTTCCCCGCACCTATAACCGCTTATCTTTAACAACAGGTTGCGTGACCTATATACGGAGAAGTATCACATCGTATATATAGGTTAACTACTACACTAAAACAGTAACTTATAAGTCTTATAACCGACTGGTAGACTAGCTTATTCCATCATTGCGCCAAGTGAGCAACACGTGCTGCTAAGGAAATCCCCCATGTGCGACAAAGTTTTAACACAAAATGTTTATTTCACTTCTATGGTTTTTGGATGACCAGGCTGAAGTTGATGAAAAAGACGTAGACGAAGAATAGACTTGTTTTCGATCAGCTTTGGTCCGGACTGTCCTCATATTTGAATTGTGACGCATTGCCTTCAGACAAACATCTTGCTTTTAACAAACTGACAAACAAATTTGTGATAATATTGTACTTAATGTAGGCTAATACAGAATACGGGTTAAACAAGATTTGGACATCTCGTCTTCAAGTATCGAATCAGCGAAGCGTAACACTGCGTCATCACAACTTCCTGAGTGTTGTTTTAAAGTCGTGACGTAGATGTTGTGTTTGCCTTTCTTGCATGCAATTACTTTTTCAGTAGAAGCTTTCAGTAGCGTTTGCTATTATCAGTAGGCTTACCATACGTCCCGTTTTAGCCGGGACAGACCCGCTTTTAAAGGCTTTGTCCGGGCGTCCCGGTCAGTCAACTAAAAGTCCCGCTTTGGCATTTAGTCAGCCAGCATTGCCCTACACTACACGAATATTAGCATGCTGTGATTGTTCTGTTTAGCCAACTTGCTGAAAAGCAATACTCGATGCGTGTTCTTGTTTCGTTGTGTTAAATGTGAAAGTAATTGTTATGTCATTGTAGCGCGTAATTGATCCAGTAATGAGTTGATTGTTAGCGCATTCGCTTGTTCAGTAATACTAGGCTAGGAGGAGGAGGAGATGATCATTTTGTAGTTAGGTTATTTAAAGAACTTATTTCGTACGGTACCGTTACTTGTTTGCATTTTCTTCTGCAAAAAACATTTGAATGTGAAAGCCCTTATCACCTGCAAAATTAAAACTGACTTTTCCTGCTGTGATTTTTATGAGAAAATAAAGTCGAATATAGACTTCTGGAAGAAAGTATTGTCTACAGAAAAGTATGATTGGACGATTATGTAAATTTACAAATGCTTGAACATTGTTTTGTTTCCTAGTAAAATCCATTATTTTAGTTTTTCTTGGTGTCTTACTACTTCAGTTGTCCCTGACGATAGGAATCCAAAATAGTCTCATACTTTTAGTAAAATATGAACCACATTTATCTGATAGGGCTCGTTGTTCTGAAGCGTCCCGGTTTTCAATCACAAAAATATGGTAAGCCTAATTATCAGTATCAGAAATATTATGCTGTTGCCAATAAGCAAAAAGTCTACTAACATCAATGCTATAAAATGGACGTCTTTATGCTGTTGATGTGCCAATGTTCTGTTTAAATGTATTCGTTCAAAGAAGAATCAATATAATCAGTTTATAGGCCTACAGTTGTCATTCTTGTGAAAACTACTGTTGAATTCAATTTAAAGAAGTTCAGTGTCAAGTTAGACAACTTTGTTGTCACCTTCACAAGACAATAATTCGTTAAGGTGAACAATTAAGTCTAAGGTTGAGAAAAGCAGACAACGACCTTATGAGACTCATATACCATCGAGCGCAATAAACAATTCGACAACCAAACATTGTAGTGAAGTGGGTCAACCTGTCAAGTTCAACAACCATAAACCAACCATTTCATTACAAATTAATAATTTCGTAACATAGCGTGTAAGCGCACGATAACTTTATGCATGTACCCGTTTAAACGAGAGACCGTATACATAGTTGTAACCAGTACGAGAAATAAAGGAGACACGATAACTATGGTGTACCTTAATGCAAAACATGGTGCAATAACGAGTACGTAACACTGCTTAAGTTAGGTAAACCAGAGTAGGACAGGTAATTAGCCTAAAATCTCGCCACAAGATTATGAAATCACGAGAGAATATAAATAGGCATACCATATTTTTGTGATTGAAAACCGGGACGCTTCAGATCAACGAGCCTTATCAGATACATGTGGTTCATATTTTACTAGGAGTACGAAAATATTTTGGATTCCTATCGTCAGGGACAACTAAAGTAGTAAGACACCAAGAAAAACTAAAATAATGGATTTTACTAGGAAACAAAACAACGTTCCAGCATTTGTAAATTTACATAATCGTCCAATCATATTTTTCTGTAGACAATACTTTTTTCAAGAAGTCTATATTCGACTTTATTTTCTCATAAAAATCACAGCAGAAAAATTCAGTGTTAACTAGCGAATGCGCTAAGAATCAACTCATTACTGGACCAATTACCTGCTACAATGACCTAACAATTACTTTCACATTTAACACAACGAAACAAGAACACGCATCGAGCATTGCTCTTCAGCAAGTTGGCTAAACAGACCAATCACAGCATGCTAATATTCGTGTAGTGTAGGGCAATGCTGGCTGACTAAATGCCAAAGCGGGACTTTTTGGTTGACTGACCGGGACGCCGGGACAAAGCCTTAAAAAGCGGGACTGTCCCGGCTAAAACGGGACGTATGGTAAGCCTAGATATAAAGGATAAAATTATGAGAAAACAGCGTGAAGGTCACAAGATGTTGCACAATTGCTTGCAAATTTTATCAGCTTCATATTCTAGGAAGGAAAAAGGCAATCAGCAAGATTTGTAATTGCTCACGATAATACTGTTTATAATTAACACTACTTCGGCAATTGGCAGAAGCTGTTAATTTATAATTAAGACAGAGGATGAGCAAATTTAATAATGTCATACCCAGTGGTGGTCAAAGTAACCACATAACTTAGAGATAAGTTACTCAAGTAAAAGTATTGTTGCTCCCGAAAAAATCTACCCCACCACAACTAGAAGTAGACCCAGTACTATTTAAAACTACTCAAGTACAAAGTAGAACATTTTAAACTACGGTAATCAAGTAAGAAGTAGTTATCGATCTAAAATATGAAGTTGTGAACGCACAACTTATCAAGAGTTGGTTAACAGCAAATAGGCCTACCTACAATTGCAAGGAAATGCATAATTTTATGAAAATAAATGGTTTCAGACATACTTATGTTCTTCGTCAGAGCATTGTTACGTGCAAATCAAGTTGCAGGCTGTATTTAACCGCTTTGTGCAGATGTGATTGCAAATGAAAATTACTGAAAATTATCTTCGAACTAAAGCACTAACTAATTTCTAGTTCAACATTTGGTAAACCTACTCAAGTAGGTTACTTTGATAAGTAAGTAGTCTTAAGTAAGAGGAATCTACATGTAGGCCTACTTAAGTACACTACTTCGTTACTAACTACCACTGGTCATGCCTAATTTGGAGAAAAGAAGGCAATAAGTTCTACCCAGGTTCATAATAATGGAAGACGGATGCATTATGTAATCAGACTTTCTGATTGAAGTGGATATCCCACTTTTTTACATGATGTAGCTGATATTTATGTAATGATTTAGTCTACCGGTAAATATTTTTTGAAAAAAATATGTAGATGGCGGCTTAAATTTAAAAGGGTTTATCTCTGTTCCAAATGCGCAAGAGGATAAGGCTGCGATCATAGACATCATATAATAAACTACTAGATATTCAACTACCTTGTGCTTACACTGTGGAAAGTACATTAATGCAAACGCTGCCGCTGCAGTCAGTAGTGAAGCTAATACGCGTCCGCTATTTTATCACCCGCTTCGTCAAGGATTAGCCCATAGGAAAGGGAAAAAGGAATGCACGGATTACCCATTCGTATGGGCTAAAAAGAATATTTCCATCTTTCAAAGTAATTGTTGTAAGGCTAATCGTGTTGGAATGAGTAATCCATTTTATGGGAAACTATGGCTGGTCATTGTACGGTGAAGGCTACTGCTGTACATTATTGAGATCTATAGGCTGTTGTGTTGATACGAACTACAGCATAGTACAGTGTGATTACTCGTTAGTTTAGCATATAGCATAGGTTTATCTGTGCAAATGGCATTGGTAATGCAGTTACAACCGTTGGAGTGACTTCAGTGCATCTATAATAAATAGTGTTATCTCGCATAAGGTAGGGCGCTGACGCACTTCGGAATTGACAGCTTTAGGTGCATTTTCGCACTTAATAATGGGGACAGAAGCTGCCAACTCAATTATTGGGTCTAACAGTGAACAACCAAAGGACGAACACAAGATCTTGCTAGAAACGACTACAATTAGCAGTCCGGGACGTTGACAATCACTACATGGCAATCATCATAGACGCAATATTTAACATTGTGACCCTTCTAGGCCTAGCCTAGTTGCAAACCTTCTAATATGTCGGTGCAGCACTGGACTACTGGTAAGTCTGTACTAAATGTCAGCACTAGATTATACCTATCTGTATACTTCTATGCCAAACTCTTCTATGGTTTGGGCAACTATCTCACCGGCTGCTAGCTATCCATTGTGGAATGCGTGGCGACTACATCCTCAAGATTTTTGAAGACTGTGCTTGCTACACCCGAACGTTTCACATGTAGACATTACCTCTTGAAAACGGAGCCCACAGTTTCTGCATTTTGCCTACCAGACGGCAAAGTGCACCCAAATTTATTCATTCTGCACCCGGCCTTTCCATTACTGGCCATCTTGCAACCTTAATATCTTGTCGAAAAGTGCCATGATTTCCAGTCTGGCCTGATTCTGAATTCAGAAAAAGCTACTACAGTACATGCCCAGCCTGTTACGCTATTGGTATTTTTCTAGCCCACTTCGTTAGCCTGTGGCTGTTGAAGAAAACACTTCAAATGTAAATATGGTAAACGACAATTAGGCTAGTCTGTCAATAGAAAGGTATGTTTACTCAGTGTTTAACGATTACAGTTGAGTAGTTGTGAAGATAACCTTGCTCTGCTGTCTACTTGTCGGGTCGTCTTGACTTTAACAAACACAAATAATTGATATTCATTCCTCTTGATTGTATTATTTCTTAATCGGTTAAACATGTTGTTATATTACATCAACATTAGGTAGCATAATTTATCTTAAATTAGACTGAGTTTTTAGTAGAAATAAATAATGAAATAAACAAAAGGCTGTCACTAATTTGCCGGAAAACATCATGCGTTTGAAGCTATTTTTTACAGTTCCTTGTGAACCTAGCTTAAACATCATTCCATAATATACTGGTACGTGTTACTAACCTAAATCTTCCTTCCAGCAGGTTTAATGTAGCTTCAGTTAAACCTTAAATAACTAAAATCAACTTTTTTATAACCTTTCTTTTAATCTAGCCGCCTTTTTTAAACAACAGGCTGCATGATGTACTTATAGTGATATTGACTCTTTAAACAAAACGGTGATACAGCAAGAGTGGCATAAATATAAATGGTCAGTTGTTTTCTATTGTTTGTGAAATTGTCATTGTCTGTGGTAGCGGGACGAAAAAAACAATGCTAGTCAGTGTAGTGTTATAAAATAAAATAAATTTCCACCAGCAAACAATGAGAGGGAAATGGCAGCAAAGCCCAAGGGCTTAAAATGTGCAAGGATATTGCAACCAAACAAAAAAGATGAATAAATGGTTAGTCTGGTCACTAATACCAGTAATACAGTATAAATAAACGCAATTATTAAAGTTTCATAAAATTCTTTTATGTTGGTTTCACTGCTGCTTTGGATTTTGCTATACCTCTACATCTCAGAGCTGCATTTTACTTCTTTAACATACTGGTTACAGCGGTAGAGAGAATAAACAACTTCTATGGTACGGAATCACAACCTTTATCTTAGGATTGAGAAAAATCTTTGCACAGCTTGACTTGAGTCTTGATACTGACCTTGTCTTAGTCCAAGTTTCAACTTTTTTAATTGATTGTTTTATATTGTATTTCTCGAATTTGAAACTGTAGAATGAATTTGGAACAGCTAACTAGGATGGTAGCAAGCCGAGCCAGGTGATTTAACTGCTACACCTTTGAGTTGGTATTTTGTGCATATTACAGCTAGTTTATAAGTAGCTGTTTGAAGATTAAGGTTTTCCTCACATCATACAGACTTTTATTACAGGCACAGGATTTTAAAGACTAGATTAGACATCATGTATCAGCAGCCCCAGCGCCTGTGAGTTTTGTATAGTTCATACTCCAGTCCCTGTGTTCTCAATTGTAATGACATGAACTTTGTAAATATTTGCTGTTTATCGTAGTAGCAACTTAACTTAAATTGCTTAAATTTAACATAAAATGTCAGTATTCTATCTAACTTCTTTATAGGCAGATTAAATTTTACCCTTTTTTATAATAGTTGTTGTAAATCAGCGGTTCTTTGGGATATTACCAATCTATGCAATTCTTTCATGAACAGAAATTATATGCGCGAAAACGTTTTGTTGTTTATGAATATATTTTGTGGGCCACTTGCTAACCAGACCCAAAAAAATGTGTATAACTCCCACCTAACTCGGCGATAGGAGCTTTCGAGTATTAAATATATTGTTGAGCTGTGTATACTTTGTGTTTGTGATATATTTCATATCAAATTGTCGTGGCAAGCAAGTCACTGCAACGGTATCCAGGTAAAAAATAGACAGTATGGGATGCACCCCCAGCTTGCTTGTGCGAATCACTCGTAAATATGGGTAACTTATGTATACTTGACCAAACGTTAATATAATCTTCAATGCTGTATTGTAAGTCATAAGTCACGGCACCTGTATCATAAATTTTTTGACATAGACAGATATTGAGACTGGGTATTCTCAACTTTTGTGCAATCGTATACAGTATATTTATATGTGCATTAGAAAGTATTCATGTTAGTTTGACTTCAGATATGGGTTTCACAGCTAATAGAAATTACACAACAATATCTAAATGACTTGGTAGTGTGTCAATTTCAAATGACTATGTGCATGCTTTTACTTAACTCCTCACTACTTGCAGGTTTGAATTTATTGTTGTTATTATTAGACTAAAATATTTATAGCACAAGAATTTGCCTGTATGTTTACTGCAAATAGAAACTTGACCTACATGTCAAGGAATGGGAAAATTAAAAGGAGCAAGTACGTCTACTGTAAGATGTGGAAAGATGTACTTGGTTTCAAGTAGCCTACATCTTTTGGTTTGCTACTTACGTAGCATTGGTGATGACAAATGAAGTTAAGAACGGAACATATTGCATGTGTTTTGTCATTACTTACTGACATATTGCATATATTTTGTTGTGTTTCACCAGGCAATTATCAAAGTATCGTGAAGTAAATGAGAAGAAAATACCAAGGTTTGGAGAAACACTTATTTGTTTTTTACACTTTTTTTATGCAAAGTCTGTTTAAAAAGGATAGCTAATAAGATAGCAATAAATTAGTTGTCATACCAGTTTCAAGCCTTAATACCAATAATTCGCTAATCTTAATCAGGGTAGTCCTGTTATTTTTGCTACATGGGCCAGCAATAATAGTGGTTACAATTTATTAATGATATATTTTGCATTGCATAGGCAACAACAAAAGCTAATTTTCGATATTGGATAAAAGGACCCAAAAAAGAACATGACTGGTTTGCCTCTTTTGCAAAACATTTGGTCCATTGTTGAATGCCAATACAAACAGTCACAGAATTACATGAGGTTCTGTGGGAGTTAATATAACTGCTACAAATCCTGAAATACCAAGCACTAGTAATGTTAACAGTTCTTGTGGAGGTGAATGAAAGTAATTACTAATTAGTAAAGAGATTTCCAATATATTTGACATTTCTATTCAATTTTTTTTACTGGAAATATTCACTTAACATTCACTTTGAATAATGAATATTGGTTTTCATTTTATCACAGGGTTGCAAGAAAACTTGAGTTACGAAATCAGAGAATCGGTTTTCAGATTGGCGATCACTTAAAGAAAAGTTGTTTAAGTTTTCCATAACCCTTTAATCGCCTGAGCGACACCCTTGCTGTGTCTGCTTTAAAGAAGTTGTCAACATAATGTGTGGTGGAGATTGTGGGCCAAAAGTATGTTACTGTTGTCAGTGCAAGGATAACTGTCATTCTTTTGTTTGGTATCATTTGCCAGACATATGGATGGTAATTAGAAACAATTACATTTTTTTACTTCCACTAAAACTAGTATTACACTATTTACTGTATAGAAATATTAAAAATAGGTAGTCAATCTTAACAAACTGCGAATTTAACTAAACTTTCACAAATATTTGTATAATTATGTTCCTTGTTATTTATTTTCAGAAATGAGAGTGTAGCATTACACTTTAAACCTTGCAGGAAAATTAATACAACATCCGTTAAAAGCAATAGGTTTGCAACCAGAGTCGTGTTCTTCTGCTGAAATGGCATCCTTTTCTTGGGTAGAAGAATACTCACTAAAACTACAAGAATACTATTGGTTGAAGTGAGTTGACTAAATGTTTTCTGAATGTTTACATTTCTCAATACAAAGTTTTTGTTTATAAAATTTATGCTAGTTCCTGTTTGTAGATTGTATTGGCAAAACTGAAAGTTGCGAAACTGTTGAACGTACAAATTTAAGTACTAATGCCTTTAGGAATAGAAGTATAGAATTAGAATTATGTATAATTGTATATGTATATATAATATTGTTAATTTGTAGAGAAGAAGTTGAAGGTCTGAGAGAGGACACAGCGTCTGACATACTTTCTGGAAAAGTTGACCAAATTGCTAAGTGAGTTGAAGGACATATCAGTGTTAAATTAAATTACTACAATAGCTCTCCATGCCAAAACCTAAACAAATATTGTAACGTCCCACTACTGCAATATGAGAAACCATTAAGAAAAGTTCCTGTGGTAAAGTTTAACTCACACATTGATGTTGGAAAGTAACAAATGATACAATGCTTACATATTTATCAAGTGCCATGACGAAAAAAAGAACAGAAATTTTGGAGAATATTTATTAATTAAATATTGAAAATTTTTTTTTGTCTACTTTCATTCAAAAATACCCAGGTAGTTTGTGCATGCACTATGCATAGAGGTACGTTATACAGGTAGATAAAGCTACTGTTCTATTGTTTCTAACTTAGAACATGATGATTTTTCAGCTGGTTAAACAATTGTTCAACGGTTAGTGCGAAGCATCAAGAAGATTAACAAAAACATTCATCATTGGATAACTGTGTATAAAAAGTACCAGAATGTTCCACAAAGTGATATGAAAAGCATAACTTTTTAAATGGTTGTCGGGTCTGGGCCAGTTTAAAATCAATGCCTGTCAATAGTAAATAGACATAGTACCTATTCTTGCAGAAGGCTGTGAGGTTGTGAAACCATATGCGGTTACCCATCAGTTGCAAGCAGAGGTCGAACTTCTTTGTTTCATAAAGGGCCCAGCACCCTTTCAAGCAAATGGACCTAACGAAGACTGAAGATGGTGGACGTGAATAACCAATACATTTCTCTGAGCTTCAAGAAATTTTAACTGGATTTGGCTCGGAAAGCGAATGTTCAGATAACGAAGATGAAGATTAAACTAAGTAGTTTTAACCCATGCCAGTGAGCGAGTTACGCCACAAAATCACGTTTAAGTAGCTTGTTTCCATTTTTATACGCATTTTGGGTATTACACGTTCATCACATATACACTTGCCATATGTTTGTTTTGCCTCAGTAGCTTTTCTCAGGCAGTGATAGCTCCTATGAAATATTTCAAAGAAAGAGTATGATGATTGCAAAAATCGGCAATGCCCGTTGACCTAAAACGAGCAAAGACTTGAACCCTTTGTTTTGCTATAACGACGGCTACCCAACGCAGAAAGCGTTAACGGTAATACTGAACCAAATAATATTTATGCCGGAAAACATTTTTGAAAACTTAAAGAACATGGTTATTGCACTTGCAGGAGTTGTTGATACGCACATGGATGGTTAAAATAAAACTCCGCTAAAAGAAACAGCATCCCAACGATTAAAACCCTTCTTCTGTGGCCATAACACGACGTCAGGCCTTTAGTTGCACAAAAAAACATGCCAATAAACAAAATTTTTTAAAAGATTGAACCTGTATTTAGGTTACTACTGCTTATGATCAACAAACTTCTCATTACTATACGTTTACTGGCCAAGGCAACAACGTTAAAAGTTTTTTAATTAAGTACAGGCTATAAGTTAAGGTTTACAATAAATCCCGTAGCTTTTCTTTAATGAATGACCAATGCACGATTCGGCTTAAAACAGTCCGCTCAAGAATGCAACTTGCAACATTGTTACGAGTCAATACTTAAACGATGTTGTACTCCCTTACAGCTACAACGATGGAAAATTTTTATTTCTGTGGCAAAATCTTCACCTAGTAAGTAACTAAAAAACTGTATTCGTCGTTGTGTGACCCAGCTGTTACTCAGCCCACCAAGCTAGATGTTGGGAAACGTGTGGAGTAACTACAGCGTTGTGTGGTGTCACTCAAACCCCGCAGATCATACCGAGTTTAGCGGATATGCCAAACACCGGTTAGCTAGGAGTTAAGTCGTACCCAGGCCATCCTGAGCAACAAAATCCGATTGTTTTGGACTGCGCGTCGGTACTGAATTTGCCAAGTCTGGGCAGGGTTTTCCTGCCACTCCATGTTTTATTTATGGTTGGTCCAAGAAGCCGCTTTGGATTTTCGGCTTGTTCTCGTAACTGAATTTTGGTCGGTACCAACAGCTGTTTTGCTTTTAGTCGTCGGTATTGTATGTCTGCAAAGACAGAAAGCTTCGGGTGAAGCTGACGGGTTGGCTTTGTCGCCAGAAGAGCAAAGGAAAGAATGGCTTTATCGCGGTGAAACCCAGGAGGTTGGATGCCCGTAGCTTGTTAAACTGGCCGAACTGAACTGAACTGGCCGCAAGGAAGAGAATGTTCTCCAGTGGTGTGGGACCCAGAAATCCAGTACAATACGTTAAACGTCGTAGTGTGCAAAACACCGTTTATGACAATATGTATTTGGTGATTGTGCGATGTAATCCCTTACACATGCGCAGGAAGCTACTCAGCGATGGGGTATAGTAGAACCACAGCTGTTGTACGAAGAGTAACAGCCAAGTGACCATGCATGAGGTCATCATTTCTCTTTTCAGGGGGACCCGGGATGTACGTTTCTTGCGTAGTGACTCAAGTTATCGGCAAAACGTGAGCGAACTGTTCGAGATTATTCCAAGATATTTGGGGTCTGGGCAGAAGAGCGCATAGATGTTTAAGGAGGACAAGGCTGCGGTGCCACATTGTATCATGGGCAGCTGTAAGTTGTAAAAGTACATCACCGGCCTTTTTCTTAGTCTTGAAGCTTTTCTCGATACCCTGGGTCATAAGAGTGATCTGTACTTCAGCCAGGGGGGAAGGAAGTCGATTACGAGTAAAAAACGACTAAAAAAGACAATTTGTAGGCATAAAAATACTTACAATATTTCATATTAAAAGTTTAACAAACTTCTGTTTGCAGTTCATGTTTTTTTTGTCTTGGAAGTATCACTCGACTCAGCGTAGATCAAACGTTTGAGGACTTTCCAGAAAACTCGCAAAAGAGTTATGGGCGATAACTCTTTGGGTCCCCAAACGGTGCTTGAAGACTTGGGTCGCGACGACAAAAGCTCTTCTTCACATTTTTAAATTTTATGGTGCCGCAAGTAGATAGCCGAAAGCTACTTAACCAATACTTCAAGGCAGGACCGGCATGGAACTCTGGGCAGATGTATTTTAGACCCGGAACATTGATTGGCTTTGTTTGATGGAGGACGGCAGGGAACTCATTTGGGGAGAAATGACCAGAGATGTTTTCGCCATCAGATGTTTCTAACCTCCAAAGGTCAAACACTTCTTTTCCCACAAGTCTGGTCCTTCTTTTCCTGTATTCCGCATTTAGTCAGTTGTGTGGCGATCGTGTTGGATGAGAGAAGGGATGGACGAGGCAAGCGAACTGACCGGCCAGCGAGATTGTTTAAGACACTCCATTCCTTTCGGCTGCTGAACTGCGAGCAGTAGATAGTATTGAATTCGTAAAACCCTTCACTGCGCTAGCTTTTTTGTATTGAGTCTTTCCAAGAGCGAAGGGCTGCATTAGCGGTGTCTAGAGAGTCGTCAGGTAAGACGAAATTTGGTAAAGGGATGGGATGTGACTCATAACGAGGTTGATTGGTAATAATTGTTGAAGCGATACAATAAATAATTACAATAGGTTGTAAGTCCTGCCAAGGTTTCCCTTCTGATACACCGTTTTATAAAAGAAACCATTTATTTTCAGGAAATTTTCTTTTGATCAATCTTATCTACAATAATTGGCAAACCCAGAAACAAGGTCTTAAAATGTGTTTTATTGATTTTGTTTTACCATGTAAACCTGAAAGAGGGCCAAAATGTTATACAATAAAAAGGCTATACTATTGTAAACGCATGTTGAACGTTAGTAAACAGTATTTTAAGTTCCGACGTGATATTGTTGGAGACATTTACGTAAAACTGGAAATTTATGGCCTTGTAGCGATTGAGCTCACCTACCACTTCGCTAATATCACCCGAAAAGATGTCGTCCACCCATATGATAAGAGCTTTGGATTATATTGCATAGAACTTGCGTTGGTGGTTCCTTTTTAAAGTGGTGCCGGCAAGCGAGTCGTTTAAGCTTTACACTTCAAAAATCCGAAGCAGATGTTAATAATAGAGCGGAAACTTGCACGCGGACGATAACAAACAAGGTAAGGGTACAGCAAATTAACAGCTATGCCATCCGGCAACAACAAATTTATACTTTTACAGCAATTTCTTATACAAGGGGGTACACAGTTGTCGATGTTTAGACCAGATAAGACAGTTGATGATCCGAAAACAAATTTCTTTCTGATTTAAACTTAACAATTTTCTTACTATTTCGTGGTTGTCATGCGGTGGGTATGCTAAAAAGGGGCGAGTAAAATTTTGAAGTTAACATCACGATTTTCTGTTATTAATGTGGTGACATCAAATTTGGCATGCGACCAACTTAACAAAGAAACCGTTTATCTTGTTTCGTCCATTTGTATTCGTATCGCAAAAGTGCGGCCTACATATCAAAGTTTTGCAGATATTGTAACTGCTTTTTAGTGTAAGTGTCAACCAACCAATTTAAAAAGGAATAATTTCACCAAGAAAATATGCCTTAATAGAAAATTACCTTACCAATTTAAAGCAGTGAGTCATTATCACTAAAAATGCTTTGATTCAGCAGAGTATATTCCACGAAAGCACCGTCAAAAAGTGTAAAGCAAAAGAACGAAAATACTGAAGACGATAAAATAAAAAAACAACAAACAATTACATATGCATCCAATATAGCTACAATTAATCAATGTTAACTTCTTAAAATTACGAAAATGCGGACATGAATGAAGGATGAAATCTTAAAATGGAATGATTGCAGCTTAAGTTAACAACAAAATACTGTAAAAGGCGCACAGAACAAATGAAACCGTAGAAATATGGAAAAACAACGACCAGTAACTTTTCGCTCACCAATGCGTGTGTGATAATTGCATACCGTACAGTAGATTACCACAATAGATTGGCTTGATGAAATCATTGCACCGTCGTATGATAACGTAAAAATAACAAACATTACAAAAATAAGGCTGGTAAATGATGTAATGTTTGATTAAAACACTGAATCATTTACAGATTTCCAATCTACTGATCAATGTGTTGGTCTATCACCTCAGGAAAGTTCAAATTTTCTTCATTTTCACAATCATCAGTTATCATCAAAAGAACTAGATCTTTATCTGCCAGTTCTAAATTGCTATAAAGAGTATAACAGAAAAAGCACAGTGTAAAAATTGTAAATTGTAATCTCTTTATCAATGCAAAGATTACAGAAATCACATCACTTACCCCCTTTTCAGAATCATAGTATTTTTTTGCTCATCAATACTTTTCTGGCAATCAACTGGACCACAGCTGCAGAGATTTTGAAATGGTATTCCACAAGGCATTCCAGTGATATTGAACTTGTTAATTTTAGCATATGTCAATGGGATTTGTGCATTGTCTCACCTGAAAAGCACCAGATCAAAAATACCAAGGTATGCACAAAAACAACTTAATGTAATTAAGATGAAACAATTTCCATCAATTCTATTTTATTTACCACATACATTCCATTGCTTGCAACAATAGGCAACACTAACAAAAACATTTCTCATTTTACACCGTTACGCTAAAAAAAGACAATCTGTAGGCATAAAAATACTTACAATATTTCATATTAAAAGTTTAACAAACTTCTGTTTGCAGTTCATGGTTTTTTTGTCTTGGAAGCATCACCAGCTGAATACAAATATACAGAAAACATTACTTCTAACAAGAAATTTTTCATACTTCATGATTAACATGCTTAATTACAAAAGTTTACAAGAAAAGTACTACGAAAGTTCATTATAATATATGCTTGCAGTATAGGTTAGTTAATCATGTTCTAGCAAATGTTTAGAAATGACACAGTTAATTACATAAAATTACCTTTTCAGCACTGTAAAACCTCTATAAAGCCACTTAGATCAGTTTGCTCCAAGAAATATGCCCTTACATCCCTGTTTCAAAATGCATGGAATGTACCATTAACAAATGCCATTCCACTAACGGCCGCACCAGTTTCTTCAAGTTCATCACACTAAAACAAAAACAAGTTTCCTATGTTTGGTGTACACTGTACAGCACGGGTACAACATAGTATGGTATACACAGCAACCTACAGCTTGAGTTATCGGAGCAATGGCATTCTTTCGAATTTTGTTTTTCATGTTTTCATCCAATTTACTTAGTGGCATACAACTTTCAGCATTAAAGATATTTGCTTTGTTATTTCCATAGTTGTTTTCTTTGGTTTGGAAGTTCTTTCCACTTGCAGGCAGAGTTTGAAATCTTGAAATACAACAATCAAACATTACTACACAACATTTGAAAGCTTAATAAAAAAACTAAACATAAATTGAAACTGAGAAACACCGACAACTAGCAAGACATTACTTTATACAAAGCACCTGGATAACTTGTCTAAATAGTACTTTCACTGTTCAGCTGTGAACATAGTGAAACCTTCATTTATGTATATTAGCAAATTGCAAAGTAATTTAAGCCTCTCAAGCTTTAACAGTGTCAATCAGTATCTTTGGCTTTGTAACAAACAATGAACATAACAGTAAAACACAGTTTTGGAAATTTATTACACACATATCATGTGAAGTCACAAACAGCATTCACTTCAAGTCATGTATACTAATCCAACTTACACTGTGACATAAATTTCACAATCAAACCTAGAAAATAAAATTTCGACATGCAAGTTTAGTAATGAGCACAGTTAGCATGAAATCAATGCATGCAACTTACCAGGTGAAAAATGATGTGAAGTTATATTGAGTGAGAACTTCGATTGTGTCTTTGACGGCATAATGCCAATGATTCATTGAAGCAAGCAATCAATTAAGCAAAACAGCCAGAATATCAGACCTTGTACATATCTTACATGAAATACAAGTGATGTTGTGTACAAACTTCTTCCTTGAAAATTTTTGAAAAAATCATGCAACTGCATAAAAACTACCAATTTTCAGTTCCTGAATAGAAGAAAAAAATAAATTGTAGCCTGCGAGTGTTCTTTTTCGAAAAGGATTAACGCTTTGGATCTTTGGTTATATTTCTGCATTGTAATTGTAAATCCAACGTTAAAACACAATGGTTGTCAAAACGCTAGTAAACAAATAGCAATAGTTATAACTAGTGGCATTTAACACTCCCTCAAACAAGAAATCTAAAAAAGGACAAATTTTAATAATTTTGTAAGATCATGTAATAAACATGCAATTACAAAATACTTAAAGTTGGAGAGTTGTCCTGGACAACAAATGGTGCCTTCCTGTCCTTTGTAAAGTCAGTAATTCAAAGTTAGCATTTAAAAAACGGACTAAAATTGACGAGGTAGTTGGATATTCCAAAATAATTCGAAGAATATGCAAAACAGATAACCAGAAAGTCAAGACAGGCTTCAGAATTTCATGCTCCCAACTAGGGTAAAATTGGCACAAGAAAGCTTAGTAAAAGTAACATGTGAAAAAATGTTTTCAAGTTAAACAACTTCATGCATTATAAATTTACTTCCAACATTCGGCGATAGCGAACTTTCACAAGGTGCATCTGATGGAAGAATTCAGCAGGCAAACAATGCTTGGTGGTAGATAATGTTGATTTCCAAATAATTTTGATTTAAGAACTTACAATACGAAATCAAATCAAAATACATTGAAAATTCTTCTTTACCCCTAGAAAATAATTACTACCATCAAAAAAAAACTCTTTGCAGAAACCAATAAAACTTTCTTTTGTCTTAACACATTCAATAGAAGTAAATTTTGCTGAGAGCAGCATCTTAAATTGATCAGCACTACAATTCTCGTATGGCAATTTCTGCCACAGCGTGTGCCTACTTATTCTGACTGCCGGTTGGTCACAATGTTTCGTTTTCTCTCTTTGAATTATTTTCTCCTTGTCCCGCTTGATGCTACTACTAACAACATGATCTGCAAATCAACAAGAACGTTCCAGCTATAAGAACTACACAGTATCGCTTAGTGGCTTGCTTACCATAAAAGGTCTACAAGTATATCGCCATTCTTCCTGTGACTTCCTGAGTAGGCGCAAACAATGTAAGCACAGCAAGATATATATGTTAAGCGAGTCTGGTTTCCCCAGCACAGACCTTGCGTCAGTGTCAAATACATGCCCAAGATACTTGACTGTGGCAATGACAGCAGCTTTGCCAATACACTTGTTGTTCTTAACGACAAGAGGTAAATTGCCCATCACAGTTGAGCCAAGTGGTCAGTGAACTCAAGTGATGACGATCGACTAAACACATAAAGTAGTCTAAATACTACTATGCGGTGTACAACCTAGCGGTCGTGTACTCGGCCAAAAATTGGGAAACATTGAGCTGGCCCTTGGTCAAGACATGATCACTTAGCCATGGTGTATTTCCAAAATTGGACAATAAAGCTCAACAATGAGTGTTAGCATCCATTTACCCTAACACCAAGGTAGCAAAAAGTGAGCTTAAAGCTAACATCAACAGCTCACCTTGCAGGAAATTTACATCTTTGGTCACCTCAAGTGAAAAAATGACTAATGGGCATGGGGCACCAAATCGACACTGTTATAGTAAACAGCATCCTGTGACTGGATGTAGAGCTATAGGACCCCACAGCATGACAATTTTTCTGTTTTTGTGAGCATTGAACCTGCTGGGCTTCAGTGCGATAGAGTCACTCCTTACCTTGCACATTATTCAGCGGAGCCACTCTGATTGCTCCTCCCGAAACTATTTGCCTCAGCAAAAAAGCAAGCCGGATAAATAAAATCAAGATACCCATTGCTCACTGGCTCTACACTGCTAAGGATGGCGTGGGTGCAACTTAATTGCCTGCTGTCTGAAGATGGTTGTTTCTGCTCAACCCTGTAAAAATAGGGAATGGCAAACATTGTAACTTGTGAACGTAGCGCAAAGGAGATTGCAAAATAAAGATTACAATATATCCAGCTATTGTATCCCCACGTTCCCCATGGAATACATAGTCATCAATTTTTGGATTGCAGCAAGACCCAGTTGTTACTTGACTCAAGCTCAAACATCTAGCTTGTGTTGCCAAATAACATCTTGCTCACAGGAAGCAGGCTGATGGTAAAACAGGGATATTTTGACACAGGACGTTGATTTTCTAGAGGCCGTTTATTATCATTTTTAATTTGTAATAATCTGCAAACTCATGAATGCATATAATCGACAAATAGCACTCTTTGAGAACGATTGAAACCTTCGTTTGTCGAAAGTCAAGACAAATTAAATGATTGCCTTTTGCTTATGATCTGCATATCAGATGGATTTCCTTTTTGGAATACTAGAATGTTAAGTTGCTCTTTCACTCCACTCAGGATTTCGAAGTTCTCTGACAATCATACAAGATCACTGTACTCTGCAAGCTCGTTATGTAAGAAAGCAGCAATGTTGAGTAGTAGCCGAATGGTTAGAGCTGGCAATTAGGCAGTGTTCACTACCCAGTAGCACTACCATTGTTACGCCCTTGGGGTATTACCAATGCTTGCTCCAGTTCAGTGCTTCTGATAAACATACCTAAATCATTCAGAACTTGCTTAAAAGCTAGCCAGATAAGTGGGGCTGGAGCAATTAAAGATTACCACAAAGGTTAATGGAAGCGAACTAAATTGACATATGAAGTTCTAGATACTTCTATCCTATAGCCGCCAAATAAAGAAAATCATGTCGATTGCTGTGAAACACTTCGACCTTATGCCACACTGGGACTCTGGATAAATACAGTGGGTGAGTTAGAACTGCACGGACAAAGACCTTCCATAACATGTTCAGCAGTGTATGCCGCGTGTATATAATTGATGCAATCACTCCAGCTTGAAGGCAAAACTATTTCAACCTGATGCTGAACAAAAGCACCATGCAATTACCACAATTCAATTTAATACAGTGCATGAGCACTGCAAACACGAAAAAGTGACTTTTGGCTACTAGAGTACCGGTCTATCGTTGGCTGGATTGCCAGTTCAAACACCATTGTGCATTGCACTATGTGCAACAATTAAGCAGTCTTTAGAACTTGCTTGGATTCTACATTCAGTAAGTAAGCATACAGCTATTCCAGTGCCTAGAAGCCCGAGGTAGATAACCTATATCTTGTCTACGAAACAGGACCAATTAAGCAGCGTTAATGCCAGACACACCAAACGCATGAAAGAACTGAAATCGAAAACTAGGCTATTTTGTTCATTTCAGCCTTTTCAGATTTTTAGTGAGATCCGTTTATAGTTTGTGCAAGGCATTCCAACGTTCATCAATCACTATACAAACCTTATCCATACATACCGGTATAGATCTCAGTAGTCTACACCAGTAGCCTAAGCCATCCAATCGTACCGTACGATGACCAGCCACAGCAGTTCGACTGGATTACTTATTCAACCCACCGCTCGGTTGGATTACTCATTCCAACACGATTAGCCTTACAACAATTACTTTAAAAGATGGAAATATTCTTTTCAGCCCATACGAATGGGTAATCCGTGCATTCCTTTTTCCCTTTCCTATGGGCTAATCCTTGACGAATGGGGTGATTTTATCAACATTTGCAACCAGGAACGCTCTGGCGCATTTGGGTGGAATACAAGGTATGGAAGAACTATGTGTCATTGTCAAACAGTTATGAAACGGAAAGAATTTTTTGATCCAATTTTCTGAAGCTTAGTGGCGTACCGTAGTTAAAAAGGTATTTGACGATGAAATATAGCCGAGAGTTTGGTATCGCCCGATTCGGTATCATAAGCTAGCAGTGTGGGCAAATGGTATATTCTGGCAATAAACTGTGGAAATTAATTTTTTGTTTGACCTACTTGCTTGAAGTTTTAAACTTTCGTAAATGAAAAATGCAGTATATGTAGGCCAGAAAATCTATGACTGCAATGCGCAGTATGCTTACTTGCAACGCTAACATAGCTCCCGTGACCGCAAATTGTAGACTTAATACAATAAAAAACTGCCGAACTCTTCGCGTACCACAGTTTGAGAAATGGTTATCCTTGTCTTGACGGTGGCTATTTTTGGTGGTAATCAGGCCATTCTCTTTTGGTTGGTTTGTTTTTTTTCACAAGAAAGCTTTTCACAGCGATTTTAAACAATTGTCAACAAATTGTGGCCATTGCTTTCGTACTGTACAAATAAGTTATGTCAGAATTCCATTTAAAAAAAACTTCACAGTTAAATGTAGTATGAAATGCTTCTTAAAGTCTTGTTTGCACAACGTATTTGTCTGATTTTCTGTGTATCACTGGATTCCACATGTAATAGGATGGATAATCTAACAGAAAGTTCAAAACAAGTTTCAACCAGCTTTGCTATTGTACCTTACTCAACAAATGGAGTTTTGTCAGAATTTTATGAACCAAGGAAAAGTTTCTCGTTTTATGGAATACCTGAGCATATTTCAATAAAGCAAGATTGGCAAAGCAATGGTGTAGCAGGAGTTGTGTGGGAAGGGGTACGTATCCCATGCCAGAAACTTACTTCCAAGCCTATATGCACCAGTAACCGGTAGTTTTAAATATTTTTATATACTATTTACTCAGACTGGTGCCCCACCTAAAATTAACTCACAAAGTAGCAGCATACATCTATTATTTATATTTCATACAAAAGCATAATTAACACTTGCATACAGCATATATATATTTGTACACAGGCATACGTTTTGGGTAACTATGCAGCAAAGAATCTTGACTTGAAGAAAAAAAACGTACTGGAACTTGGAGCAGGCACTGGATTGGTTGGTATGGCGATGGCAAAACTTGGAGCAAATGTTACTGTTACAGATGTTAAAAAAGCTCTACCCTTACTTCAGGAAAACATTGAGCTAAATTTCCCAACAACTGATAACAATAGTTCTACAGCGACTCCAATTGTGAAGGAGTTAGAATGGGGTATACACTTGCATAAGCACACATGCTGCTACGATCTGATTGTAGGTGCAGATATTATTTACATGGAAGATTCATATGATGCTCTCATTACAACATTGAAGTATTTCATGAGATGCCTCGGAACAAAAATACTTCTTTCTGCCAAATTACGATACGATCGTGTGGAATGTTTTATATCAAAACTCAAAAATCACTTTTCCAATATCGATGAATTGCTTAGGGATATTAAGACAAATGTTGTTATATTTGAATGTTTTTAAGCAGTTCAATGATCCCAATAATATAAAACCAGTGAGGTATTTATTTTGACAGTTTTAGATAGTTTTGTCATCTCAAAAATCGAACAATAATCATGCTCAATCTCGCTCTAAAAACATTTCCTAGCCAATGCATAGAATCATGTTTCTCATATGCAGTAAAACAGTAAGCAAAGGTAATGTGTAATCATCGCTCCAGTGTGCTTTGTTGAATTGCTTCTTGAACGACACTACGTAGTTCAGTTATAACTTTAGCTGGATCATTACTTTTCATAATTGCTGATCCTGATACAATCATATTGGCACCTGTTACCAAAAACAAGGGTGAATCATAATACCAGTAAAATATAATATTAATTGTAGTATTGATCGATGTTTGTTTATTGTAAAACCATTGATTCAGGGTAGCATTGTAGTTTTTCCACTGTGTAGTATGACATTGCAGTTTTTTTTAAGTAAAAAGACAAAGCAATTGGCTCTAGAATTTTTTACCTGCATCTGCACAGTACTGTATCGTGCTGGGCCCAACACCTCCATCCACTCCGATATCCAAAGAAGGAAAACTTTTCCGTAATTGTCGAACCTGGAATAATAGAGAATTAACTAATACAAAGCTTTCAGTTAGTACAATAAAATGGAATAAATTTGCATCAATGATTCAGTGATGGTTGATGGAAACTAGTCTTAGTGGTCGTAACACAACTCAAGTCAAGTGATTTTAATTAAATTGTCAAGTCGACTCGATAACAATTATTGAGTCCAGTTTTACTTTTTGTTTTAAGTCAATGATAATCGCCTTTCTGAATACTCCTACAATGTAAATGTAAAGATAAAATCAGATAAAAATTTCATCCAATTCTGACACTTTTGCACATTCTATAGAATGTGATGCATAGTGATTGTTGAATAAATTCTTTCGCAATTATAAAAACCGATTCCATAGTGGTTTAAAATAATTAGTTTTGTGAGTTGAGTCAAGTCAAGTCTTTTAAGCACAAACACAATACGGGTCTATCCATCTCTGGAAAATGTAACCAGATTATCAAATTACAATAGAAGTCTTATTATTCAGTTAAAACTCTGCAAATCATGCAAGGTTAGTCATTATCAAAATTTTAACGTTACGTGAAAATTTTTGCGTTTGTTAGGATCAAGCCAAAAAGGCTTTTATATATAATTTATCTAAACTGTACCTCTATCAAATACCAATGTTTTGGGGAACACTATATAATATAAAACACATACACATTGCTACCTCACCTTGTCCATCATGTTTTGCATGAAAGACTGGCCTCCAAACCCTGGTTCAACTGTCATTACTAAAGCGACATCAGCCATTTGAGTGTGCAGCAGGTCAAGAAGTTGCTTCACAGGAGTTGCAGGTTTAACAGCGCAACCTGCTTTCATGCCTTCTTCTCTTATCTAGTACATAAAGTGTCAGTGACGCATGCAGTTACAAGTTGGTTGGTGGGTGAATCTCACTGTAGGTTTTCATTTTGTCCTGTTTGAGAGCTATAGTTCAGTGTGCTTGTGATTTTTCATTTAAATTATTGTTGTATATATTTGTGATCCACATGGCAGGTAAACTATTGGTGTGACTTCAGTACCATCATGAAGAAATCTTTTATGGAAAATTAATTTAAGGGGTGGGAAGCTAGCGTAAACATGTTCACTACTCAGTCAATTTTCACCAAGAGTATATAGGAGATGTATCGTGAGTGACAGCAAGATGACAACGAGGGAACTAGTATCAAAGAAAGGTTATGAGCAATTAGTGACTATTAAAAGGGGCAAGGGAATATAGTAGCACAAATTGGGCCAGTAAAAATCTTTGAATGTATTTATAAGAGTCAGCATATTTAGTAATACTTTTTGCTAAACATGCACATAGAACTCTCTACGGCTTAAGATTGTATGAGTAATAAGTGAAAGTAAATACAGATTTTATTTACTTAAATTATACTAAGTACTTCAGCTTTCAAGAAACACTAAATGTTTGTCTGTTGTTTATAGTTGCAAACCAGACTTAAACGGAAAGATATATCAACTTGAAAACGTTTGAGTTAGATTTACACCAAATGCCGCAAAACATAGTGTTAAGTAAGTCTCCAAACACATCTGCACCATCTAATGTTTTCTCTTTAGAGATATTTTAAAAACAGGTGCCATAGTACTGTGGTAAAGAAAGCGCCCACCTCTGTAAAATAGCCTAGCTGAATACTGTCATTACCTGATGCCATATTGCATGAAGAAAACTGATGTGTATATAATATACATATAAATGACCCAACATATTCTTGTGGTTACCTGCTTGCTTATTATCTCTCATATAAAATATATTAACACTTCATAGTTAGTTCTGTTCTTCAAGCCAGCATCATTTTCACACACAGTGATTTTCTTTTTGACATCACCATTTCCATTAAACATGTCACAATGACCGTCATTTAGTCACATATCTTTTGCAATATTGCCTACTTAACCAGGGAAAATTTTTCTTTTTTAATATTATTATTATTATTCTTTCAGCACTTTCCTCAGTGCATAGTGCTCTTTAATGTCTGATAAACATGTTTTTTACAAACAGCCTTTTTTTTAAGTAAATGTAAGGTTAAAATTTATTTTCTATTAACACTAGAACGAACAAGCGCGTCAATTGAGGCATTTCAAGTATTCAATTTCTTGTATCTCTGCTGGGCATCACCTTTTTTCCTGAAACTTCTCGACAATTATTTATTTCTTACAACGCTCAGTTTGTCTGACTTTTAGGAATTATATGATTAAAACGGCGAATTTAATCATATATCTACCTGAGGTATGAATGGGATAATTTCCCTCCAGCTTCCTACTTCACTGTAAAAATTTGGGCTTAGTCAGCGATTTTATTCGAGAGTAACATGCGATTGCACATTTAGAAGGAAAGACAGGGAAGGCTGTTGTACAGTGACTTTACTGTTGTCTGCAATAAAAGCGTTGAACTCCGTGCACACATGAGAGTTTTTATGGTACGTTTCAGGTAGTGTATCCAATATGCCAAGATGTGTTACTGTGCTGCAGGCTTTTGTTGTGATTACAAAAGATTCCAGCAGACTGCTCAGATGGTGAAGTGAGCTAGATGACCCATTTATAAACGATGCAGAAGAAGTGGAGCTTGACTTAAGTGGGGATGAATCGGGACCATGTGCAACGAAGCTGCTTGCAACAGCAAAACATACTTGACCTTCAACCCTGGCCCAACTGCATTTGCAACGAGCAGAATCATTTAAAGCAGCCCACTGTCATCTTTTGTGTTATATTTGACGAGGCAATGCTCAGAAATATAAGAAAATGCACTGTATCTAAAGCCCAATGCATTTCTGGCAGAATCAACTGGGATGTGACACTTGATGAACTGGAAAAATTTATTGGACTGGTTATTGCAAGAGGGATTTTAGGTCTGCCAGTGGAAAGTTTGCGGGGTGTAAGATGTTCAACAAAACTCTATCAAGACACAGATTCAAGGAAATAATTTGTTACTTCTCTTTTTCTCTTTTGACATGAAGAGTGAAAGGCGACAAAGGGTAATACATGACAAGTTTTGCTTGGCTTCCTCGTTGTGGAACCCTTTTATTGACAACTCTCAGAGGGCGTATGTTCCTACCCCTTACATTACAGTTGATGAACAACCACTTCCATGTAAGGCTAGATGCAGATTTATTCAATACATGCCGAATAAACCTGACAAGTTTGGAATCAAGTTCTGGATGGCAGTTGATGCTGAGACAAAATACCTCTACAATAGCTTTCCATATCTGGGGAAAGATGAGAGCAGGGATGCTTCTACAAGGTTGGCGACATACGTCATGACGCAGCCATAATGCCACTTGTAAAAACTTTTTTACAAGCCTTGATGTTGCTCTGCATCTGGCAGAACAAAAATGTCAATATTGTAGGCACAGTCCCAACAGAATCGTAGAGAACTACCACAAGCTGCAAAACATCAGCATCAAGAAACTTCCCTGTTTGCATCTACTCAAACAGCTAATGTTACTTTGACTTCGTACCAGTGTAAAAAGCAAAAATCGGTACTAATAATAAGCACACTACATCCTGATGTAGAGTGCCTAAAAAAAAACCAGAGACCGTTTTATTCTATAATAAAACAAAAGTTGGGGTTGACATCATCGATCAGATGGCCAGAAAATACTCCGTAAGTCGTTCAGTATGTCATATTTAATAACTAACGCATACCGCTATCAATTGCAATAAAAGAAAACACTGTAGTCCCAAAAGTTTTATTTTTAAGTCTATAAAAAAACTTTAGGGTCTTGTGAAAGCAATTTAAATAATAAAGACTAGAAATCATTTTGTCTGAGTTAATACAGATTTGGCAATTGCCACATAATTAATCACTACAAAGATTGCAAAATAAGATGTTCTGTACACAAAGTATTTACGTATGTTTTAAGTCCTTTAGTCAAGAAAGCCGACTAGACTATGACACAAATTTTGAATCACTTTAAGTACCTCTTTAATTAACTGCTGGGGATTATCAGATGCTTCTATATGGAAAGTATAAATATTTGCACCAGCTTCCGCCATTGCCTTCACCCATTGTTCTGGTCGTGACACCATCATATGTACTTCACAGGTTGGTGTTTTCCCAATTGTATCCCTGATAGAAAACAAGACCTGCAATAAGGATATCAATCACACAATGCTACTGACTCTTAAACCAGTAGCTGTGAGCTTACGGCAAAAGTATGCTTTCTGAAATATAAGGGTAATTTGGAAAGGAAGAATATCATGAAAATAATAACAACCCTTGTTTAAATCGTTTATGAGTCTTTCTAGCACATTTCTCGTTCAATTACAACAAATCCATAATAATAAATTACCAATTCGTTAGCATAAGATATATAAATCAAGGATTCTTTTGGAATATACAAATTGATGCAAAATATTGCATTTATAAAAAATATCTTACCAAAAAAATCAAAGTTCGATAATAACTAATCCACTTACTATCGAGAGAGGCAGACAACTCAATAAGTCATTGACATTAAATTAAACCATAACACCTTATCTTCATATTTTCATACAGCACATTATTCATACGGCCTACAGTTGCAATAGCTTTCATTGGAAGTATTTACAATATGCCAAACTTAAACATTAATAGACTACAAATGCTAAAATGTGGCGTGAATAATTTAAATTGAATGTCCACCTGAAACATTTCAATCGCATTGATGGCGAAAGGTTATCAACAACACTTCAAACAGATGTTAAAAATTGATTCTCGAGTTTAATATTTTAATTCATTAAAGATAATGACCCGAGCACTGTTTATCGTACATGTCGGACTTGGGTTACTTCAGGTCAAGCTCGCACGTAACGTCACTACAGACAGTTTGGTGCGCTTAATGGTTTGAAACGATGCACAAGTCTTTGGAAACCTATTTTTTAAATCGGTAGTAAAAATTTTTGTATTGCTTTATTGCATGTGCAGTCACTGCTTTTATTTACTTTGTAGTAAAGTTTGAAGATCGAAGCATAAAAATGTCACGTAAACAGAATAAAATGTATGATATGTTCGAAGTGATTAAAGAAACAGTGCACAATCGCTCGCCTGACACGAACAAAGAGGTTGATTCACTGCTTGCTTGCCAAGAATTATGTTGCATACGTCATGGGAAAGCAGTTTTACTTGATAGTATACAAGACGTGTTTGTGGTAAAAGTGGTTCACTACCTACAATTCATGTTGTTTTGTGGCAAAAAGCATAATTTCTACTCCTCTGAGCTGCCATGGTTTAAGTCGGTGCCTATGTATGTTTATTTATATATATATAATATATGTAGAATATGCATGGACAAACAACTGTAGAAAATAAAAAGTGTACCTGTAACAAATAAAGAATAAAACAACTAAAGTTAGATTTGAGAAAAAGCAGTTATACCTGCTAGGAATTCCGTTAATAAATTGTTAGCACATCTTGCCACCTATGAATAGTGGCTACCAAGGTATCCCCTTTTAGTTAGCACAACCCAATCACAGAAAAGCCAGCTATGATATTAAATCTATTATTACTATTTTAACATACCTTATGCACTGTACAACAGGATGTCCAAAGGTAATATTGGGGACAAAATGACCATCCATTACATCCAAATGTAAATAATCAGCTCCACTATCTAACATTCTCCGGCATTCACTGCCAAGACATGCTAAGTTGCTATTCAGGATAGAAGGACCTATGCGGCTACTAATACTAGACATTTTATAAACTTTCACTTAAAACCTACTATACTACAACTTAGCCTTAAAGAAAAAATGCAAAAAGCATAAGAATTTTTCAGGCATAATTGCAACAACTAGGCTAGGCATAAAGGTAGACTGTACAGGTTACAGAGGGCAAAAATCTAAAATTTGGGGTCTAATGTAAAAGTGCACAACCATGCACATGACATCATAATTTGAGTAGCTGGGTACTATTAGGCCTATATACAAATCCATCATGTGGTTGTGCACTTCTACACTAGACCCGTTTTTATTAACTTTGGGTAGCTGCAACAGCGGTTGTTAGGGTTGTACTAGTAGTCTATGAACTGAAGTGTGAAAGATTTTATTCAAAAATCACCTTCCCCATGTATGCTAGCCCAGCATAGGACACCGCTGTCATTCTGGCAGAATTCTAGCAAGATCATAGAACCCAAAACAACAAAGGGGGAACGCGGCACGGGACAACACTAATTTACGGAATGTGAAAATTACGGAACTGTTTTTTCAAAGTTTGAAATAATTAAAATCGCAAATATACGCAGTGTTAATCTAGCTTAAGCTGTTAACTATAAAAGTATTTCTGTCACAATGTGTTTTGAACTTTCTATAACCTTTAGAAAAACTTTTTGTCGGTGTAGTGATTTATTTAATGTAATTTTTTTACAGACTGAGGAAAGCGACACTAATTTACGGAATGTGAGAAATTACAGCATAATTTTTTTAAACTTTGTAGCAATACAATTCGCAAATATATGCAATATTATTTAACTTAACTTGTTACTTGCCCAATTGGCTGGAATTAGTAGTAATTTTGAGCTAATTAAGAAGCCCTAGATGCTGAAATTTTGCGAATTCCTTGGTTTTGTTGGACGTCTTACGTAATGGTTAAAACAAGTGTGTTAGACCAATCAGAAGCCAGTAAGGCCGGTGTGTTTTTTAGTGCGGGGATTACCTTAGCAAATGGCGCGTTAAAAAGTTCCAGTCACATGTTTAGGTTAGCTTAATTGTAAGGGAATTTTGATGAAGTTTGATTTTTGGCCCAAAATTGCAGTTTTGGTTTTAATATTCTATGGCAAGAGTTAGAGATATGTGAATTTATTAGGATTTAATAAAATGGCATAATAGCCTAAGGCATACCAAAATGGCAGACAAAATTTCAAGGAGCCCCATGCGAGATTTTGATTAACTGTATTGTAAGTGATTTCACTTTATAATAAACTTAAAAATAAATTAGGCTTTTTGCAAGCATATACGGAGCCTAAGACGTAACCATCGTAAAGGTGAGTAAATTTCTGTTAATATTAGCAAATAAAAAAGGGGAACACCAAAATAGAATGCTCAGCAGAATCCATTAAAATATTGGATCGAATCACTGTTTTTCCTGTCTTGCTGGTGATGGATGGAGTGTTGTTTGAGTACTTGTTAGGTTTATCTAAACTTTGTTTTAATTGCAAAGTTAATCATATTTTGTTTTGTTTACCGATTTTATGCCTTATATTTTTCATAAATTCGCTTTTGTTCGTGGTTGACCATTTGCTATGGACGCTTTAAGTAGCCTATGCATATTGCTTGGCTATGCGTTTGTCAACGTCGCGCTTCTCTTTTGTTGTTTCGGGTTCTATGATCTCGCTAGGATTCTGCCAGAATGACTGCGGTCGTAGGGCTGTTTATTGAATTCGCGAAAACGTCGGAATTGGTAAAATCCATAGGTATCCTATAAAATATAGATATCATGTAATCCTATATAGTCCTATGTTTTATATAGGATATCCATGATAAAATCTGATGTTGTCCTTATACCGGTAGTTACGTTAGGATTATTCAGAAAGCCGTTTATTACATCGAAACAATAAATAAATCGTATATGTATCATTAAGGAATGTTTTCATAACTGCTGAACTCTAAACCACGATTTTATGAAAACGGGAAAGGGTTGTGCTAATTTTCATGATTAGCCCTTATTTCTATGGAATTTATATGCAGTTTTAACTCCAGATTAGAAGATTGCCTGTTCAAATCAAGTCGGGGTCACCAGTGTGCCAACCATTATATGTTATAATTGATTTACAATGAAACGGTTATCACTTTTAGAGCACAAAATAGAGATGCATTCAGTATGCATCCTCTCCCAGAAGCTTCAATGTCACAAGTGGTTTTTACCGCGAGCGGACTTTTTTGAAATGCCCAAGGGGCGTGCTAATTGTCATAATTAGCCCCTATTTATACGGATTTCTTGTGCAGATCTGACGATATTAAAATTTTATTAGTGTTCTATTTCGTATGTTGAACAACATGCGTTGTATTATATTTTGGCCGTGTTTAGTATACGTAACACATTTATATTACTTCTGAATTACGTCATTCGTTACCACAGAGCCCTACGCGCTAGATTTCAATTGTTCAGTCCAGAATTGGAAGTCATACTAACTGCATCTCTATTTTGTGCTTTGAAAGCAATAACCGTTTCGTTGTGAATCAATAATACAATTATATTCAAGAGCATTGTCAGTTTGGTTATTGTACTGTGATGCCCAATTAGTCTATCAGTGATCAACGAACTCGAATATCAATGGAGTCAGACTAACGAACAATCGATCAAGCAATAACTAATTACAATCAAATCAATCTGTAGTAAGAACGCTATTAGTCGGCACAGGGTAAAAGGCGGCAATCGCGTAAAATTTTCGAACTTTTGCGAATTCTCTAAAATAGTTAAAAAAAGGACTAAACAATTTGATCCGTTAAATATTTATGGTGAAGGCTAGAGCTGTTAAGTTGTTAGGTTAATCCGTTGCTGACTCCTGACTTAGAAGGCTGCTGTTTCAGTGTAAGCTAGCTTCGCTCATATATTAAAGGTTAAAACACGACCATCTTAGCTCAAGCCTTTAATCGAAAACAGTCCTGTGCACGCAAGCATTGGAAAAGCGGAACTGGAGTGGTGAAACGAACGTTCAGTGCAGAAATCAACACATGCTGGGAACGTCCCGAGGGCGCCAACCAGCGACAAACCAAACAAACACCCAACGGCCGCTACATATTCAAATGAAGTTTCAACTTTTTTGATGATCAGCAATTACATCAGGTCCATCGCTTATTATTTCAACGAAATTGTTTACGGACATTTTCTACAGTGTCAATAAGCTTGATTTTCTAGCTACGGATTTTTAATACTGGGACGTTTTCTATGACATTCATCCGTTATTACATCAGCGAATTTGTTAACGGACTTTTTCAGTAAGAGATTCAGTGACAAATGGACAAGCTTGATTTAGTTTAGCTGTCAGTATAGACTGTACAGATTTATCATACTGAGAAGATCACCAAAAAGTCCATCGCTTATTATAGTATATCAAACAAAATTGTTTACAGAGTTTTTTCGATCAGTGACAGAAAGTATAAGAAATTTTGCATACTGAGACGTTTATTATATCAGCAAATTTATTTACAAACTTTTTCTATACAGTACAGCGACAATTAAATAAATTTGATTTGGTACACTTTTATTAAATTGACGCATTAATTATTAGAATCTTCTATAGTACGTTACGTTTTAATGCAATAAATTAATCGGATTTTTCATACTGTGACAAATAAACATGTTTTTTAGTGTATTTGTAACATGTTTTTAGTGTAATGGAATCTTATGTTTTATATTGTCTTTAGAGTTCACCGTGCCTCGCAAGGAATGTAAAATTTCAGCCTTGGAATGTTATATCGCACGGAAAATCGAACATTAAGAAAACAAACCGATAGCAAAAAAACACCCATTGCAAAGTTTTTATGCAAACCCATTTTTAGAAAAAAAAAAATTTTTCCGCTTTAAAAATGGATCTTATTTGTCATGTATTTTTTCCGTGTATAGAAACAGTCCGTAAACAATTTTTCTGATATAGCCTAATAAAGGATGGACTTCATAGTGAACGTCTCAGTATGAAAAAGTTTGTAGCTTATTTTCCACTGAATAGAAAAAGTCTGTTAACAATTTTGTTGTAACAACAACGAACGCTTATTATAAATTATTATTGCTATTTTATGGTTACAGCAAACATGTGGAGATTTCAATATTATGAAAAATTTAGATTTCTATGCAAATACTGCAAAAACAACGGCATTACCATAATACTCTTTACACTAGAATACTAGATAGTGTAAATCAGTGGTTTCCAACCTTTTTTGGTTTCGGGGCCGCATTTCAAACTTCAGAGTACGTATGGAGCTGCATAAAAATACTCAAGTAATTATAACAAAAATTTTAAAGCATGAAAGCATGTACCAACGAATAGCAACACTAACATGAAAAATAACACAAATCACACAAATTTTGACCAATTTTTGACTTTGTTTGACAAGTCAACAAATAATCACCCTAATTATTATAAAAAGATTTCTTATATTTTTTGTGGGATTTTCAGAGGTCAATGAGAGCCGCAAGAAAACTAGCTTGGAGCCGCGGTTGGGATTCACTGGTGTAAATTGTAGAGAGTATTACATGGACATCCTATATAAAACTAGTTATATACATAGATATCTTACATATATAAGATATCTATGGTTATATATAACCTGTTTATGAAGAATTATGGCATTAGTCTTTCAAATGGGAATCTCCCTGTAGTAATATTATTTTAGGTGAGGCGCTCGCCGACTCCTCTAGGGCTCACACAGCTCTTTTCCATCTTTAGGTATTTAGAATCTGCTGAGTTAGGTGTGATGGCGTGCATTGAAACCTCAATTATCTGTTTATTTTTTATGAATTGACGTTCAAGCCACCATTTTTTTTTTTTTTTTATAAATAGGTGTGAAGATAAGAAAGTTCGGTGTACACGTTGATGAATCTTTTCACTTACTGCAGGTTCAACGCTATGCTCTATGGCACACCGATTTGTAATAAAATAACATTAGGCAAGTGTACACCAAGGCAGCGTCTATTTTACCGGCTGCCGATGTCATGAAAAAATTGTGACGTAAAACACATAAAGGGGGTTAACAGATGGTTTTCGCAGAAATTTTTTTGATGAATGCCCTCAGATGTATGACAAGTTTAGCCTAAACATTCGCGAGATTTATGTATAAGTTAAAGGTGTTTTTAAAGCAATTAGTGTTGATTAATTATGCGCTTATATTTAGGACTGTAGTAATCTCAAGCTAATCTAAATTGAGCCTGATTTAAAACTAGTTCTATGTATAAGTTTTGTTGTCTACGTACAGTACCGTAGCCCGACTGCGTGCAGCGGTACGCCATGTAGCCTACTGCGTATGATACCGAATGTAAGCTGGAATGTTATTATTGGTGAATATCACCGAACCTAGCTGTGGAAGTCTTTAAAATACACTATGACCACAGATAGATCTAAGGGTTGTCCTTGTTTCACAAGGTGTCCAAAGCTGCAACTAGTACATTTATCTCTAAAAGGGTTGCTCTTATGACAATGAAACTAGCATCTTAAGTCAAATAAAATTTGCTTTGGTACTCTGTTAACACTTCCTGACTTGGGCTAACATTAATTTATGTTTTAACTTTTTCAACTTATGTTTTATGGATTTGACTAATTATAGGTTTAGTGGCCATGCTAGGCCTAGTTGTTACCAGCACGTTTTAAGCTTTTTCGGCTTTGTCACTTTTCTCTGTTCATTGGCGCATTTTAGTAACAACCAATGTTCCCTCTAATTTTTTACGAGCCTGAGCAAACACACTAACTCCCTGAGCGGTCCCTTGGACCACCGTGAGCAACATCAGACGTGCCACGTGCGCACTGTGGCCATTATTATGTGTTTATTTTATTTTCAATTCAGGTTGGATTATTTTCTTGTGAGCAGCACAGATTTTCTGTTCGCGGAGACCGTGTCAGCAGTGCGCATTTGCGCACGCGCGCAGCTTAGAGGGAACATTGGTAACAACTGGCTTGATTTTTGTCCCCACTACACTTTTGGCGAAAAAATGATTGATTTGGTACGATGTCGACTCGGTAACCGAGGGGTGAAGATTTTTATGCTTGCAGTAAATTTTAAGCTAAGCATGCAGATTGCAGTTGGGTTAAGTAGATCAAAACAATTACACAAATAATAACAAAACGACAAAACATACGCATTTTTTTACATTAAATGTGGTGTATTGTGTCGCACTGCACAATAACTTTAATTTAAATAATTATGCTTTAAACTTTTAAGCATGGATACCATGCAAAATATGCTCAAAACCTTTAGTATGGAAGACAGGAGCATTGGCATGCGTTTTAAAACTTGAAGAAAAACACGTGTTTTGTTTAACAGTTTGTCATTTCTTAGTTGGTATCTGGATTGTGACACGATGCTGGCAGCAAAGTTTGTTTTATCATTTAACTTTTGTGTTATCCTTTCTTGGTGTTCATTTCTCCACTGCATTTTCTTTTCTTTGTATGAATGGGACCCCATTAAGGAATTCATTAAAAAAGAGTTTATTACAGAACAAAACTAAACATCACAGCAACTATTATCGGTTAATTGGTCTTAAACTTGGCACTTGATAAAGTATGCAGTAGGCTATGTAGAGTTACGGTACTGTACATAGAAGGCTAGGCTTATGTAGACATATTTTTAGATCAAGCTCTATTTAGATTAGCTTATGTTTATTACAGTCCTAACTAAATGTCTTTAGTCAATCAACATCAATTGCTTTAGGACAAACGCATAAATCCTGCGCATGTTCAGTCTAAAATTGTCTTGGACCCAATGGTATATACCGAAAAAATTTGTATAATAGCCATCTACTGAGTCACTCTATGTGTTTAATGTCACAATTGGGGACCAAATTTTAATAATTTTGGAAAAAGCTTCTTCAATAAACAGTTAGCCGGTTACGTAATTGGTATTTTCTTACTTCGTTAAACAGTGGCCGGTAAAATAGACACTTGTTTTATCGGCCGCCGTTTAATGAGGTAGGAAATTACGAATCTGATAATCAGAAATTACGCTAGTCTGTGAATTGAAATGCATGTTAATTTTCAAGTTATCACATCATACACTAATTTTTGCAAAGTGTTAATTAACCTAAAACTAATCCCCTCTGACCAAAACTCGCACCTTTTATGACTCAATTATATTAAAAGTAAATTTAGACAAAAAATGTCAAGCAATAGCAAGATTCGAATCAAAGACCTCCAGCATACAAGCCCCATTGCTAACTACTATATCACACCATTGCTCACTTCTCCCTGTATAAAGCGAGAGTCATAAACCAGTCTGCGAAAATGTTTGGTTTGATTTATCAACTTTGGTAAACAGATGCTGCTGAACTAGTCACATTCTTAGATCATTCGACTTAACTCAAGTCACAAAATGATTCGACTTCACTTGAGTCTGAAACAAATGACTTGGTTGCATTACAACCCTGCATGAATGTAATAAATTTACAGGTTCATCTCCGTCCTTTTGATCTTCAGTTTACCCGCGTAACTTCTTATAAATTAAAATTTTCTTATTTCTGCTATCACCGTCAATGTTCCGCCCTAACTGCAATAGATAATGGTTTTTGAAATCACCTGCACTGTCATTCAGGAGTTGGGCATAAGTACGATTGAAGATAATTAGCGCATTGAAATGCAAAGGCAACCCGATGAGAGAAGAAAAGGTGCAAAACGAAACGAGGGAGTAGAGAGAGACAGTAACAGTTGCATATCACATGAGAAAACTCAAGAGAGAACGGATAACGCAAGATAATAAAATAACAGCTGCAAGAGTAAAGAGTGCAACACGGGACAGACAAGCAGAAGTGAGTCAAGAAAGCCCAAAGTGTGAAACGAGATAATAAAAGAAATTAGAAAGCGTAACAAGGATGGCATTTCTGAAAACACCTCAACTATGAAATAATAATGCATTTTTTCCATTTGATATTGTCACTGGTGATGTGTCCAGCCATTTACCGGTATTAAACTGCTAAACTTTTTAACCAAGTCCAAAGAATGGATTCAACTCGCACGCTATAAGCAACGTGTTCTTCTGTAAATAAACTTCGTAATGTGTAGTTTTGCCAATTCAAATTTGTGATGAATAACAGTAAGTGAATCTATCAAATTTTTCACCCTTTGGCTCTCGGGAACTGAAGCGTCACAATAGCGGGTGATGTTAAAAATATTACGAAAATGGTTGTGGCGATAATTGAAAATTTGTTAACAGCTTTTAAATAACATCAAAAAAAAATGCTGTATGGCTGTAATATCGGCTTCTGATTAATTATGTTTTCAACTGTTTTGGCTCTTGGTACTACAATAAAAAAGTTTAGGACGCGTCGTATTTACCAACGCAATGTCACTCAACCTGTTGTTAATGATGGGCAATCAGTATAGCATTAGACCAGGGGCGGGCAACTTCTTCGGTCGGCGGGCCTGATATGAGAAAATGAAGTACTTGGCGGGCCGGATTGCTGAATAGATTGGAACGCAGCTTTGTCTTATTAATGTTCATGGTCGAAAATGTTTGCTCATAAATGTATGTAGACCCGAACAGAACAAGTAGATTCATGGCCATCTTTCTCAGGTTGGCAAACTTAGACTTATTCAGTGACGCAATACAGGGATTGCGGCAGAATGTGGCCTCAGGCCACATTATCATGTAAGACCGGAAACTGTCTGCGGGCCGCTCAAAATCCCATCGCGAGCCGGATCCGGCCCGCGGGCCGTATGTTGCCCACCCCTGCATTAGACCAAAGCGAAAAGGCTGCTCTTAAAAATTGCTCCAAAGATATGAATTATTTGATAAAGCCAAACGTTTGCTTCCCATACATAATTATAACTTTGTATACTTTCATAATTAATTCAATGAAAATAAAACGAAAGAATAATTTGCTTTAAAATAATTTGAAAGCTTTTTGCACAACAAGTTGTCGATTACCATGTTCTCAGATACATCATGCAAATCTTTTTTGATAGTGTTTTTAGTGAAGAACACTTGTTTTAACTTTGCTAAGAAATTCGTTTTGCGTTACAGTGTTAATAGAAGTAGGCGTAACATTTTTCTTGGAACAAGTTGGAAAAACAGGCCGGGTCACTTCATAAAATGCATTACATGACTACATGGTAACGATAATGTTTTGCCGATCTTACGCTCTCACAATGGGGAAATCCCCAACTTTCAATTTGCCCCTCCCCCATTTTTTCTTTTGAAATATCGACGTCTATGGTAATGCATTTGAAATGGGATTTAGCACACAGCCTTCACAAAGCACAATCAAAATTTTTTCTGCAGTTTCCTACCGTAGTAGTAATGAAATATATTTTAAAAGGTAGTTTTCAATCTTTTCAAAATACTGCAATGGTACTGCAACATGAAATTAACTGAAAAATTCACAATGATGCAAATGATGAACATTACAAGTAATTTTTTGTTCATGGTTGACAAGGCCTACTATGGTTTTGAAAATAACAACTTTTTGTCAATGTGAAGTGTCTTTTCCTTAAACTATTTAACGATTAATCTATAACGGAAATGCAGAAATAACTGCATTGCTTATACCTGTGATTGGCTATCAGTAGACCTAGGCTATTTTCACTGGAACACTAGTAAAAAAATTCATTACGCAAGACCAAAACTTCGCATTAGATTACATTTTTAGGACATGGCAGGCAGACTATTCAGATTGTTTGTAAAGCATGATAACCACTAAAATTTTAACAGCAACTGGTTTGTTAAGCAGATGCTGTGTATAAGGTCGTTTTTCCACAATTACGGACAAGACTTCAAACCAATGCGCTGAGATCGTTATACAAAGCGCTGAGTCAGCACTGATGAGCTTAGTTTACTGCACTTAAAGTGTGTATGTGAAACATGTTTTTGTTTCTAGAAAATCGTTAAATTTTTTTTTGTTTTTTTACAAACGATTTTTGTGACAAAGAGTAGCATTTCCCATTTAAAATGCATTAGTGTGAACCAAGCTTATCTCTGCGGAATTTTGACAACAACCATTATGACGCGTTATCGTTATCGCCCAACCCTATTACCAGGGTTGCCATGCCGTCCTTATTTCTAAGATTTGTCCTTATTTTAAAGGTCCGTGTCTTAGAAAATATGTTTGTCCCTTTTTCTAAGAAATGTCCTTATTTTCACTTGCGTCCTTATTTTCGTCTTATTTTTAGGGCAATGGTTTGTATTTTGGGCATTTTGACACCTTTAGTACACCATTTTGTACCAAAGAGATACCAAAATTAAGAACATGCAGATAGTGTCTCGTTTTTTATAAGGAACATTGGTTGCTTTCTCCTGTTGTGCACTGTTTAAGGTGGTATTCGTCTTTCGTTTCCTAGTCGTCCTTATTTTTGAGTTGAGACCGATGGCAACCCTGTTTATTACTCTTTCGGTTATAACTTTTGTAGGAAGATTTTCCTGGAAATTGACGACAAAGAAAGTTAATTTTTTGACTTCACTTCATTGTGATTTCAGAACATGATCTTGTCAAAGTGTTGTCATAACTCAATTCTTTTGAGCTGGTGTATTGTTGACTCGTTATGTTTTTGTGCTCTTTTAAACTACACCTATTTTTTCTTGCAATTTAGCGGTTTTATTTATGGCTGTTTTGTTTCAGGTATTCTATTTCTTAAATTGCTGGTTTAGCTCTGCTGATGGCAATATGGCATATTAATCTTCTTACTATGCATAGGCTTACCAAAATTTTGTTTAGAATACCGATACATTAGTTAACTAACATAGTTAATAATTTTGGACCACATATTAATAATAATTAACTTTGCTAAATATTTCATGGTATCGAAATCATTGTCCTCAGACTAAAAAAAGCTTTGTACAATTTAAAATTGCATCATCGCTTGAACCCTAGTTTATCTTTCTGCAGGTTTTGATTGACACACTTATTTTTTGATTCTTTTATATCATATATTTATATATACATGTGTTGCAAGTGTCTTTCATACATTGCACTGATAGCGATACTGGAAATCAAACTTTTTCTTTCTACAAGCCCAACACTTTTCCTACCACACCACTGAGCTTACACTTGTTGTTTTATTTTAGCAAACATACCATGATACTATACCGTCCATTATACCATATCATGATTATTATTCCTATTGTATTTCCAGGTTTTGTAGATTTTAGTGTTTAAAGAAACATAAAATGTTTTTTTCATTCAATTATAAATCATGTGCTTTTGGTTTGTGTTCCTTACTTTCTTTGATGTTATTTTCTGATGCAACAGACTATGGAGTAGAAGAGGTAAGATTTTGCTAAGTAACTTACGAAAGCCAAAACTATTTACTGCACTCAGTGCCATAGTACTCGTAAATAGCACTTTGAATTGGTTGTTGTATAGCAAATCCCTGTGTTTGTTCATATGTGTGTTGTATTATGGTAGTTGCAGGTAAAGCCAATATGGAAGCCATCAGTTTGTAAGCGAAGTGTTAAAATAGGAGACTATGTGCATTATCATTATTATGGAATGCTTACAAATGGAAAGTATTTTGACTCAAGGTAAGTAAGACAAAACAGATCTGTTCGTGCTTTCATTCGGTTACCACAATGCCATTATTCTATGACATTGTCTTTTATTAATTAGGTCTATTGAAACTTGATTATTTTTTTACAATTTTTGCATTCATTAAAAGCAATGTTGTCATTTAGTTTCTTTTTGTAATGTTTTCTTATATTTGTTTTTTTGTAGTTATAATATATGTATACTGTATAGTATATAAATATATGTGATATTTATTTATATAATTTAATTTTATGTTTGCTATAGTAGTTTCATGTAATGACACATTTAGAAGAATTATATATATGTATATATACTGGTACATGCCATGCATTTAGTCTTTAGTCATTTATTGTTATATTCTTTTCTGATAGCTATGAACGCGGGGTCAGCTACAATACTTATGTTGGTTCTGGATGGTTGATAGATGGCATGGATAAAGGTTTGATTGGAATGTGTGTCAACGAACACAGACTTATCACTATTCCACCACATCTTGCCTATGGTGAAGAGGGAACAGGTATATAATTGACTAATAACATGCTTTTGTTGTTGGTTAATTGGCTTAACTTTGCAAACATTTTCATCAAACTTACCAACATTTCTTATCAATCAAATTTCCTTCAAAGGTGAAGGGCTAATTCCCGGCAATGCCACTATTATTTTTAATGCTGTGCTGTTGGATATTTGGAATGCTAATGATTCCATTGAGGTATGTGTGTCTGCAATTTACTACTGTATTTGGTATGATATGATAATGTTTATCATCTGACTAAGGATATTGTACTCATGACTTAAACCCAGTGATGGTTCCTCGTGAAACTTTGCTCTATGTTGGACTGTTGATATTTGTTTTGGGAATGTCTGGTGACATGTTTTTGTGTGAAAGTAGTCCGGCTGCGCCATTTGCTATTTGTTTCTTCCATGTTTTATAATGTGTTAATTAGGTTGAATTGGCCAAGATCATGACATTTGTTGTAAAATCCAAGTCCAAATGTTTCCTTCTTGTACGGTAGGTTACTACAACATTCATGCCAGAAAACTGTAGCAAAAAAATTAAAACGTCTGATTATGTGAGGTATCATTACAATGGAACACTTCTAAATGGGAAACATTTCCATTCAAGGTACCAGTATTTTGTATGCAAGTGGTACATATCCCTTATTTGTGGAATATTTATAACTATACAGTACATTGATGTAGAGGTATTGGTGTAAAAGTATACAACTACAGTACATGCAACATAACTGGTGCATGTGAATTACCTGTAATTGCACAAATAAACACTTGAAGTACATTAAAATTTATCACCATCATTTTTCTATTTTACAATTCTCTTGTGTGCATCATGAGCTATGTGTACATGATTAGATAAATGAGGATAATGCACGCTGCATAAGCGTAACTTCTACTATTGTCTAATTATGATTAGTTATGAAGAAGACAGCACCTACAACACTTATGTTGGGCAAGGCTGGTTAATAAAAGGAATGGACGAAGGTTTAATTGGTGCCTGTATTGGGGAAAGAATGAACATCGTTATTCCACCTCATTTGGCCTATGGAGAAAAAGGGGATGGTAGGACACCAGAACTGTTATTATATAATCTTTATATTATGTCTAAAGTTGTTAATATATATGTTATAAGCAGTAATTTAAAATGCTGTGCAGTGCTTAAGACATTTCTTTTACTGTTAGAAAAAAATATCCCTCCATCAGCTACCGTTGTATTTGATGTTGAGATTGTTGATTTTCATAACCCCAATGATGATGTGGTGGTAGAAATTCTGAAACCAGTGGAAAATTGCCCCCGTAAACTAGAGAATACAGATTTTGTGAGGTATCATTATAATGGGACTCTTTCAGATGGAACAGTGTTTGATAACAGGTTTGTAATAAAAATGTATAGATTATTGTTCAACATTGTGGAAGTGCTGAATGCAGAGTATATGTGCAAAATACTAGATGTAGATCCAACAAATACTAGATCTTACAAAAGTTAACTTATTTTAAGAATATAAACTTGCGTTCTTCGTGAGTTCATAGGTAGCTGTTTAATAACTATACCAGGTTTAAATAAACTGAAAATTAGTTAAATGCTTGTGTAGCAAAGTTATTTAAGCACGGAGTATTGGAACTTATGACTCATGCACAGAAGGAAGGCTAGATCCAAGACTGTAGGTATTTTTGCTGTAAATATGTTTTGTACTGTCTTGGTTCTGGAGCATAATTTATGCTTGAGTGACTTAAGATGTGCTTCAATAGAAATGTGTCCATAAACCTTGTTAATATAGCAGTTATTTTCTTGATAATGTATTTTTGCTTGTTAAATGCAAAGCTGTAAATCTGCTGATCATAAAATATTCATGGCATCTATCTTGCCATCAGAATTACATGCACAGATATGTATATGCTGCATGAGTGTTTTATAAAATAATTTCATGTTTCTAGCTACCAGCGTGGACACACATATGACACATATGTTGGATACAAACGTCTTATACCAGGAATGGAAAGAGGTTTAATTGGAGCTTGCATGGGAGAGTGGAGGCTCATTACTTTTCCTCCTCATCTTGGTTATGGAGAACGCGGTGTTGGTAAAATCATTTCACATCATCATTGTTATTGCTGGAGGAATGTTTTTGGAAAAATTTGTTTATTCAGACTTAAAAAATTGGATTTGATGAATACAAAAATGGATAATTTATTACACTTTTGTACCTAAAACTGGCTTATCTCACTGGCAATTTTTAAAAATGCACTAAAATCTATAGTTTTTAAAACATTTTTGGATATGTTTTTCAAAAAATGGTCAATTTTTGTACATAATATTAAGTATGAATAAATTCTGAAGCAGTCAGTAGCACATTATTTAAACAAATGTACACATATCTTTAAAGAACAGCATCATCGGTTTCTGCATTAAAACGAAATCTCTGTAAAGGTAAAACACAAATTGGCATTTTGGAAAAATTTATTTTAAAAACTGACAGAAGATAAAACTACAATGATAAAAATTACACAAATGGGAAAAGAGAAAGCATTTTTTTAATTCTTCCTAGTTAGTAGTTACCACTTATCATTATCTGTTTAGTTTATGTAGTCATCAAATCTTGCATAGATTGGGCGTTTAGGTAAATATGTGCACTGCACAGATAATGTTTTATTAACCACATGTTACATGTTACACAATAAAATTGACAATGGCTTTGTATTTTAAAATAAAAATGTTTTCATAAACAAAGTTTTATCATCAAATGTGCCATTGGTATTGCCACGTTTGTCTTACTGACTTGTTTAGAGGACAAGATTCCTGGCAGTGCAGTCCTCACCTTCTCTGTTCATATCATCGACTTTCACAACCCGAAAGATGACGTCCAGATTGAAGTCATGACACTTCCTGAAAACTGCAAGGAAGAAGGTGCAAGGATATCGAAGACTGGCGACTATTTGACATATGACTATGATCTTTTGCTGATGGATGGCACAAAAATCGAGTCAAGGTACTATGAGTTAGTCAGTATAGTAATCCGCTAATGTTTAACCCCATCATTTGTTTATACCCCATGTCATTCGTTCTTAGAAACATCAAGAGAACTTTTAGTTATATAGTTCAATTTGTGCTACTCTTAGGAATAACAGATAAAAACACCAGAATGGAAATATACGTTACTTCAAAATAACGCTTTGGTCATCTGAACAATAATTAATTGGACAAAAAGTTTTAACTTTGGTTGCTTGTTAATGTCTGGGCTAATGTCTTTCTTCACTGGTCATACCCAGCAAAGACCGGACAGGAAATTGGGGCTCATACATAGGAACTGGTCGAGTGATACCTGGAGTGAGCAGAGGCTTAAGTGGGATGTGTGTTGGAGAGATAAGAAGAGTTGTTATTCCTCCTCACATTGCTTATGGTGAACCAGGCAAAGGTAGTAGTACTCCACACAGCATGTAACTGGGGTTATGTAGTATTTATATATTACTCTGAAAATATGTTTTCCAGATGACTTCATTCCTGGAAGCGCCGTGCTCGATTTCACATTTGAATTACATAATATCGAAGATCCTCTACCAGATGGTATGCACTTCGTATGGGTGGATGATGAGCATACTCCTGAATCCGAAGAAGATCTCTTCCATGAAATGGATGAAGACAAAGATGGATTTATCATTCTTCCTGAAGTGGGTTATATTATATAATTTGCAGATGATGAAGTTAACAAAGTTAAAAATGTGTTTTTATTGTCCTAGCTTTATTTTATTTTGAGCCATAGGAAACAGTAATTTTTCATAACACACTGTAAACTTGCCACAGGCGAGTTTTCGGTTTGTTTCATTCGTTCTGCAGAAGTATTTCCAATTGTAGGTGGTAAAAACCAAAGTCGTACACAAACACTATGGTTTTTCCAATTGACTTCATTCAATGACTTTTTACACGTTTTAAATTTGAAGTTGTTTGTTTTAATTAGAAAGAAGGCAGTTCCTAATTAGCAGTACTGTATTACCAAAGACAGACACCTATACGACAATTACTGCTCATGAAATGAACTGTAAATGCGTCAAAAACCCATCAGTTAGCCACGTTCGCTTTAGAGTTTAGATCTTTTGCGCCGTCGCCTGTTCTGCAAAGAAATGAGAGGATACAAACAATCTGGTAAATACGTCGGCCTTTTGGGGTGTCTGTGATGTAATTTGTAGCGCTCTTTATTCCAATATGACAAGTCATGTATACTTTGAAAAGTTCAAAAGTACGCTCAAGAATTTTTTACACGAAAGTAACACTCAGAATGTAATATAAGAAGTTGTATGCGGGTGTAGTGGCATCATACCGCCCATTAAACAGTATGTGCAGTCGCCATATTCAAACATTCGCTTTTCGAAATTGCAGTTTACGTCATACCTGCTCAATCAAGTTGAAGCTGGATACGCCAAACTCGAGCCCGGAAATCCACAAGAAGACGTGATCACAGAACTATTCCGCGATCAGGATAAGAATGAGGATGAGCGCATTGATCGTCAAGAATTCACCTTTCTAGCGGATGATGAACCCCCTCAATCGAAGATCGAGGACGAATTATAACTTTGTACATGTTTTATTATTGCAGTATTACCTAATATATGGTTGCAATTATTATATTCAGCATATACTCATGCAGTTTAGGAATCATGCTTCAAAGATCTTAGTAGGCTCAGGTCAATCGAGTTCACGCGTGCCAAAGTTAACATTTAGTTTTGAATCGAAATAGTTGTCACAAATTTTGTCTTGTATGGTCAGTTATCGAGATTGTTTGTTGCTTTTTTACATGCAAACTGTCACATGGATCAATCATTTTTTCAACATGGTGCTACGCTTTTTGTTAAGGTACTTGTATTGCGATTGCCTTCCTTTTTATATGCTTAGTAGGTTTTCTAATGTAGTAGATGCATTTCTAATAATAACCAGCAAGCTGTTCAATGTTTCCATGGTATTTTATGTGCAGCAGTCTTACCGAAACGCTCGAAACAGACAAATGTGCTTTCCTACGGTATACACAAGATTTAGAATCTTTCCATTTTTGTAGGCTATTTATACGATGAACTATGTTACTAGCTTACAACTACGCATTTTAGAAACTTGATTCTGATTGGGTAATTCTAATTTAAGCATTCGCGGTTCCACTCGCCGCAATGAGATGTAATTCACTTTTGGTTAAACTCAATACAACAGCTAATACTGAGCCTGAATTATCTGTTGCAACCGCGTTAGGTAAACTACAAGCTTTTATCACAGAGTAGGTTTTAATGAATAGAAACCTGTTGCGCGAAAATTCTACTCGCAAAAAGCGATGAGCCAGCTTGGTGTGATGGCAGCGTAATTTGTTTACCTTATCGATTTTATTCATGTGACCTATTCGAAGATGAAATACAAACAAAATATAATATAAGCCTTTCCTCGCCAAAATGAAACCGGGCTATAGCTGCAGTGAGGCAAGTTGCGGGAGTGTGGCCTGTGTCGACGACTGTAACTGTAGACGAGCGTTTTACGACGTTCGTGGTTCATGGTAAAAATTTTAAACTCTGTCTATGTCCGCATTGTTTTCATTGCGAATTAAAATGTCAGTCGGGTATGCGTCACATGAACAGGAAGAATAGAAAAACTAATCTATAATAATCGGCAAGGACATATAGTTTACTTTAAAGTCGAGTGTTTTTAAAGACAAAGTTTTCTGAGATTATGTACCATATCTGGAATTTCAAAAGGGCCCCGATTTTCATTACTTGCTTCTAGTTAAAACTAAACCTTTTTTGCAATCTAATGTAGCGGAAAGGTTCCGGCAATCTACTGGACATATTATTTGCATATGCCTTTAAAGGTTAAGCCAATATGATTCCCGTAGAGATTTCACTAATTATGTCTTGAAGAAAAGTGAACTTCTGACTTACAAAATCAATGTTTTTAATCCTTTCCCCACTGACACCAGCACAGAACATCGTATGATACCGTAGAGATTATAAAGGTTTTGTTGCGCAACAAAATGCAGTCGAAGGTGATAGGAAGAAACTGTTTTTATTCCGCTATTCACTTATCAGGTTTTCTTTGGCTATTCGATTACAATGGGTGAGATATGACGGATAGATTTTGCATAATTTATAGCATGACCAAGAATAAGAGATCGTTGAACGAAATTTGATATCTTGACGTTCGGATTACGAGACCAAACTCCTACTTATATTTAAACGTGGTTTCGTGGACTTCTATAACGAATTTCAGCGTTTTGACGAATACAGTGCCGCCTCAGAAACTAGAAACACTCTACATGTAACTTCAATACTGGAAAAAGATTTATACGGAGAGTTATTTAGCCGCTTTTCGACCAGTCTATCGGTGGAATGTTTCGTGTGTTTTCAGCTCTGAGAAATGTTTTTGGAAGCTATGAATCAATATTTTTAGTCAATTTACAGATATAGTTCTGTTGCAAACTAGCTGTGCGAAAAGTCTATTGTAATACGCTAAAATTGAATTCGATCAACCAAAACAACTGCATCATCCGTTACAAATAAGGTATATGAATATCTCTTCTGCACGTGGAATATCATGTCGTTCTTTACACCTTAACAGCCAAAAGAAGGGTGCAAATTTGCTAATCTAATAGCGTGTTTCGTATTTGCCTACGAAAGAGATTTGTCTAAATGCTATATTTCATACAGCTGTGTGCTACATCAGTGAAACGATGCCCGAAAGAAAGGGACATTTTCCACCACAGAATAATTTTCTGGATACAATTGCTTCAAGATTCGATGGAACACGTAGGTTGATACAACTGAACTGTAACCAAACTGTATTTCCTTTATTACAGAGTAAAGTTTAGAATTTCGATCCGTTTTGCTTTTTTCGGTATTTATTTCTTTCATTTCCGCTAATTCCTGTATAAGCCTCGGTGTTGGGAAGGGATTAAGTGAGAAGACGAAACATGTCGTTTTTGAAACTACTATTATAGTATTTTTCCGGGAATTCCCCCAAAACTTTCAAAATACACAATACTGAGCCTAATCAACTCGCCTCTATACCCTTTGACACCTTGCTTCAAAATTTCGGTAATGGAAAACATCCCGCTTCTCATACCCTTGCCACGATGACGTCATGATTAATTTATGATTAATTTCGCTGATACATCACAATGCATTAAGTATAGCACATTTAAAAGCTTAAGGCTTAATGAAAAGATCTTTAAAGTGTGATGAACAAGACTTTTATTTTTGGTCAGCGCCTCAGTTACTCTTACAGGCTTGTAACCTTATCAAGTTAACTCTTCAGAGTTTGTGAATTTTTGTTTAAAAGAATCTAAAAAGTTTATTCATTACCAAACGAATATCTTTGTCACTGTTAATATACCTGGTGACAAACATGCATATTATTACATGATTGTAAGGTGTTTTTCATTATTATTAATCATAGCACCAACAGTTTATTGAATAACATATTTGTCCTGTATAGAAATACTTTAAAGTGACCTTTGTCTCGCAGACAGCAATTTTGTCTTGGGCAGCGCCCAAGTCCCCGGGATATTTCCAATTGTTTACTGCTCCGATGGTTTTTGCGAGCTCACCGGTTTTCCACGGGGGCAGGTTTGCGATTCATTTTTCACGTCTCGCTTTCAAATGTTTAGCCAGATGCTTGATTGAAAACTTGATTAATTCTTACCTCAAAAATTAGCATTTGCCTTGTCTGCATACGCCATGATGGAAATTTATCGCAGGTGATGCGGAAATGTAGCTCGTGCCCGTTTCTCTATGGCAGTCTCACCAATGCGGAAGAGAAAGTCGAAATCTTAAATGCTTTGAAAAATCATGAGGAATTTGACACAGAGGTGGTTCTGTACAAAAAAAACAGTAAGTAGCTGATCGATTGTACTTTATCCCTTTGTAAGTTTCACGCTACGTCACACATAAACGTTCTGTACCCTGCCGTACTGGTTAAGTGACGGATTAACACTGAATTATAATTTATCTGGACAATTTATATAATTGTAAATACAAACCAAGCTTAACTTTACCATCCACTCCCACGATCTATTTTACGAGCAACGGGTCGGTATCGCAACGCTTGTCAACCTTTTTGTGGTGATAGGCCTATACACACTTTCGCATTTGCTTAAAAACCTTTTCTATCTCGATCATGTTCGGTTACAAGCCGCGAAAGCGATAGACAAAAAGACAAAATTGCTTTACATGGCATAAGGTTGAAGCTTCTGTTGTGAAACTTCGCTCATTTACGGAACGTGAACGTTGAAACAGTCGGTAAAGTCGTGTCATGCAGCTTAAGGTGTTTAAAGAATTGTTTGTTTGAGTCCTATATTACAAAATCCATTTACTCGGTGAAGTAGCCAACCAATGTACCTATCTTAAGGCAGACCTGGCTTCTAACTGCGCATGTCTTTCTTATATCTTTTTCTTCCACCGACGGAATTACTGCATTTTACTGCAGACAATATTATTTTGCTCAAAGCTGGATTTTTAAACTATATAACTCAGCTATCGATTTTATTTATGACCTTTCAAATAATAGGCATGTGGCATCTATAATTCCAACATCGATCAAAAATTATATCTTTCCGTGTGGCTGTAGTTGTAAAACTTTAAAATGTCATATTCAGCTTGGCTTTTAAATTAATAAATTGATACCAAGACGTGCTGTCTATTTTCTTTTCGTTGCCAATTTAATTTCCAAAGACATGTTTTTACGAGACATTGTTTCTAATTTGCCTAACAGGGTTTCTGACCTTTTCCTTGTGTTGAAACCTACACGGCCTGAGTCGATAAGGACATGTCGCTCAATTATCATACACTTGCTTGAAATTTTTCTTATTTCTTGGCCTGAAAAGTCAAAGGCTTAACGCGCTACAAGATCGAGTACTGAAATTGACAGTCTTTCTGTTACCAGTGTGGACTATCGTTTGAAATGATTTAAAAATGTTTTGCATCGAACGTGCTTAAAACGAGTTTTTATCCTTGTAAGTGTTAACTTGATCGTGTAATTATTGCACATTTCACACTTTTTCAGCAAATTTTGCAAATTATTGAAGTCAGGATTCCACGATAAGTTTTTTAGATAGCATTGGACAGAATTGTCGATTTCCTTATCACCTCCTTTCGTTTACAGACGAGCCGTTCCTGTGTCTTCTGGACATCGTACCTATAAAAAATGAAAAAAGTCAAGTGGTCATGTTCTTGGTTTCTCACAAGAATCTTCCCGTGAAAAACGGCTCAGAGGACAATGTTTCCGTAAATTCGGACAACAGCCATGCCTCGTTTTCATTAACAGGTCGGATCTTTTACTTAAACTTTTCCATTGTAACTCTGGTATACGTTTTATTCATTCGAAAAAGGTTAAATGCAACAAAAAAACAACCAAGTGGCGGTTCATTTACGTAGAATATTTCCGCGGTTAAATTTAAAGTTGCTGCCTGTATCCGATAAGATTTATCTTAATCGTTTGACAAAAATGCCGTAAATATTCACAGTGATGTTTTAATGCTAAATTCATAAACAACAGGAAGTTGCAACTCAGTGATTAGCAGTAAATCCGATGCAGCCTCATTCAAGAAACTTGGTCACAGAAGACGAAGCAGAGGTGTCCTTTATAACCTTTCACAAAATTTTGAAATTAAACCTAAGCCTGGATTTTTCAAGTCATTTTCACAAGTAAGCAATTATGCATTTTGCTTTTTATAGGGGGGGGGGGGGGGGGGGGGGGCATGATGGAGGTTTTTTCAGTTTTCCACAACATTCGCGATTTTGTGATTATTCTTCTGCGCAGTTTTCTTTTATTTCATTTAAGTGTTTAAAGAAAAAGGTATTGTGGATATTTCCTGTTCTTTCTTACTCCATGGATATGATATGAATCAATGCTATATCTATAAGCATTATTCTTTCACTCTGTATCACACTTGTTATTATCGCCTGTCTTAGAATAAATTGAATCAACCTCATTTCTTTTATGTCGTCATATTTTTATAAACTTAAATCTAATTTGTAGCGATTTTAGCGTCTATTAGGTCGACGCAAAAACGCTTCATTGGAATACAAAGTTTCTAATAATAAACCATCGCGGTTCACCATTCTCCACTTTGGAACAGCCAAAACAGCCTGGGACTGGTTTGTTATGTTCATCACAGTGTATATCACCGCTATGATACCATACTACGCAGCAGTACAGGTACAGTTTCACCTTTGAATATGAAAATCTTTCAGTCAACAACTTGTTATTTTGTTGCTATTTTTCTTCAAAATGTGGTTATACCCAGTGTTCCAACATACACAAAATACGACTGACAAAAAAGACTTTTTTCAGGCCGTTTAAAAACAACAGTTATTTTTATTTGGTTATAGTATATACTGTAGTATTCGATGAACGTGGCTAAAGCCTCCCTCAATCATCTGAATCAATGACGTGGCGGCAACAGACACTATGTATCAACTGACTATGTTTATCACTGATTCCAATCGATTTTTTTCTGTACAATCTATACATTCTATAGCGTATATACTTAATTAAGTCGTTTTCTTATTCACCTGAGCACGACGAATTACTCTGCACTTGTATGGCGAGCTGTAGCAATTGTGGTTTGTATTCATCACATTGTTTTGACTGCTATTAACAGAGCAGCTAATTAATCAGGCACTCCAGCTTTTTTTAACGTCAGGTCGAGCAAATGTGTTTGTTGAATATTGTCAGCACTTTCACGGTCTCAATAAATAATGATTTCCCCAACAAAGCTGCAAAAAATCCTTGCACGTCACTACAGTTCTAATTTAAAACGTATCATAATACTCATAACAAAGAAGACCAAATTGAAGCGACCTCTTTTGTTTATTTTAGTCCGTTCCCAGCGAGTATCTCAACGGAACGAAAACCTATTTCATAGGCAACGATTCGCCCACAGACACATTTTCGTTGGTAGTAGATTTTTTAATCGAGTTTGTGTTTATATCAGGTATGATACAATAATGACTTATATATAATAAAACCTAGATCTGGTTTCGGGTCTAGGCACTGTAAGCTCTAAAAGTATAATGTAACGTTTTAAATTGTAATGTAACTGGAACTTTTGAAGTTTGATAAAAGCGTTTATGAGAGTGTACTGATCAATTTATCTTGTATCTTACAACTTGATTATATTGAGCTGTCATGAATTATTTCTTGGTTATGTGTATCGTTTTTTTATGTTTGTGTTTTTAAAATCTATTTCTTTTAGACATCATTCTTACCTTTCGTACAACTTACGTCAACAAATCGGGTTGGGTTGTGGTTAATTCGAAGGATATCGCAACAAACTACTTTAGAACTTGGCTATTCTTTGATATTATTGCTGCCCTGCCAGTCGATACAATCTCGCATATTTTCCAAGTGGACCTTGTAAGTTGCTGTCCATGCGTTCATATATAAGATTACTGTTGACAATACAGTCCATTTAGCAGTTGAAAGAAGGTTAATTTATGATGATTTTATTAAAGGGAGATAGTAAATTTTCGTTAAAGAGAATAATATCGGTTCAAATGGGGTGCAAATGATTGGTACTACTGTAATGATTGGTACTGAGACATCTAGTTTGGTACTACTGTAAAAGCAACAGCCAGCTTGTGGGTTTGCTCGCAACCAAGTTGAACAACAATTCTGTTTCTTTTAAAGCCTCTTTTCTATTCCTGTCTTTATCTGATAACATGTGCAAAAAATTTAGAGTGTGCAGCCCATGCCAATGCTAAAGCTTGTTCGTCTTTTCCGACTTATTCGTCTCTTTCACAAGGCGGAGAGATGGTTTCAGTATAGTGCTGTTGTTCTTATCATGCTTATGCTTGCGTTTGGCCTTGTGGCACATTGGCTGGCCTGCGTCTGGCTCCATATTGGTTGGAAAGAATTTCAACTTCAACCATTCAGAAGCAACGGCGGCGTCGGTAAGCCCTCTGCCAAGCGTAGGCCTACGTGGTTTATTACAATTTGATGATCGCCGCGATCAAGTGATCTGTTATCGCTTGTTTTTAAGACATGTACTTGACCTTTATTTATAAACTGCCTGCTGAAAAATTCATTTGTTCATACGTTTTATATGATTCAACCGTGTTGACTTTTGGCGATCGGTAAACACTTGTAGAACTGAAAACAGGAGTAGACCCCTTTTTAATTTCTTCTCGGGATATTTTAATCTGTACTTATGCTGACTTTTGTGGTCAGGTTGGCTGCATGAGTTGAGCGAAACCCTTCAAAAACCTTTTTATTCAAATGGAACGGGAGGCCCTGATGTTACCAGCTCATACATAACTTCACTTTATTTCACCTTAAGCAGCTTAACAAGCGTGGGATTTGGCAACGTTTCGGCAAATACTAATAACGAAAAAATCTTTTCCATTTGTATTATGATAATTGGAGGTAAAAACTTTTTTGTTTGTAATTTGTGTCCAGTTAAATGTATTTTTACCTGCTGTTCATTTCATGTATTCCTTTTTACCTATAAATACTCAGCGTTCGCTTTACTTCCAAATCTTCCAAATCTATTTAATTTTATTTATCCAGCGCTCATGCACGCTGTTGTGTTTGGAAATGTGACCGCAATAATACAGCGGATGTACGCTAAACGATCCCAGTATGATATCAAGATGAGAGATTTGAAGGACTTTATTAAAATACACAGGTGCGCTGCAAGCAACCCACAACCAAACCCTGATGGTCGTTTCATATAACGACTTTTCACTTCTGTTAATCACTTGCAACAAGTTCTGTTGTTAAACAGGTTGCCGAAATCGACCAAGGAACGCATGATCAATCATTTTCAGTATACTTGGGACACCAACAGTGGAGTCAATGCAAAAAAGGTTAGATCTTGTCGTTTGCTCCGATCGATCTGACACGATTGCAGAGCTAATTTGTACTCTTTTAAACTAGTTTCTGTTTTCTATAAACCATTTTATCTTACTCTTGCAAAAACAGGTTCTCAAAGATTTTCCAGCCGACATACAGGCCGATGTTGCTATGCACATTTACAAAGATGTTCTAAACATTCCCATATTTCGAAAAGGGCCCGAGGTTTGTATACAGAATGTTTTTTTTTAAATAAAGGCAAGTTCTGCACATTCTGTTATAAACTGGCACACGGTTAAAAGACTTTCTCCACCGTTTAACCTGCAAAAGTGTTTAATTGAAGCCTAAAAGGTCAAAGTCACTTCTTGTTGGACGATAAAGTTTTAATTCTTTTGCGCAGGGTATGCGCAGGTATCTCTCCCTTCATATCGAACAGCGCAAAATATCTCCAGGAGAGGTGATGATATACGATGGCGATCCATTGTCTTCGGTTAACTACGTATGCAAAGGCTCGCTGGAAGTCTTGAAAAACGATCTTGTGATATCTATTCTGAGTAAGTATTACACCGAATGACGTACCGTTAGGAGGGTGGCATTTCTTGAAAGTTCCCATCACGCAATATACAATTTATCTTGGGTAATATTGTTGTGAAACTGCTTCGAAGGCAAGGGCGACTTATTTGGCGCCGACATGAACGAAGCTCCTTACAATGCAATGACGTCACACGCCGACGTGAAGGCCTTGAGTTATTGTGAATTGGAATGCATTTCCGCGAAAGGTTTAAAAGGTGTAATAGAATACTTTCCCGAATTTGCGCCGTCAGTCATGCAACACATGAGGTAACCAGTTTAGTTAATTATTTTGTTGAAAATTCGTTTTGCACTTTTTTCGAAATCGTTATGATCACTACATTACTTTTATAAGTACTATATTACCGTATAGGCTACTTTGTTTTATCTCAAAATGGTTGATGAAAAATGCATTAGACTGGATAACATGATGATTTGAGCTCTTTCCGTGATTTAAGCTTCTTAACGTCACCTCATCTGATTGCTCACACGGCTTATGCAGCTCTTTGCGCATCTGTTAGTTTGTTAAAATCCTTTTTAAGGATTGTGATGACAACCGTATAGTTAGGGCAAGCCTTCTGAATTTTGGCAATAGTTGTTAAAATTTTGTCTATCAAAATGCGAGTAGCTAATGATTGAAGAATGAAATGTTTCATATTGTGTTGATTTTCTTGCGAAGATTTGCTTGAACAAGTTTGCGAAAATTAATTCCATATAGAACATTTCTGAACCCCCAGAAACAAAATCAATGATACCGTGATGTGCGTTTTAATCAGTATAGAACTAAACAGATTTCTTACTAAACCACACTTAAAACTATATCGCCCATTAAAGCTTGTTTCGTACCAAGTTTGTCTTAATCATACTCTAGGTCACTATTGAAATAAATTGCTTGCCGTTAGATGCCATAAACGCCTCATTTCAATGCAGATCAGATTTCTCCTGCAACCTCAGTCAGCCATGTGGATCGACTGCCGAACAGGGTAGGTACAATTTGAAGACATTGTGTGATTTTTTATTTTTTAATACTTTTATTACTTTGTGTTTGAACTTTTTAGAACTTGACCATATTTAATTTTACTGTCAGTATATCGTCAATTAAGCTAGCTTGTAATCTTATTACGTTTTTTTTTCTTTTCCATAGAGAGCTGATTTTTAATGATTAATTGGATTTTTATTGTTGCTGTTTTACCAATCTCCTCAGTTATGCCTGTGTATTTTTTCGAAGACTGCGTTTGCAATATCATTTTTCCATGTGAACTGGTATTGGTATACCGAAATAGGTTGTCTTAATACTAATTTTGCAATTTCTTTTTTGCCTGCGTGTACCGCACTAGACCAAATTTCGGTGGCTCTAGAGCGCGCTTTCAGAGAGAAAGTTAAAATCGTTATTAATTTAGTGAGGTTGAAACTTTTAATCGATGGGCTGGTTCCATTTTATGTTAGCGATATCTCGTGGGATTTCACTTAATTTCGCTTCATTATGCATGCTAACTACAGCTAATGGCTTTGCTTACCGGTAATTATACCACTGTTTCTTTGTAGCTATGTGGTTCACATCAACAGGTAAAGAAACAATTGCAAACACTTTAAAACGAAAGGAACGACTTTAAAAAATTTATGTAAAACCGTTAATCGTTGCATGGTAGGTTTATTGTTTTCTAATCAAACTTTTGCATAATTTTGTAAAAGTACGGTTTACTCCAATGCAGGCTATACTGTACAGTAGTTTACGGGTCATGTTGAAGTTGAAGCTTATATACGGTTTCAGCTTTTGTTTTATTTTTTAGTCTCATCTGCATAAGATTTATTTTTATTATTATTTTTTGAAGTTTACATTGTTAGAGTAGCTTACATAAGCTTTTTTATTTTCTTTCCATTATTTTCTGCGAGTGGTGTTTGGTATTGATGTTAACGTCCGAAGATGTTTGGGACAACGTATAATTGTGATGTGGTTTATGATTTCATAAAATGATGTGTTGTAGTTACCGAAATTTTTCATATTGGGCTAAGATCTTTAATGTCTCTTATAAGATTCGTTATGTGGTTATGTTATACTGCTACACCAGTTTTGTTTAAAATTGTCTATTGTATTTTGAACGTTAAATAACTTAAAGAAAAAAGTAGTTTAACTTGCGACAAGCCCAAGAATTCTAAAAAATGTTTTAAAATTAACTCAGTTGAAAAACGCTATTTTATGCAGTCGGTGAGACAAGCAATTTAAATTGTAAGAATGACGCTACCTGTTACTCTTCTGGAGGATCCTCTACGGAATCATATTGCGATTCTCGAGAGCATAAGATCAAGGAAAAACCTAACGAAGCGTCATACTTTGCAAGAGATAACAGATCCGACATCTCGCAGGATGAAATTTCTCTTTTGTCGGTGAAAGGTTGGTGATTACTGATGATAACCTGACACTAAAAAACGCTAAAATCATTGTAGCCTTCGCTTAAGCGAAAAATTGCAGGCTTCATGGAAAGACAGTTTTTTTTTTAAGTCTATGTATAAAAATCTAAGCGCCCTTCGTTCTGAGTTAAATTTATGGCTTCAGTAAAATGCAGATACTATAGAAATATTTGATGCTTTGCGTGCATAAGATTTATAAACCTCAAGTCATATTGTCACGAAATTGTTATGAAACAGATATAACATTCACAACTACATCTTCGCAGCACGAAACAAAATCTTTTCAACTTCTTATGAGGAAACCGTTCTTCATGAAAATATCAACTCATCTTCCGTGACTCTTGAGAATACTGCATCAGCTGAAAAACAGGGAGTTAATGTATCTGTTGAGTCCGGACCTAAAGAGAAAGAATTTGAGACGTTGGACGTTCCCTTTGTTAATTTCATTACTTCTCCAAGAAAAGAAACAGCATATTCGTCGTCTTCTTCACTGGACAATAGAAACTTATGTCCGGGAAAAACAAGGCTAAAGTTTGACGAAGAACATACAACCGAAAATAACCAAGACCCGATCAAAAAGACTTACAATTCATCCAGACTGACGACCTTTTTCAATTCGTTTAATGATTTTTTCAGTGAGTTGTAGGACTTGCTGCCTGTTCTTGATAGATTTTTTTCAACAAATCATGGCTTAGATAACCGCAAAGTTTTGAACTTGGTGCTTTCCATAACAGACTTTGTGTAAGCAATATTTCGATTTTTTGCAATGAGATATTAATGATTATCCTCTTATAGCCAGAAAATCTAACTCTGAAATGGACATCAGCAGGTTTGCGCAAGAATCGAACGGTCGTGGTAATATTTCTCGACCTTCCTGCTTCAAGAAGTCTCTTCTTTCCCTGGATAGCAGAAATCCGAGGTACGCAAAATGCTGATAACAAAATTTTCAAGTAAAAACACTGAAATAAAACAATGGAACTAAAAAAGTTACTGGATATATATTTGCTGTAGTTCGCAACGCTCGGATTGGTTCAATGCTTCTGGTGAAAAACGCGTCACGTTCTTCGACCAATTACAAAATGACACAACGTTTCGATCAAAAACGACAGAATTCAAAAGTTTAGCATCTAAATCGAACTCCTCAAAAAGGTATTCGAGGATTAGTTTGTTGCACGTGCGCAGAAAGCATACGTTATTGAAATAAACAAAACTATCAAAAATAAAAATAATAAAAGAAATAATTTGCTCTAAACTTAGTACTGACGATTTTGATGTGGAATCGGCTAAAATTGAAAATCTCAACCTTTCGGTTACTTCAAAATTGCAAATAAAACAAGAGAAGCAACCGTGCTTTCTTTCAACTGGTGCTTCACAACGTTGTGGGCGGTCGGATTCAATCGATAGTTCCAGTGAAACTGAATGCGATCGAACAGGAGGACACGAACAAGAACAAGATGAAGAACTGTTTAGGTTGGTGAACGAATCCTCGAGTCATGAAGAAAAACTTGGAAAATCTTGTCATCACGACCTGTCTGGACAAAATCAATCGGGATGCGTTGGTAAATCCGTCAACACGAAGGCAAATCGCAACACACGTCGCAAGCGGCGACTACGCAGAAGGTCAAGCGTTACCCAAAGCGACTTCCGAGCAGCCACAAAGAGGCAATGCGCGGACCAGGACGCACTAAAAAGAGCCACAGAAACTGAAGATGGTGGCGTTACAGTTTATCTAAGTGGGTCTGATGATCCGACCCGGACAAGTAATCATGGCAGATCAACCAGCAGCGAAAGGGTAAATCAAGAACAAATTTGCGGAAAAGATTCGATCATCGGCGAAGTCACGCGACGACTACGGTTCTTGTCTTCACAGGTAAGTTGTAAAATGATCTCTGACCATGGTATATAACGTCAGTAAAGAATTACTAATTTTAGTGGCACGCTTTCCAAGACTTAGGATCTGGCGTTATTATTTCTTCGTATTATACTTAACGTTAACCATTATAAGTAGTCGTTACTGTTTAATCAGCAAACAAAGTTTAAATGATTTTAGATGATTTCCATGAAAACTGAGATGGAAAATCTCACCATGCTTCTGAATGGCAATACTAGCGCAACCAATTTACGAAAAGAGCTGGATGTGGAACAAGACAGCTTGAGTAGAACAGCTTTGAGCCGCAACGGGACTTTGTTAAAACGTGAAAACGAAGCACGTCACGAAACTTATCCCCTTTCTCCTGATTATAAAAAGGAGTTCACGCCGGTCTCACTGCCCCACGCAAGAGCGTTATTCTCTACAGACAAAGTGCACAACTTCGATCATCAGGCTTTGAGCAAGCAGGCAGCACACACCAAGTCCTTACCTGATAAGCTCGTTGCTGCCCCCGTGTGCACACTTACGGCACCTAATGGTGAAACAAACGAAATACTTATTCTGCCAAACCATCGAAGTGCGACAACTTTTGACAAGGATATCTGTGGCTTGGCAAAAAGAGGCGTAAATCACCCGCCATCATTATATTTAAGTCCCTCTGGCCCCAAGGTAAATAATAATCACAAAAACGGGTCGGTCACTGACCTTAGTTCTTCATGCAGCAGTGACTGTGTCGTCTACCCTTTGGATTTTGACCAAAATTGTTCCAAATACTTCACGTGGAATTATTTGGAATTACGCGGAAACGGTTTTCAATTATTTTAAACAGAAAATGTCTTCCATCTAATTCACGCAACTTCTAGATCGAAATCAAGGAATGTTATATTGCCAAGCTTTCCATCCTGCGGAACTAGCAATGAAAGTGAGTCATTATCAGCTTGAGTCCAACTACCTGCATTGAGGACTAATTGTCCATAAAAAATTGTTGTTTGTTCCTTTGGTTGCGTACAAACCTGTGCAAGATCTTTAGTCATAGTTATATTTTGGTATGTGGTCTTGGCTATATCACTATATATGAGTGTGTTACATAACGGTGGCATTTTTACCTAACTGTTCACATATAGCTTAGAATCATTGGACGTTTTGCAATAATCCTTTTTGATTTTGAAAACTGAAAAATGAACAATTTATCAGTATGGTTATTATTTATTGGCGGATTGTAGTCATCTTAGCTAAGTATTTTATAAATTATATATCGGCCGTTACATCGGTGTTCTATGTTGCTATACAACCTAAAATGTCCGTTACTCAAACTGTTTTAAGCATTAAGTTAAAATCTCTTATATGTTATACCTATAACTTGCTGCTAAATAAAGCCACATGTCTTTATTTGCTGTTGTATGAAGAGTTGAAATATTCTAAAATAAAAGTCACAGGCCCGTTTACTATCTATATGATTTCAATTACAAGAAAGTTACATCGAAATCCACGATAAAACTGTTTACTGATAAGTTCTGCAGCTGGTTACCCCACATAAAATTGCATGAAAAAAGGTAATACCAACATCTCGTTCGGTATAACTTCAAAGAAACGCAGGAAAAACATGAAGGTGACACAATGAATCAATTCTTCAATCAATTTTGCAACAATAATTGCCTATAGGTTTATATACAGTCATTTTTATGGGTTTTATTACCAGGATTCCTCATGTTTATGAAACCAAAGCTATTGAAACTAAACAAAATGTTGTTTCCCCTATCAGCATATGTTTATATTTCTAAAAGAGATATTGTTATCATAAAACACCTAAATTCTGTGTGCTGTTATCATTAACTAACGCTATTCACAATTTAAAACGCACAAAAAATTATAAAACGCCTCCATTTTATACCCACTGCCCTTTCTTGTCTTCTTCTATCCAAACTAATGGACGAAAACAGGCCAAACAATACCAATCGATGTGATTTTACTATGGTATCCAAAATCACCCGCAATAGAAATCAAACTTACTTTGAGTGAAAAAATACGAGAAGTGGGCCTGATTACTTACTAGGCCTTATTTGCTGCAGGTACCTTACATATAACGTATATGTTAGGTTATATACATTACGGAAAAAATGACAAATTGTTTTTTTTGTTCTCTTATTCAGAAGTTTATTTTATGTAAATAGGTCATAAATTTTAGCTGAATATTTTATTTGCTATAAGCGCTCGGCCATAACAATAAATTTGTACGCATGGTTATGCCTACGCAGCGTGCTGATTGAACGAAGAAAAACGCCAAATCTATCATCGTATAAAGGTGGGTCCACGCAAAGTGAACGTGCCTGCTTATTATATTTATTTTTGTGGAGCGGGCTACAGCAGAGGAATTAACAGACGACCATAAAACACAGTACATAACATGCCCTGTGAGGTCCCTACCGACATTTGAATCAAATAAGTGCATCTGTCCCTATTTATACTTCTTTCTCTTTATTTATGCTTCAGGTTCTCTTTACTACGCGACTCTTTCCAATGCTTCTTAATTGAAAGTGCATTATTTCCTACTTATTATTAACAATTACAAATTTGTTACCATCTGTACGCGATGTATTTAACTTTAAACTACATATAGCCTGCATGATATTTTTAGGCTTTACTTATCCAAACTTTTTCTGCTTAATTTGGTTTAAGTTTCGATTTGACATATAGTTTGACCAAACAGGAAAGACAAAAAACAATAAGATCAAGTTTTAAAGTTGTTAAAATTAGATTCGCATTCAGCGTTAATTCGAAAAATCTTTCTTGACCCTTGGGCTTGCTCGTCATCTTTCTGACACCAAATATCTTGAGAAGACTTTGCAAGATTATCTGATGCTCAGGGTGAGGCCTTTATTTCTATATACGCTCTCTAAAAAAACAAAAATTACACACGAATATTGTTGTTAACCAGTCGCACTTTTTCAGAACAGGATCCATTATTTGGCCCATGCTAATTAGCTATATTTAGAACAGGGGACATTGTGTAAATCGAACGTCAGTGTGAATTGGTCCCCTCCTGCTTGAAGATTAGGCTACTTCCGTATTGTTTGATATTCAAACCCTCACGTGATTTAAGACATCTTTTCAAGACGAAGAAAAACTTGTATTCTCAGCTGGTAAACCTCTGAGGTATTAGGAGCTCAATAACAACAAATAAATAAACGGTGTGAGATCTATGGGGGCCACAGAGATCTGTGGCCATCTGAGAGATCAGATCAGATAAAATGAAAATGTTACGGGGGAGCATGCCCCTGGACACCTTAGGATAGATTGCTATGTATCCCGTAATTTTGGGGGCTCCCAAACGTAAGTCGCGCCATATTTCGTTCGCCAAACCTGAGGCTACCACTGCTGATGGTACAAAGCAATACTTTGAAATATCATCGAACTTATTTCGGGCAAAATTACGAAAACAATTTTCACGGGTATTATAGAATAGGCCTAACATTTGTAAAAATGAGAGCATAATTAAGTAATTCAAAACACAGAACATATATTAGAACGAATGCTAAATACTGGATAAAAGTAATAAAAATACAAACAAGAATAAAAGATGGTAAGGTGAAACAAACTTTGGAGAAAAAACGAAGTTTTCAATTGCCAAACGAAACAGTTAGAATAGCAAGTTGAAGGAATGGAGTGTTACGAAATAACGCTAGCGAAGAAAAATTTCCAGAATCTTCTTGTATTTTCATGTTTCTAAAAACGTCCCATACGGATCAAAAATGTTCTTGTTCTTTCAAGAGATCAAATACCAGCGCCAAAACCTATCACGTCAATCACTAATATCATACAGACGACTACCAGGGAATGAAAAAATGCTGTTAATATAAAAGTTTAATTAAAAATAAATATGGCGTATATATGATCATTTTGGCTGGAATACATGATGTTGCAAAGCAAAATTTTATATAGTTGTATTATAGATTAGTGAATGTGGTCAAAACGTAACAGACTGCCTATGAAGTTATGCCAACGCAATATATTCTAACAAAACTAAAATGCTGATGTAATATAGTATAACGACGCTGCTACATAATAATTTACTAAACATGGAACTTCAACGACAAAAAAAATATTTTCAGCGATCAAAAATAACTGGACTTTCGAAAACTGACACAGTAATTTCAAAATATATCAAATTAAAAAATCAATTTTTGCTTTTTCCGATTTTGATAATTCTAGAATATCCAAATTTGTTTTATGAATTCCCATTTCCCTATAAAAAGATAACCGAACGCCTTCTTGCATATTTTATATTTTCGTTAGTTTCTTTGTAATGTAACTGACATAGGTCTACTGCTTTGGAGACGAGTTGTTGCTTAACCACAAGAAACGAGGTAGTGTTCGAATTAATGCTGCTTGTAACGAATAGAAGACTAAGAGGAATGTGCAAGTGAAAATAAATATTGCATTTTTATAAAGCGAGGAAAAAATCGCTCTTTCTTGCCTCCGGCGCTGTTCCTCCTCAACATTTTACTCCACCTCGTCCTACTGCTGGACTTTGGGAGCGAATTCTTGATGCAGAATAGTGTGATTGAGTAGCTGCTAAATAAAGCGTAGAGTAAATAATAAGACGATCTTTACAGAGAGCCTATGTATGAACTTTACCTAACTCAAATCGCTCTTTCATCGGAAACATACGACGCCCCAATCAATGGTCCTCTTTGAATCGATTCGATCGGACCATTTCGCGCTAACGACTGGTAGTTTTTCGGGAAGCGATTTTACTTTTAAAATCACTTTCTTTCCGCGATTATTCTGCAGAAATCAAAATACCAAGATGGAAGATTTGCTGCAAAATAGTTTATTGCGTGTAAAAACAGCAATAAAATTTTACTTTTTTGGTAGCTATGTTCTTACCTCACAATTTTGATATTGTTTGACAAATGTTGTTTGCCTTTGAGACCATTTTTCACTTGATCCTGATTTTGCACCATTGACTACTTTGTTGCTCCACGAATAGAACTGTATATTCGAGGTATTTGTGAAATCAAGTGTCTCTAGCTCTTCCTGGATGTTGGCAGCGCTTCCCGGACCTACCCCTCGATCAATATCTGTTTGATTCTGCCTGCACTCAAATTTGATCGTTTGCTCTGCTCTTGCGCTCGCTAGTTGCAAGCTTTTAACTTGTGAAGCCATGCTGCCACCACGCGGACCTGGTCGACCATGACCAACTGTCACACTTCGGCGCGATCGAACAATTTTGTTATCAACCTCCAACTGATCAGCTAAGACAGCCGCAGGGAAGCAGGTCTGGGCATGTTTGCGAAATCGGCAAAATACTTTCACAGCGTCATATGGTGAGCCTTCGTTTGGATCTATCCAGTATTGGCCTGATGGAAACACATTTTAATTTTTAAGCTGCTGAACTTAGTGAAACGTTCATTTGGGTATTTTGGTAAAAGTAAGGGTAATTCCCACTGTGAAACTTTTAATAGTAACTTATTTCTCACAGCATTTTGCGCATACCATCTGTAGGTTTTCGGCCGGCAGCTTGGCTTCCACGTAACAAGTCATAACAGGATAAAGCCGGTTTTTCTCGACTTCCGTCTGGTGGTACGTTAAACTGGTGGATCTGACGCTTGACGTCGTCAACTGAGGTTCTTATCTGTTGACCTGGACTTTTCTCGCTTCTCTGTTGCGAGAAACAGAGATTAGAATACAACACTCAGTTTAAGAATCACCGTTAAATATGCACTTCACCTGTGTAACGGTTTTAATTATGTCGTTGGAGTCATCGTTTAATATTACGTCCCGTTCTGGCGATATGTTGGCAATGACGTCACGTCCGGGTAAAGGAGATCTTGACTTAACCACGACGTGAAACGATGGACCCTTTATTAAAAAATACCAATAGGTATATACACATACAAGTATAGCCTATACAAGCTATGCAGTTTGGAAATTTATGAGCGTTTCTAGCAATGTCAGAATGACTTACTGGCGGTCCAGGGGGACCGGGTAAACCTTGATCACCCTAAAGAAACAAGAAATTATGTAACAATATATTATAATTATGTAACAATATTGAAAAACTGTAATTTAAAACAACACCCCCAAAAAAACCTTGAACAACTTAATGGTTAACCTACCCGAATTCCTTTCCGTCCCGAATACCCAGGGTCACCCTAAAACAATACATTGCTGATGACGTCATTATTTTACTTTGGTGGGGTTATAACAATTTTGACAAAAATTTGATTTTTACCATAAAACCCATGGGACCGGGTACACCTTGCTTGCCAACTGCCCCGAGTGGCCCGTTTTTACCAGCGATACCCTGAAAACATAGACAAGAAGAATGTTGCTCATTGTTGCTAGGTGAAATATGCATAATTTGTCGGTTGTAAACTTATGGCCAAGCAAACGAGTGGAGTAGTACATGTTGATTTGGGGAAGATGCATGGTTTGCTTTGACCGGGCATCCCTTCTTCAAGGTAGGGATGTCACAGTAAGAGCAAGAGATGCAACACCTTTGCTTGTAAGTTAACATAAAGCAAACACAAGGACGACTGCAGCAATGACTTAGACTATTCAGGTTAAAAAGACTTACATCCCTCCCAGGATAGCCTGGAAGTCCAGGCGGACCACGTACACCCTGATCACCTTGTGGTCCCTAAATACAGATATTATTTAATAGAAATTGGTTAGTATAAACAACTTTAAAAGTAACGGTATACAAACTTACAATAAACGGTGTAGGCTATCTCTGTGGCACATAAAGAAACGCCCTACCCTACTGTACATAAACTTATAACGGGGCTATTCGCTTGAGCAAGATTAGTCTCATCAAAGCCTTTTAAATTTTTTGAAAACAAAAACGATGAAACGAAACACACCTTTTGTCCAGGGTTTCCAATAATACCCACAAATCCTCGATCTCCTTTCGGTCCCTTAAAATAGAGATGACTTTTTGTTAGCTTTTTCAAGTGATAACTAATCTCTGATGATTAAAACCCTGCTGTGTCATAAATCGCACAGAGCCAGGGGCTATACTCACCTCTAACCCTTTTTCGCCTTCGTTACCCTTTTTTCCAGTCGGTCCCTTGGGCCCTTGAGGTCCAGGTAAACCCGTAACACCCTTTGTGCCTTCAACGCCTTTCGGACCCTAAAGCATTAAACACCCAAAACAATTTTAACTCCGTACATGAGCATATTGTGCCGTATGCTGTTCTTACGGCAACGTGTAACTTATTGCTTACTGTGATATGCATTTCCTATTTTACCTGCTCTCCCACCGGACCATTTGGTCCTGGTGCACCAGGCAGTCCAATAAAACCAAGTGGTCCCGGTTTTCCAATTGGGCCGAATGATCCGACTTCACCAATGGAACCCTAAAATGTTTTCCTGTAACCGCAGATCTTAATGTACAAAAAATATTTCAAGTGCAATCGTGTTACCTTTGCTCCTTGTCGTCCATCTAAACCAGGGTGACCTTGAAAGCCTTGTACACCCTATTGAACATAAGACCATGTTAAACATTTAAGGCTTCACAGAGTGTAGCAAAACCATCGACGGAGAAATGTTGCTATATATGTACATACAAGCATATAAGGAATAAGCAACAGGCTAACAACATTTTCCATTTACAGCAAAACGATTTCAATATACCATCAAAAGTTACCTTAAAACCTTGTGGACCTTCATTGCCACGAGGTCCTTTTTGTCCAACCATCCCCTAAAATCACCGCAGAGCATTGGTAAAATGCTCACACATTTTGCTAAACAAATAGTCTTACAGTCGGACTAAAATACAAGCAGATATTAAAATTACTTACTGGAGGTCCTCTATCTCCCGGTGGACCACGGGCACCAGGTTTTCCAGGAATTCCCTAGAAAAATGTTCAGGTTAAACACATAGGAACACTGGTTTGGATAATTTAAATGTTATAAACACCTCTTGACAAAAACCTCGCTACTATTGCCTGATCTTTTTAAACAAACGTTACCTGTTCTCCTTGTAATCCTTTGGGACCCTTGGAACCAATAGAACCTGGATGACCCTTTGTTAACATAAAACAAGTAACTTTAGTTTATCAAGAAACAACAAGCAAAGTTACAATAAAATTATGTATAAATGGAATTAGTTTTCATACCACGCTGCCAGTGTCACCGATGGATCCAGCTGCACCCTTGGGTCCAGGAAGGCCCTTTAACAAAATCATCGGAAAATTTTAGGATGTATCTTTAAAAGGTTACATGTGCAACATGAAAATGTACCTGTTTGCCTTCTTTTCCTCCAACACCTTCATCTCCAGGCTTTCCACGTTTTCCCTGATTACAAATGTATTCCGTAAGTTTATGGTAAATTATGGACAAATAACTCAATTAACACTTTAGTCGTTTTTAGTGGAATCAGACATTATCCTGAAAATGACCAATGAGGTTTCTGTATTTACAACTCACCATGGGACCCTTGACACCGGGTGGGCCAACTTTGCCAAGGTCACCGCTCAGTCCCTGGTGAAATGGTCAAGTGTACTTAGTATGAACTTATCTTTGCAACTCTGTATACTACATATAGGGCTATATTGTGTATACTATAGCTTACTCAAGCATACAGACCTGTTCTCCTGGAATTCCCTTTGGTCCGGCGTTGCCTTGTAATCCCGGGGTACCCTAGCATTCGTACAATAACAGATACTCTTTAAAATAATTAAAATACAATAATATAAAACAAATAGACAAACGTAGCAAAAAATTGTTTTCATATCTTCTTTTATTACTAATATTCTACGTCTGTTTTCTCAATTAGTCAACTTTATATGTTATGAATTTTCAAGTTTGCTTGCTATATCATTGTTTTGTCGCATAAACCCAGCATACAAATAAAACATTAGCAAATTGTCTCTACTGTGTTACAAATGCTTCGCAATAAAAGCAAAGAAATGAATCTTACAATGAATCCTGGCAATCCTTGTGGACCCAGTGGACCGACTTCCCCAGAAGGTCCCTGTAAAGTAAAAAAAGTTGCGAATTACCTTTCTCCTATTATATGGCGTGGATATTAGATTTAGATGAACTATGAGTTCCATGTCTAATATAAAATGTATATTTATCTCTGAACGCAAAAGAGTGGCACCTGTTCTCCACGTTCGCCCAATTTACCCTTGCTACCTTGGATTCCTCGTTTGCCATCTGGACCTTTCTCACCAGGCAGGCCAGTGGCACCTAAAGCTCCTTTTTCTCCCTTATTGTCATTAGAATAATTAACATCTGGAAAGCTAGTGCGATTCTTTATCAGAACAAAATTTATCTAAACCAACCTTTTTTCCTCGCAATCCCTTAAGTCCTGCAGAACCATTTTTCCCTTGTAGTCCTTGAATACCTTGATACCCTTGTGAACCTGTGGGCCCCTGTAAACCGGCTGGGCCCTGTAGATATGAAAAAGATTGAATATTAGAAATATTAATAATAAATACCTATAGGGGACAATATACATTCACTATCATTACAAGCATCTCATCAAAGAAACCTACCATAGATCCTTTCTTTCCCTTTTCCCCAACCAGCCCTGGTTCTCCTGGGTTCCCTTTCGATCCGTCATCTCCGATTCTGCCGGTTTCACCAAGCGGGCCAACTTCTCCTGGTGGACCCTCGAGACCCATATCGCCGTCAGAACCTTGTTCTCCTTTTCTACCCTAAATTAATTTCCCGCCGTTTGTTAGCAGAAAATCATCTTTTATTAACTACACACAGGTAATACCACAAAAAGCGCCGCTAGTTATAAGATCATTCCCTTCGTCTTCATGAGGTAAAGCGAACATTTCTAAACAAGAAAAGAACGACCAAATATTCGTTACTTATAAGTCTTAAACACTTACTCTGTGTCCTTTCTTGCCGACTGGCCCGCTGTCACCCTTAATTCCGTCCATACCCTAATAATAGCAAACATTCCTCATCAAAATAGGAAGTTTTACCAAGATCAAACTAACTTTACGACGACTCCTACCGGATTACCAGGCGGTCCCGTGTCCCCTTCACGTCCAACGGCTCCACTTGCCCCCTTTAAAAATAAATAACGCCATTGGTACAAACAACACAATTAACTCCAAATAAACATTGTGAAACAATTTTTAAAAAAATAAGAAACTCATGGACTATTATTCAATCGTTGAAAGAAAACAAAGAAAAATTTACCTTGTATCCATGGGGACCTTTACTCCCCGTTTCACCTTTGTACCCAGACATGCCCTACGTGGGAAAAACAGTACACAACTTTGATAGAAAACATACAATACAGCATAAAACATATCAAATGCAAAAATAACCAACCTTAAACCCGGCTTCTCCTTTTCGACCTTCGGAACCCTGTAAACCTTTCTCTCCCTTTAGACCTTCAGGGCCTCTTTCACCACTGACGCCCTGACAAATTATTCAGCTTAGAATTTTCACTGTTTTAAGAATGCACGTTATTAATAACTTTAAGTCGTACTTTTGATCCAGTGTCTCCTTCCGGTCCACGTGATCCGGCAGTGCCTTTCATACCCTGAAGGATATCATGGACTTGATACAATAACTCTTAATTTTGTTACGAAATCAACGTAATTTATACAAGTCGTCCTAGAAAGCAAACAAATCCGATTTACCTGTGTACTATCTGTGCCTTTTCTTCCTCGCATTCCTGGCTTTCCGATCGCACCCTGCATTTAAAAGCACGTAAATTGATGCATTAAAATGTACTTAAGTTGTTGTATTATACCAACAAATTTTTGTGTGAAATGTTTATAACCATACATAGTATATACCGATTAAAATGTAATGTAAAAACGCTTAAACTGTAGTGTACATAGTCGTTGACACTTTCAGGAAAAATTTTATTCACTTACTCGAAGTCCAGGAGCTCCCATAGGTCCTGGTAAGCCGTCTGGAGCTGGAAAACCCTGACACGAAGAAGAAAAGTTACGTACAGTGCAAGCTCGCTAACTCTAAGTTGAAGAGACTAATTAAGTCACTTTGAGTTATCCGACTTTTAAAGTTATCCTAAATCCTTAAAATAGGCGGCATGTACCCGTGAAAAGTAAATTAGAGATAACATACACGCTTTTTTTGCAATCAATTTACGTCCATGTTTCTAGTATAGATATTTTTTGATAAAAATACCAAAATTTGTTTGATCTAAAAGCAGTTTTGTACAGTGAGAAATTGGCGCATTCAATTGTTCAACGTATAGCAGCAACAATGTCCAAGTGTTATAGTGTTTTAGAATTACTATCCTAGGTCTTGGCCATGCCTATACTAAGTTATTACAAAGTACGGTAACTTCTGCAGAGTCACCTTATTGGTCTAACTGCTTTTACCTCACTTAGTTTAGTTGTGTCATGTCTCGATTTTTTGCTGTTGGCTTTGGTAGCCTATATATCTAAAATATTTTAACTACGGAATTGCGATAAGCTTGATTGGGGTCCTTGAATGTTATACAATGGAACCTACATTGAGAGTTCTACAGTGAAGAGGCATTAAATCTCATCAAAACGCAAAATTAACGTTCCATGTTTCTAGCCACCAAGTTAATAACCCATTAGCAAAGAAAATCACGATGAGAGTTATTTACGTTAATTTTTCAATTAATTTCGATACTTCGGATAATACAAAGTTTACAAACTTGAAATCCCTTTGGTCCTGTTGATCCCGGTTTCCCTTGTAAACCTCTATCGCCCTAACAAATAAACAAGTTTCATTGAAAGTTGCTTGTAAGTGCATGTCTCTTGAGAAATAAAGTAAGTACAACTCGTATATAAAATACCTTTTCTCCTTCCATACCAGGGATCCCACGTTCACCGAGCAGACCGATCTCTCCCTGAAACACAACACAGAAATTAAACAAGCGCATTTCACGTTTAATTATATTGCCTATTAACACAGGAACCCAGTTATTACCTTCAAACCAGGGCTGCCTGCTAGCCCGTCGTCACCCTTCGGTCCCTAAAAGGGTGAAAGGAAATGTCTGAGTAATTTAACTAAAATCTTGCAAAATAAGACCATATTAAATGTACACATTGTTCTCATATTGGAGGTTTCAATAGGAGCAATAAATTTCTTACTTTCTTGCCTTGTGGCCCAGGAAGACCACGAGAACCCTCTTTACCAGGTAAACCCTGCAAAAATGCATAAAGATCGTATAAGATTTCTGAGTTAACATGCCATCAACAACAAAAAAACATCTCAACTTCCGGTTCATGCCAAATATACTCACTGGTAAGCCGGGCTTTCCAGGCAGGCCAGGAGGTGCAACATCGCCCTAAAACATCAATATCAGGCTAATATAAGTCCATTGTTAGAAACGCTACATAGAGTTATGCTTTATCAACTTAAGCAAACTTCCAGGTTTTATGTTCGCATTTTATTCTATTCAATAAGAAAAACATACAACGTACCCTTTCACCTCTTGGCCCCGGTGGCCCAGAAGGCCCTTGTTCTCCTTTTTCACCCTAAATCGTATCAGCTTTGTCAGTCGTTTTATGAATTTATGATAATGGGATATAGATGCAATACTATTTAAACACTAGGTGCTATACCTCTCACAAAAAGGTATTTTAGCCGATTTGGCTTGCCTTGTGTTTAGGTACATCTCTTTTAGCTCCTAATATCTAACCTCTATAGTCTATAGTATAATCTACACACTTATCTTACATCTTTCCCTGGTGTGGCATTGGCACCTGGCGGACCGTGGTGACCCTGCGGTCCCTAAAATTATAAATGTACATTAGCTGTGACGTACAGTAGAAAGGCTAATGGAAGTATTGAGACCATGAAAAGATATTTACAAAATAGTGGTGTATGGAAGGACCTACTCACTATAAGGCCTGGATTTCCTGTCTCCCCAATCTCCCCTTTGTCACCAATCGATCCCTTAATAGTACAAAGAACACTCGGGATAAAACTAAGATACAGCTAAATAAAGCCGTCATTGATCAAAAAATATAATTAAAAAACAGCAAAAACAAAGAAATCTTCTGACAGTATGATAGTAACCTGCAGTGGAAACTTACTGGCATTCCTACTCGCCCTCGTTCCCCCTTTGGCCCTGCTCGTCCATGATGTCCCTGTCGAAGAATGGCATAAATGAGAGGGTTGCATATTCAATGAAATGTTAAAAATAAAAACAGAAAAAGCTAAAGATTTAGCACAGGAAATCAGCAATGTGAAGTTAGTTTAATCAGATACAGAAACTTTGAAGCTGTTTACGATCTTTTTGTATAACCTATTCTTTTTAACTTCATTTTTTTCATTGTTATTTTTAATTATTTGCATTACTAATGTTACTTGTCATTAGTATTTTTCTCATCTATTTATACCAAAGTATTGCGCATGTCAAATCTTACTTTTTGTCCCCTCAAACCTGCTTCACCTTTGGGTCCCTGCTTACCAGTGTCACCCTATTAAATGTGAATGATGCAGGTAAATAATGTTACCTAATTATAAACCTAAGTAATTTTCCGTACGTTTACCTTGTTACCATGAGGTCCCTGAAGTCCCCGATTGCCAGGCATCCCCTACAAAATACAATAGTTAAAAATGTTGTTTTCTTTTTTAATTTCAACTATCTGTTTGAAATATACCGGTGGACCAGGACGACTGTCACCTCTTGGACCGACAAGGCCACGAAATCCCTACAAAAGCAAAAAACAAGTTAAGATTAATAGAAGGAAATAGAACGTTAAGAGACACACATAACTTCGCCTAAACAGAAATAAGTAAATTATGAAGCACTGTAATTCACAGAAACAGTTACCGTAGTTCCCGGCAACCCAGGACGTCCATGTTCTCCAGACGGACCCTTTAAATAAGATAAATTATTCATTAAACAACATAAATGGTAAAATTAAATCAAAAAATTATGTTATGAAAAAGTAAACACACGCACAAAAAGATACAAACAAGCTAATAAGCCTTTTTGAAAACAGAATTTTAGTCTGTTGTGAATTATAACCAGTCTGTGCAATGTGCATACATACGGAAAACAATGTAATTTCTGTCACAAAACAAACCAACTCACGGGTGCACCTTCCAAACCATGCGTTCCTGGGGGACCAAAGTCTCCTGGTACACCCTAAAATTCATTATCTTGTTGTAAACAACTAACTAGCCAAGGACAAAGTCATAACGGCTATAACGGTCTTGAAGAAAAATATAATTTCTAAATCAATGACAAAAAAGTGTAATTTTATAATATTTAATAAGAGTTGTGCAAAATCAATTACGATGCAGAAATCTTACCATTGGTCCAAATTTACCAGCTGGCCCCTCTTCACCCTTTGGACCCTAAACAGGAGAATTGAAAATGAAATATTTACATAACCACTTAACTTCGCTAAATAACACAAGAGAAAAAGCAAACAAGGGTGTACCCAATATGACTTACGCGGTTTGATATATAACTATATTTAATGAGAATTAAATTAAATTGATCATTAACAACATCAAAAGCCTTAAAATCTTTCGTAGTGTACTCTGTCCAAAAATAATCCACTTCACTTAAAAACAAAATGTTTTTCCCTTGGTACATACCATGAGACCCGGAGCTCCAGGCGGTCCTATAAGTCCAAACAAACCACGATCACCCTAAAATGCGATTCTGTTACAACCGTATCCATTTTTTGTCAGCTTAAAGTAGCTTGACATGCTACAATGAAACAACTTACGTCGGGCCCTTTCGGACCAAATCGTCCGGGTGTACCTTTAGGACCCTGAAAATGTAAAAAAACTTTAAATCTATTTTTTGTTCTATTTTAAACACCGTAAAATGAAACATTGGCTATAAAAGCTCATTTCGAGAAGAAAATACCTCGACGCCCTGCAAGCCCGTATGACCTTTCAGTCCATCAAAACCGGGGATTCCCTGAAAGGGTAATCAAAACAACTGAGGGCGAAATACAAATCTAGCTTTCTGCTATCCCTCCTCAACGGGTGGATACTTTAATTTTGTGAATGTTGTACTTTTTATTTAATTATTCTAGCTCAGGGGTTCCCAACCTTTTTATGTTCTCGTACCACTTAGCCACCACGGATTGTCAACACGTACAGTACCACTATTTTCAAAACAACTAATTTGATCCAATATTCGCACAGCAGCATTGTATTAATAACAATGACAGCAGGGAGCAAGATCGACAAAAGTAGCTTACTGAGTGCAGAGAATTTAGTACGGAAAGAAATAAAAGTGTTGTTCGCATATTTTAGCAACTCAAAATTAAATTGTTATACTACTATACTGTATATCGCATGCAACGGAGAGCTGCTCGCGTACCACCTGAAAAGCTCCCGCGTACCACTAGTGGTACGCGTACCACCGGTTGGGAACCCCTGCTCTAGCTGATACAAAATATAGACTTATCACAACTAGTTATACCAATATTCCTTGCGGCCCACGTCCACCAGGCAAACCGTCTTCTCCCTAAAGCATTTAAAAACAACATAAACCTGGTTTGTGTCAATTATACTGTAAAGCAGAGCAACACCAAGTCATTTCTACTTTCACTGAGCTGCAAAAAATATTAAGAAAAAAATACAAACGAACCTTATTGCCTCTTTCGCCTCGTTCGCCGACTTCGCCTTCTTCACCCTGATGTCCCTGAAACAAGAAATTACAAATTGAGCAAAAAAACTAGGTCGTGCTTCGTCGGATCAGCAGCGGAGCGGAAATCGTGCCTGGCCCGTACATTTGCGAGCCGGGTTCTATTCCAAGTGGCGTTACCGTTGTAATAACCTTAAGCAATGTATGAACGACGCTTGCTTCCGTTCAGTGATTCTGGTGAACAGTTCCGAATTTGGGCAAAATAAAAATGCGTATCCATTGGAACTTGCACAAAAGAAAAGCTCAGTAACTGAGACTCGAGCGATGAGGAATCATCTTCGAGTTTTAATCGTGCAAATACTTTCCTCAGTCCGTGGATAATTATTGGGATACCATACCATGCAGAATACACCATGACAAACAACGACCAATCACCTTAATGCCTTTAAAGAGACCCCACACTCCTGGTTTGCCTTGGTCACCTTTTTGTCCCTGCAATGGCATGAAGTGAAAGTGTTAAGTGAGTATGTGTATATTATAAACTGCTATGTGTGAGTTGATACAGCTTTACTTATCACATTTATATAAGTATAAACTAAACAAATCCTCACAAAAAAATATCATGTATACAAAGCTTATCACGGTAATACAGTTTCAGAAATAATATTACTTTCAGACCCGGAAGACCAAGTGGTCCTGGTAAGCCCGGCGCTCCTGGTGCGCCCTGCTAAAAATATAGCATGATAGTATACACGTGTATAAACATAAATAAATGCAAGAAATCGATAACAATAAAAAAATGTCACATTTTTTAAACCTTGATAAAATAATCATTAAGATTTCACCTTTTCGCCTCGTTTCCCATGTCTGCCAGGTTGTCCAATGGGTCCAGGTGGCCCCTAAGTATTGAGATTATTACAAAGTTTGGATTATTATTATTATGAGTGAAGGCGGATTCATGGTGGATGACTTACTGTGGGCCCTGCGTCCCCCTTTTCTCCAACGCAGGCAACTATTCTATCTTTCACTTCCTTGCAAAAGATTCGAGTCTTTGTAGCGTTGTGGATAAGCTCCAGTATCTTCTCATCTCTCTCCATCCTCGCATCACTGCGGAATAAAATGCGATTTTTTTGATTTAATGATACAAATTTGATATAGATATGATCGGAAATTTCAACATAATTCTCGTCTAAAGGTGAGATATAATTCTATACAGTTCCTACCATTCAAGCATTCTACTAAGACGGAAAAAAATTTACAGATAGCTGTATTACCTGACATTGTTAGTAATATTCCCGAACGACATGAGCTGAGGAAATGGAGTTATTAACTGTAGAGCAACAGTGTTTGTGGTAAGTTTCAATCTGTCGTTTACGTCGTTTACATAACTGCCCATCAAAGTGGAAGTGACGTCAGAGGAAAATTGGAAGTTTGTTGAGGTAGGAGTCGTAATCGTGACGGTATCTGTGACGTCAACCTCAGTCTTGGTAGTCAAGTCTGAACCAGCTAAGAGATATTCATCACCCACAGAACGCGTCGTTCTTTCCAAATGCAGGCTTAGAGCTTCATCAGTGTTGTTTCTTGCACGTGTTGTCACAGTTTCAGGCGCAGTTTCGCCAGAGTTAGAAAAAGTTTGAGAAAGGCTTGCATGTAATGTGGTTAACGTTCTATTGTTAGCTGATGGCGTTGTCGCAGAAGACTCATAGATCGGGTTTGTCAAGCTTGATAACAAAGAAGTTTCTGCGTTGTAAGAACGAGCTGCATTTGCAGCGGTGGATGGAAAGTTCTTTTCGTTTGCCTGATCTTGCAAGGGACCGCTGGTAATATTGGCATGAAAATGTGGCGGAATTCGGGCCTGTGCTGGTAGTGACACCGTTTCATTGTGACTTATGGCACCTCTAGTTAACATCTGCCCATTTGTTGAATTCGACAAACTTGAATTATGATCTCGCCTGGCTCCGCCATCAGAGGATTTGGATATAATCAGGGGTGACTGATAAGGTTCTTCATCGCCGTAATCTCTAGTCCTTGTACTTCTAATTTGAATACTGGAATAAGTTTTTCTTGGCAAGTCTTCTTCGGAGGTATAATGGTGGCGAAAAACGCGTTCTTCTAAAGTTGAGGTGTTGGACAAATACACATGATCATATGCTGAATAATTTGAATATGCTGAAACAGATTTACCACTAACTGGTGCTAAAGAAATCTGGGCACGAGTGTTATTATAGGCAGGGGAATGATTGACAAAGTCATTTTGCGGCCTTTGCTCGGTTGTGTTTGCTGCTGGTAAATATTTGCGTGTGCCTTCTCTAAACGAATATGTACCGTTAGTTGTTCGTCGTGCGTTTAAAGCCGGTTTAAAGACAAATCCATCATCTTTCCTTGCCAAGTTTTTCCTCTGCTGAGTGATCAGAAGATTTTTTCTCCGATGCGCATATTTCGCCATCCTATCTCGAGACTGCCTCTGTAAAACAAAGAGAAGGGTTAGTTCTGCGATGATTCGGAGTTAGTAATAGAATTAAAGGTCTGCCCAGCATGCCTTTATGAAACGAGCGGGCCTATAACCACAAGTCAAGATCGACTATAGGCCTAGTTTACAAACTTTCACGGCACAGTGGGCATATGGTTAAATGCTCGTGTTGGGTGGTTTTAACCACTTTAGTCATAAGTGACATTTGGCGCTTTTTGACTAGTTTTATTTTCCCATTATTTCACCGCAGCTTTTTACTATATTACCAAAGACACCCCGTTGTATTCTGATATGTTAACAGAAAGAAACAAAAGACGTGGAATGTGAAAAATACAAAATTATTGGCAAGTTGTAACGCAAAAGGTTGAGTAGTTTCCGAAAATTAGGGTAAATTTGCCGTTACAAAATTCAACCATGGCATTTATACTACAAAACCCTGCATCTATCGTTGTACATACCTGAATCTGAGCCATGATTTCAGTTGTGGTATTTACAGTTTATATCACATCAATCATATTTTTGAATCGTCGTCAAAGATATACGACGAAAAAAGTTCTTTTGTCTGGACTGCACAAGTTTTATCACATTTAATTGGGTGTAACACTGCGTGACTAATCGAACATCAAATGTTACTTAAGCGAACGAAAACAAAATTACCTATCATTACACGAAACCTAAACCCATTGGCAAATAGAAAAAGTAGTAACCAATGCTCACATTACTGTTTCTTTTTCAATCATTCAAACATGTTGAAGACACGTTTCGAATAGTTTTAAACTTAAATTTCCGAGCATTTTTACAACACAATAAAATCGCTCACGCATGTTACTGCCATAGAGTGCAACGTACACAAAAAGCAACTTGTATGGCCACTTTGGACATCAGACTGGAGGTAATTCAGTTCGATCTCGGCTTGTAGATATAGCGGTAGATACCGATGCATATACACATACAGTACAGCAAGTTTACCAGCACATATAACACATGTGCATAATATGTATGTAGCATCCATAGGACCATACTAGTTCATTGTTTTAATAATTTAAATGATAACCCTTAAAATATTGGTATTCCAACTGTGTACTTTGTAGAGATGATGTACACATTTAACCTGTGAATCAGAAGAGAAAAACCTTGTTAACGTAACATAAGCCACGAAGCGACTCACCGCAATTTGCCAGTGAATACTGTTATCTCGGCACCAAGTCGGGACATGATTACAAAACTCTTGTGCAACGTGGGCGTGGTTAAAAATCTTCATTGTACAGATGGTCCCCTGTCAATTGTGAAAAAAATTGAATAATTTTAGAATATATTATTAGCGCCACAAAAAAACGTTAAGCGAAAACAGTTAACAATTACGTATTTTTAATGATTTAAAATATGTTTGGCCACTGATACATTATTCAGAGAAAAAACTGATTGAAAGCAAATCGCTAAAATGATAAGTGTCGTAAAATTAATAGAGCGTTGTAATTTATCGATTTATGATTAGTTAATTATATACATATACAACTACATAAATGAAATTTTTCCATGGATCGTTTTGAACGTCGTATACCTCGAAAGCAGTCTTTCTTGAAATTCGCCTACCAAGTACAAAATAGGCAAAACCATTGTCGATGATCTTTTGTAATTTCAACGTGGGAAACTTGCCCACAATGAAGCTCCTTCCGCAGTCCGTGTGAACTACAATAGAGCCATCCTGAATTACAAGAGCCAGTGTAACAAACTTATGTGAATCGAGACCGGCGCTGAAGTCATTTGTTTCTCCGGGGACCGGTTTAATTTTGATCCAGAATTGGCGGCGCTGCTTTTTCACAAAAAATTTAAGGCGATCTGGGTAGATCTGCAATGCACAAAACAAATCGTAAAATCACATTACCGTTTAAAGACTTCGACCCTCTTGACAAGGTGTAACAGGTCGTGCCACCCTGAATAGCTGATTGTTGCTGTCAATAATCGCATTGGCAAGAGACTGGGCATTTTTGCAAAACAATAAACGCAAGAGACGAAACCCGATCTCAAAATTGATATTATTAAACCGCGGAATCGTAACAGACACGCAAAATATCACTAAGGCCTCACCTTCAATGAGAACTGCATTCGTTTGTTTTTTCCAAAGACAGTAAATAAGTGTGAAGGACGCTTTCTCTCGGAATTGAATGATATGATGAAAGTTAACGCCGGTTGAGACTGATTAGACTCCCCGACGTTGAGTGACTGTTTCAGCAGGGAAAACTGTTCCGGTCTTATTACTTGCGATAACGGCTGAGAATATTAAATTGCATTGCGTTGGGCCTTTGAACTATATTAACACTACAAAAGTTACACGAAACCTTTACCGTTTAATTGGCAAGCCAAAATGACGTGCTAAGCTTCTTGCACTTGTGTGTCACAAGACAATGTTTATTTGATCAGCTAAGTATACATCATTCGTGTTCTCTCACCCGCACTATCAGGTGTGCTTTCTTCCGTATTATTACCGACCCGTTGACATAAACAGCACCTATGTGGCTGCTGAATTCCTCTGGCAGTTGCAAAAGCTTTAGAATATCCGTTCCTAGAAATGAGCACATTCTGTCTAAGCACAGTTTCTTCCACCATACTGATGTGTAGGCCAGTACTAAAAAGTTATTCAACAGATGCTGCCTAAATATTTTCCGTTTGTGGTACCGAAAGACTGCGGTGTGGCGATATATAGACAGAATATTCGCATACTGGTGTCAGATTTGACATTAACCGTATATATCAGTGCTCGTCTGGCTTTCGTCATTACGCTTAGTATACCCAGGCCGGTTTCTACTTTGTTTATCACAATGCTAAAACCACAGGATCGGGGGCAAAACGGGAAGTTATAAAGCTATGAGAAAAAGCAGCAATCTGTTCGCATTCTAATGCGATGAGAAAACGGCTGACGTGGAATACACACGATAGATATAAAATGCAGTGAGATAAAAACTCGCATGGCTGTGCGAAATGATAAATGCCATTATACCAATGGCGAGTTTTTTGTTGACGATGGTCTGCAAGTGTAACTTGTCTTCCTGCTCATTTAGTATAGCCAAGCTGAATTTGCAAATATTCCAAAATGAATTTGGAAACTTTTGTTTCCAAATTTTTTTGTGATTGCTTTTCTTGTATATTCAACTACAAATTTTGTACTGTAATTGTGTAAATGCATTTTTTGCACGTTTTCACGTAATTTGGTTTTTGTAAATCACTATTAGCTCGTCTGAGTTTTCAATGTTATTTGTTAAACCCATTTTTTTCATTTTCGGCAAGCAGATAAAAAGAATGACAACATTTTCCAAGAATTTTCAAACAGCTTTTTTCCTAGAAAAGCCGACGCAATGAGCACACCGAGTTAGTCATAAAGTCTTGTTATTGTGAAGATGTCACCCATCAGAAACCACAAACTCCTGACAGGACATTCACACGTATTGTTGCTAATTGAAGCGTACATGAAATGGGCTTTAAGAAAAAGACGAATGCTGCCGAAGTCAAAACAAGCAAAGTAATCGCTTGGGTAAAGATAACAGATAGATTTAAAAGTTAATCAAGAGTTATACCCTTCAGGCAAATTCCTAACTAATCCAAGTAGATAGTTTCATTGTTAAATTGATATCACGGTTGGTTAGGCTACACATTTTAGGACGTTACGTGAAAAAAACCAACAGCCAGGCCAAATTGCAAGAATTGTGTTTGAAAAAAGATTGTGGGCAACCAATTAAACGGCAATTGACATTTGTCGTAAACACGTGTATAATTTCTGCGTCAATACGAGGTGATGGCTTTTCAATACGAGGTGATACTCGACAAGCATGGCCATTTTAAAAGCGTCCAAGCACGTAGGTTTTGAACTTTGGCCAACCCGTCAATTAATACACTGGATCACTTTCATGATAGCGTTAGCAGTCTCAGCATTGCCGCAAGTCGTATCGGTTGGGAAATGCTAATGGTAATGTTAAATGCTTCTAAATGTTAAATGTTAAATGCTAAAAGCTAAAAGCTAAACGCTAATGCTAATGTTGGGAAATTGTGGTTTTCTGCTATAGCATATAAAGCTGAGTTTTTAAAGGTTATTAGCGTCACTCGTTACAATGTAGCAATTAAGATTACCAAACCCTTGTTGCTAAAATAAACTACGTAGCCACAAGGTTCCTGTTTTTGTTTCCCGCATGGCGTGATTATGTAAGCCCTATAAGCGATTGCAGTTGTAATATAGCTTGCAGATAAAATAACAGCATTTTAGTGCATGCTTTGGTAAATCTCAAGGCAATCAACAAAATTTTGAAAGACAGTTTGTAAAGTTTAACACGCCTCACAGTTTAAAGCCAAATAAAATTCGTACCAACAGACGAAGGGTAAATATAACCCCGATACTCATTACACAATTTAAATTAGGACTTTTTATTTCCTATTTCCGCAAAGTAACGACGTATGACTTTCTTAGGAAACCGATTTATACCTCCCGGAGACGAAACAATAAATACTCATCGAATATGAACGTGTGACGAAGCACATACTTAACCTACTACCAAAGCGAACTATAGTACTAAACTTCTGTTGTACTTGATTTTATGATGTAAAATTAAACGGGAAGTAATAGATTTTACCTTGATCAAGTTGGGGTTGTTTTGAAGACACAGACACGATGAGAGCAATGAAAATGACGGCTAAATACCTGTAGATAAAATGCAATTGCAATTTCATTTTTAGCGAAATGCGCTCATTTTTGCATATAGAAAAGCTTTGGATAAAAGCTATTAACTTAGCTATAGGTTTAGGTCCAATTATCATAACAAAAATTCCTCTTAAATTCCTTAACTTATCAAAATATAAAATCGCCGTAAATCAAATCTTTTTGAATTGACCGAATCAGCTATTTTCAGAAGATACCGACAAGATTGAAGCCAAAATCAATTGTTTTTCGGAAAGATGCAAGTTTTTTTTTTAAAACGAAACGTTAAAAACATTAAGTGTAAAAATCAAATAAATGTTGTTCTACGCTATGCCTTTTATAGTATATAGAGTTGCTTGATTTTCCCAAAAGAGGTTTCTTACCATTTCTTAAAAGTTTCGCACAAAAAATCGGTATATTGTGAGTATTGTAATACTTCATATCTATCATATTAATAAAAGAATATTTTAAAAGGTATTGTAAACGCATTGAACGGTAGTTCAAAACATAAACCTAAAGGCAACCACAATTGTAACTAGCAACGGAGAGACAAAAATATGACTTCTATAGCGTATTCAGACATACACCTGCGATTAGCGTGCATCTCTTTTCAACCGAAAAATACCCGGCGAAAGATGACATTCCATTGCAGTTAGTTTTAGCGGTTACATTTCACTTTCAAAATAAACACGGAAAAATGTGAGTGGCTGCCAGTATTCGCAGTAAAATATTTTGTAACAAAACGTATAAGCTAAAAGCTATAAAAATGAGCATACAACATTTACTCATCAAATACAGTTTCTCAAAACCAAAGTTGTAACTGTAAACAGGAATGCAGTGTCAATATTATAGGTGCCGAAAGCTCTGTAAGGCCTAACAAAGCCCGCCATGTATTTCATCAGTTTAAAAAGTTATCAACAGTGCAGTGCTGCCGGAGCTTGCAGAAGTCTCCAGGCGGCGTTTCGGCAGCACTGCACCCCGGAATCTAAATGCGAATTAATCTATCACGATTTCGCCAAAAAAAGACGAAATGTGTCAAAAAATGTAATTCCAACCAGTTAACAAAAAATACAGTATGAATTTTATAGGCAATTTTAAGTTGAAATTGTGAACTTATGTACGATCGATCGCTACACGCTATATTACAAATAAATGCCAATTCAGAGATCTCACATGCAGCAGGGTCACCGATCAAACGAGTGACTTATATCAACAATCAGACGTCAAACAGCTAAACAAAAAGAACGTAGCGTCGTTACCAACGATTATTATTCGCCAACATCACTTCCTTGTAATTGATAGCAATAAACCCATACGTATGGCAACGATATAGCAATAACGCGCTATTTAAAATTCGTACCGTATGGCAAGCTTCATAGCACTTCAATATTTCTCACGTCAACACGGTGAAAATAAAGAGCTACTGCTGGTCTAGAGCTTCACTCGGACTCAATTGATCCAACCCAAAGATCATAACATGCAAACTTCGGTATAGGAAATGCCTCATTTACAAAATTATCTCTATAACGGTGCATCAAACACAGGCAAGTGGCAAGACAAGGCAATGATACGTCTACTACAAGCAAACAACAATGACAAAACCTATAATTTCCGCAAACGTTTGCTTGGGCACTGGAGATTGCTCCATTTTTCGTCGGCTCGGTACCTTGTGATAACAAAATGTTACAACAATGACAATTTCCGTTTGCCGGCTCGTTGGCCCAGCAAAGTAGCGAATTGACCGCAACAATTACTTCACCCAAACATTTGATGCTAACCTTGAATAACAGGCAGCTACGTTATGATCTTTGCAGCAGGCAAGCCACAAGCGACATCAATCATTATGCTTAATGCAAGGTACATCGAAGCTACAGGAGTTGCAACAGCATTTGTGTTGACGAAAGTTGGTGGACAGCTATCTCGAATCCAACGATCAGTTTAAATTGGTTTGAGTTTGTTAACCAGGCCCTAACCTTGGCTCAATTAAGACATAATTCACAGGATGTGGCGAAGACAAAACCACAAGGCGCACAAACTATGCCAAGACAACCCCCGTTTTCTGGAAGTTTTTATTTCTCGTTTCAATGCGCGACGCTTAAGCGGAAACGATAACATTTCGAGGATAATTGACAGCTATGAAAACAAGCGTTACATTATTATGGCTTTCAAACGCCTTCCACCACGTGCCAGTGAAAACCGCAGGTGTCACAACGAACAAAGGAAGCTCTGTTTTTCCAAATAACCGACAATGAGGTGAAATTAAAGTAAAAACTCGCACTTTATCCGTTGTCGCCTGTAAGTTTCTTTGCATTGGTACAAATCTTTTCAAAGCAGGCGGAATGTTTGTTATTTTTGAACATTGCGTGTTTGTCTATTGTTATCCCAATCTAAGACAACAGCCAAAAAGCAATATGTTCTACTCGCAAGGAATGCCTAAATTAAAAAATGCATTTCGACGGAAACCAAGCCAATATCTTTGTATGATGGCATGATTCCACACACAGAACACGTGCGAGTGCACGTAAATATATCTTATATGGCACCGATAGGTATGATCAACATACTAACCGCAAAATGAAACGAATAGAAGGCAGTTTTAGATGGTAAATTTTGTCTACTGAAAAGAAGTAACCCACATTCTTTTAAGTAGGTTACATTTTTGTTCTAAAAGAAACAAAAGCTCAGCACACCCGGTTTCCCAATAATAGCGTCGTTTTAGAAACTAAAATTGACCGTGGTAGCATTTCAAAACGCTAGCTTTTTGAATTGCTGTCGGTTTAAAAAGAAGATACTCCAATCTTCTACAAGCACTTCAAGATAACGTCTTGGAAAATGAGTTAGCTGACAGCGTCGTAATTGAGCTTGAGGCGCAACCAATCCTTTAAAAACATTCTCCCAACAGCTTAAAGAAATTAGACACGAACCAAAGCCATAATATGATCAGACGTTGAAAGTTGTAAAGCCTAAATTCGTTCAACATGCTCAGTAAACAGCGTTCAGTCTGACAGCGTTAGCTGACATGGTCTGTTATTAGACGCGATACTTACAGAAAGAGAAAGTCGTATTATAACATGAAGTGAACGGGTATAGACTTACGTTCCATCGTATTAAAGTTAATATTCGAATAAACAAACATTAAGACACAGAATTAGAACAGCATTGGGCTTCATTGGAACAAGGCACTGTTGTGCACGTTGCTGGAATTTGCCATTGACCGAAATATCTCTGAAAGATTTTACGAACGAACTCAAATGTTTTAATCGTTATTATTACCAAGTTTCAGTTTTTAATGAAGTGATTTCGATCCCTGACAACATTAACTTTCACTTCAGGGCCAATCTAAAAAAATACCAGCAAGTTCCCAAACATTTCACGCAAATTTAAGTCAAGAAATTGACAATACAAAACAAATAATATAATATAATACAATATATACTTAACTTACCATACGAAAACAAAACATGTTTTATTGTTTATCTTAACAAGCACTTGAGCTAGCTACAAAAAATTACTTTGCACTCACTCTAGCAGATAATTTCTTAGCTATTTTTGGGTAGATGTATGCATGGATACAGTTTATAATTAATCGCTCAAAGTAATAGATTACCGCAGTAAATATATCCAGATTATCTGCGGTACTGCATTTACACTATGACAAAATGCGGTTGTGCTATTAACCTTGCAAAACATCAGTTAGTAAAACAAATTTACTTAAGAAAAGACTACGGTGTGTTATATTTGGCACAGTAAGCGTAAGGCGAAAAAGCACATGAGAAAGAATAACGTGATGAAAGGCTGTAATGGTAATGGCGAGCGGGAGGAATTTTGCGATCTGTCCGTGATGTTATCTCTTTGAGAAGCGATAACGCCAAAAAAATGACAAATGATTAAGCAAGACAAATTTGTGTGAGTTTCGCTCAACACCTTGCACAATGCTGTAAAATGTAATAATCGGATATGTAAGAAGTCTTGTATTGCTATCTGTATTTTTATCTACTGCAATATAATAGATTTTGCAAAATCTTACCAAAAGCGAACAATTCCACGATCCGCATGTGGGCGTCCCGGCACGATAGAGGGGAGGAATTTCGTACAATGACGTAATCCAGTGAGCGAATAGTTTGACGAAGATGAGTAGAGGTTGTGGAAAAAGATACAATGAGAATCGTTGACAAGCATTTGTAAGCTGAAGCTTATGTCAAACTGTAGAAAAACAACAAACTCTGACACATTGGATGGGCCATGACACAATTTTATTTCTAATGGTCCCTAAATGGTCAATGAGGCGGTAACAGGTGGGGCAACAATCCGTTCTCGGACGAAGATAAGTAACGCCGTTGGTGGGATTTTGAGGCAAAAATGACCAGTTTTGCTGCGGATGGAGACGCAATACTTCAATCAGGGATCAAGACATTCTTTCATTCTTGCTTTTGTACAAATTCTCAAATCACAACAAGCCTACATTTTGCTGTAGTGCACTTCATGCAGCCTACACTACAGTATCAGTGTCAACAGTTCCTTCTCAGATGATTTGCAATCATGACACGGAAAGTAAACAGCATAATGCAATAACCCCCATAGTATCTGCCTACACCAAGTTATATGAATGAATGAGTTCTTTAAATGAATTACCAAATGGAAACTATGGCTATATACGATTCGCTATCTACAAAATTAGCAGCAACAGGAAATACGTAATTACACGTCTGCCTACCTGTTAGCGTTAAATCCGATCGACTAAACCGATTAGTCGAACGATTTCACGCTGTCCCTTTGACGTAACACTTCGTAGTAACCGGTGGAACGAAATTCGATATAAGGTCGCATAATAAAACAACTTAGCAGGCACGATGTCATGAAGCCCGAAGTTGCAAGAGTATCCTATTCCTTTTATAATGCAAAGTTAGTACCACGTGAGATGTGGTAATTTACATGCATCAGTAAAAGTGGGAGGTTTTTCTTTGTATTGCGCTGTTTCTTTAGATCTACGAAGTGTAGTTCTGCAAAGTAAATATTTTTACATCTATTACCCACAACAACTTGAATTTCATTTCAACTCCAATTAATTGCTTACCATTACTAAACGTGTGGCTTCTTTAAAATTTCCACCAGGCTGATGAGCTCGAGAATTAACTTTGTGTTGACTTTGTTTTCGTTCCAGTTGCGAAACAAGCAAAAGCGGAATACCCAAGAACAATATTCCGCTAGTTTTACCCTACTCAACACGCCAGTACGACGGTGTTGACCGGTGGCCTGTACATCACCAAAGAGATAAGATCGTTTACTTTTATACTAGAAACAGTCAGGCATGCATTACCTGTAAAAGGTGCAACTAGCGTGGCAACTGTTTGAGGCCCAACTAATCAAAAGTTTGCGTTCACTGTCAGTTGTGTGGCGAAGTTACTAAATTGGATCATTATTGGTTTCTAACCTTATACTGCACTCAAAACATAAACGGTGAAGTTATGACTGTGGCTCTGTCATTGCGCATTGCTACACTAGACCTTTACTGGCTTTACTGGTTTAATTCTCACCTGAAATACATTATACTGAACCAATCCTGTGTGAATCCTGTAAAAGTGTAGGGAATATATAGCATAAAGGTATGAAAATAAGTATTTGAGAAATGCGGAAATCGGTACAAGTTAAAACCGCCGGGTTGCAAAAAGCAAAAAAAAAACAACCAAACGCTCGTGCAATGTGACTGACTTTGTTGTGATGACAAACGTCTGTCATAAAAGCGGTCAACCGAAAAGAACGACTAACACTAGTTGAGCGGCTAGTCAATGCAAAAATTCTACGCAGTGGTCGCCTTGTTTGCATTTGTTTCACCCACGCATACGACATTGAACCACATAGATATACATGACTCGAGGCAAAACCTTATCTAGCAAACGAGGTTTGAACTACACGCAAAATGAATTCTACCGCAAGAATCCTCTTACCATTACATCAACGGATTCCTATCTTCACACTTTCGCCAGAATATTCGAAAAACACGTCATAAAAATCTTATTACCACATGAAAACAAATTATTTTATTTCATAAAATATTTCAGGCCAAAACGTCTAAATTATCTTAAATGTCAAAACTATGGTTAAAACTATTTTTGAAAGGCTTAGTGAGAATATTCCGGTATAGGTATAGGCTATTTTTATGTCTACATATAGGCGATCACAAACCAAGCATGTGCCACTGTCGTTGCGCGGTAATATCTGATGTTTCCATGTAAAAATGGCATTGAAGTTATCATTTGATTTGTAAACAAAATTATACTTCATTAAGTCCAACAACTGCAAGCATTTATTACGTCAAGCGAAACATTTTCCATGAGCTTTCGGCATTACAAAAACAACCTTGAATAAGTTGGTAAACTGAGTTCAAAACTAATACCTTCAATACAGGCTTATACGCTCACTACACTAATACATCGAAATTCCTGAAGGTGACCTATAGATACATCTAATCTCGTTTAACGCAAGAAAGTCAATTTAAATTCTGTAGAAGATGAAAGAGGAAAATTTGGTAAAATTACGGACGAGCTTGCATTCAAAGGTTAAGCAAAAAATTGATAAAAAGAATCCCAAAAGATGTAAAGCAGTGATTACATTCTTGTAGGAGTTGAAATTGTCCGGTCTTTCGAAAGCTTATCAGTACGTTCAGGTATGAGCTGCCATAAGCGTCAAATAATTTATAGCTACTGGTATAAGATCAGGCAATGTAATGTGAAAACAAACACTGGGAACAATCAGTTAAGAGCAGGCACGAAGTTGTTTATCGGTTTGAAAAATATACGAATATAATGTGTTAGGAAATACGTCCTTTTCTCTCATAGCACGCTCTCACTTTCTGACAAAAATACTTAGTATGATACTTTGCTAACATTGCGATCAACATAAATTTCAAATTACAGTTGCTCACTTAAGCTAGATTACGACCAGTCTGTTGGCGTCTAGCTACCGAAACATTTTTGCACACACACGTTGGTCGTCACCAAATTCTTTTCTGCACGCGCCGGCAACCAGCATTTGGAGGCTTGGAACTGTATTGATAGCTTTTACAATGTAGCGCGCCGGTTGTTTACTTGCAAAGCGATTAGATTGTTATTTCAAGTTGAGCACGGTACGGAAATTAATTAACCGCTCTTTAGCAACCGCTTGGCACTCTCCTGCCAACAAAGAATTTCCAATTGCATGCTAATTGATAACATCGACATCATTGTGGTAATACGTATAGCCAAAATCATTAATGAAATAACGGCAGACATAGCTGTTAAAATTCAAAATATAACCACACCAGAAGGCAATTCAAGTACTGTACTTTCATAAAAGTGATTTCACTCACGGGAAATACAAGACTGAAACGTGTTTTGCATAACTGAAGATTGATGTTGTACAAAACGAGACAAGCAATTCGCAGCGTACTAGAGCGCGAACATCGACAAAATAATGCGCTACAGTTGGCCTCGACTTGTTTCAAATTTACAGTGTCATTAGTCGGACATCCGTCACGCAACCTCATTTTCTTATCTCACGCTTGACGTTCAATGTACTGTTCCTTACAGTATGTACGGCCTACGCACTGGTAACATTCGTGTGATCTGTAAGCGTAACTTATCAATCTCACGAACCTTCAGGAAACGCCCAGTAAGCAAGCACAATTGGAAAAGCGCTTACTTGATTACGAATACTACAGTGACTAAACTTGATATCTTTTTAGAGGTGGCTCAAAGAAACAATATTTCCATCTGCTCATAAAAATCTAAAACAAATATTGTAAGGTGTACACTTTGCAGTTATCAGCTTATACGTACATATCGTGGCCACGATCAACATCCTCGCTTAACACGTTCCTAACTCGACAAAAACTACATATGTGATAAGCTATACCGAGTTTTCTTGGCATTACACAAAATGAGACATTTCTTAGAAAGACTAAAAAGCGGCTAGCGAAGCGTATCAACTCACAATACAGCACAATAGTGTGATTCACAACCTTCGCCACATGCAAAACGCAGTGTTAATGACAGCCACTTAAATTTCACCGAGGTACACTTAATCTAATCGCCTGTTAAACGGATTGTTTTGACTTCAAAATCATGTCAAGCACTCAAACCAATCAAAACATAGTCTTTCAGAGAGCGGGAAGCCTGCTTTGTACCTGAAACACCAAAACTAAGTCTCGTTATTTCGCAGAAAACATTGTTGTTGATATAGTGTTGTGTTTCGACAGCTTTGCAACCGAGATCAATATTTAGCCGTAGAACACAAACAGAGACGAACAGGACAAAATGTTTAAGTTGCAAAAAGCATTTCTTTCTTGATGTCAAAGCAGACTACAGGTGGTCGTCTTATGTCGGGTAAAACACTTTGCCTGACATATATTTGCAAAGCATTTTAGATATACTAAAAGTATAGCATTGAATAAAACACTTACAGCATTGCATACTGTGATATCACGACAATATACTCGGCGAAGTCATCTGATAAAAAGTGCCAGTCAATAAAGCTGACGAATGAAATTATTGCAGCCTATTCATTTGTTCAAATTTGTACCAGGCAATCGGTTAGCATTGTAACGTTGGTGCATTCTTAATCTTTGCACTCTGTATACAAGATTGAAAAATGCAAAGGTTCCTGAGCAATTTAGTTCCTGCCAATAAACTGTTACGGTCTACATACGTTATTATACCTAAAAACAGATTAACCTGAATTACCGGACAAGGATCTACGTCTTTCAGTTTAAAACAACTTTTGATCGGCGGTATTACTGGCTAGTACTTTGCATGCATCGATGCTCGGAAAACCCTTTGATGCGGTACTGTAAATGAACTATAATCTTGTATTTCTTGGGTGAACGTAGGTTAATCCTAGAAAATTGGTTGCTTAACGCAGAGTGCAGTGAAAGTTGGACACAGCAAAGGCGAAAGTTAAAAGCGTATAAACCCAAAATTGATTAAGTTGTTAAAATTTTGTGTCGTGCTTTCGAGGTTTCCTGTCACTGCGTCGAAACGTCATCTACTAATGTCTTAGTTCATTCTTAACGTTATGCCGACCATTAGGCATAGATATCTGGAAACATCTGACAACATACCATTATATCACGCTTGTTCCTGGTTGTTAGCAATAATAGGAGGCGTTTACGTTTGCAGCCAGGAAAGCAAACTATAAGAATACTTGTTATTTACGGTTTACTGTAAGCATATGCTTTAATAATGAACCGAATTAAGTGAAAATGTAGTTTTAGATGAACAATGAAGTTTGACATAATGATGACAACAAGAAACATAAAGATGGAAATTGAGACAAAGGTAGATAGCTGGAGGCACCTTAGATATCGCAAATTGCTGAAATGTTGCACTGTTATTGAGTGATACTTTAGTTCAAGCCAAACGGCTTTGGAATTGATCCCGCAAGAGGCTTCTAACAAAGCAAGCATTGTTGTTTTGTAGATCATTGGCACAATGCATGATATGCCTGACACGTTGGATGGCTATATCTATTGTCCTCTACAACATAAGGTGTTTGTTGTAAGTAACAACATATGAAATAAAACGATGACATATACATTACCCAACTAACCATAAGAACAGTATGCCTCCGTCTTGACACAATTATCGTGAATTACATTGTCAAACTTAATACAATGAGATATATATAGCATCATGAAGACACAATTTTGAGGTTAAGCTTATCAAGTCGTTCCGGTAGTATCGTTATCGTTTTAACTTCTGAAAAGTGTGAACAGCTTAACATTTGTATTACTTGATCTCGATCAGAATAAGTTGAAAAGCTCTTCGTGAAAAAGGTTTAAAAACGTTCATCTTTCGTTCGATTTACTAAATGATCAGGTTTGGTATATTGCGTTCGTCAAGCCTTGTTGTCCAGCCCTTGTCTGTTACAGAAATCGTTTAATTATTGCCCAGATAATATTGCGATCAGTATATTATCAAGGCGGACGTACAGACGACTTGATACATTGACTTCGACTGGTTTCCTACCTTTTGTTACCAGCGCTCTACGGTACCTGTAAAATTAAGTACCGTTCAGAAGCAACCACAGTATGACCGCACCTGCATTGAAAAGTGTGACGTATACTCTAACACTTGTCGAACACTTATGGGTTGTCAAACACGATTGAAGCTTTTAAAGGACAAACACGGTTAAAAGTCTTGGGTGTAGTCACTACAAGTAGCAGAAATTGGTGACGAGTGACGAAGCGAGTAGTCTCCTTTGCCAAATCTGAACGTATGATCCACTTTTACTGGCTCTACTCGGCAAGAAACTTACACATTATGTCGACCACTTGTTACCTGTTTCCCTTTTATTCTATTTTAATATGCTTTTTGTAATTACAGCAACAAAACGCTTTCATATCTTTTCAGTTGGAATTGTTCCTCAGGCAGAATATGTCTGATTTATTCTGTTCGATTCTCAACCTCCGCAATATAGCAGCAATGCTAAGCATAACATTACACTCCACGTCTCCCAACGTCAAATTTTAACTCTGCAATGGAGTATTCGCAAATCAAAGCAACGCCTATCTTAGAAGTAAACTTTACTTACCGGTCAATCGCCGTCATAGTCTGACGATGCGACGGGAGAAAAAAGCCGTCGGCATTTGAGTCTGAGGTTTAGGCAAACACAACTTTTGACAGAAGTATTGACGAAAGACTTAAGTAATTGATAACTTGCTGGGGCAATAAACAAGGTACTACATTGTCGTTCCAAAGAACAATCCGCGGTTGACATTTAAATGCTATTCACCATGTCAATTATAGATAGAACGTTTAGGTATTTGCATGAATCGCCTCACTAATGAATGTACATCGCATGAACGCCGTATGTTGAAAAACAGTTTATATCACAGTTAAACACTAAATAATAAATGACACTAACGCTGAGTTACTGCGAAAATGCAATGGAAATGTACACTTGCTGTCTTTTTTTCGAAACGTGCAGACACTGTAAATAAGTACAAAAAGGTCAACCGCAATCAGTGAAGAAGTTCAACGCACACAAGTTTCACTTTAGAATATTAGCTCATTGGCGACAACTATCAGTAAAAACGATATGGGCTACACGAGTTTTTTTATTTTTAGCAGCTTTTAAGGACAGTCTATATACTAAGTTTTAAACGTGACATATATAAAACACAATTTGTGAATTTGACGACTGATCAGGATCAATTACGGGAACAGACGTTTAGATTATTTTTTGGGTTTTGAAGCCAAAGAGTTTCTTCAGAAGGAAGATAATAGCAGTACATGTAGTAAAAACTCCGATTAAGTGCAAGGTTAATGATACTAAAAGTTTTTCCAGAGCTTTTTAATTGCTGATGAAAGCATAATTAAGCTTGCGTTCAAAGTCCACCGAGAAATAGCCGATTTGGTCATTTGCAGTAAATCGACAAAAATTCAGTTAATTGCAAAGATTTTGTAGATTACCCTAAAATTTGGAACATGTTGCATTTCAAATTAACACATTTGAAAAATAAACTTAAAAGATATCTCAAATTTTTGTTAGCTCACTGCGTTTTACTACTGTTTATGGAGTTACCAAGTGTTTGTAAAAAAAGGCGTCTATACAGCTTCTTTTATCAAAAATGATAGCTTGAACTATGCAGAAGCAGGTGGCTATAGCTAAGCATGCACTACAGTTAGTACAGTATATATAGAAATAGTCAGCCATGTTATTAACACGTGTTAACATTTTTATAGAACGCAAATAATGTGCTTTATATAACATGTACAGAGATATTTGCATGTTGCTATTACGCGCAATCCATGATGTTCGAAATCGACCGACCAACGGTGTCTTTTGCTTCAACAGCATACTACACTAAGACAAGCACCCCAAAATTCTGTTGCTTTTCAGGACTTCACTCATTTGTGTGTGATTTAACCAGCATTAACAACACACTTATACATGTTTCTTTTTTCAGCTTTACTTGTTTATTTGTGTTGCCCAACCCTACAACCTTAAAATGATGCTTTTCTGATGTTAAAATGCATTTAAGTTTGTTTAACTGCTTACTCTTTTAATGATACTTCATGTTACCACAGGCACATTGTTTCCATAATACCATATTATGGTCACCTTGCACGATCCTTTTACAGAATTACAGCTTATAATTTTGTAGCTATTCGCTTACGATATTAAATTATTAAAGGCGTCGGTCTATGTTTACAGTTACGTACATAGTCATGACTACGTGACTATCACATACAAAATGCCGTTTTGGTAGTTTTTGGGTATGTAACTTTTATTCAATGAATACGTCACATAGAAGTTGGTTGTTGAACAAACTGAAGCTTTGGTGGCACAAATGACTAAATATGTTGGGGAATTTCTCGCGCATTGATTTTCAATGTTTTAAAAAAAGTAGATGCATTTCAGTTTTAGAGTTACTTCAATAACACAATAACAATAAATATATATAACAATAATAAATATATACAATATATAATAAATATATTTCACAGTACATCTAACTATAACTTAACTATATACACCTATAATTTCACAGTGAAGTAAGATTTCACAGTACACCTGAAGAAGCAAGCTTATGCATGCGAAAGCTCGTGTAGAAAAATATACAGTTAACCTTCAGAGTGCCAAACTGTACTGTTTTTTTTATATTTTGCAATAAATGTAAGAACACAATAACAACAAATTCAATAACACAGAATGCTTGATTAGTGGCCCATTATTATCAAACAAACGCGTCAATTTGCGGTGTAAATTAGCTTCGTTTCGCTTTGTCTATTGATTATTATTTTCGGAATACCGTTCCTTTGTTAAAAATTATCTAACTGCAGGCAAGTTATATGTATTTCCGTTTAAAATAGCTGTTTGCAATTGTCCATTTAGTACTGCACCCATTACCGAAGGAGTGCTGGCGTGCTTGGAAACCTTAAAGATTCAAATTTGGAACATAGTTAATGTGTAATTTAATTTCGCATCATAGCGTTTATTTTTCACCATTAGCTGAAACTAACATTTCGCCATAAACCTTCTCAACAGCATTTCAAAACCTATAATAGGGTGGAATTACGCTAGATAAGCTACCAGATGCAAGAATTCGTTAAAATTTTATAAAATAACAAAAGTAAAAACATAAACACGTCATTTATTTATCATTACTCACCAGTTCCATGCTAACTTTATTTACCGCAGTAAGTTCAGAAGTAAAAAATGGTAATCATTCAAAGCAAGTCAGGATGGCCGAGTGGTCTAAGGCGCCAGACTCAAGCATGTGCTTGGTCGCTACTCGCGACTGTTGGGTGTTCTGGTCTCCGAATGGAGGCGTGGGTTCGAATCCCACTTCTGACACTAATTTTTGAAAATGTTAACTGATATCATATCCTATAACAGTTCTGGGTTATTTGATTGGGAACAGAATATAAATATGAATTAATTAATGTCTATAACTTTGTTATTTATCTTTGTACTTTGTTCATTTTATGTTTTTAGATTACAGTAACATGAGCAAATTTATTTGAATTTTTATTGCTTTTTATTTTTCAGGACATTGTGTGCTCTTGGTTAATTCTTCGCTAACTATAATTATGCGTGCCCGTATAACGCTTGATCATCGTAATGATGATAATCTAATAGCGCTTTACAGTGTAATGATAGCACTAAGAATAAATGTTTAACTAAAATGCGGATCTAAAAAACTTCTCAGCGTCGGCTATTAAATAGCAAGCGATAACTGGATCGGCTAGGTTGCGCTGGCAAGTGTGGAGTAAAACATAATATTAAAACCTGAGTAAGCTTTCAGATTTTAATATCAGAAATATATTTCACCCTAAGCGGACATAATCAGTCTTATGCAAATAAAATCTCGATGGGAGTAGTATGTAATACTTAATGCATTCTTTTAAAAAACTGAGTCTGCTCTTCAGGTGAAATTTATTTCTGGTTTTAAAATCTGAAAGCTTACTCAGGTTTTAATACTACATTTTACTCCATACTTATAATGATAGTAGAATAAGTTGATGGATCTACCAAATGGTATATTTTTCTTTAGGTAGCCTATCATATATTTCACATACAATGGCATCTCCAGTATATATGATAATATACAGAAGTAATGGATTGAATTGATTAGAAGCAAACGGCTATAAACTGTATAAACGTCAAAAAATTGGTAAGGTCTAAAACTGCCAAAAGAGGCGTGCATTGGTCAAAAAAAGGAGCGACAAATTTAGTTAGATCTTTATGAAATTCTATTACCAAGATGGTGTATACTAAAAAAAAATTGGACGGGCTTTCTGAAAGTTTGCATATGGATTAAGCATGCTTGGGGCTACTTCATATACTGGAACAATACTAAAATCAAATATCTCAAGCTCCCATTACAGCGGTCTACAGTCAAAAGTAGAACTTTTGGCTGAACATTACTCGTTTCACCAATTCCCTGCCAGTTTCTTGCTACCTTTTTGCATACGACCTTAAACGTTCTAACTCAAAACTGCCAAGATAATTTCCAGGCTAAAAACAGCACCCAACCTGCACGCTGCTCACATTTAAAGAGGTTTTAAAAGACCTATACGTAAGGCTTAAAAATTATTGTTGATTTTAAATTATTTTGGTTTTCTAACCCAAGGTAATAAATCGTGGATAATGACCACAAGAATACGTTCTCGGGGACAAAGTGAGTTAAAAACAACGGCTGGTAGAAAATAACAAAACATGAGAAAGTTTGCAATAAAATACATGGTTAGGTTTGATATGGTATGACATACCTCGTACCTTTTCTACGGCGCAGGCTACATAATACCCATTTACATTTTGCGATGAAACAAACCAGCATTAAAATAAACAAACAAGTATTTTATAAGAGGACTAATTTTCAATAAAAATTTATTAAAATCATAAAAGTTATAATGTCATACGTTAAACTAAAAACTTATAGAAGTCTTCATTTTGTAACCCTTGGTCATAAATCTTTGATGCTGACCACAAGGGGGCGCTCACGGGGACAACGCGTGTTAAAAATACCGAGTCGTACATAATAAACTGCCAGCCTGCCACTACTTTATCGGAAAAAATTGTGCGTTCAAAGTTAATTTTTACAGTTTCTTGTTAACATAACTTCAGTGTTAAAACATTGCAACCTAAACTTAACCTAAATATACCTTCTAATCTAAATCTAACTTTATCATACCCTAAACCAGGGCTTCCCAAACTTTTTTGCTCGCGACCCCTTTCAAACTTCTGAAGTTTTCCGCGACCCTTCACGTTTAAATTGATTAAATTAGCAGTGCGAAACATACATTAGTCATTAGTGACATTTACTGAGATGCAAAGAGTAGACTGAATTCAAGCAACCAGTACTCAAAGTCTACTTACTACTTTACACATATATAGGCTACTGGAAACAAAAAAGCACACACATTTATTCAGTGTGATTGGTGCGACTGCTTTCTGCTACAAAGCCTTGGCTCAATATCTGTTAATGCTGGTCTCAAGGCGGTTTCAATGTTGATTAGGCTGGAACGATATTTTGTTTCGATTGTGTTTTGTACTTCTTGTAAAATTGTTATACGATCTGCGACCCCTGAAGTTCGTTACGCGACCCCTTGCGGGGTCGCGACCCCCAGTTTGGGAAGCCCTGCCCTAAACCACTGAAATCGTCTCTTTGCATACCCATTCTCCTAACCTAAAGGCCTATCTTCGACAACAGACGGCGTGACTTACTTACGTTGAAATAGTCATTCTCTTTTAGAAAATAACAGAACATTTGGAGGTTTGCTATAAAATACACAGTTATGGTTATTTTGGTATGATACACGTCCTACCTTTTATACGACGCAGGCTACATTATACACAGATACATTTTGCGATGAAACAAACCAGCATTAAAATAAACAAACAAGTATTTTATAAGAGGACTAATTTTCAATAACAATCTTTAACTTCATAAAAGTTTTTGTGTTCGTTATCATGCTTTTTGCTGTTGCTTACATTATTATCACACAATTACCTGTTATACACGAAATTGTTTGTGCTTGCTGTACTGCACCCTTCTTACTGATGCAGGAATATGAAAAAGGCATTTTTTCCTTTTACCTTGTTAAACCAGTCTCATGCATGTTGCACTTAAACGAAACCAATCCAAACAACCGCTTCTAAAGCGAGCCATGCTTTTGAAATAAATAGAATTCTTAGGTTGGATCGAATCGATCTGTAGCAGTTGGAAGACCGACAGCAGGTACCACAAATTCCGATGTTCATATGTATAGCTATCCACACCCGCTATCGGACGATAACTTTGACGTTCTGGGAAGGGAAATTCACATAAGTGAAGTACAGTAAACGAGTTGCTGAAACGTGCCACAAAAAGGAATGCGCATTACCAGTAGTATACTGTGCTGTGCCTGTAACCGCTCAGGTGATGATGGTCCTGAGCTCTAGACATAACACTGCTATATCAAAAAATTTAGTTTTTAACATTTATTTCATGTGATCAGTCAGAAACACCAAAACAATACTGCTGTGCGAATCATTGGAGTATTTAGCGAGTAATAGCGCATATACAAATGAATAAAAGAAATGAATGATACAATGAAAAAGGCTCATACAGGCAACATAAGAAAAAATCCTTAGCATACAGTATCAAATGTGTAACAAGAAACAGATTTTGTGTATGAACAAGGCCAGAAATTACAAAAATATAATTTTCTAAAGTGTTAAAAGGCCACTGACTAAAAATAATGCAAAAATCTTTTAAAATCTGGTTACAGGTATATAAGGCTAACTGTTTTCAACCTTGATTTTGTTTGAAGCTTACTTGCGGTATACATCTATAGTCTATACACAGACGTTTAGAAAAAATATCCTGTCTTGTCCAGACAAGTTTATTCGAAATTTAACAAATCAATTATCCAAACGGATATACTTTATGAAAATTTTGCACAACGTTGTTCCAGTTTACATACAGTATATGCTGTGAATTACCATCGGAAGTGCCATTTCAAATGAGAAACAACACAAAAACGGGCATTGACAACACTTCAGCAATAAAAATGTGCGGCTGATTGCGCCTATTTTGCTTTCATCATCCCAATTGTAGTGAGACAAACAACGAAAATCTCCGTCAACTTATACGAGTACAGTATACAACATTAAACTGACAAAGTTACATAACGTCGAAGAACCAGCAGAACAAGCTTACACTTGTTCTTCGCTCGGTATTGTATCCAAAATAGCTTCTTCTGTGTCGTCATAGAATTTGACGTGATATTTTATTACGTTTTGACGTTTCAACATTTTCTCATGTTTTTCCTAGACATTAAACACCGAATGTTAATCATAGTGATACCGGTTTTGCAAGTAATTTAGACTGGACATAGCAATATAAAGGTTTAACTCTTACCATAAGCCCGCATATCTTCAATGAAATATTGACATGATGTAAGGCTTCAGCTCCGTGATATATTGCTTCCGCAGCGCTGTAGTCAAGATTGGTCACATTTTCACAATCGAGAATTACAATTTTGCAATCACCTAAAAATTGATAGGTACAAAAATCAGCATTTGTATAACGATAAAGCCTATAGTCACTTAACCCTCACTTATTCCTTCATACTTGACCTCTTTAATTGCTTTATAATTCCAAAAACGGTCATTATGTTTAGTCTTGAATTTTTATTTGTTGCATTGTATTGTAGTTAATGCGTTTTATTAGTATCAATAGGTTATTTTAGCTTAACGTTTATACCTTTATCTGCTTCGTCTTGCAATTTGTCTTCTATATATTCTGCCCCAGGGTAGTCAAGACCTCGACCAATCTTTATTGTGGTAATGTCTCCTGTCTTTTCTGTCTTTGCTTTAGGCCTAAAAAAGAAAATTTGATTTTAAATGAACTTTAAACCGTATTCAGCGTGCCAATAAAACACCGGTGTTTTGACAGGTTTGTTTTAGTAAACTTGTAAAACGATTTTCATTTTAAACCATACATACCTGACATGGGCGGCCAGTAGAACAAGCAGAGATACCCCTATGCCAATCATGATACCGTATGCAATATGCCAGAAGCAACAGAAAAACGTAACGGCCAGTGGAAACACATCCAGCTCTAAAAAACAAGCGATCTTATCATTTTTGCAGCTATACGTAAGCAGGCAGGTAAATACAGTCGCCGCATAACCAGAGGAATATGTATATATGAAAGGGAAAATGAACGGTTTTGTTGAATTCTGCCAGACTAAAAGCAAACCTCACGGCAAATTAATACATGACTGCATGGCGTTGACACAAGGCAAGTAGCAAAAGCTATAAACCAAAGAACACAAAATTTGCCACTCAACTGTTAACATGCCAGATATGTCTCATTGCGGCGAAGTCGAAAAGATTCATAACGGCCATTATTATAACCGCGCCGAGTGCAGCCGATGGTATATATTGAAAAGCATCCGACAAAAATTGAAGAGCAAGAAGAACCACTGTTCCTGTAAACACTCCCCCCATAGGAGTCATGACATTGCTTTGAGCGTTTACCGCCGACCTAAAAGAATATTAAAGATTTCAGAGAAAAGAAAAGATCAAGATTTTATCCTGATGGAAACTAAAACCCTATAGTTTGCAAAGCTATAAACCAACCTTCCAAAACTGCCAGTGATTGGGTAAGACGAAACAAAGGATGACAAAAAGTTTGAAACTCCTACAGTCAACAATTCTTGAGAGGGGTCGACCTTGTACCTATTTTTCCTTCCTGAATAAAATATAAATTTCGGCTTGCATAATTGGAATTTGGGAGATTTGGTTTGCTTCTAAACAATGAAGTTTAGAAGAAAATTTTGGCCTACCAAAAGCTTTTGCGATGGCGACTGATTCTAAAAACGCCATCAAAGGTACCACAGCCAGACCGCTTCCCAGCGCTTCGAGTAGTTCAGGGAATTCGATGGTTCGGTTGCCATTGTGATAAGTAAAGTCGGGAAGCCGGAATGGAGGAAGTCCTCCAGTTATGTTGCGAGTGAGAGTCAATGGTCTCTCTTCCACCGGGATTTCAATATCGGTGATTGCATAAGCAATTGAAGCGGTGACGACTACGATGATTACGTTTCTACCTGTAAATGGACATGAACACAAGTTATGAACAGTATAAAGTATATCTACATAGGAAGAAGTAAGTATACTTTTACTTGATATATAAGGTATGTTTATTATTTTGAAGTTGACCACAATTTAAGATACGTTAATTTATGATAAAAGTAATGCAAAAACCGCTAAGCTATTGTTCAAATGTAATCTAGTATTACTGGATTTAAAGAGCGTATAATCCTACTTACCAGTTCCCGCAAACCAGAGAATCTTGCGCAAAATTTTGATGTACATTTTGTCGCCTTCTTTCGATTTCGTCCACCTTTCTTTTGCGAATTTCAGCAGAAACAGAACAATCATGCAGCAAAGGCCGAGAGTGATATCAAATACCCTGTAATTTAAGAAATATTTTGATATTTGTTTTTGGCCTTTTTTTGCTGATAATATTTATACTGCTCATTTTACGAAAATTGAAAAACTGACTTGAATTCGACAAGATTTAAATGACCTTATTGTGTTATGTGTTGAAGCAGTTCATCATAGTTTTCAATATTTCACTCTAGCTGAAACCAGTTTTATTTTGAAAAGTCTTACTTTGTTTGTTTGATATCCCTAAAAATTGTTATGATCGTGGGAAAAAATCCTTTAGGTGCTTTGAGGCCAAACAGCTTCTGCAAAAGTAAATAATAAATATAATGATAAAAATCAGCAATCGCTGTTTTATGGTTTATCACTGTTCTAACATAAATACAATAACAAACGTGACAGATGGTGTTTGCTAAACTGGTTCTCATACATATAATGATTATAGTGTAATTTTATATTATATTAGTAATGTTGCCTGCAGGCTAGCATTATACACTAGTGACTAGTAGACTGCAAAAGTTTGACGTTTAAAATTATGGGATCGCGTTATTATATTAAAATTTACGCTAGAATGATCCCAGCGACGGAGCAAGCCTTATGGCTCATGCAAATAACCAAATTATTAAGATTCATTAAAAATTACCGATACCATTTTTCAAAATTTGATTTAGCGATGCTACATTTATATGCAGTGGGATCATTCCGGCACCCGGTGACCATTTAATTCGCCACTTGAAACAAAAACAAACCTTCAACTGAGTAGTTGCGATCACAATGGCGGCTGCAGATGTAAAACCTGTTATGACCGGATGAGAGATATAGCGTACCAGAAAGCCAAGTTTAAACAGGCTCATCAGTAGTTGGACAATCCCACAGGCAAAAGTAAGTAATACGGCAAGTGTCACATTTGTCTGCGGAAACAAAAATTGCCAACGTTAATATAAGCCAACTAAGGCATTAAAAGACGCGATTTTGCGGATATAAAATCGCTGCAATACCAGTTAAAGACAAAGGCAATACAAGTTGTAAAACGTTATAGGACACGCCATGATTTGTTGCATTTTTCTTTCGGCATTTTTACTACTGTAGAACCACACAAATTATATTGTAACTGATCACAAAATCAACTGGGTGGTGAATAGTTCATCAAGGCCCCATGCAACTCGACTGTCCGACAGATGTTTTATTTTAAAGAACGCAACTTGAATGTGTAAACAAGTATCAAACAGCGTTTATAAAAAAAATTTGAGACATTTAACCACATTGAAACTACTTGAAAAGACAGTTCACAGGCTAAGTGTGCAGAGTGCTGCAGGGGAAGCGCGTTGCTGTCGTTCGTCTTTCAAAAGCTTCCTGTTTTCCACAAAACAGCTTTCCGTCATCAAATTAAAGGTTATAAGCATACCAAAACAATGAGTGTAGGCTTAATAACATTGTTAAAACCACGTTTTTGGACTTAATTGAAGCACCGGATTTTTCGCCGATAGGCTAAGTCTTGAGTGATTGCACGCGGCCTTACTATGCATGGAGAAAAGAAACATTTTGTGGGTAATTTTATTTACGCCATGTTTTCAAACTTGCCACACTGACGTTGAATTGATGTGAAACATGATGTTTAAAAATTTTTGGAAATCTCTTTTGCGATCAGATTGGACTGAAAGTTGTTTACAGACCGATGGCGTTAAAAGAGTTTTTTCTTCCCACACGAACCAAACCTCACCGTGTTTTCAGCTCCTTCCTCGTGAACCTTCCAAGGATCTGCAGCGTATGTGTGAACAAGGATAGACATGATGGCCGTTGGTCCCATTGTAATATCTTTTGATGTTCCCATCAAGCAGTAGATGAAGCTTCCCAAAAATGCGCTGTACAATCCGTACTGAAAACAACAATTCGAAAAATAGTAGAAAGTTCATTTTAATAGCATGAAACATGTGCTTTCTTAAATCAACATACTGTAGAAATGAAATCACGTATATTCAACAAATTTTCCAGCTATAAATTATTCTCATTCATGTATATAAGTTGCACACGACACTACTCTACAGTAAGTTATAGTTTCTTTAACATACTGCGTAAAGACGCCTCATTTGACGCAAAGGATGTGTCTGGTTTACTTCGTTTGTTGACGTTACTATATATAGTTATCAACTTTTAACCTCAAGTTTTTTTCCACGGAGTGTTTTCAATCAAACAATTTTGGTTCAAAGAAGGTTTGCCCAATTTCTTGTTATTATCGTTATTCTCATCGATTATTGTAATGGCCAAGCCACCCTTTCCGTATAGGGACCCGTTTTTATATCAATAACAAAATATTGTCATCACCGGAAGAAGTTTAAAGTGGCCTGAATAATTTCATCAGATCAATTGCTTCTCGTATTTTTTTCATATTAAACTAAGTATGCTGTTGATCTTATTCCATTCTGTGATGATTATAATTAAATATTTTTGATTTTGTTCCTGTGTTGATCTTATTTATTTGATGAAATTAATACGAACGTTGTTTTCAATCCATTAACAATACGTTTATTAGCATATTTGTGTCTTCTGGTAAGTTCGATATAAAACCTATTTACGTTATTAGAAACGTGTAGTTATAATAAGGTTAATTCCTGGTTGACATACATTCAATTGATGTAGGGTTGCGCTATCGGTAGCCTGTTCTAACCGACACAAACAAACTGTGTTGCCAACAAGACCTCACATCAAATGAAGTTAAGCTTTCCTGAGATTTGGTTGGTAATCCCTTCCGCAAAAAAGGCGAGTCAAAGTGAAGCTGATATGTCTGTGAATGGGTAATTTCCAGAGCAAAAGAGATTTAAAAGCACTAAATTTATGGTTTAATTGTTAAACTGAGTGTTGTTTTTGACGAAAAGTGTATTATGTGGCAAGGTAATCTGTTTTTACTTTAAACAGAGGTTAAAATGAGTCAGAAAAGGAAAAGGTGGCAAATAAGCCGGGCACGAGCCCAAAGTCGGAACAAACAACTTGGAAAATTACCTTTAGCAGACAAATTTTTATGCGCAAACAAGTTGGGTTTTAAATTGAGAAAAACAACAAAAGCCAACGTATTCTTAATGCCTAGTATAGCCGATACCGCGATAATAACACGTAAAATGTAATAGCGCCCTTGCCTTATGTGATAGGAGCAGATTTTCAATGTTGATTAGCTGGTTGATAATGAAGAAATACAAAACAACACAGAAAAGTGGAAAAAAGAGATAACCTAATTTACTCATTTCCCTTAAAGACAAAATTATTTCAAAATCGTTTTATTATATTAATTTCTACTGAACAGGTTATTGTCAAAATGGAAAAAGATTTCGTGTCTGTGCATGTATATTTAGCGATCTCACTATTTCTTGACCGTGGTCTTTAACAATAGAGTTTCAAAAATCGTATTATGCGTTACATTTGCGGACTTTAAATAGACAATAAATAACAATATCGTTTATTTAAACACAAAGCATCTATCGAACCCCCACTGATGTTTTTCGATGTTTTGGGTGTTTTTACGCAATCTTGCAACCTTTTCTGGTACAACTAAAAGTAGACTAAAATTACGTCGGTTTTCTTGTATGCAGGTTCGTGGTACGAACACGAGTTCATAGTCAGTTTAACATGAGTAAATGCATTTTGACTCGCATGATATGTTCTTGTACCCAAAATAATTTTGTTTCGGTTCGGCCGTCATGCAACTAAATGGTAGAGTTAGATAACAACAACTGTAAGAAAAGACTACGTTTGTTTTGGTCGAAGTCATAAAAAAACAGGTTACTGTTTTCCTAGTTACTTGCTTAGTTGCTTGTTTGTCTTTACCAGTACAAATGACTTCATCTATACCAATACGTTGGTGAATGATAATTATCTACATAAAGACACTTAATAAGGAGCCTGTACAACCAATTTCACCAGCGAATAAGTTGCAAAATAATAAACCACTTTATAACAGGTGGGGTAACCAATTTACGTTTTGAATTTTGTTTAGAAAAGTTTTGCATTGGCGTTAAATGTTGCTATGAAAAACCTAAAACATACTTTTGCTATAATTTATATACGTATAAATTTATAACATAACGCATTTTATCTTCCGTAACTGATCTATGTATATAAGACTCAAATTTATGCATATTCACACATGTTTTTCGTTTGTCAAAATTTAAAGCATTATTCAGTTTTTGTTCCCTTACATATCAACTCTCAGAATAAGCTCACATTAAAAAACTGGTTTCGCATCAGATTTTTTGATAAAGAGAATTCGTAACTCTCAGGTCAAAACCTACAATAAGTAACACCAACCTGCAGTTCCAGTCCAGCGAGTGCTGCGTAAGCCATGCCTTGGGGAATAACCGTGAGTCCGACCGTGAGCCCCGCGATTAGATCGCATTTCAACGTCTTGAGTCGGTAATTGGGCAGCCAGGTGATTATAGGAAGTTTTTGTTTCACAGTGTCCACCGAACACGTGCTTGACCAGTACCTTGTGCATCCGGAACCGATTTTCTTTGAGGCTACTTCTGCACCATGTCGCAGTTGGTAAACGACTGGCATCTTCCGCTGTTCTGACTTCTCGTTTTCACGCTCATTGTTCTCGTCGTTGTTTGCAGGCGGGATCGTCTCTTCCGACGGCATTATAGGGCTTGTAATTAGCGTTATAACTTCGTTATCCGACAACTGCGGATGGTTTTTCTCGCTGCTACTGGCACTGCTGACCAATTTATACTCCGGTGCGTTATTTACACCACTCTGCTCGATTTCTTCAACGATTTTGTCGTCCATTGCCTCAGGTCGAGTTTTACGTCACTTGTTTGTCTTTTTTTCTTTGCGTAATGTCAAGGTTTCGCCGCAATCTTTCAGCAAATTAACTTACACCAAGTAGAGTGTATACGCAAGCTACGCTGTGAAAGTAATGACGTATATTCACAACGCGCTTGCTTAACCAATAACTAAAAATCAGTAATATTCAACAAGTACAAACAAAATTAAAAGGCCTTTCGAAATAGATTAATTGCATCTTTGATCAAACTTTTTCCACCGTCATAAAGCTGGTCTATCATGCAATTGCCAGACTAATTGAAATATGAGTAGGCTTAGAGTTACGTAACTATTCAAAAGAAATTAAAATCAAAGAGTCGAGTCAAAAAATTCGAAGATCTTTCGGTCTTAAACATTAAACCTATACGTGCCCCAAAAACACGTCGTGACCAATCCCATCTATATTATAGGGCAGAGTGAACCAATGACGTTTCAATTTCCAAAGTTGAAGACGGTACAAACCATTGCATTGATTGTGGACTGCGATATCTGTCATGATTCAAGGCAATAAATGCCAGAACAGTCAAAGAATGCTTGTAAATTCAGCCCACTAATGCAACTGGTAAGTGCAATGCTTGTTCTTTGGTTTAACTAACGTGTTGACTTCGTAAGTATTTCCAAGAAACAAGCCAATAAATAGCAGGCACAATTGGCGCTTAACAAAGAAATAAGTGTGTGAACGTTAGGACAACTGCATAATTACACGACAACTATCGCAATTACACAACTAAAGAAGCATTATCGTTTTTGATTTATTTTGAAAGTCTTCGAAAATAAACTTCGCAATAAAAAATTAGTTTTGGCGCCCAGCAGTGGCAATGAGTTATCACCACTGGAAGATGTAATCTTCGTTTTAGCAATTTTATAAAAACTGTCTTTTTATGAACAATACGAATAGGTGAACCTGACCTGTGCATAAAGTTTCTGTTCTAGTCTACTAGTCACGAAACGTTAAATTCTCCTAGATGTTAGAATTTCATTTTGTTTATTATCGTCTAACGAGGCTACTCTGCATTATTAAAGGGTGAAAAATTCTTCCAGTTTTTCTGTCATTACTAACCTTTATAATCTAATATGCTAAAAATGGATAAAGAATAGCACGTGAATACGGGCTTTCTTCCGCATCCGTTATGTAATAATTGCATTGCATGACGCGGTGGAAGGGAGCTGAATACTATAACTTTGTTTACATATTTTCAAAATAACCTCGAGTCGAAAAATCCAAACATAAACGATACATCAGGGCGTCTTTCGTTATACCTAATGGCAACAGACAACAAACAAGTTATTGGTACATTTGAAATGTTTTGGCAGGTCTGTGTAAATTCATTTGCGCAGTTGTGACAATTACCTTTTCCTCACCATGTAATGCTTTCATGTCCATTACGCTTTGCGCTTATGTGAATTGGTCTTATTGCACCTATAGTTAAGTACTGAGCATCAATACAGTTTATATGGTACTTCTGTGCTGTGTTTGCAATACTCATACTAAATTTGAAACACTATTGAAATTTAATTTTTTTTGTTTGTTTTCTGAGCGGTATATAGCCTACACTGCAGATATACTATCGTCTGTGTTTTAGCATATTGCTTTATTCATTAGAAGAGGTTGCCATTAAAAATCCTAGCCTAAATATTTCTTTCACTGACAAATTTTCATGTTATTTGCAGACTGAGGCACGCCTTTGTTTTATCAATCTATAGTCATTACGACTAGTTAGACCTCTTCTTTTAATGCACAAGGCACTATGGTTACGCTAGGTTTACTATGAAGTTCTTAAAAAACGTTTAGTCAACCCATCAGAGCGTGATATTAGTAAACACCCTTCCTGGCAAAACGGAACATTTCATTAATTTCTTAATTAGCTATCACCCAAAGTTAGGCGCTAAAAACGGTGGCTACATCACCATATTACGATGCAGTATATAGTGGTATTTTTGGGTCAAAATCAAAAGGTTTTAATTGTTGATCAATTTACGAGTATTATTATCAATACGTTTCATAAGAAAGTCTCAAATGGTTGCCCAAATGCGCCAAATACCCTTTCGGTTGTTCAGAAATCCGGCCGACGGTTTCAAACACTTTAACATTTAAAAATTTACAGCACCAAAAACGTAAGCGTCATATCATTGTTATAGAAGATAAAAAAAGACTTCAGATGGGTAAATCTGACGCAGCCCATGACAACTCCTTTTTGTGAATCGAGCGTGAGATGAGGACCACGCACTTATACGGGTTTTGACGCAGAGCGAGTCCCATGACAGGAAGGGTGCGCTTTTGTACGGTCGACTTCCAAATTTATAATGACGTCTGAATACAGTAGAGCTGCTCATGTCATGAAAATAGCGTATTGCATCTTATAGAGAAAAATTATTTTGCATTCTTTCTTAAAATACCTTGAACGGGTTTAATAATTCGAATAAGTTACAACAGTATAATTACTAAGAAACCTGGAATCTTAATGTGAAAAGTACATCCTATCAAGAAGTTTGTAGTTGCATGGTGTGGCATCACAATCTTTATCGTCGAACTAAAGAAAATCTTCACACGCTTGGACTCAGCGATGATTTCTCATCGCTCGCCCCAGTTACACCGAGATTATATTTTGTGCAAGTTTTGATGTAAACACATTTTTTGTTTGTCTTCGTTTTGATTTTTTAAATGGGTTGAATTTATAGAACTGTTCACGAAGCGATCGAAACCGGTTCGCACTTTTCGAGCCATGCCGTCTACCCGTTCCACCACCAAGCCAAAGCGTGACGTATGGAACAACGTGACAAAAATATAACATGACGTAAGCTATACTTGCTTATATATTATATATGGTTGCGTTACATTACAGCACGTCAAAACTAGGAAAGTTATAAAACTTGTTTTAGAATTTCCAAGACGTGTTCTTTCATCGTGTGATAACTAACAACTTACTCACGGTCATAAAATTTTAAAACGCGACGACTGTAGAAATCTCGGTTGTGCACAAGTCATTTTACGCCTGTTTTAAATCAAGCTTCCAACCAAAACTCTGGTAATTGCTTTTTCTCCTGACAACGTACAGCAAGCAAACGCGTAAATGGTATTTATGCCTGCTCAAGATATGTCTTATGGAACGGTATATACATGAGCTCATTCTGTTTACAAAAGTCGTTATTAATCACAGTTCAAGTTCAAAAACAAGTAAACGATTGTTGACACCGCTGTTTCAGATCGGTTACGATAATACGCCTTTTGCCGCTTCGAATTAAATTTGGTTTTCAAGCGTTTTTCAATTCAGCAAACATGCCTAATTTTACCTCGACTATCAGACTTTGTGATTCATTAGTTTTGTTCGAAGTTCACTAGTGTTAGCAGGGCTTAATGATAAGGTACTTTAGGATATAAAACATCAAACGGTTTAATTGTTGCTTGCGGTACTCGCGAAAACCGTAATCCTGAAGTTTAGCAAAACTTTCCTGCGATTGGAAATAATAATCCTTCCGCATCGTGGACGCATTCATCTGTTTTTCGTTTTACAATGTTGTCATCAAAATCCGATGATTCATGACCGCGATAAAAACAATTCCGAAAATCAAATATGTTTTTATATCTACCACTGCGCTGCGCCTGGATCCTATACTATATATAGGCTGTTTTATAATGAAACTGTATATATGGTAATGGAGTTTTATATGGATGAATGTAGATAAACGCATAACGTAAAGTTAAATCAACCGTTTAGATGTAAACATATAAAAGTCAAAATTCTAGACAAATATTACAAAAAGAAAAAGATTTACTTGTTTATTTAAAATGCATCAATGGCGTTATTTTGAAAAATGTGACGTCATACACTTTGCGGCGCAAATCCGCAGCTTCATATGGCGTCTTTGTGCAGTGTTGCTATATATGTTCTATTGCATGACATCATCCTAACCACAGACCGCAATGGTTGAATTTTGAGGCGTAATTATTGTTTTTCAACAAAAATCATACTTTAACCATAAGAGCATTACGATAAAACACTGCATATATTCCAGCAGAAAATAAACTGCAAATTGTGCAAGGTCACTATAGTCACGTTCATCATTGAGCTGTTAATTCGATTTACATTAGTCACTGTCAAGCAATTACTCTTCCATTGTTTTATCCATTAAACTACTGTATACAGGAGGCCTATATACAAACAGCTATTTGCTGCTGTTGTTAACAGTATTAAGGTGACTTTGCATTGTTAAAAATGTCTTTTTTCCAATTATGTTTATGCCTCTTGATTAATAACAAAAAAAGCAAGTGCGAAGTGGGATTGTGCACGTCGTCAGTTTTCTGAGTCACACCGCATTGTCCTTAATGTGAAGGACAAAAGCTTTTGCTGCAGTGTAATCGGATGTCCAGTCATCGCATCATCGATTCGTTGAAAACGAGTGCATCATTTTAATTCATCATCGGAAATCCCTTGGCTACAAAAAAAATGGCCACAAAAATCTTATCACGCAACACAGAATTCATGGAAAAAAACAAACACAGTATTTTTTTTTGAAAGCTAGATGGAACTGTCTTTATAGACCCTACTGCTTAATACTGGTTTTGCTTGTTAGGCTCGTACTTTTAAAAAGCTGTTATGTTAAGTCAAAGTGTTTAATTTAACCATTAACCAAATAAAATTGTTAAAACAGAAACCTGAGCTGCAAAAGGCACCGTGTGAGTAATGAACTTAAAGGATTTTTTTCGTAACAAATACAGCACAGCAAAATACACGACAAACCAAAACAGATTCAATTGCGCTGTACAGCGGCAAATGTTTATAAATCAGATTTAAAAAAATAACGTTTTGCAAACTTCACGATATCCTTTTAAATAAAGCGAAACGATATTCGGCAAAACGTGCAGTTACGTGGCGCTCGTTTAATTGCAGTAGTTAATGATTTAAGAACCAAATAAGGCTGAATGTATTGTATAGCCTGTAGTAGGGAATAATTTTCTTCATAAAGCTGAGATTTTCAAAAACAATTTTTTTTTATAATTTTGACGATTAATCTGACGCATTGGCTGAGCTAGGTTCCAATATTAGGAGGGGGAGAACGTACATAAGAAAAAGTTACCGGACAGATTTTTCGATGACATCGTATCGGGCTTAGTGTAGCCCTACTTTTTATTTTCAACTCATTGATTGCATTATAGTTTACTAATTATTTGTGGTAATAAACTGCATAAATTGTTGTTACCTTTCTTGCCGAGATGTTCCTGGCAAGAACGGCAGCTCGTTGTCGGAGCGATTGGCTCGCAAAGATATGACCCGTGTTCAATATCCAGCGGTCACCCCTTTGAAATGTTCTTGGCCTTGGGCATTAACGACGCCATACGATACATAGCCTACATGCAATAAAAACAAAATTACAAAAACAATAAAATGTGTATTTTTATCGGAACTTGCACAAAAACAATCTCGGTAACTGGAGGTCCTGCGGTGAGAAATCATCCCGAGTTTAATATGTGCAAAGACTTCTCAGTCAAACGAGATAAATAGCAGCATTATCAGTCGACGACGACTTGAGCAAGAAATACGAACAACAGTTTTAATTTGGGCAGTATAAAAATACTGTCAACTAAAAAAAAGTTTGTCCATCGGAACTTGTACAAAGACAAGCTTCATAACGGGTCCCTCTAATTCATGCGTGTTCAGCTTCTGCAGCGTGTGCAGCATGTGCACTGTGCAGCGAATGCAGCTTTTTGCAGCGTGTGCAGGCGTGCAGCTATGTCAACCCGTGCAAGTTAACTGAAAGATTTAATTGCAAAGCACGGCAAGAAGTTACTCGGACACATCTAGCGTTCACTCCTCGATCAGTACGAAGCAAATCGTAGCAATCGAACTTATAAATTTCAGCAGTGGAAGTCGTTATTGTAGCTGCACATGCTGCACCCAGCTACACACGCTGGCTGCACATGTTTTATTGTGCTATGACTATAACGGAATAACGGTTAGCATCGTAACTATCGCTCCACACAGTTATTGGCAAAAATAAATAATAAGTTATGCAACAATGCAATAGCCTATACATATAAAACAAAGGGACCCCTCGGTAATCGGCGCTGTCATACAATCCGAGGATAAAGATAAAGTGGGTCTAGTGGCCGTGCAAGTTGTTGCCAGCAGTTATTACCTTAATTATTTTCAAGCACGTTTTAAGCCTTTTCGGGTTTTGTTACATTTTCCCGTTCATAAGTGAATGTCAGAGTCGTAATGACTCGAGTCAGCTACTCGACTCGGACTCGAGTTACTTTTTGGAAAGAATTGACTCGACTCCAGAACCTTTTTAAGAAAGTGCATAGCCTAACTGGCCTTGAGTCAATTCATTTTGTTCAGCTTTTAGCATTAAGATAAAAACGTTTCTTTCGTTTGTCCAAACACATTGAAGTGTAGGCTATAACTTGTGGCAAATTGAAATTTCTTTATTATACCCAATTGTTGCAAGAATGACAACAACTTCAGAGAATTTCATATTTTATTAAATACTGACATGTATCGGACCATACACCGGTCCTTCCTTGAAGTATAAAGTTACTGAATACACAAAGTACAACAACTTATATAAACGACAAGGTGTGATAAACAAGAAAACGTGTTATCCACAGAGATCATTACGGTAGGCTACAATTTTTATGCTCGAACTGAGAAAGTGTTTGCACAACTTAAATCCTGCGAACTGCGATGAATCTTCGTCACTCGAGCCCCGGTTACCGAGCTAGTTTATGTGCAAGTTCAGATTGTTACACATTTTTTGTTTAGTTTTTTTAATTTTTTATAAATGTTGTGGCGGCACGCTTTGGACATTTTCGTTTTAAGTTTTTCGTTTTCCGTCTTAATTTACATTCTTGCGTTGATTACTTGTCTTTTTATAACCCTTGCGTTTCGAACTTTGTTGACTACCGAGTACCTTAGTTTACATTACGTTTGCCAGTTCCTATAAATACAGCGTTATCAGTTATTTTTTCGTTTTTGGATGTTCTGCTGAGCAGTATCATCAGCTCGCAATGATGCAAACAGCAACAGCAACAGCAACAGCAACAGCAACAGCAACAGCAACAGCAACAGCAACAGCAACAGCAACAGCAACAGCAACAGCAACAGCAACAGCAACAGCAACAGCAACAGCAACAGCAACAGCAACAGCAACAGCAACAGCAACAGCAACAACAACAGCAACAGTAGTGTTGTCCAGAACTGTTCACCAGACCCACTACACAGGAACAAGTGTCGATAATGCCTTGCCAAATTACTAATTACATTACAACGGCATGGCGCCATTGGGTATCGAACACGGAACAAAAGCAACATTTGCTGTGTTGCCAGCGCTTGGACCACTCAACTACCATCTACCTAGCCGATCATGACAAGAATATACTCCAGGTAGCGCACTAACACAACAAATGTATGCCTATGGTCAGAATGGTAAAAATTTTATTTCAGTAATCTGCAATAATTACCAGAAATAGTAGTGTAGTTTTTAAGTAGCAACGTATAAAACAAGTAGAAAATTTTTATTTTTATTTCATGTTTGTCGATTTTATTCGTATTCACTTTTGCTTGGATTGTTATTAAAACAGAAATTAAAGAAAGCCTGTTCAGCCACACTAGGACAACCCCACCGATTATCCAGAATCCAGTTCAAAAATTGCGTTATGCTGGTTAAGGAGCTGATACAGGTGTTTTAGTTGTAGTTTGGGTAGTTATAGTTGTAGGCCGTAGAAAAGTTTACTGAAGAGGTTATTTGTGGCAGAATTTACATGGTATGGTGTGGTATCAGAATCTTTATTCCCGGAAAGTCTAAACTCGGCGGCGATTCCTCATCACTTGCGCCCTGATTAGCCTAGTGGTTAATGCTGGTTACCGAGCTTGTTTTTGTGCAACTTTGAATAACTACGCATGGAGCTAAAGACCGCGGAGCTTGGCACTGGCGCACTCAGTCTGCAAGTGTGGTCTTCATGAGATTAAGTAGATTTTCACTACTTCGGGTGCACTAATACGCCATAACGGAAAGGGAGTGAAGACCGGTATGAGGAGATTTATCAACGTGCATTGCCGAATTCAGATATTCTTCCACAAGTACGCCGATTTACAATAAAAAAACAAATAAAAGCGGATTTTTAAATGCCAATTTATACTAAATATACACCAAGAATTGAGGCTTTAGTGCACGCCATCTTACCAAAATTTACGTCCTTACAAGCACAATTTCTTGTCGAAAACTGCTGTGATCTCCAGTTGGGCTAATGTGCACGTGCTGACGTGAATAAATGAATATGCATTTTGCATGTTTTATAAATAGCAGACATCAGGCTCTAGGATTACATGTGCTCGTTAAACAGTCATGAAATTCCACATGTGACAGCTGGAAAATGTGCACTTGAAGTGTGTCCTTAGTTACTTTGTGCACCTGCAATCTTATTGAAAAAGGCCAAAAAAGCACAGGCCTATTGATAGCTAATAGACACGCATTTTTAAGTTATTTCTTTTATTTCTCGAATTTGTAACTGCTCACAAAGAGCACCGAACAAGAGCAATTTTCGTTATTGAGCATTGTTATTGAACACCAAGCTGGTCTTCAACAGCATTTTTGATAGCTTATGATAAATTGCTGAAATTGGTATAGAATGAAAATCTTTCTTTACCTTCAGACTGAGGGAAGTCTTTGAATGAATTTAACTTACCAATGGTTCCTCATTGCTTGAGCCTCGGTTATCTAACTAGTCTTTGTGCAAGCTCCAATTCTTACATCTTTAGTGTTACTGTATTTTTTTGATTTTTATATCGTGTTGCCTGATTTCAGTTCTCTAAAACTTCACTCCACATATCGAGGTCCACTGAACAGGAGCAAGCATCATAATGTCTTTACCCAAAGTCAGTACAACGGTAGCACTACTGGTATCGAACACGGGCAACATTGTTGCGAGCCCAGCACTTAACCATTTGGCTACCGAGCCGACAAGTTATTTTTGAGAACGGCTAATGCTGATGTGCAAAAGTGCAGAAGTAACAACACTATTCTGCGGAAGTGATAAAGTGAATCGAAAATCCAAACTTTGTTTTGCAGTAATTATTTTGATTTAACCATTTGGAAATTAGGAAAATTAAGTTCAGGGGTTATTTAGTCATGAAGCGTAAACGTTTGGGTACAAAGGGATTAGTTTTTGATTCATTTAGACTTTAGAGCTTAGAAAAAGTAGTAGACCTATATCATTTTATGTTGAAATTGGCATATATTTTAATTTGCAGACTACTTTAATTGCTATTTAGAATAGTAATGTAACTTCTTTGTTTCTGTATGTTAATACGTTGTTACTTCCATAGATTAGTTTTGACCGCGAAAATGGTTACGTTAAGCATGCCATGCAATGAGTTCTTACAGATTGTTTTTATAGGTTTATTTTTCAAACGAAATTGCTGAACACTCCGTAGGCTGCATTTTGCAGACAAAACGTGCAGCATTTAAGTACAGCCAATCCCTAACTTGTTTATCACTGGTTGACTAGTGAAGTGGCACCATGGATGCTATGGGGAAAGATTAACAACCTTAAAATGGATGTTACTACAGTATTAAAGGAGCTTATGCTTGTTGCTTGGAGGTGTCGGTGTTATACAATTGTGTTCATTTTCCTATTGCTGACAGGTAAGGAAGTTTTACATTATAAAGATCTCCACTCTAGTCTACTGTGAATGCATTTTGGAAAGTGCTTAGAATTTGCAGTTTTTGTCTGCATTTTGTTTATTGATGTATGTGTTTATTACTGGGAAATGTTTGAAGTGTTTTACTATTATATTCTTCTGTTATATATGTCCTACAGTTACAGTAGCAGAGTCGGTATTGCCTGAAGGCTCAATTCTTTGTTTATATATTTATCATAAACTTGTTTTAAAACAACTTACAATGTTTTCTGAACACTTTCCATTCCACTTTTCCATGTGTACTTATTTTAAGTCAGCATCAATGTGTCAAAGTTTGTCGTGAATGTTGATGAGCCTTGCATGTGCTACACTTTCCACTATCACATAGCCTACAGTCATAATGACTGCACAAATGCATTGGAACTTAACAAGTTTTATTAGGAAGTGCAAAAAGAAACTTACCTTGCAGCTTTTCTGTTTTTGCTAATTATTAGTTGATTGAAATGTCAACAAATTAATTTGAAAATAAATTTTTACTTGGTGTTCAAAATTACGAATTTCTAAGTTTGGCAAAGTGATAAACACAAATTGGCGCATAATATGTATTTTGGAATTTCTAAACTAGGAGTTTTAAAATAATATCACATTTCTAAATACTCTCACACTTGCAGCAAATAATATTTTGCCAATCTATTACTTTTTGGGTTTTAGGTTTGGGTTTGCCTGTAGAGTACTCAATACAAAGTCTCTGATCGTTTTGGCGCTGTGTGTTGGCCTTGAGGCTGATAGGGCGTAGGGTGCAGAGTAAAACGCTATTTCAATACATGGTTAGCATAAAATACCTTATTTAGGTGCAAAGTACTTTTAGAAGCATATGATTGTTAACTTGGATTTACTAATTGTAAGGTGGCCTAAGGTATACGTGACGTTATTGAGCAGATATTGCGCAGCAATTATATATATCACAACGACTACAAAACTGCAATTTCAAAAAGTCCCACATGCTAGAATGATTGACAAGCATTTATATAACGTCTGTCGCATCCCATTTCGCTTCCCATCCCTGCTCCCACTATAAGAATGCTGAAGCATTCTTGCTCTCTATCTGCTTACTTTCCGAATGAAATCATTAGAATAATTATTTTAGCTTTTTGTTTTATATAGTGCTGAGCTGCATAGACCTTGCATTTGTGGTACCTACAGAGTTGTAACAACAAGCGAGTTGTATAATTTTTTAGGACCTCTGGCGATGTTTTTGCGGACCTACTGCTTATGCTTATCATTTTCAGTTACAAAAGAAATTTTGCCACCAATGCCGTTGTTAATCGTTTTTACGATCTCTATTAAATTGTAAGCAAAGTAGCAATCCTCACACACATAGTAATTGACCTGGCCACTGGTTAACTTTTTATTGCATGGCCCTCAGTAAAAAAAGTTTGGCCACCCCTATTTTAAGGAATCTTCTTTACTTGTGTTATGTTCTTCGCATGGTATCGCAGAAGTGAAAGACATCCTGTTGCATGCTGATATGCAATAAGATTTGCATACGTAAAGCCCAGCATGGTCCAACTGCATCGTTGACAAACAATTTTTCACTTGCAAACTTTTTTACATTAAGCACAGCACAGGTATTGACATAACTTATAACGTATGCCTTGGAGCAATATAAGTGCTAATTGCGTTTAATAACATGGAGCATTAACACCTATATAGGAGCATTGCCTGGTTTTGGAATCTTTTTTACAAAGTGTTACATTACTGTTATGCTGGTTAGCAAATTTTGTATGACAACACCTATTAAAGCATCAAACTGACATTTGTGATGATGGATCTCATTCTATATTTTCAGAAAAGGTGTTGGTTGTTCACAGTAATAAACTTTTTGAAATAGGAGGTTGGTTAGAATTAATCATTTTCTATTTACATTTTTTTACCATGCACACAAAGAATTTGATCTTAAGTGAGCATGTTTCTTTGATAATTTGCGTCAGTGATTTCAAAACTGGCATTAGTGTGTTTTAAATTGGCACCAGTTTTTGAGATATTACAAGATGTTTACTTTATATCTACAAATATTATTGCAATGGATTAAACTTAAGAAGTTTTTTTGCACAAAAGAAGTCGTGGCTTATACCATTTACACTCTTCCCATCTGCTGAGTAAAACTGGTACGAATGCAAATATCACATTCTTCTTGAATTGTTAAGAGAAAAGCGGTATATTTGTGGACAAGATACTTGTCAGCGCACGTCCAGAATCTGAAGGAATGACCTTTTGCATTAGTTGTTTTTGAATTTGTAACTCTGTTTTACACAAATACCCGTGAGACACCAAGTCCAGTGGCAGGCCACTGTAGCAAAGCTAACCAAGTGTCTTTGCTATAACTCTTTAACTGATATGATATTTTTTCGCAAACGTGAATCTCGCTGGCAATACTTCAATGACCTGCCAAATTGCTCAAAAGGCGATGAACTCCAAAGCCTAACTTAGATACTTAATTTTCAATCTGCAAAACTCGACTTCTTTTGCACAAGCTCTTTATAGTTTTTGCCTCTATATCACCAAGAACTTTTTTACCGCTGAAACAAAAAATCTTCAAACAGTGGTCTTATCTTTATTCATATGTAAAATAAAAAACACCTTATTTTTGATGAAGCGTATATTTTTTATAGAAAATTTTATTCTTATCCTGTGCAATCCCTCTGACCGGGCAAATTAAGGCATATATACAGCTGCAGCATTTGACAGTTTTATAAAAAGCTAGGATCAAATAAATTGCAGCAGTCCAAGGATGATACTAGTTTGTTAACACATTGGAGGTTTTTTTCTTGACTTAGCTGCAGGGGTTTGTCAGGCAATGTCTTTGGACTAATTCTGCGAAAAAACATTTTAATCACGCTAGTAACATTTGTCAGCATGCTTTTAATAGTAGTTTTCTAGTCACACATTAGATATGTATCTCCTACCAATTCATTTTAGCATAATTCACAGACTGAATTTTCTTGGCAAAAAAAATATAAGCGTACTGGTAGCATAGAGCTTACCTTCGAAAATAAAATAAAACTTTCATACTTTTCTATAATGCAGTAGTAAGTGAGGTTAACTTAGTTTATTAAGCATTTGTGTCAACTATCTACACTTATTGCTAAAATTTTGTTAGGCAACTTTTAAAAACAGGATGGAGCACAAGGTTCTAACATGGATAGGTTAACTCAAAATTCTGAATTAATTTGAGGATTTTCATAACAGGCTGAATTGACTTGAAGAAACTGGTGAAAACTTTTTAGTCACCTAAAGCTTATCAATATTATGACAGCCTACTTACTTGTTTCAAAAGATATCTTATTTTTAATTCTGTTAGTAAATCTGTGCTGTTGGAAAAGCTATGGAAGCAAGAGTACTTGACATAAACGCCTTGCTTTCTAACCTAATTTAAAGCTCAGATCACAATATATCAACATGCCAGTGACTGCCAAGGGAGGCCCTTGGAGTGATTAAAACACACACGTTGTCCTTCACGCTAGATAAATATGTGGTAGGATATTTTAATCGTTTTATACTTGTGTCTATTTCAAAAGGCATGTCCACTATATAAAAACAGCAATTAGCATGAAAATTTTTGGGTTCTTCCCAAAACATGAAATTCCATGTCTTTTCATTTGAATTCTTTTTGGTGCCACACCATTGCAGATTTTGCCCACTTTGGTTAACCTAAGCCTAATCCTAATATCCCAGGTATAGCAGGTAATCCTAGTAACGTTGATAATCGCACGTGTCTAAATCTGCACATCAAATCAAATTAATCTTCCCATTTTGAACTAAACTCGTTTTTCCTATATTAAAGTTGGGGAGAAATAACAATATTGTGCCAGTTAAAAATTTTTATTACTATAGCTTGTGTAAACTTACATTTACAATACAACCAAAGCCACTGATGGTTAATTTGTCATGTGTCTGGCCACAGTCGATGTGTAATTATGGAGATATTTATGTTTTCATTGCCTTTTAATCTCTTTGTGCAGTATTATTAATTAATTTAAAATTAATTTAATATTAACAATATTAATTTAAAGGTTTTCTTCTTGCCATGTGCTTTAATGTTGGATCCTCCTCTCTATGGTCTGAAAGGGGCTGATAAGTGTCCTTGAAATCTGATTTCATATATAAAAAGTTAGAACTAAATTCGGAAAACTCATGTTCATATGCGTTTATAATTCCACGTGAACACTCTATAGTTAGTTGAATTGTTGTTTTTACCTCAACCTACAAAGCATGAAACTTTTCATCATGTTTTCTATGTATGTATGTATATGCAGTATATTGTTAATGTGACTACTACAACAAGACATTTGATTTTTTAAATTTAGACAGATTTCAGAATAGGGCATAGGCTAATTTTGTTTTGTAATTTGAACTTGGCTGGTGCCTTCACTTCAAAATAAAATCACTATATTATACAATATGCATTCATTTAGTTTTTCTGATGATTAGTGTACTGTTACCTGTAAAAAATTATACAGCAAAACAAACATTTTCAATTAGGCAACTTCTTGCTTTGTGATTTGATAACTTTATTCCCCGTTTTTCATGGCATTTACTGGTAATGGTTTCCTGAATGTTAAAGATATTATATACAGGTATCTTAAGATTCTTAATTTCGTGGTTTAGTGACAGCAAAGCTAAAGAAAAGTCTCCTACTGACCATGCCATATCTTTCTTCGTCCTGAATTGCCCGCTTTTGTGAAATCAATGTTTGAATGATAAATAAACAATCAAGCGTTGGGCATCCCTGTAATGCTTGATGAATCAATCCACCATACAAGAAACTACAGTACTTTATAATCGTGCCCAATTCTTAAGACGCAATTTTAGAGTGCGCTGGCAAACAGCATGCCAAATATTTTGGTGCGCTCTGTGACCTGTGGGCAAATATTATCATGCAGTAAATAAACAACGTACTAGCGTTCGCCCATCTAAGACCACCCCTACAAAGATGTTTGAACTGCGGAAAATGCGGTTTGTTGGCGCACCGGCTAAAAATAGTGGCTCCGCTATGTGGTTAACTTGTGCGATTGAAGTCGGCTGCTGATTTTGTTAGAAGGCTTTGTTTCCAGAACCGCCATGTAACACTTTGCAGTACCGGTACTGTACAAGGGTTAGTGTTATCGTAAAACTCACCACTATCACAAGCACATAACTGCAGTTACAACCAAGTAATTGTAAAACAATGTTTTTAGTAATCTCACTGAAATTTTATGAATTGTTCTTGCCCTACGTGACCAGCAACGTACGATCTGTCGTTTATTTATTTATTCCCAGTTTATGTCATAACTACGATAAACGTTCTATTTAAAACGGAATCAAAAGATGTGGTTTTCTCAATCAACGCTCTCCTTCATGCTCGGCTTTTAAAATAGTCTGCTATGGTTAATTATATGACTCTCTTAACCACACCACGTTAGTGGGTGAAATGCCAGCCGTGTTTTTATTGATAAGGCTTTATCTCTGAAATTACAAAGATCACAACCGCCCATATTATGTATTAAGGTGTGGAATGTGCGGTAACTTGGTTAACTTTAACGTTGACTGTTGGATAAAAATTTGAAGACTTTGCTTGTTCCATCACCAGCTTCAGCAATGTATTTATTTTTTCTTTCTAATACGGTAATCTCGCCAGCACCTACGATTACTTCAATTGTTGTTACTTTGATATAAAACTGCGTCGAATTTGCCTGCTTTAAATTCCAGTTTTATCGTAAAGTGTGAAAGAGGAAAAGAAAATGTTGTTCGAAATAAAAATTGCCTAATCCAGAAAAAAGATTTTTGTATGCGCTGTAGTTCAAATTTTCGTACATATAGCACAGTGTATGTATGAAAAGTATTTATATAGTGTAGTATATCCATTAGGCCAGGCAGCCATTCTGTCCAGACTGAACGAAAAACAACACGTTTGAATTTTTTTGCTATTGCTTTTATACAACGTGTATTTTGCAAAAAGTTTGCATTTTTGAGCTAACAGTGGAATATTTATTTTGACAGATATAGCGAAGTCCCTGGAAGTCCAGGTGCCGGCAACAGTTGTCAAACTTCGCATCAACGACAATTTGAACGGAAAAGCGGCTCTCTACGCGAAGCGCGGGGGAAGCGTCCAAATTCCCTGCACAGTATCAACAACTGCCAAGACACCTGCAAGTGTGCAGTGGACACACAACGGCATACCTTTGCTCGCTACTAGCTCACAATCCCCAACTACCTCAAATCCTTTTTACTCAGTGGTGTACGCAGCCGGCATATCGAAGGACAGTTCGCCGCCAATGCCTGACTTAACATGCCTCAATACAGTACTACCTCAGATCGATCAGAACGGTGCCATTTCCAATGGAAACACTTTTTCAGTTTTCACCAATGGATCTCTGTTAATTACCAATTTCACCAACTCCCACACAGGCTGCTATCAGTGCAACGTTTCCAGCGACGGACAAACTATTCTTGGCAGAGTGATTAAAGTCAAGTTAAAAGGTATGCATATGGCCTGTGTTCAGTAGCGTTTGTTAACCTCATGTGGTTATTAATGTGTATTTATTGGCTAGTTGGCTCTGTCAGGGTTCACTCCAACGTATTCTTTATCGTTAGCAGTCGTTGTGGTAAGCGTAAGATGTTAACTTTGTTAATTCACTAAAAGAAAAATAGTCTGAAAAAGCATGGAGAAAGTGAGAAAAACAAACTGGGGGGCATTTAACACAAAACAGATAAAACTGAAATAGTTTATCTTTTCAAAAACAGTCAAAGAGAATTTGTGATTACTTTCGTGGCTCTGTTTATGCCCTTGATTGAGTTTGCCTAAGTTGACTTCTTGAGATATGCGTGTTAAAATATTTTCATAATGAATGTTGTTGTTTTATTTTACCCCTGGGCTACAGCGATGATAAATGACGACGTCACCACTGTGTTAATCTGGGCAGGACGTCCAGTCGTCGTTACTGGTTTCCGCGCTTTTTTTCGCTGTTTGATGCCCGCTTTTAAGCGTCTTAGATAGGAAATTGCTTTTCCTATTAAAGGAAAACGCATCAGTTTTTTTTTGCGCTTGCATTGCCGAGCCAACATTTATTTTGATCTTTGCAGACGTGCTGTGTTCATTATGTTGTTTGGGGCATGATAATAGTGAAATCCATGCCGATGCTTGTCCACCCATAGCGCAGCTTCTCACTTTAAGAGCGCAAGTAATTCGACGCGTAGTTCCAGCGTTGGCTGGACGGGCTCCACCTTATTCCAAGTCTCTTTTTATTCTCAGATTATGCGAAGGCCTTTGTTTGCGTTTCTGTTTCAACAACCATAGCACGATCGCACAGCGCTACTCGAGAGTATTTGCTCAAACAAACTTCTCTCCCGCTGTCAAAATAAATGGCGATTGTATGTGGTCAGCGTGTAGTGGCCTGTGTTGCTTGATATTTCGAAATTTGTAACTTTTAGAATTTGTCATTTGCCACGGCCATGCTTTTTTGCAATAGTCCAAGTTTCGATTAAAACTACTTATAATGCTCTTCAGAAACCTATTTACATTTAACTTTCGGATGTTTTAATGTTTTATAACTTTTTGTTTTTTGAAGAGAGGTAGATTGGGACAGTTTAGGCAGTGACACATACAGACGTACCCATTTTCCCAAACACCCCAACCCTATCCACATAATTCCTCATAACGGTGTTCTGATGTCCCACATTAACTCCAATTAAAGCGTAACGCAGACGCATGGATGGAGGGACCGAGGTAAACAGTGATGATTCACAGGATGAGAGTCACAATCAATTGATGGTGATCGGTAGAAGTCACCAGCATGTCAAAGAAACACCGGTTGCACTCCTGACCCTCAGTGATAGATCATAACAGTCGCCTCGGTGTTGGTTATTATTGCTCATCAGGTGTTATTGTCATCTTTGCTAAATCGAAAGAAAGCTTTTGATAAACCGGTACAATTCCTGTGAACCTTTGACGATAGTTCGACATAAGAATTCCATTGGATAAGAACCTTTGAGAAAACTTGCCTTTGTTTTGCGCTTTGGCTTGTATGGTACTTTTGTAGTTACGCCGCCAATGTTTCAAGTTGTGACGTCACAACGAGTTTTTGGGTCTGGCGGAGAAGTGAAGAATTACACGTTGATCAAAAATTAAACGATCGTTTTGTTTGAATTCACTAACTTTTGTTTTATTCCTTTCCTCTTTCTAATTGTAACATGAACTAGGGTATAGAGAAAACGCCAGTTTCGAAGGAAGAATAATCTTTGTTAAAAACAATAGGCAACTGAATAAGAATGTGCGAAAAGTCAAAAAGTAAAAAGCCTTCAATTTAAATCCAACATTCGAAAACCAAAATACGTGCGAATTTCTAGAATTTGGCGGCACAGACGACCAAATGGAAACCCTGATAGCCACCTTAAATATTTTTATTTTCGGGATTAGCCCGCGTCTTTTCCTTCATAAAAGAGAGTAAGGATAATCGGTGAGCCTGGTCAATTTGTTGGAAAAGCTAATATTGCTATGTGAAGTACCTACGCGTAAGTGAACCCTGGTCACTTCACTCTCTTCGCCATCACCGCACTTATTTCTATTCGCGCGCGCGTCAGTGTGTGCGTGAAATGCTGTTATTTTATACACACGCATCGAATTTGTTGAACCGCTATAAATTCCTACTGGTTTTACGTACAACTGGCCTTTACCAACACCTTGGGCGCTTTACATCGTAATTCATATTAAAGAGCTACAAAATCTAATAAAAACAGCTTTTGTTCTGCGGGCACATTCAACTTCTGTCAAATTTCTTGTGTCATTCTCAAGCCTCCATGAAACTTGACAAATGGAACAGAATCTCAACTGGCCAGTATAATGTAAATGATTTTGTATTTTGCTCATTCACTTATTGAATTGTTGGAAATGCCCGATCTGTTATTAACTCGTGGTTCTCTTGTTTTACAATATGCAGATATTCAGTAAATAATATTTAAGGAAAGTATCCAATTCTATTAGAAAAGTGTAAAGTGTTTATCTGTTATTTTTGAATTTGTGCGGCAAATATACCTTGATTTAATTTTAAAGGTCTGTAATTTTGGTTTGAATTGTATATGTCCATTGATAAGCTTTAGAAGATATCATTAGATTTTGAGTGCAGTAGTACCTAATTTCAATTTTTATTTGAAATGGACTAGCAAAAAAACAAAAAATGTCAACTATATTTGTGTATACTGCGTAACTCTGTGATTGTCATCAAATTAATTAGATACCACTAATTAACTAAACCTGGTGGGTTTGATTCATTTGAGGGCAAATAATAACGCAACACCACAAGACACTACTTACTCTTTACTTCAAAGTAACTTTGTTCATTACACATCTCCCAAGAGTTTTAGTAGTCAATTGCTCATGTATTTCATCATTTTCATGTATGCATTACAGGATTGCCATCTGCTATCATTCAGCCGAAATCATTATCCATCGTTCAGGGATACCCAGCGCGGTTCAAGTGTAATGCACCAGAAGAAGGCCATAATCATTACAGTTGGTTTATTAATGGAAAAAAATTACCTCAAAATAATAAGTAAGTCATGCAGCCGTTGATATAGTAATTAAAGTAAATTCTAAATCACACTTAGGAAGTAAACTTTGACTATGCTTCAAAGCAATGTTTCTCATATACACACCGTACCCACATCTTTTTATAAATTGTTGACTTAAGAGACATTGATAAATTTTTCTAGATGATTTTTGTTTGTGAATCATTCAAAAGATGATCAAGCTTGTCATAAATAATTAATATGAGCTACACCAGACGTAGTATGTATATATTATCGTAAACATTTCCTCAATAATTGATTAGAGAGTTTAAATGAACTGTTTTGGGTGGAAAATGGAAAACGGAATTATGAGTGTAATTTGGCAACCTGGGTAAAAAAAATTTTGAAACAGTTTTATTTGAACTGAAGTAAAAAGTTTGCTGGTGGTGCTCAATACAGTGCTTAAACCTGTTGTCATGGAAACATTTAAAACAAGCTAGATTGATTATCATGTTCTAATTTCAGTTATGTAGCACTGGACACCGGAGTGTTACAAATTCTTCAAGTGAAAAGCTCAAATATTAGCTACGTCCGGTGTGCTGTTGCAAATGCCTTCGGATCTGTTTTCAGCAGACGGGCATCTCTTACCATACACAAAGAAGGTATGGGTGTGTAAATTCCATACGACATAAGAAATTAAAATGTTGTAATAATGACTTAACTTAACTTTTTTTTTCATGCTAAATGTGATGAGATTTTAAAATGTTGGTTTAGTTGCAATGATGTTTTCTTTTAGGTTGCTGCATTGTCTTGCTTCTACTTTCTATCATGTGTAATGTAAACGTAACAATATGCTGTATGTGAATATACAATATTTTCTTACGTAATACACTAATTGACTTGAAGTTATTTCCGTTTTATGCAGATGTGGAAACTTTGTCTCAGTCACTTTCTGTTTCACCTACAGTGGTTGCAAAGCGGCAAGGAAATACCACCTTAGACTGCATGTTTAATGGCTTGCAAGAATCAGTTCAGTATGAATGGAAAAGATCGGGTGTGTGTGGTGCATTTTATGCATTTATAAAAAATCAAGTTACCGCTTTAACTTACAGCGATAGGTTTCCATTATGCCAACTAAGGGTTTATTGCATATCAACACTGGTATGAGAAATAGCTTTCTTTTGTAGTTTACCAAATTATTCAATGAATTGAAAAAAAGAATTCAAAAATAACCAAACATGTTTGACATATTTTCTGCTGAAAGCATTTGGTTAGTTATCTTAATACATTGTATTAGTGCTGTGCCAAATTGAACACAAATCCAAATGTTACTTGAAAATATTGACCATTTTTGTTAGTTTCACGAATCCCAATGTTTGGAGGAGATTCAGATTTGAATCTTATTTTGCAGAAAGAAAGAAAGTAATGGCCTTTTGTTAATGACGACCTACAAGAAGTGATCCATAGACTTGTTCCAAAATAATTAGTGCAATTTTTTTCAATTTTTAGATGGAAGGAGGTTACAATCCAAATGTCGCAAAATCCATGGAAATTTGCATATTTCCAATGTTGTAGCAAAAGATGCAGGAACTTACATTTGCCGAGCTAAATTACCATCTTCATCCACATCTTTTGTAGAGAAACGCGTTAGACTGACTGTTAATAGCTTATGTATGTTTATTATTAACTCTAACATAGCATTGTATCGGTTAAGATTCAAAAGCATGTAACATTTGTGCAAATGTTGTCTATTTTCATTTTACTTCATGTATGTGAGATTGTTGCTACTTCTACATTTTGAAAACAATTTATCTGATATTTAGATGCTCCAGAGTTTTCAAAACCTTACGAAGAGTACACAACCTTATTTTTGTCCACTGTGAAGCTGTCTTGTAAGGTAGATGGTCTTCCAACCCCAAAAGTATCATGGTATAGAAATGGAAGTATGTCACAATATGCATCCTGTAGCAGTTTGAAGGATTAATTATGTTAAGATATGAGTATCATATAATTAAAAAAAAATGATAAGCTAGCTTGTGGAGCAGACTAAGCGTTTCCCCAAATATGAACAAATTTTGAAATTTTTCTTTTTCTTTATTATCTTTACTTTATTTTTCTTTTCTATTTTTTTCTTTAATACGATGTAAAACTTGTGTACAGTAACATGTAATGCGTTAATTTTTTATATCAGGCCTACCTGATTTTTTGTGTGATTAGCAGCATATACACAACATTTCAACAGGCAACAAATGTCACATCTTTACTACAGTGTTACAGCTATTGCTTGTAGCTGTTTTGTGAAGGCTTAGATGCCACTGTTGCCACTAGTTGAGCAACGGCAATAAAATGTTTGGTATTTTTATTTGGCAAGACCAGAAAATCCATCAAGGGATCTTATGGTTTTTCCTGCGGAAATTTTCGTGTTAGCAATATTGCGCCAAAATTTGTCAGCAGATGGTGGTTAATGTTTTGGCATTTATGCAAGGAACAATTGATTTACTTGTGGATGGGAAATTTCATCATCCCATTGCATTTAACCACAAAGTAGCAGGACAAAATGTCCTTTAAAATTTATGTTACTCAGCACAGATTTGGTCAGCTGCAACCATAAAAAGAATTTAAATTGGACCTCCTGTTACTAGCGCGCTAGAGAAGGACCAACTGATTTCTCTTTGTTCACTCTTAATTTAAGTTTATCATCTTGTATCACTTTTTTTCCAATGCATAAAATTTGAATTATTTGAGAAACCGCTTGAATGAATACCTCATGCAGTTGGTTGGGCAGTCGGCCAGTCTTGATATGGATGGGTGTCGTTAAATTTAAGCATAGAAATGTTGATCAGATTGTCTTTTACTTTTAGTAGAGAGACTTTCATCTGGTAAAATGTTGATTGATGAAGAACCGTCATTTGGCTCGAATTCTTTTCTCATCAGACACCCACAACTGAAGGATGAAGGATACTATCAGTGCTTTGCTTCCAACACTGTCGGCAGTGCTGTTAGAACTATGAGGGTCAACATCTCTAACCGGGGTAAGTTTGAGTTTGATACCTCAGTACAATTATTTGATTCTGGAGTCTACTTTATTAACCACTGTCACCACGAAAGACAAACGCGTTGTCACTATCATTATTCATTTCAAGTTTAGTTGGTCAAGCAGCAGATATCTTGAAATCTCTATGTCTTGACAATTTTATTGAATTACTATTGTAACTTTTCTCTGAATTTTAATTGCAGCTGTCTGCATGGATACTGTACGAAGCCTAACTGTTCCAAAGGACAACATAACCAGTGATAGTGTTGTTGTCAGATGGTTGCACATTAAGGATTCTGCCATTAATGTTTACTTTGTGCTGAGAGAAAGTGAAAAAGGTTAGCTTTAACACATTTGTACATTGGTTGAACAAATATTTCTACAATTTAAGCATACTACTGTACTGTATAATAACATCACAACATTTGCTATAGTGCAGTGAGAGCTTTATTGTAAAAGTTTTATACATATACTCTTTTTTTAAGAATTTTTTCGATATGTGATTATTTTTGAAGCACAACTGTATAAGTCTTAATTTAAGATCTTTGCACAATGTACATGCTGGATTTTATTACATGTAATGTGCACTACACAGAGTAACCTTCCAGTTAAGTACGCATACTATTAAGTTTACATTTCAAATAAGTGCACAAAATTTTGTCACAAGTACTGCCAAGTTTATCAGCAATTTTTTAGTTGTGAAAAGAAAAAAGGCCAAGTGATCATTAAAAAGTATTCTATTACCTTTGTTTTTCTTTAGCCAATCTTGTTATACTTGAGCACTGCACCCTAAAATAATTCTTTTCTGCAGCCTAATGCAGTGAGTGTTGTAACTGTAGCAATTGTGATTTTTATTTTGTTTATTGCTACTGCTATTAAGTATAATAAAACAAGTATGATATCTGTGTTAGAAATTTCTAAATACGTATGCACCTAGAAGTCGTTTAGAATCAGGTTGCATATGTAATTGGAAGATTGCTGTATATCAGAGGTTTTGAACCTTTTTTTGGTTCATGGCTCACAAAATAGCTGCCAGAATGCCACAACATTTTGTGATACGCCATATTATTTATTGCAGACATCAGATGCAGCCGCTTGATTTTTTGCCAATTTGTTTGCTTCAAACTATCGAAGTTGTTACTACTGTGTACTCAATATTATTGAGAAGCTGTTTTTTTTTAGATTTTAAAAAGGAGCTTCGGGAACCTTCAAGAATTTGTAACCAAGAAACAGGATGGTGTGATTTTACCCTATTCAATCTGAAAGCTTTTACAAAGTACCGCATTAGCGTACACGCAATGGCAAGGAAACACACAAACGAAACAACAGCAAGTAACACAAACGTACCTTGCATTGAGTCTGAACCAGTCTTAATCACAACGTCTGAATCAAGTGAGCGACTTTATAAATTTATTACTCTTACATCATTGTCACAGTCGTAATTTGTGAAGTTTATCAGCATTTTTTTTTCAGAAGATAATTTTTGAGAAATTTTATTGACCCATTAGTTTACGCTGGATAGTTTATTGAGACTGTATCCGGGTCATTTACAATAACTTATGTTAATATTTAGTTTTATTTCACAGTACCAACTCGAATATACGGTAAGAACGACATAACCAACCGTCCATTCGGACCACATCGTCTGCTTTTGTCCTGGCCTGAACTTCCTTTAGAGCAAAGAAGAGGAAGGATTCTTTATTACAGGGTAATGCAAACCTTTTACTTTATCACCTGCAGCTACAGATGTCTTTTATATTCAAATAACATTTGTGACTTTAATCATTATACCTCGGTGTCAAACTGCAATTGAAAAGGATTCATATTTCATTTCGGATTTGCATAATTTTTACTTAAGTTGGTGTTTTATTTTTCTGCTTTTCTCACCCATATTCTGGTAGCTCAGCCATAAACTGATCAGTTTAGGCTCAGTTATTCCTATTGATCAGCTTATTGTTTTTAACTGCCAAATGCAGATATCGTAATGATAAACCTAAACAAACAGTTGATGTATGTCTGTGACTTGTCTTTCATAAGCTTTCAGGCCATGTAAAACTGGTATGGGTTCCTACTTGCCATGGTTTTTATTTTAGGTTTTTATAAGTTAGTTGTATTGAATCTGCTTCACTTTATAGACAAGTCTGTGCAAACCATTTTTAACATTATTGTACAACATTTTCGTTTTTCACTGTCGGGAATATTTTCAGAAACAAATAATAATTAATTGGAGTGCATTTTTTTTCAGGTCGTCTACACACCAATTGGCCAATCTAAAAATGTGGTTACTGACGTTGCTGCATTGGATGTCCCAACACAGTATGCAATGATTACTGGCCTAAAACCTAATACTCCCTATGGTGTTAATATTTACCCAGCAACTAGAGCTGGCTATCCTGAGGGTGATGGTATTTCGCTAAGTGTAAATAGGACACATGAATCGTCCCCAAACAAGTGCTCATCAGGTATTTGCGTGTAATTTTAAACAGCATTCTTATAATATAAAATTGAATGTGATCAGTAAGCTGTGCAGCTGATAGCACTTTAACTGTGTTAACTGTATGAGTAATTTTTGTGGATAAACATTAGGATGTTTCATTTTTTTACCATTTTGGAATTTAAAAAAGCTTGGGGTCTCCCTAGGCGGTATTTTGGGCACAATGAAAGAATCTAAACTTTTTTTTTATTTATGACGTCATTTTGAGGTTGCACCCCCTTGTTGAAGTTTCAGTGGAGGTGCATTGTTTTAATTTGGCGATATCTTGGTAACCGATTGAGCTAGAGCCATTATCAAAATGTCAAAAGATGCAGAATGGCTGGTTTCCTATAACCACTCAATACATTTTAATTGCATTTTCGCTCTAGAAAAAAAGTTAAGAAAAACCTAAATTTTGACATATTTTGTATGTTGGGAACTACATTGTGATTTGCATAAAAAATATGTCAAAACTTAGGTTTTTCTCAAATAACTTTTTTTCTAGAGCGAAAATGCAATTAAAATGTATTGAGTGGTTATAGGAAACCAGCCATTCTGCATCTTTTGACACCTTGATAATGGCCCTAGCTCAATCGGTTACCAAGATATCGCCAAATTAAAACAATGCACCTCCACTGAAACTTCAACAAGGGGGTGCAACCTCAAAATGACGTCATAAATCAAAAAAAAGTTTAGATTCTTTCATTGTGCACAAAATACCGCCTAGGCAAACCCCAAGCTTTTTTAAATTCCAAAATGGTAAAAAAATGAAACATCCTAATAAACATCCACACATCCACGTTTATACACGTTTTAGCGTTACTACATACTTGCAGATAGTTTCCAAAAATCCTCTTTCTAAACATATGAAATTTTTTGTAGAATTACACAAATTTGTAGCAGAAGGCGAGATATCACCAAATGGAAGCTTGACTGTTAATTGGACAAAACCTTTATCAGTGTTGGTCCAGTCTTTCTTGGTCAATGTAACTGACCGGTTTGGTTACCATAAAAACCTGTCAGCTCAACCAAATATGAGCAGTGTGGGCTTTAATCATCTAAGTATGATAATTCATACATATACGCATATTTAACAAAATCATACATTATAAGTGTTGATCTAAGTGGTTAAACGTTGATCAACGTTGATCTAAGTGTTTAAAATGAAAATTACCGCATACATTTATTAGTTTGCAAATAGAGGCGAGGTCATTGTCATTTTAATGTGTTATCTGTAAGTCAATTTATTGCCGCATCCATAAGCGTAAAAAATGTTTCCTGATAACAGATCCTCTGGAATTCTATGAAGTGTCAGTAACTGTAATTTCCAATGAAACGAAAACCTGCTTAAATGCCACCACTGCAGTTTTTCCTGGAAGTAAGTGCTTGCAAAAAAGCTGAAATGTTTTTGGTGTGTTTTGTGCGTATAAAATGCCACTGAACCTTCACTCTATATTTGCATCTGCAATTTAAGGCCGATCGGACTCTACAACACCATATATCCAATCCGTTAGTAGTCCTTCCTGGAACAAATTGTCACTTAATTGGTCATACCAGCCCACTTGGTATGCCGATCAGCCTATTCTCAGCTATGTTGTACGTTGCGAGAAGAGTAGTAGCAGTAAAGTCACTTTTATAAACAGGTAATACTTGTTGAAATGTTTATTTTCATAAAGTTGATTGCAGTAAGAAGTTGACATACCTTATCACTTCTGTACTTTTTTGTCGTAACTCGTTACTTTTTAGTATAATTATTATAAGGTTTATCAATTTTTTTTATTTATGTTCTTTTGTTTTTATGTATTGACTTTACTTAACTTCCATCTGTTTTTATTTATTTTTTATTACACCGACCTCAACGTAATGAGCTTTTCTCAAAAATGGAAGAGGTTTGCTTGGAAAAGATATTTTTGTTATGAATAAATTTGAATTCTTCTTCTCCTCTTAACAATAGCAATGAAACATTTGCCACAATATCTGGATTAGATGCATTGACAGATTATGATCTGTCGGTAAAGGTGGTATTTAAAACATCAGTGGCAGGAAGGAACGTGACAGGGTTTAGTCCACGCTGGAAAGCAACGACACTTCCTCAAAGTATGTCCATTGTTGATATATCTAAAATAAAGGAAATTATTATTTTATACGAAAGTAATGTTTTAATTGTGCACAACGTATCATTTTAGAACCAACTGTCCCTCGTGGTCTGAATTTTTCCGTAGTTGATCATTATGTGACTGTATATTGGTTGCCACCATTGCATGCTCAGGATGAGATCAATTATATTGTGAAATATTCCAAAACGAACAGCTCAGATGAGTGGAGTAATCCACTACGAAAGCCTTTGTATGGTAAGTGATGATTTGAATGGTGGTGCCAATCAGAAATCGGATCCTTTTAGATTGAGACCTCCTACGAATTTTTTTCAATGTAAATTTGTCTTGAATAATTATTAAATACAAACTTTCATGCCTCTGTCGAGTTAAAAAAAAATGATGCAATGCTGTTAACTGTCATACAATACATAGTTTTAATTTAGCCAAGTAAACTTCGTTTTTTGACATGTGCATAGAGTTTTCTTTGCTGCAGTTTTTACCTTACAGTACGATTTTCACAGATACATCCGTCAAGCTAAGTGTTGACCATGAGTCACAATTCACGGTAAGGGTGCGGGCAAATAATTCAGCTGGTCAGAGTCCATATGTTGAAACGCACTTTGCATTTGAAGATGAAGTTGACGGTAAGTGTCTACTTGTAATACATGAAATTGACAGTGGTTGACTTGGATGTAATCGCAGCTAATTCTCAACATTGTCAAAAGAAAATAACAGCTATTTTTACACCTGCAGAATCAAGCCCTGTTCTGTTGATATATCTAGTGGTGATAGGAGTAACCGTCCTACTTTGCCTGTTGGCCATTCTCATTATATGCTTTTTCAAGTATGTTGAAATTTAATTGTTATGTGAGATATGCGGACAGTGAAATATACAAGCTATCACTGTGATATAGTTTAGGAACGTTTTATCCTTTTTTGTAAGCAAAACCCCATGTCGAGTTTGCATGTAGGTGATATTTATTCAATTATTAAACGTAGACAATGGACATTTGCGTGTGCTTGTTTCAAATGCTGTGAAATCACACATTTATGTGGATTTTCTTTAATTCTTTCAAACTCAAATTAGTTTTCCTGTGTTTATGTGCGCTTACATCGTGAGTACTTTGCATTCAGCAAAAATCCCTGATTTCTTTGTATCTTTGCTTGAAACACGTATAGGTTTGACTTGACGTCATGCCGAAGCTGCAATTGCTGCCTGCAAGCGTTGCTAAATCTGATGAGAAAACATCAAGAAAGAATTCACGTTGAAAGGTATTCAGCGTAAAACAATTTAATTATTCTTTATATAAAATGTTTTGATTTCCCCAAGCAATGCGATCAATTCATGCAGTAGTTCATGTAATAACCTGATTTTTAGAACCCCTTCAAATAATCGCGAGGAACTTGGTGCTCTGATGAAGAAACATGATCAAACAGCAACTGTAATGAATGGCATTGTGGCAAATGGAGCTAAACATGATAGAAATGGCCAGGCCGATCGTTCTGTATGTTTCTGCATCTAAACTTTTGCCCCTTTCTGTAATGTAATATGATGCTAATTTTCTTCTTCTGAGCAGTTGGGTGGCAACGGTATTAGAACAAAAAGTAATGGATTTGTTGCAAATGGAATCCGCAAATTGTCTGACAGGGGGCATCACTCTGCTGCTGATGATCCAGATTCACCATTACGGTAATTTGACAGATTAACCATCGCCCTTCAACCTTATTGGTACTATTATAATGCACATTGTAAATCGTAAACGATGCAAAAACACACTCTATATGTGTGTCATGCTTACACAACAGAAAACATATGTAACAAAACTGCACATGTTTAATTGCAGAGCAATTGTACTTGAAATTCAATGATATCTGAACAATTGCTTGTCAATTATAAATGATCAATGTATCATAAATAAGAATAAATAGTAGCCACGGTATGTTCTTCCAATTAGGGACATGCCATCTACAGGTAGTTGATGCTCTTAATTTCAAATCCATTGTCTTTAAAGTTTTAATACTGATTCTACGTTTTGTTCAGGAATCAAAGCCGAGATTTACTTTTGAACATGACGCTTCAAAGGAGTTGGAAAGATCACACCGATAATATGATCATGGTCCTATTCAACAAAAACCGAGTCTCGCGAACCAACTCCGCACAGTCTCAGAATACGGCAAAGGTCTGCAATTAAACGCACTGCGCATATGTCGGGATAAAAATATTGCTGTTACATTCATACTGGAATCAGGTTTAAACACATAGTCTGAAAACCAACCAAAATTGCGTTGTGGGTGAGACCAACAGCCAAAAAACAACTTTGGCCATGCATTTCAACGCAATTTAAAACTTTTATTCTTAGGATCAAGTGCTGATGTCAGTTCCTATACCGAAGCATTCATTCAATGGCTTCAACGGAGTACGTTCTTCTCAAGGTGAGTCCTTGTTGTGAAAATAATGAAACCATTACCAAACTTGTATGTGGTTGTTTTGTTGTTTCGCTAACAATTAACCAACCAACCTCTGAGTTATTGTTATTATTGAATATATTATTATTATACCTCATTTTGCATGTAGATAATAATTAGACATTCCTTTTGATGCAATATTACCACTATCTATCCCTTCAAATAAAGTTTGATTTTAGGACAAGTGAGCAATAACACAAAACCACCACCTCCCTCAAATAAGAAAAACAAGTACACGATCGATGAAGTCGGCAGTGCCGCAGCAGATGAAGGGATGCCCACATATTCAGGTGAGTACGGAATATAATATTACATGAGGGTGCCCATATTAATTTCATCAAAGGATTAAGATCGCTTGGTTGTTCATTTGACTCCATTATTGCTGTTACGTGTTAACCGCCCGATTAAATTATTATTATCAGTCAGTCATTCAGGACGTTGATCGGGTTAGAAATTGCTCTTGTAACCAAAATATAATGCTTAAGCCAAACAATACGCATTTCAGAAATATACTTCTCAATAACCGTTACAACCAGTAGCACTGCTAAACAAGATTGCTTTGTGGGAAACATAACGTACAATCCATCACATGGTTTGAACTAGTACTCAGACTTCGTAATACAGAACTAATTCAAACTGAGAGCGCGCACAAACCAAGAACAAATATTAGACCAGCGTTTTACAACTGTATACACAAGTGCATCACTAATTACACTAAAAAAATTATCAGACCTGCTTAGCAATTCTATTATAACTCACTGCTGATTAAAATGACAGTTATATCATCACCAGGTGGAATAAGACCAAGGTAATGTTTGTTTAAGCCTGGAAAAAGTATGAGAATATTTGCTTTCATCAAATTATTCTGATTATTTTGAACCTATTCTGTTGATAATATTATTTGTTATTGATATAAAAACACGTTCCCTTGTGTTAGAATAATTCCACTATGAATAAACAGCAGATAGCATTGTAAGATATTATAGGTTAATTTTGGTAATGGTGTTGCATAAAATACAGTTAATTGATCATCAGTTGAGAAACTTAAAAACTTTCAACAGTTGGTTAGGATACTTGTAATTGTACCCTTTTGTAAGGTCTCAAGGTGAAGATAAGACCCAAGCTAGTTGATGTGTTCGGTCGATAATAATTAACTAGTTAAATCATGGTAACCGGAATTGAAGTTACGAACCAATGTAAACGTTCAATTGTCCCTTTATTCTGTAGATGGTATTGACGACTGTGTGTGTGATGAAGTTGACCACATCACTTCGATTTCCAACGGGAAATGTTTTCACGGGGATAGCGATCCCTCGTGCGCTTTGCTTGAAAAAAGACGAAAAAATCCTTCTCCAAAGATGCCTCCCTCCTTATCATTCGATTCCGCTTCACCCGCATCGGAGTTTGTGCAGGAGATGACGACGCTGTTGGACTCTTTGTGCTGAAGGAGAGGCTCATCACAAATCCTGCAGCATCTTTTCTTTTTGTTCAAAGTCTAGTTTCTTTTGTAGTGTGTTTTCTGTTTCTTGCTTCGAATCGACCTGACCTCATCTTTTTTGCAAACGATCGATTTTTTAATCTCCGCCGATAACTACCTTATTCACAAGCGCATCTTCTTCTGGCGCAGCTTGCTTGTGATGCCTTGAAGCTGCTCTCGGTATATCCCTGAATAAATATAAAGACGATGATCATCCAAAACGTTTTTGTCAATAATCACTGGCTGTGCTTTGGTTGCAATCACTTACCTCCGGGCAATTGGCATTTGAATCTGCGTTCGTGTGTGTTGTTTGTTATCTCAAGAAAAGACGAAGTTTCATGTGTTTGTTAGTGGTACTTTTTACAGTCGTCTTCATAGTTGTGACAAGTTCCATTTATACCTGTATTATGCCTTCTACCTCGTCTATATTGGTACTTTGTTATCATTTTTCATTGCCTTGTTTATTCGTTCTACATGTTCTGTTTCGCCTGATCGCCGTTTCTTTTCTCACACATTTTTGGGCTTAAAAACCGAGGTCGAGACACGAGGCTTACGTTACTTGTCAGTGGGAATATAATGGACGTTCTAATTTATTTACACGTCAGTTTCGTCTCAGGGAAGATGGCGAGTAGTGCTAATCTGCTTTTACTGTTACCCTGACCTCAAAAATTACTGTGCTCTTCACATGCTTGTCTATGATACCTCAACTGCCGAGAGTTCCTGAATCAAAATGAATCTTTTGATTTCTGACAAGTTAAGAGTCGTCAAAAACAGTGTCCTCGTGTGCGGCATCCTACGTTTGGTTTTGTTTTTATTAATCTAAAACATTGTACTTGTATTTGTAAATAGTTTTTAGGTTTGGTAAACCCTCGATATTTTCGTGTTGTACCTCAATTTTTGTCGGGTCATTGTTTGTAAAGCAAATAATAAACATGTTCCTCCTGTCAGTTTGTGTTATTTTTTCATCACGGCACTCAAATACAGTGCGCCGATGATTTACTGAAGTTTTTTTAAATCAACAAAATGTTTTTTCATTAAAATAAAGTCAAGTCAGAGAAATGTCATGTTGTCCCGTGTAAGCAGAGGGTTGAAATTTTGAGTTTGGAAATGCTCAAAACGACCGTTAGTTCTCAAACACGTCTATTTTGAAGGATGATGCGAGAAATAAAAATTACTGTACGAGACTAAGAAAATATTGCTTATGACGTTTTTTGGAGTGCTTTAACTTTTTAATGACATCGACGAAAGCTGACACACTCAATGAGCTTAACCAATTTTTGTCTATTTCTAGCTTTCATGAAACCATTAACACCGGTCTTATTTTTTTCTTCGCCGTTTTCTAACCTTTCACATTGTATGAAAACCGTTTGCATCAGGTTTGATCTTATTCATGTTTTGAACTATCTCAACCAAAAATAAATATTTTAAGAAACTAAATTGAAAACTAAGCTAAAATCAATAAGCCCAGTTACGCTAAAATCAAAAGGCCAATAGAAGACATATAAATTATGCTTTCTACTTCAATTTTGCATAACTTGAATAGAATCATATTTCGGTTCGGAGGTGGTACTATAGCCTGTCATCGTCTATAGCACCTTTATAGTCTATTCCATTTACTTTCTATTTTCGAGTGTTTTCTAACAAATTCAGGATAATTTTTCAATCGCAGAAACAACCTTTACTCAAGCTTGCTTATTCTTATAGTCTTTACTTTTGGTATTTAGGCTAGCATTTAGCAATTTACAGACAATACACAATGACTACCCTAACTACTGTACAAAGGTATATCCGCTATAAAGTATACGTAAGCTCCTATTTGCATATGGCGCAATCATGAATATTAGTTTACCGCTAATCCTGAAAAAACACGTTTTGTTTGAACGAAACTTGTTGTTAGGATACGTCATGGCAAGAACACTAAAATTACTTTATTTTTGATAAACATTATAACACATGCTAAACTGTAAACAAATAAAGTTAAATGAAAAACAGCTTTTCTAATTACGTTCGATTTCTCCATCGACAGCGTCGATTCTACAGCATATAGTTTATAGTTAAACAAATAACACAGTAACAAAAAGTTAAGGTATGTAATACCAGAAAATAAAATGTTTACACTTGCTTGTACTAGGCCTATACACTTTATTTTTGTAGTCTATTGGCTGCTACTTCGCCTTTCGTTTATGTTATTGTGTACAAGATGCAAGTTGTTAGTTTGCTTTGAAGTTCTGTGCAAACAGCAAGACTGCGTAGCGTTTAAATACAAAACGTGATAGAATGAAGTGCAATACAAAAGTATATTCGCCTCCTTACGGTTAAAAGTTTTTGCATAACTCACTCTTAACACTCTATGAATATATGCTTTTTTAAATGCAAAATGTGTGGCAATATACGTTACTGTGCACTGTAACATTTAATGGTGTTACACTCACTTTCCAAAGGAGAAAATATACTCCACCCCCACAAAAAAATGCAACACAAAAGTATGCATTTTTTTCAAATTTCAAATTTTAGTTAGTCCAAAATCAAAAGACAAGTCATTTAAAGTTTATATTAAACATATTCCGCATTTCTGTCAACTCTTCCTCTGACGGCTCGATAACTTTGACGGAAAGAGTTCTGCATCCGTCGCACTCCTTTACCCACAGGTCCTTTGTTCCAATATTCCTCTTCCTCCTCTTCAACGTAAAAACTTCCGCAGAGCATAACCGCTCCTCCTAGAATTCCGGCTACCATGGCTCCCCATCCTAAGAACAATGATGTTCCGAACACGTAGGTGTTTCCTACATTATCTTGACCTAATTGGTTTGCCACTGCATCTGCCAGAGCAAATTCTTCCTGAACCTGAACACAACAGCATTTGATATTACTGCTTAATAGCTTCCTTTAGAAACGAAGAAAAGGTTAAAATTCCAAGTCAGTTACCGAGTCTGTCTGGTTAAAGTTATACAACTGATATTTAAAGAAATTTAAACAAGTCATATAAGGAAATGCCTCCAGCAAGAAAATGGGTTAATTTGTTGATTTTGAATAAATTAATTTCTAAAAAGGTCTAATTATTGTTGAGGTTATTTACTCCGTGTGCGTAGAACGACACTGCTATTCCAATTGACAAGGCGGATAAAATCCAAAAAATCGCTCCAACCAAAGCAACTCGGGTCTTTGTCCTATTAGAACCTTCCATGCATCTCGTGCATTCCATGCCAAAGATTGACAATACTAGGGCAAAGAAAAGAAAAGCAACTGCTGTCAAGCCGAGTCCACGTGCCACCTGACCAGAAAACAAAAATGTTTATGATAAACCAAAACAATTTTTCGACTAAAACTCTATAGGTTACAGGTCTACATAGCATCAAATTTTCCCTTTATGAAGTTTGTTGTATTTTGAAACACAATCTTGGTTTAAATTCTCTAAATCACACCTGTATATTTTTGCATTATTAGACAGATTTACTGACCTGGATCTTTTGTGGCAAACCCAAAATCAAAGAGTCATAGCCGTCGCACTGGTATAAACCAGTAGGAAAAGAAACACATTTGAGAAATATTCCTGTATATAAAAGAATTGTGAAAGAAATTTTATCGAGTAAGGTAGGTTTTGCCCCAAAAACGGTTAGAATATATTTTGTATAACTTTTATGGAAGTTTTTGGCTGATGATGTACACTAATATCGTTCACGTAAAACATCTCATTACATTTTTGCAGAAATTGTACTGTACCTTGATGTCTTATCACCGTTTCAATCACTTCATTTGTTGGATCATTTTTACGCCATTCTGGCAAAATTACAGCAAGAATTGTACAAAAACCAGCAGCTAGACTCAAAACTACGCCGATGACTTGTAGCGAACTGTTCGCCATGTCTTTACTTAAACTTATAAAAACGATTTGTAAAGATGAAAGTTATTTGTTTAATATCTGCATTCAAAACATTTGTAACAGTTATTAAAACAGAAATTCTGAATCAGAAACATTGATATAGCTTGCATAACATGCATGTCTAATTCACTTTAAAAATCTTTGCTTAAGTTGTATTAGCCTCATGTATATAGCTACAGGATAGAAATCTTTGATTTTACTAAATCTCAAACAAAAGTATTCGTTTAGAAAAATGACAAAAAGTTACGTATTTCTGATGCTATCGATATCTGTATACTGTTGAAATATTGCTACGCTGTTGCTTAAAAATACCTTCCATATACTCGTTTTATGATAACACATAGTCTTCTGATAGTGGCTAGAAAACAAGTGAAACGAAGACTTCGCTTGGGCTTGCTTTACTCCCTCTGTTGAAAATTGTAATAAGAGCCCTTCACAAATTGAATCGCCTGTTGTTCGTTTTGTTCCTTCTCCCGCCACTGCTTTTAATATACAGAATTTCGTCCATTGTCCCATATGATTATCAACGTTACAAAAACATTCTCTTGTAATAGGGTTTCACGCGAGTGTGCTATTCTCCCAGAAAAGCTATTTTCTCCAGGTAACTAGCATTATGGACGATGGTCTGTTGTCCTTGTATGAGGTTTAGTTAACGCATCACAAACGATGTGGAAAGACACGAAAAGACTTACGAAGGCGTAACGCCTCCTTCCCTATTTCTTTGAAACCAAACTTGCTCATCAAGCAAATACATTGAATGGGCAAATTTCTGCTTTTCTTACAGATTTGTTCACGGTATAATGTAAATTAATCAGTTTAGTTAGCAAGGCTGGACCGACAAACAATTTTTTTCTTTTAAGTTTATCTAAGTATATTTCTGTATTTTTGTGTGACTTTTAACGCCAAATTGTTTTCCAATGTGGCGTGACATTGCCGAAACGGAGTATGACGTAATGGTTTCGATAGTCTATTATTAAAAAAATCTTTCTCCGAACAGGTATATGATGATGGGTAACTCACAGAAGCAAAACATCATTTCTGAGAGCCCCAAGTCTAAAATTGGAGATCTATTTTGAAAATACCCACTCTCTATACTGTAAACTTTCTACTGATAACTATTCTTGCGCTATCTCACTCCCTTCTAAAAACGAGTCACGATTATGAAGAAATATAAAGTTTTATTTAATGGTGTCTCGAATATATGGGCACTGTACATATAGTAATTATTAATTTTTATAAAATTTTAAACACAGTGAAAACAAAGAAATCGATGCAAGAACACGTATGCTAAGAGGATGGTTTTACTAACATTTTTTGGTTTTGCTTACACTGCCTGATGATGCTTAAATTTTTAATTATATTACCACACCAGCAGTAATTTTGAAAGATCTTTCAAGAACAAATAACACAGCACAACATAACCAAGTTTACTTTTATAGCAAAAATAGGTTTTGAAGGACATGTCAAGTAAAAAGAACTTAACGACATATTAGAGTCAAACATTTTCGGAAAGATTCAACAAATTACTCGTTTACATTACAATGCAAGATGTTAAAAATTGTAATATTTTGCATGAACACTGCATGTGTTGAGCCGGAGCATCGCACAGGTATAAGTAAAAAACAAAAAACGCAAAATACATAAAATAAAATGCAACAGATCTAAACGTATTCCATGTTATAGTTCGGTTTGGAAACTCTTTCAGCAGAACTCCTCCCGTAAGCTGGAGTCGGTCGATAAGAAACACGATCTTCGTATTCATCTCCAGCGTACCTACTCCCACAGATGGTGAGCAAACCTCCGAAGAAACATACGATAAGAGCAGTCCAGCCAACGAACAAACAAGCCCCATAGATATAGGTAACACTAGGGTCGACATTCAGGGCCGTATCTCGCTGGTATTCTGAAAGTACCTATTGTAAAAGCACGTTTTGTAGGTGAAGGTTTGAAAAAAGAGTGACCAGCAAGGTTGCATAAAGTTTGGTATACGGCAAGATCTATCCGACTTTATCATCTATCACCTAACCTTTCCCTTGTTTAGGAAACTTGAATTGGACACTTTGACAAAAGCGTTTCGTGGCATATTACGGCAATGTAAGCTATTACCAACTAAAATAACTGTAAAAGACAAAACAACAGACCCGCCACGAATAGTAGGACACTGCCGAGCCTATGCAGCCGCCAGCAATAATCCAAGACACCCCGGCACAGATTGCAATTCTGCTTTTTGTTCGTTGGTTGTCAAGACAATTGACGCAATCCATTCCAAACATAGCCGAGACGAGTGCAATTAGCGAAAAGGCAATAGACAAGCACGCCAAAGCTCTAGCAGCCTACAACATAAAGCCTTTGGAATTAAGTTGTAAGTTATAAATATCATTACAATATATTAGGCTTAAAAGTAGGCTATAGTAAAAATGATTACAGTTGGAATAATTCCCAAAAATACAAATAAATCAAACAGCGTTTTCCCTAATCCATACTGTAAGGTGAAATATAATCCTTGAAAATTAAACTTAAAGTTTGGAAAAGGACATTTGCTTCCTAGTTCCTTGATACCTGAAGTGGACCAGGTAAGCCGACAAAGAATCTGTCGAAGTCATCGCACTGATAGAGTCCTGTTGGATAAGCTATGCATCTGCTCCATATACCTGACATTGATTGACATTATGTATATATTAAATGATGATGTTTAGTGAAACAATATTGAAAAAGTAGCTTTATGCAATGAGTAGGCTTATAGGCCACTTTATTGAATTACATTTAAGCTATTTTACATGTGTTTATGCAAACATACTCGCCTTCTCGGCGGACGATTAATTCAATAACTTCATTGGTCGGATCATTGCGTCTCCATTCGGGCACAAAAGTTGTCACCATGATACAAATGAATCCAATGATACCCAAGATCAAACCGACTACTTGCAGCATCGAGTTAGCCATGTCACGTAGGCTTGTTGCAGATATGTTTTGTTAACACGTTGGCAGCTATTGATACTTAACCGTATACCTTGACAGCAAATTATTTACCAAGCCTGGATTCCGAATGATGGAAAAATTTGAAAATGACCATCCACATCAAAATGATACTACCCTTACTTACCGCCATTTACTTTTAAGATATAAAAGAGCTGTATAGGCTCCGACTATAGGCCTATTTCTGCGTTATTATAAACATTGCTGTGATGTTTTTCGACTCGAACTTTCACATTTGAAATAAATGGCTGTTAGGCTACCTGCATCAATTTTATTTCAGCCAACTTTTTAATTTCTTTGCGTTTATATTTTATATCAATACATTCTGTCCTGTGTGGCATTCATCAGAATATTGGCTGATAGCAAAACATACAGGTTAAACTAGGCCTTTTTCAATGGCACTTGTCTTATTTTAAGAGTTCCATACACAATAAAGCCCAACGTCGACACAGCTTTGCTTTCTACAATTGACAAAAGGAGACGCCAAAGTACAAAGCCCTGTCAGAATTTACTCGTGTTGATGTTTGTGTGGCCTGCGTTGTTAACCTCGTCTTATGTTATTCTAGATGGCTGAAAATCTTTGTATTTTCCAACCCAATAGTCGTAATGGTGATAGTATTGTCAGTGAATTAACCAGGTTTAAATCTTTATCAAGTTCGATATTTTATTCCTGCAGGAATATTCAGAATTCAGCAATGCAGTTTGTTTTATGCGGCTAAATTAAATTCAACATTCGAAATATGGAACGGCACAAATTACTAAATGTGGCTGTATAGGGAAGTTAACCGTCTTAACTGTTTCCAGGAGGACGTTGAACCAAAAACAAAAGCTGAGTGCAAATGCGTGAACTGTTTCTACGTGTAGCAACATTTTTATTTGATCAAGGTCAACTTGAACACCTTTCTATGACCGCTATCATGGTTATCTGACCTTGAATTTCACTGAAATCACCGAAACCACCAGCCAGGCTGCTTAATAAACCTACTGTTTTAAACACGACGCACACATACACGGGAATACATAATAAAACCAAAAAACTACACGATTATGACGACAACGATACAACTTTTTCAGTTGCACATTTACAGTCTATGGAATTGAGATTGAGTCCAAACTAGTGACTAGTGATTTAATGCGCCCACTAGCGACAAAAAGAACGAGCGCGTTTCTTCGGGTTCCTAGGAGGCCCCTTGCATTTATCTTCCACATAGATTGGTTCCATGTTGCACGCACCATGACGACGAACCAAGTGACGTTGACAATTATATCTTCAGAAAAAAAACATTAGTCAGAGACGCGTTTAGTATAAAAAACATATATTCTTGGTTCGCTGGACTTGATAACAAAAATTGCCCATAAGTATTATATGGACCTTAAATGCCAATACAAACAAAACTGTTTGTTGTACTTACTTATTAGTAAATGGAACACCACAAATCGAGCAGTGCCAAGGATGGGGGATGTTGTGCTCCTCCAGGTGAAGCTTCAAGTCCTCCACATCTTTGTAAATCCTCTTGCACACTCCGCATACAAACTGAGCTAGCTGTAATGAAAGATTTGAAAACTTAAACGAATTGGAGGCTTTTTACAAATCATTATTTAAAATAATAATTAAGATGTCAATTAACGCACATTAGCAAAAACATTGACTTCCTTTAACACAAATATTTAGCATAAGAAACGCACAGCAAAGGCTTAGAAAAATACAAATTAAAATTTGAAAATAGTTATTTAGTGACAATCTATAACGCACGGACCTACAAAATGAACCTGGAACTCACCCTATTATCCCTTTTTTTCTGCTTTGCAAGTTTCGACGGTTTTTCATAATCCCTATTACTCGAATCACCGACCTGAGGCAAACAAGCACAATAATTCGTCACCTTCACCCTAAGACGTACGTATTCAAAAAACGTAAACATGAGCATGTACCTTTTTCCGCGTGGCCGAGCGACGACGGCTTGGCCAAGACGATGTTTCAGCTTCTTGTTTCACAACTATCGTTTCCTCTGTTGCCTCGTTTTCAGCCGTTTCCGGGGTTTCCACTTTTTCTGGGCTTCCTTCCATTGCCGGATGATCATTGAAAGAATCGTCTTTGTTGTTCTCCTCCTCATCAATCAGTTCCAATTTGAGCTGATCAGGATAATTACCATTTTGTAACAGTTTACGTCACAGACAATATCAAAATCAACAGCGTTGGCTGTAAACATGAAGCTGCCATTCGAGAAATGTTGCTATTCACCTCTTGGCCCTCTGGGTCATCCACTGACTGGTCATTTGTTGATTGGTCAGCGCCCGTCTGGTCACCAACAGCATTCGTTGTTGTATCAGGTGGCAAATTGCGAATGATTAATTGGCTGAAGTTCTCCGATTTTCGACTGATGTTATGCTGATGTTGAATGTGCCTGGCTGCGTTGTTCCTTTTGGTGAAACCGATTGCACAAATACTACACGTGAAGCTCTGAAAGCGAATATAAGTTACGGTTAATAAATTTTGTAAAGTCCGTTGAGTTTCTCACATTATTCGAGAAGTTAAGTACCACAATCTATGTTTGTAAAGTAGCTAGTAAAACCCTAATCATGATTTCCAATGTACTTATTCCATTAAAACCACCATTTCAAGTAACATCATTTCAAAAAATATATAAAGCTATTGCTATCCCCCTCAAAAAGGTTTCTCTATGGTAACCAAGAGAGGAAATGAAGGGTGAAACCTTGAAGCGGGTTGGCTTGGCTTCTTTATTTTCGTTACTTTCAGTTTCCGGAGTAGCTGGAGCTGGAGGAGTTGAAGCGACGATCTCATCTGATACCGGAGCAATCTCTGGAGCATTACGCTGATGCGGCATGGCACCTCTCGTTATTTTTATCAACAAACTCTAAAATCATATTTCAAAAGTTTTCAAGAATTTGTGACCAAACCAGGGCAAAACAGACTATAAAATATTAATCCATTACATGACACCACAAAATTTAACACCGCCATAGCATTCGCATTTATTGACGTCGTGTGCAATACCTTGAAGTCAGGATGGTCCTTCGTGATGCTGTGCAACCTCTGAAGATGGCGGCAAAGATTGGATCGGTTGGCGAAGGGCAATCTACACAGACCACAGAGATACCGCTGCAAAAAAAAATGAAGGTTATAAAGAATAAAAGCAGTCATTGTATTCGACTGAGTAGGTGTAGGCCTAATCCTTGCTTTATTAAAATGAGTAGTGTCGAGGTCGGTTTGAGACAGCGTCTCTTTTTCAGGGATTCCATTCACTTGCTCGGAGATCCCGGCTTCATCTTCTTCTGCACTAACCTGGAAGATAAAAAGATAGACATGACGTTATATTATCTGGATCAGAAGTGGAACGTTGCAAAGTTCACTAAATTGTAGGCTCCAGGCTATTCACGTCACATCGCACGGTTATAAACGCAGCACGGAGAGTTTGAAAGTAGTTTTGCGGACATTACAAACACTTGTCAACTACGTAAACAAAAGTTAAGTTTACTCTAGTTCTTAAGCTGTACTGGAAGTGGAAAACGCAAGTCTATACCAACAGAACGACTAAGACCGAGACTAAGACTTAAACGACTAAGACTGAGCAAAACATACCTCGCGTGAGTCGTCAACCGAATTTTCTCCTTCGCCCAACTTCATAACCTTCTGTTCGGCGTGCTCCTTTTGTTCGTTCATGGATAATGTCACCAGCATATTGTGCCTCTCTTCTGAGCCACGTACCAAGCCGTGACGTCGGTATGCGTGACGCAATAAATTGGAACGCGTTGTAAATCTCATCGAGCATATCGCACACATATAAGGCTGGAAAAGTAGTTATGCGCAGAATGAACATTTTCGTGTTTTATCGATTGGGAAACCATAACCAAATATTTCTTTGACGATTAGTGCTGGAGGAATAAAAGATGACTTGGTTACCTTTAATCCTGTGTGAGTCATTATATGGCGACTTAGTGAGGATGCCCACGGGAAGACTTTGTCGCACTTGGGACACTTTCGACCTTTATACATTCCCTCTTTACTTATTTTATAAGTGATTCTTCTTTCTGGAGTTCTTGAGTGGATAGAACCAGTGCCTGGTGAAAAAGGTCAAGGGTAGAAAAAAGTATGTCGACGAAGACAGACTCTCACAAAATATGAGGGTTACTCTGGATGCTATATAGGTGTAATGCACTCACCTGAAGGCAGAGTTTTACTTTTCATTGAAACCATCGTCGGCCGGGAACTATTGCCGTAAGATGGCAGCAACGCGCTCATATTATTATTATCTTCTCGAATGTATCTACGAAATAAGAAGTAAACGGTCATTTTTGGTTTTCTACGTTTCACCATAAATAGACCGTGAGAAACATAAGTTTGTATGCTGATTATATTACAAGCTTTAACTGTTAGACTTGTTTTGAACATTGATATACAGGAAATTTCGCTATAACAAACCAAATTGAAACGACAGCCCTAAAAGAAAACTGCCTTGCAAAAAGTTACATAAAATACATGTAATTAACCGTGTTTATAAGGTAACCAACCTGCCACGTTCATCTCTTTTCCTTGGTGGGTCAGGAATGAATCTCCAGATTACTGGAGGCTTGTCACTGGAAATCCGACCCGATCTCGCCTGAAACAAATTACGCGATGAAAATCGATTAGTATGCATTTGTCAAGTATTAGCGTTCAATTGTCAACAACGCACTACCGTTCTTTGGAAATTTACCACCACACTATACAAGTCAAATATCGGCATGACACTTATTATGGCAAGCAAGCCAGTAGGGCATACTCTAACGAGTACTTTTCCATTAATATTCGGTTTTTATCTACCTGCGATGACTTAGTTTTCGAAGCAACGATTTGATACTTTCCGCGAGGTGCAGTGTTGGGCGTGCTAGAGAGATTTTCGGGTTCGCTGTTTACGTTATCCATGCTGTCCCGGTCTGCATGAAACGTGACAGGAATTAATGTTACTATGCCGGCATGATACCGACCTAACGACCATAAGCGTTCCACAGCCATACCGGATAGAGCCAAAACAGGCGACTGCTGGGCGAAATCCACAAGATCCTTGATGCTTGCTAAATCCGGGTTCTCCCGGTGATGCAGGAGCGTTTCCTCTTCCTTTCCTGAAGATCGACAAGGATCAAAGGCATCTTTCTATCAGAGTGTTCACAATGTAGGGTTCATCAGTTTACCTTCATCTGGCGATGGAACAGAGGAGCTGTTCGCGCTGAAATCGGGGAAGATTTGGGGGGAACTTGGGGGTATGGGCCACGACGCTAAGCGTCCGTCTCGATCAAGAGTTGAACCACTGTCCAGGTAAGAATTTTCGCCGGTCATATCGTCTAGTTTGCCATCAGCATAAAGCTGGACCATGTCCTGATATTCCTCTAAGATATTTAAAAAATCAAATAAAATATTTGTCCTGTGTAACAAAAGCATATCGCTTCAATGTATATCCGCTACAAAGCCATCTTGTAGTATCTTGTAGTTTTTGTATGATCTCAAATTGCAATCCCAAACAATTAGGAAGAAGTCATTGTATTTGTACACCACTAATTGGAGAAGATCTCAACAGTTTAGGCACACACTAGTTGACCTGGTTTTGCGCGTTTTAACCCAACTATAGCGTTGTGAGTAAATAATCACCAGCGGCTTATACCTTGCTGGTAGTCGAGGTTTGCTAGATGTCCGATTGTTCCACCAGCATCACGATTCGTTTCTTTCTGAATCGGGGTCGCGTACTCGGAAATCTCCATTGACTCTGACATCTTGTCATTCGGATTAGAGCTGACGTCAGAGGCAAATTTCCCGGCCGCCTGCTCATGTTTCATTAATGACGAGGTTGAGACAAGCAATGAGAGAAGTGTGGATGAAATCTGCCGCACTCCGTTGGGTGAATCTGCGCATATGAAACACTTTGTTAATACTGGATTGGATCATGAGAGCATGCCAATACTGCTGCCAAAACTTGATATTGCTAATTCAAACGATTGCGCACGCTTTAGAAATGCTAAATTTCATAGAATAAACATAAAAGCGAAATCAAAGAATTGTATTAGGAATCGTAATGGCAAGAGAGATAAACCCAACTGCAAAGCAACTGACCGGTAATATTGACAGCAGCAAGAACGTCATTGTAATGTTTGCGATAGTAAGTAAGCATCTTTTGCGAAGCTTCGTTGTAAGCTTTTATCTTCATCAATGGAATCAGTTTTGGCGCTTTTCTCGGACGAGCTTCCTCCAAAGATGTAAATTTTCTTTTGTGCGATCTGCTTGTCTATGTGAACGACAGTATCAAATAATCCGGTGCTATCAGCGGTACTTCATAAATATTTTACATGTAAGTAACACTGATTATACCGCATCTCAATCATATTGTGGGCTGTATTAATAACTCACATTTGTCAAGTTGGGATTCATACTTCTTGGCGTTGTGTCTTGTAGATCATTGCGATCATTTATCTGTGGTATGTCTGTAAAGGAAAACATTGTTAGAAAAAATTATTCGGTAAACTAAAGGGACAAGAGGGATATTTGGATCACAAACACGTTTGTGAAAACGCGTGAGCTAAAGGTTCAGTCAGAAAATACACCTGCGTCAGTTTGCCTGCCCGCGCTGCTCTGGGTGGATATTTGGTCAACTGGTATTCTGACGCAAGCTATTACTTCGTTCGCTCCTTTCCTGTTCACAATGTCGTGTTTGGTCATCACGTGACGAGCACCATTGCTTCGAGAGCTGAAGGCAGCTTTACACAACCGACACTGAAAACTGAAATAACAAATCTCTGAGTCACTAAGAGCGCATGAATGGCGGTTTTTAAGGAATATATCACTAGTTAGCATTGAGCTCTTTCGGAACACCTCGGTTTAAGGAACGATATTAACAAAGCATCATTTAAGATGATGATATTAATGTATACCTGAAAAAACGTGCAACGGGACTGTTCACAGACGGTGTTCGCACATTAATTTCGCCATCTTTGGCTTTTCTTAGGAGATCGTAATCACAATAGACCTGCGGAGAAGTTTATAGATACAATAATTTCAAAAAATTAATAAAGAACTTTTGTTTATTTTTACAATCATATAGCGATTGGTAAATTTCTCACAGAGTTTTTGACGTCTACGTCTGATGTGACTTTGGACGAGTGACGTTTGCGAATGTGACGTTCACAGTTCGCTTTGGTTGTGAAAGCGATGCGACAAAACTTGCAAGAATATGGTCGAATACCGGTGTGTGTCCGCTGATGTCTAAAAACACGGTTTCAATCACAGAAGCGTGACATTCACACCTTGAAAATAAGTCTGTACGTTCAAAGAAACGACAGTGTACAATTGTTCACACGTACATACAGCAATTGAGACACGAAGCCCGAGAAATATATATGGCAAGTAAACAGTAATATAGTCACTACACTGCACATACCTTAAAATTGTGCTTTTTTCAAACGAAGCGTAGTTGCACAGTCGACACCAGTACATCTTTCTTCCCAGTTTGGAAGAGCGTACACCAATGCCACACATACTCGCTGCTTTGTGTCCACCTAAAGCAGTTTCAGTAGTAAAGACCTCCAAACATGTTTCGCATGACAAGGCTTTTCGCCTTTTGTCCGTTACCCGAAAGGCTGCAAAAGGGGCAATTCACAGTTTGATAACAACCAGTTATAACATGCTTGTCTTAAGCGAAGACGTTCAAACCTGCTTGCTCATCCACAAAATAATTGTTGTTGCTTTCGTTTTCTAACCCCATGCATTCGTCGTTTTCTTTGTGTCCCGACGAACGTCGTCTGACCAGCTTGAGCTTCAATGGAGGCCTTTCAGTTGTATCTGGTGAAAATTTGTCGGTAAGATTTAGAAAAACAGTACAGTATTTGATCACGCTTTAGCAAGCAGATTTTCAGTTTTGCATTGCGTTTGCTGTGATTAAACTTTCCTTTTAAAGCAACTTACTGGATCTTTAAAAGGCACGATTTTAAGAACCAAGCGTTTTAGTGCAATCCAAAGGCCGAACACACCAGTAATCAATAGCCATTGTATAACAAAGTAAACTAGTATCAGATGATGAGGTCAATACATTTATACAATGGAACAAGGAACTTGATATTCAAGATAGAAGTGATAAGAGGACTGCGCTTGTATTTCAAAACATCGCGCCAATTCAAGTGTGAATCATAAATTTATTATAACTTCAATCTACAATAACGAGCAATAGGTAAAGTGTCTTCTTTTAAAAAATCCTTTAAATTCGGTATCTGTTATACCTGTGTCTAGTTTGCACGTTATTCCACCTCCAACTTGTTTGCGTAGCCACGATGGTACATTCAGGTACGCAACCATTGGAGAAGTGCGTACTTTATTGTTATCCATACCATAGCCGACCAATTTATTGCCCTTTTCTTCAAATGGAGCTATAACAGATGACAAAGCGGAGTTTACTGGTGGTTACTTTGTTTACAGAAGAGAACTGATCAAATACGCCTTTTGACAAACAAAGTGATGACATTGAATTGAAAGAGAGTGGCAACACAAAATCTTCAACGTGATTAATCAATAAAGAACGCATTTGATCTTTACTTTTAAGCATCTTGTCAACTGGGCGACATTTTGCTCAGGTTTTAAACTAAAGGAAACTACAAAGACACATAAACTAGTTCACGTTAAAAATATAGAAAAACTGACCTGAAACTGATTTAGCAGAAGGCGTCAATGCAAGAATCTTCATGAAGTTAATTGCCTGGTTTGATTCTGCAGCATTTTGCGAACGCAAGTTAAACGGTTCCTCGCCAACACTTTGTGCTGATTTATCATTGCTCAGAATGTATGTCTTTCCGGCCATAGTTAGTTTGGCAGTGGGTGTCTTATAAAATAAATCATGATTTTTGCTCATGTGAAATTTGAGCGAGAAGACGGTAGGAAACAGCATATTGCACTCCTTGCACATGAAAAAATGTCTTCGGTCTCTCTCTGTGACCAGGTGAGCACTCTTGGCACAAATGCTCTGTTAAACAAAAAAATTTTCATGTGCGTTATATTTACGTTACGTTATATTTCTGAGTAAAACCATAATAATCTGATTAATAATTTAATCACTTGAACTTGATACAAATGGATAGCATTAATACATCCTAATCAATAATAATCCACCTCTTGTAGGTAAGATAGCTATACAAACCTCAGCAACAGCAGAGAAGTTTTTACAAGAAAAGTCAACAAATGAAAGATCACTAAATCCGCTTGTGGTTTTGGTCACTTTGGAGTTCGTTGACTTCTGTGTGCTTTGCATGTTCAATGGAAGATAAGACAAGGAATTACTGTTCTTCTTCATATGCATTGTCATTTGATGTTCAACGAAAGTTGAACGTGTGGGAAAACTCAAACTGCACAGATTACACCTGGATTAGAAAAATCAGTGTAAATATGCAGTATATCATCCGTACATAGTAATCAGTTGACAAACCCACTTCAAATTATGTGTGTTGTGGACTTCCGAATGTGTCAGGAAACCATACTTTGACATAAATGATTTGTTGCAAATTGGACATACTAGTTCTTCATCGGTTGAAATATTTCGAATTCGTTTTCCAATGTCATTACCAAGACTGAAATTCTGTAAATACAAGTTGAGTTAAAACATGAGCAGACCCATCCATGAAGCAGTTATTTATCAAATAGTTATTTATTATCCTTATCACTAAAAGTGAATTCACAACCCACATGAATAGTCGACAAGTTTCAAGAATCCTGTTAAACCATTAGCATCGCTAGTTCAGAAAGTACAACTTTACAGCTATCTGATTAGTTAACATTTTTTCAAAGCTCAGTTCAAAATGAGCAACTGACCACAAGGGTCTTGAATAATTGATTTACTGAACTCTTCCAAATTTTTTGGAGGCTTGAGCACAACTGATAGAAAAACTTTATGCTTCATCGAGTTACCCATGAAATAAGAAACTTCAGCAACTTAACTCACAAGCTAGTTATGAAAGAATAGACTACAACAGTATTGTTCACGTTAGTTAGAAGTGTAAGCTAAAACAACAATATTACTGGAGTTTTTTGTAAATGGTGAAAAAATAATGGAGCAAAAGTAATTCTAAATGCAAACCATAATTCACTGAAGCTGACATCTATCCTGATCAATATACAATATTAATCACAACCTAACTCTTTCAATAAGCATTAGCCAACAGCTGTCAAATTTATGTTGTCAGCACATAGAGGCAGGATTATCCAGATATATTAGTATTTGCACAATCATAAGAGATTTACCTTTGACACCATATTAGTGGTTTTTGGAACATGAATTCTAGACAAAAGATTTATTTGATTCCTTATATAAAACAGGACTCTTGACACATGAATCAAGCAATAAGAGTAAACATCCCATATTAGCATAACAAATTTTTGTTTGTTGCTTTGTTTTTCTTAATACAATTTGAATGAAATGATTTTTTGTTCTAGCTCACAGACTTCAGAATAAAGACATATATGAGTGTATAAACTACCCACTGGAAATGCTTCTTCTCTACGAAAAATTTGTATGGAGTCCCCATTGCTTATGTAAGTTGTAGTTTTTCCCAGCAGAGAACGAGCTCTGATTCTTGCAGAAAAACGTGATTGTTTCGAGTCCATTGCCTTTACCATCACATTGGAAGGCAATTTTATACCTGAAATACTATATTAAGAAAAAGGACAAATTACTCATAACAGTCATATTGTATAGATGATGTACACTATGTTTTAACTACCTATGACAGATAGCAATGTGACAATCAATATAGCTAAAATTGTTTTAAGATGAAATGTGATCTCTAACAAAAATGCCTTAGAAACTCACGAACTGGTTGCATGCTTGGAGCTTGGGGAAATCAAGCTATCTATGGAAAGACTATCATCATTTTGAAGCAATGATCCATCCCGCATAGATCCTTTCAATAAATTGAAAAAATCTTAAACACAATCACAAACAAAATCCAAGATAATACTTAAACATTAATCCATGGTGATAGCATATAATTGCTCTTACACTCAACACAAGTAAAGAGTACTATGCTCAACTGGATTTTCACCCTTCGAATAGTTTTCATGTTGCTATATTTAAATATTTGTATATTTTCATCATAAGGCTACCGATAAGTAAAATTAACTTGGAGAAATAAAATCACCATACTAATCCCAAATGTTTGATTAAAATAACAATGATTAAACTAGCCATATATATGGTAAACTGGAAAATGCGGTGTAAGCAAATCATATGTTACATGTGCGAAGTTTCTCATGTACAGTAAAACAATGGAAAGGTATAGGCATGTTTAATTAAATAGAATACACCAATTAAGTGGAAACAAGCAAATAAAAATTTGTACAGTATATAAGAAAAATACCATTTTCTGAATTTGCTTTCTTAGTCTTTTCAAGAAGTAAGGAATCTGTGAACTGGTGAAGCCTGCCAATATTTGAGGATGCGGCAGCTTCTTTTGAATTTGAATCTTATTGTGAAATAGATGACAATAAAAATATTTTGATATTCTTAAGTTATGCTTCACATTAATGTCCACAGATATGGTTGCTTAACTAAAATGTACGACTAGGAGGGAATATTTTGACAACGGCATGTAATCTTCTATTTAAATGGCATTTAAAGCTTCAGATGGATACACACATAACAAATGCGTGACTTGTTACATACTCATGAAATTTAAATTGCTACATCTTTATCATGTATGTGGTCACAAACAAACGATGCAGTTGATTTTATGTAATATAAAAGAAAACTGGAGGATAATAATACCAAGGGTTTTAGAACGTGCCATTAGCATTGTTTAAACGCAAGAGATATTTCGTGGGAAGAGATTAACACGCCGTCAAAGTGATGCAATGAGAGCGCGTGAGTGTGTGACAAGCTTCACATCTATCTTCAAATGAAAAACGCACTTTATGTGTCATTATCTCGTGTTGAATGGAAAGTCAGCACGCAAGAGAGTGAGACAGAGAGTCCACCGCAAACATTAACGGCAAGCAGTCTATGTTTTTATCCATCCACGATTTTGATTCTAAACTCGTGCCAACCGTAATTTCCTTCTTCCTTGCAGAACATACCAATATATACTTGATGAACAAACTCAGCGCAACGTTTCCTGATTCAGAGCGTCGAACGTGCCAGGCCCTTACTCCGAACAAAATCCACGCGTTCGATCGCTTTGTGTGCGCGCCTCGATCGAATGAGGCAAGCAGGCCTACACGTGTGTGCGTGCGCATCAAAAGGCCATAGAGCGTGTGTGCGCTTCGAGTAGACACACTCTGTTGTCGACCAGAAACCGGGAAGAATAATATCGACTGCTTCACTGGTTGTACAGTTAAATCAAGATCTTTCAAACGAGTTTACATGGTTTAGCCTACATACCTCGCACAATGTCAAATAAGTCGAACAAAAATTGAATTTACAGTACAACCAATGACATTCTTTTAAAGGTTGCAGAAAAAAGCAGCAAGATATCCTAACAAATGTAAAGAGGGTCGAAAACTGAAAATTTATAACATGTAAACTTCAAACAAACAAATGTTTACCTTTCACTTTGCAGGGTACCAGCTGCTTTCGTCGCGACATGTTCAAGAACAACAAATGAAGTCGTGGAGAAGTTCTGTCTTGAAGTTGTCTTTAAGTTAATTCAGTCAATATTCAACAACAATTTTTCGTATCTCTATCATGTCCATATACATCTGCGAGATCAAAACGAACAACACTCCAGCTTGCGTCTCAGTATTAAAAGTACTGGATCGAATTCGTTCCCGCGATACTAAAGAAACTCTTCTTTGTCCTATTCTAGCGTCCTTGAAACGTTATTACGATAATACAGAAGGGAGCCGCCGGCGTTAAAACTGCGCCCAGAGACTCGCGTGTGCTCAATGTACAGTGTCCTCTTCCAATTCGTCCGCGTGTTTTTCTCTCTTTTCTCTTGGCGCACCCGTCGTGCCATGGAGGAGATCACATGACCAGACGTCAACTCTCTGCACAGTCATCCTTATCACAAATGTGACGCGTAGAGGCAACATCCGCAGCTATTCACTCACTTCTAGCTTCACGGTTTTTGCCGCTTATGAGTAGCCACTACCTTCGCGCTTCTTTATTATGCAGTCCCGAAAGACTTCACTCAGTAGAGAAGATTCGCCGACCATAAGCTTTGCGTTCTGTGGTCATGATATAACCATTTACAGGCGAAAACAACCAGCTAAGTAAAAATCACAATGCAAATATCCTAAGACACCAAATGGATGGATTCTTAATCTGTTATACTGTGACTTTTATGTGGTAGGAATATTATTAAATGAACTATCAGGTATTTCTTTGAAACACTTGATATTTGTTTATAACGCACAAGGTCTTTGTCAAAATTTCAAAAACTAGTTTCGGCAACAACAAAATGAATCTTAATTACAGTACATTAATGATGCGCAGTAGGTTATAGTCCCGCAGGTAAATGTACAACAACTGATGTACTGTCATCAGCACTCCATCCATGTTAGCAGGCTTCCAGTACAAACACAGCTTTCAAGGCGTTAGTGAGAAATCCAATAACAACTGAAACTTCCTCATTGTTTCAGCGTGTCGCTTGTTGCTTTTCAAAGGACGTTCTTAATGTGGTGGGCAGAGGTGCAGAGCAATAACTTTTAAGAAGTTCCGTTTTGTTCGTAGTTTCAGACTATGGGCGTAGACATATTGTTCAGCTTGCTGGCAATTATATGACTGCCAGTGGGTAATTTATAGGGTTTTCTGTGATGGGATGGTGAAATCGAAGCCTTTTTAACGGTGCTTGGTAACGTGACATGGAGATGACTTTAGTATGTGTTTCATTCATCATAGTATTGTATAGGTTTACTGCTGAAATGAGTTGAAACTGCTCGCCATTATCAAGAAAACGTGTCTGTTCTTCCTAGGCATATAGCCATTGCACAAAGAGTGTACCAAAGGAAAAGTTGCGTTTTAACACGCGGAAAGCTACCTAAAGATGTACGAAACTGCTTTGGACCGTATATCACGTCAGAGATCCATATGAAAACGATTGTCGTCAGTGTTGTGTGATACTCTTATCCGCTTTGTCTGTGTGTCAATAATAAACGCTTACGTAGGTTTTTCTCCACTTTGGTAAAATCATTGAAGCAGGCCTCTGTCTCCGTCATGCGTTGGGTGTTCGAAATTACAGTGTTATGTCGTGGTATCATCTATATTCTAGAATCTACGTTATTGCACAACTAAAACATGAAGCATCTTTAGAAAAATTACAAGAACTTTAATACAAGACCTTTTCTGAAACGTTGAATATAAAACAAAGAGTTTTATGGTACTTGGGTATCTGACTATCTGTATATGCGATTCAAGTACACGTGAAAGTAATAACTTATGCAGACTCCAAGTTCACTGTGGGTCAATCAAAAGCCTTTTTATAATCTGCCTTTTTGTATTCAGTGACAGTCAGTACAGCATAGTGTCGAAGTAGCCTAGATTTGATATGCAAACCCGCCCCCTCAAAACATTATATCATTCCTTTCTAAAATTCATGTCCGCGTATAGGCAGCAAAATGCATGTTCCCTACAACAAAAGACCGACATCAATTAGCTAATAGTCTACAGCTCAACTGCCTGTTGTGTTTCTGACTGCTTAGAAAATATAGAATGAATGTACAATTGATTTAGGATTTTAGGATAAGCCGGTGTGATATCATAAATTAATTAATTTGATTTTGCAAAGCCATTGTATCTTCATTTCACAAATACTATAAGTTTCTTTCGGTTTCCTGAATTTCTTTGAGCGACTACGCCATCAACATTTTGTAAGTAATTTCGTTATAATCGTTTTCCATAGTTTTATTGAGACGTTTGAAGCATAGGGTGTCCACAAAGTTTTTATGACTAATTAATAATTTCTTAACTGGTCTAAGGACTTGTGGACACCCTGTTTATTTCTGCGTTCTCAAGTTGTCTATAAGATTATAATAATCATGAAGATGCGCGCCATTAACATTGTGTAATACAAACCCAAACGTTATGTTGTTGCCTACAAACGCTCTTATGAGAAGAGTTGTGTTGATAGCTATATAACGCATGACAGATGGAAAGGGTAAAGTACGGACACAAAAAATTGATGAGTTCAAAATAACCTGAATACCTCCATCAAAAACATGTAGCCTACACTTATCTTGCCGATAATAGCTAGCTTATAATATCCCGATGGGCTTATGTTCTAATGCTGATGCAATGTAACTGTGTTTTTCTTTTTATGGCCTTGCCTTTACTTAAAATTCACATCGACACACATTTTCATCTATAAGAATTGACATCTTCAAGGGTGTTATGGCATCGTTGCCGGTGGTTCTCACAAAAAATGACACCTAATCAGTTTCAAAACTTGACGCAACAGAACAGGTTACGTTGACAGAGCTTTAGTAGTAACTTGAAATGCAGGATGAGATATCCGACTCTTCAGGGAAGATCGCCCTAAATGTTATAGGTTTATTATACGCATAGTTTTCTGAATTCGGAACACATGTAAAGGTTATGATGATCCAAACAACGTTACATTTTTTCGTGTTTCAAATTACCTGTAGCTTTTTAATCTGAACTGACTTGAAAACTGGGCTGGATGAAAACGGGAAGGAAGGAGCAGTAACAAACTAACCTTACTTATATAGCCAAGTTTTAAAAGGCAAAGATATAGTATGATATCACTTCGATGTTGGCCAATTAACTGAATATTTCACAAGACAGTCAACAGTATTGGTTTAATGATAGGAACTGCAATAGATTTGATATTTTTGACAACGTATAAAACATTTGTAAATTTGGTATGCTCTCATCGCCTTTACAAGAATGATCAAAAAGTTCAAAAAAGTACTAAAATTCAAACAAAATGAATGGCTTTGGATATTCTACACAGCCGATTTGTAAATTATTTAGTGAAAACATAACGAGGCTCCGGTGGTCAAGCAGGTGGTCATCCAAGTAGTCACATTTTGCCAATGCTGGTGTAGAATTAGGCAAGTATAAAAGAAATAGAACAAGGTTTCAGCTTGTGGTTTACAAAAGCTGCATCGGTTGTTTCCATTTAAAGAACCCTAGTGAAGACGTGCGATACTGCCAACTGGCCGCAGCTTTAATTTTGCTTGCAATGATTTCAAGTTTGTTTTAGTTTTCAGCTACTGTATATAGTTACTGTACGTCGTCTTACTGACTTTTTTTCAACTTTTTGCAGCTGTGTGTTGATTTATCCTGTCCACTTCGCTTCATGTTTATAATGGATGGCTGCATGTTGTTTGCAGAGTGTTTAATAAGACTTTTGTGTACAGTGTGCGCGCTTGCACCAGAAGTTGATAAGTTTTTTTATTCAGTTACTTGCTTGCCAAAGAAGTTGGTTACATGCTACATACAGTATTATAGTTACTCGTTCATTTAACTATTCTTAAATAACAATATTCACTGATATCGAATTAGTAACTGTATAAGCAACTAGGGTATTTGCAATTGGTAACAAACAAGTAGTTATGACTGTTATGTGACAGACGTTTTGAAGCAGTGGCGTCATCTTGCGAATGTAGTTTACTAGTTTTTGTAACCACAAACAACGCTGTTTCATAAACTTGCAGAGTCTATTTGTGAGCATTTGCTGGCAGTGTAACAAAAAATATAAGTCATATAAGAAATGGACGTTAAGCAGGTAATATGTCATAATTGTTCAATTGTTATAAATATCAAGCATTAAGAATAATATATAATTTTAAAGCATTTAAACCAGTGGTTCCCAACCTTTGGTGTCGGGGCCGAATTTCAAACTTCAGAGTACGTATGGAGCCGCATGAAAACACTCAAGTAATTAGAACGAAAGTTTTAAAGCATGAAAGCATGTACCAACGAATAGCAACACTAACAAGAAAAATAACACAAATCAATTTAATGTCCAACTTGACTCCAACTCCAATTGACAAGTCAAAAAATAATCCCCCTAATTATTATAAAGAGATTTTTTATATTTTTTGAGGGATTTTCATGGGTCAATGGGAGCCGCAAGAAGGCTAGCTTGGAGCCGCGGTTGGGAATCACTGATTTAAACAGTTCTATGGCCTTTGTCAAGGTTATCACTAAAAATTGTTTTTCAAATTCTGAATTATTAGCGTCTTTTTCTCAGAAAATGTCCGTTTCTCCTACAAGTCTTGAAGCAATCATAATAATAATGAATAATCATAAACTATCCAGGAAAGTCATTTTACGTCCGGATTATGCCGATCATACTGTAATATTCAAACCACAACATCGAAAGAAGAATAGAAAACTAATTCTACACCAGGTGGGCGTGTGTGCATGTTTCTAGGTTTATAATCTATTTATTTCTAAGTGAAGATTTGGAAGGAATTTATCAATAGCTAAGCTTTTATTTGTTTGAGAAGATTTAAAAGTATTGAGTGGCCAATGCTTAACAATGAATAGATGGTTAATAAAATCTAATAAGAAAATACTTTTGCTCGCAACTGGATAAAAAGCACTTAAACTAATCAGTATATTCGCGTAGTTATACTGTGGAATTAACATCCTAATCTGGGTGACATCGTGTGGCAATGACGATTATGCAAGACCAGTACTCCAATTATAGCAAGCTGTAAGAATGTAGGCTACTGACATGTTAAATTTTTTGAGGTCGTTTTCATGTCGCTGCTATTTAATAGCAGTATTTCAGCCTGAAAGTGTTGTAATTAAACCATGCATAAATTAAGGATTTTTAGGCAACTCGTGACCTAATATGCCTGCCATCTTCATTAAATTTTCTTTTACGACATCTCAATGAGAAACGGATCGTGTAAGGTTTTCGATAATTACCGGCTTTGATGGCTTTGTACCGCTCCCACCAATCACATTACACCTGCCATTTTACATATTTAGCAACGTGAACTACGCCATGCTCCTTGTGCAAGATTAAACGCACTTTGTATTTGGTACAATCAAAAAACCCCGCCATTGAGTTTTAATTACGATAATCCTTAATTCCTTGATCAATGTGTGGGACGCAGAGAGTGAGTGTAGGTGCGTCAGGTTGAACAAGTGTTGCGGTTTTTCAAAAATGGTTTACCCATAGTAAGTGATTTTTTACATTTCCAAAAGCGCATTATCATTGCTGGTACATATTTAACAGTAATTGAAATATCTTAGAGTAGATAATAATCAATAGGCGCAATGCTGACAGCTTAATGATATGCAAACACGGAACATTACCGGTCGCTAATCAAATGTTACACTCAAAATCATCAGAAAATGTAAGTGTAACGTGAGTGTATCATATAGGAGTGCGAAATGTATGACATATATTTGCGTGTGGGTATATGCTAAGTTTTTCGCCTAATTATTTTGTAATAATTATTGGCATGCTCTTCACATACAAAATAATAATTTCTTGATTCTCCAATTCCTATTCAAAATCCCTAATCAAATTCTGAGCTCTTATTTTATTTGTTGGGTGGCGAATGCAAATAGATAACAAATGCGTCGCCAGGTGAAATATAAGCAAAAATAGTTTAGAATTCTATTGGAAATATCCTGCATGATATCACTTTTACGGAAAAAGTTATGTATTGATAAAGATATAAGAACCCATGTGACTTGTCATATCCATGTCATAAATATTGTAATTGTTCAACATCAAATTTCCTATTGTAACTGACCCAAAACCAGTCCGTGACACGCATAGTTCACAATTAAATGGCAGCTGCTATATGCGCGCAGCCAGGGCTGCATTAACGTACTGCCAAGTGTTGCAGTTGCCACATGATCCGCGCTTTCAAAGCTGAAAAAGTTTTTCATGTTACGGCGTTGATCTCCTTAGGTAAGCTTTTTTAAATTTTGGGCAGTCTTTTGGAAAAATGTTTGCAAACAAACGTTTCAAAGAAGACAACGGTTGAATTAGTGTTTATTAATTTTTTAAAACAGTTTAAATTGCTATGTTCAAAAATGAACAATTTCGAAAGCCGCCGGAAAATTTGCCACGGGCCCCACAGTTGATTAATCCAGCCTTGCTCGTGGCCTATGTATAAGCTTTAAACCAGGAAATTGTGTGTCCACAACAGGTGTAAAGCTGTTTACCAGTTCCCTGCTGATGATGATTACTAACTCAATTCCTTATTTGAAATCTGTAATTGTTTTTACTTGAGAATAATTTAATGAGTAAGAAACTAAATGTAGCATGTAATCAGCAACTTCATTTGCAAATAAGTAGCCGAATAAGAACCAACATGGCAGGTAATCGAGTTCATGCTTTGAATATAAGTAATCAGGGACTCAGCAACCAGCTTAACGCCGGTGTGTTTATGCGCATTTCTATTTTCGGAAAACAAAAAATCTGAGTTGTTGAATCAAGAATGTGTGCTGCCGATTGTTTCGTTTAATCTTAAAATCCATCTTCAAAATTCTAACTATTTTCCTTCGTGCTGATAACTGATGATCTTAATGTTAATATAGGATGAAATGCAATAACATTCTCAACATAAACAAGTACTTTGGTATGGTTTGTACAAGCTTAATAGATTTCCACGTAAAGTTTATTTCTGTAAGCTTGTTGGAGTGAAGTTTATCAACGACATTAGAATGTATTCAAGTGGAAAAAAGCTTCAAATTTCCACAGATAAGAGAAAAGAAATTGTTGTTTATCACTGCATTTGAAAATCCGAACATCAACAGGTTATTTTTACAGAACAGTTTTATACAGTCGGTTCTTTAAACAAAGTGATCGATTGTGTCTATAAGCGTATAATGTGATTGCAAATCATTTATTGAATTGAAATGTTTATCAAAACTAAGCGAAATTGAGTTATTTTATGTGAATTTAAATATACGCTTGCATATTTACTTGATCAAATCAAACTCCAACCATACCGTAAAATGCTAATTTTGCAATACATTACACTATGATACTATAACTATGCAGTACAGTAGATTAAGTTCCATTCAAAAATATACCTTTTACGACACTGTTACTGCTGACTTATTCTTAGATAACTGCAGCGTATTTCATAGCCGCATTTTAGCAATTAATAGCATATAAGAATCTGACAAGCCATCGAACTGATTGACGGTTGCATTTGCACAAGGCCAGTGTCGAATTTCAGAGCCCACGGTAGAAAGTGTGTTTTGTATTGTATCGCTCAGAATAGTGACTTTGTTTTAAATCAAAATGGCCTGTTTACACTAAGATGATATTTTTTGAAGTTATGGAGTTGTTTATAAGCTACACAGTACACACATTGAATGTAATTGAATTTCTCCTTTTGTAATGTTAAAAAGAACACATGAAAAGTTTATCTACTTACCATAAACTAATTTTGATGCCGAATTCCGGAATTTTTTTTATCGGTAATTGTAGCAAAGACATGCGTTGTGCCATTGACAAAACGGTGCTTTTCGTTATTTATAAGTAAGCGCCGGCAGAAAAAAAGGTTTCGAAACACAAATTTATGGTTATTTTTAGTTGTTAAAATTTCCACCAGCATTTTTGCCTCGATTTAGATTTACAGTTTAGCTCATTTTTACAATTATATGGTTTACTTTAACGTATACAGCAATAGAGGTAATGAAAGACGGAAATTCTGTTCGGTTTTCTTACAAAAATTACAAACTGCACTGCGTCGTGGAAAAATCAAAAGCATTTATCACAAGTTGCCTTCAGCGCATGTTCCAACTAATTTCCTTTTTTGTGTTTGTGTCACGGGATTATTTTTATGCACCCGTTTTATAGCCATCATATTGTTTGTCCGCACCACTCTTATATTTTGATTTAGTTAAATGTGTGGGTCAGCTCCTAGTTTTATTCGCGTTGTGTCTTTTGTATGCATGCTTGTCACGTTTTAGGTCTGCTCACGTGTTGCTGTATTTTACTTGTTTATTTGTACACGTGTTTTTATTCGATATTTTGTGACGTCTCACGTCGCGACCCCAAGGGCCTAATTGGTGTTTAGCGTCCCACGTTGATTCTCTCATTGCGTGGAATTTGTTTTGGTGTAATGTTGCGCTCGGCTGGGAAGTGCTGGAACAGGGTTGAGGGCAGCTACGTTTGGGTTTTATAGAAGTAGGATGGATGTTTTTATCGGAGAAAATGCTATTAAAAGTTAGTGATGCAAATGAGCTAATTGACTAGATGTCAAGCGGGAAGCTTCCTGGTTACGAAAAAGTTTTGTTACATTTGCTCTGAATGAAATTCACAAAACGTTTTTTATGAGGTGATAAAGTAGGCGTAACCGCTCACAAGACTTCAAATGTAGCTTGAGAGAGAAACTGTTACAAGCTCTATCAAAACTATCCCCGTTAATCCTTTCAAGGAAACAATTTGCCCAGAAAATTACCGTTTATTTTTTGCTTTAACAAGCCATTTCGTATACTTAAAAGATGCCGCGCAGTAGCATACGTCAATGTCGAAACTTTAGCGTTAACTTTTCTAATAATTACAGCGGAACAAATGTACTGTACAACTATAAACTATTTACACTTACAGGAAGGGAAGCTTTCAGCGTGTCTTCTGCAAATATACCAAAACTGAATTTACCAAAATTGAAATATTGGTATAGCTTATATATTTTATATTTGAAAAACATTTTCACTCCTTCCTAAACGCTAAATTTAATTGATCGATATTAACAAAAGAAAAAGAAATTTTTGTGATGTACGAATACTATAACTTATATCCATTCAAACTACACAGATAGTCTATTTTACTTGACTTTAATTTAATTTTTGCTTGCCACACCAGCTCAGCTCTGCACGACACCTTTGTTTTGTTTCAGGTTTCACGACATCTAAACTTTTGTCGATAAAGCGTCACATCATGAATAAAAATGTCTAGAAGCTGGAGAAAGATTAAGGTTCGACCAACAGGCTGCTTTTATCATAAACAATGAAAGCAAGAACAAAGAAAAACGGATAAATAATTACTTCCACCCTTTCTTTATACCAAAATGAGGTTGAATATTTTGATAGAAAATTGAAGATTTCTTTGTGTATAATTGCGGCTTTTGTCAAGTTTAATGTCCCGGTATGGATGTCTATACTTGATGATGCGTAATTATAAAGCGAAATGGGCATCTTTGTCGTCATTTGAACGTGACTGCTATAATTCTACGGTAGCGCAAGTATGTTGGATTACACGTAACGCATATTTTCGCTGGAGCACGGAACGTTTTTAAAGTGACGCGGGTATAAATTTAACTGCACCTGCTAGAAAGATTTTATTCGTGAAGGAGGACACGAAGAGTGTACTCCTCCCTCGTGTCTTGAAGGTTTTTTTTAGTTAGACATGCTTCATGGCAAATTTTCAGAATTTATAAGAAAATATGGTTTAGTCAAGTGAAATTGCTCAGGTTGGGCATTTGTAGCCAGTATAAAATTTGCAATTTCCTTGATCTTGGCGTAAGTTGTATACAGTATATAAACGTATTTGTATTCCATCCAGATTTCTTAGCTTGAGAAAAGCGATTTTTCAATTGAAATAAACGACGGAATCCTTTCGAAATGAACTACGTTTTGTTAGTTTTAGTTTTTACTTACAAATGGTTGACGATCACTATTGCACACGAAGCAACTCTGTAAGTTACCAACTTGTTATAATTATAAATCATTATTGCAAATAATTGCGTATCATTATTTTAATGGTTATATTACCGTTAAAATTGCTAAATCTATCTTTTTAACTTTATATTGTTGCTCCAAAAAAATTTCAATTTGTTTGATCATAAAAAATCCTTTCCTATTTTACATCAAGTCTCTTTTTACCATGCAGTTGTGTTAATCTCTGCCCACCATGCTTTCCGCAAAGGATGCGCCAAGAGTGTCCTCCACAACCAAATTGTCGTAATTTAGTAAAGGGTCCTGGATGCAGCTGTTGCATGGTTTGTGCATCGGAAGAAGGTGATAGGTAAGAAGTATATAGCTTTATAGTGTTATACTGAACATGTTTAATCTGCGCAAAATTGTCAAATTAATAGTGCAGAAAAAATGTATGAGCTTCTTGTCGTATTCAATATCAAGTTACTTAGGAATGTACAGATCTTTGCAATCACACGTATAGTGAGAGACATACAGTTTCTGTTGCATTAATTCCGTTTACATCAGCAAAACCAGTCTTAAGTCCAAATGGTATAAGCGTTCATACCAAATTGAAATACCTCACATTTACTTTAACTTGATTACACAAGTTTGGAATACTACGATTCCTTACATCCTGGGTGTTAATTGGTGTTGGTAAAGTTTGACAGAAACGTCATGTTAGTGAAATAGTGATGGTGATATTCTATTAATAACAAATTACACTTGTAGCCTTTACTTATTAAAATTACATTTATTTTTCCCTTGAGTTCATGTTAAACGCATAGTATGCAGGCGCTTGGGATTCAAACTCTTCATGTGTAGTTGCAGTGTTTATTTCAAGACATTTTTCATATTTTTATATGAACTATCACAAGTTTTTATTGGGTCAAAGTTGTTTTAAACTGCTATGTATAGCAACTGCGTTGTAACAACAGGTAATTTTTTGCCTCTTGTACCAATCAAGTGAAAAGTGGTGTCACAAATGTCGTACAAATAGGTTGCAAAAGATTATTATTTAAACAATTTTGCATAAATTACTTTGGTCTTAATGATAACAGATTATTTATTAACCATCACAATTCAGCTTTTTGCGAATATCTTATACCTATATAATGTATATATCTATAATGGCCTTTCTTAGGTTTACAATTAAATTAGAAATAATTATGTAAAAGATTTTGAGTGATGTCATGTTTTGTCTTTGTTCTTCGTTTAACTTTGAAGTTGTTTGCCTTTTGTTTTGTTTTTTTGGGCGTCAATCAGCCCAAATTATCTAATTTGACGTGTTTTGCGTTTCCTGGACATTTTGTAAAAATTTTAATTAAGCATTATACGTCAAACGGAGTTTAAATCATTAGTTAGCTTTTTGGTTTCTTTATTACATATTTTCCATGTCTGAACTTAAACGTGAACTTTGTTTATATTTGCAGGTGTGGCATAAACCTGCCCAAATGTGCCGAAGGCTTGCAATGCTTGGGGAAACACGGAAAGGCCTTACTTAGAGACTATTATAACAACAGAGGGACATGTCAAACGCAAGCAATTAGAGGTAAAAAGATTGCAATTTGATACTTGTTGTTTTACATTCTCTAATTAGCTTACCCAGTTCGATGCAGTTATCAAATACTTTCTAAAGCCATATATACAACAAAGCGGGGTGCTTTACAGTGTCCGGTAATCTTGCGGATAGAAAGCATGTAAGCTGACGAAGTAAATTACTGGATGTGAATGTGCAACGTCATTCGTACTTTGTAGAAACAAACTCCCAACTTGATGAGTTCAAAATATGCGGTTTAAGAAGTCATGTTTCATGTACAACCACTACGCCATTTGGCAAATAAGGAAATTCAATTAATGTAAAAAACTGGGTCAAAGATTACGCTCTAATTAAATAATTCTTCGTAGAAGCAATTAAACAGAAAACACAAGTACGTAAGTGTTAACCGCGAGATCATGTTCGCCTTATACGACTTGGATTATTTCCAGTCAAAAACCACCACTAATTTGCAAATCGAATTAAATGATTTCCACTTGAAGTTTCCGTGAAAAATCTTGCCCTTAATTAAACCGTATATAGATATTTTATTCGTGTTGCGGGAATGTAAATTGTCAGATATATTGCTTCTGCTTTCTCAAGTAGTAATTTTCCTATGCACCTGAAGCTGTCCAATTTTGGTTACTTATCGTTTTTCGATGAGGCCGTGGAACTTATCACGTCGTTAGCGTAGTAAGATGTCATCTTTTGTGAGAATGTCAGTAATACTGCATCTGCTTTCTCAAGTAGTAATTTTTCTACGGCACTTTTCTATGAAATGTCATCTATAAAATTAGATAAAGCAATTTTATCTGCAAATGCAACATTCGCAAAAAGAAATCTTTTGTCGCTAATTGCCGTGATAGCATGTAAAAGTCGCCAGAACAATGAGCAATAGCAAAGCAAAGCGCTCTCACACGGTCAGCTAAAATCCAATATACAGTGATGCTTAAAGATATGATCTTTAGATCGTGAATCCACGAGAACAACAGGAAGAAGAGGAAGCAAGAAAGGACGACGAGTAACGCGTCATCCACATCATGGGTTGCTCTACCCCCTTAATTTTGACGTAAGCAGAACCATTTATTCTTATGTTTTTACTAATGTTAAGAAATGATTTGATAAAAGATTTTCGGTGATTTTGTTTTCGCATCAGTGTGAACTTTCTTACCACAAAATTTGAAATTGAAAGTAATTTTGGCAATGTTCTGCTAATCATGACAATCACAGTGCACTAGACAAAAAAAGTGATGCAATTTTCATTCGAAATGATATCTACACTTAAAAATGTTAAAAATATTGCTCATTGTAATTTGTAACATTGCAAATGTCAAACGCAATGTTAGGTTGACGAAAAGTTGTAAAAATTGTCATAGCGAGAAATAAAGCAGCATGTTTAATTTATAAGATGGCACTTCTAAACCTAAACTCACAAATATGCTTCCTAAACTTTTTCAGGGACCCTGCTCAAGACACTATGAAAAATTGATGACGTCATGTGGAACTTTACCTGTCACAGTTTGGCTGCCAAATTGCGACCATCACGGATACTACGAAAGAAAACAGGTACACGACGTGAATCTTGTAAATCTAAACAACATTTTAAGGTTACCACCTCATAGCACATTTTGTTAATTTTTGCCCTTTATATTTTAGTGTTTGTCGTCAAAGGGGATGCTGAGAGGAAAGTGTTGGTGTGTAAATGAAAATGGAATGGCGCTGCCTGGCACACCGTTTACAAGAAGAAGTTTTGAATGTGGCAGGTAGGAGAGACACAGGAAGTGTTACCACTGACTTAAGTGGCAGCTGCCAGGTCAAAGCTTTCTAGGGACGCCCCATTGGCAACTCAACCTCTCTATTCGCCGGCACTCACGTCGTTTTCAAGACTACAAATTAGATACAAATAGGACTTGTGCTCGAGTATTTGTAATGTACGGTATAATGAAGCCACATTTTTAACGTTTAATGTCAGTGTTCGAAGTCGTTGCAATGGGAAGATACATTCTTTGTAAAAAAGCAATATTACACCTTTTTCTTGCCATACTTTTGTTTGATCGTACTTGCGTTATTTATTTCGTATTTATTAATACAATCTCCAACTTTGAACTCTCTTAAATATAGTTTTCAAGCTTATCAGAAATCTGTAAACCTTATATGTGAAGCAGGTCTACAGGTATGCTTTATTGTTTTAGCTAGTTTGTAAAGTTGCGGGTATGGTGACGATGGATGATGATGATTGAAAAGTTAGATATTAGTGCGGTTACATAGTTTGGTCATCTTTTGCAATACACGGCATAAATGTTAAATCTAAGGTCTTACGAATAAAAGACAACGTCTAACAACGACGACGACAAGACAATCTGCACAATATCCGCTTTTCGAAAGGAGTGGTACACATTAACATTCTGTTCGAAGCAAAATTACTTTGCCAAAGTAGCCACGCCGAAATTTATTAGCAAGAAACTTGTTAACTTGCCAACCCACTAATTTAAAATAATATTTTTCTATATTGTCTAATTTTGTCTCAACTACTCGTTTACAAAACCACATAACATACCTTTGATTTGATACCTTTAATTTGTCATGTTTTTTATCTGCTTGGTTTGAACAAAGTCTGCTATAAATACTTAATCCGCTCAGAATGAGAGATCTTGCTACTAAATCTGCATGATCAAAGCTTTTAAAGCTACTAATTACACGACATTTGCAGTTTCCTAGAACGATCGTTTCAAGCGATCGTACCATAAATAATATGGTCAAAATACTGTAGCTTTGGACCTTTGTCTGAAATCTAGAAAATCTATGTTTTGATGACGTGATGGTGGGCGATACGATCAAATACAGCAAAACATGTTTGCATAACACGATGCCCCTAATGCACATGCTTACTGCTGTGAAAACATTTTAGACTTTAGAGTTTAGAATTCCCTAACTAATTAAATTCACAAAACTTTAAGGGCGCATATGATTGTAATAAGTAAAAAAACATCAACATAAACACAAAGCAAGCCTGTTTGCTAAAACAGGGTTTCGCATCGGCAGTTATAACCCTCAGCTGGCATCAGACCAAAACCACGGAATGTCGGAACCTAACCCACAGAATTTTAGACGACAACCCGCAAAATTGGGTTTTGCGACTCCACAGTAGCATAGTTTAGTTGGAACGGTGCCTAATCGGTTCTTTTAACTTTAAAGGTTGGTTTTTAACTTTTTAAAAAGTTGATTTTGGTTAACGTTGGGTAACTTTTTACATATTACAGTATCAAAAAGAATAGGTTAAAACAAATTTTCTTGTTTAAGTACTGTTATTTTCTGTTTAGTTACAGTTAATTACTTATAAGGTGCACCGGGGCCCTAAACTTTTTGGAGGTGCAAACACGTAAAAGACTGGAAACCACTGGCGTGAAACAATTAACCTCGAAGCCAAAGGTCGGACGGTAGCAAAAATCGCTTTTCTATAATCGGAAGTATCATTTTCAAGCAAAGTTTATGATTGAAAGCAAACTATTTCTGGTGAGACTTGTGCAGGTGTTTAAGAGTCGACTTGCAACATCAGTATACATTGAAACAGAATATTCGTATGTAAGAATCGGGGAATTTGCTTAACGCTATACTGCATATTACATGTTCATGTTATTGCATGTTACTGATGTTGATGAACCACTTTTGAAGTGGCTGCAGTATATATTGTGGTACATTTTGCACCATCCATACAACACGAAAATGTTTTGAAATCTGAACGACATGAGATTGCGGTATTGTATAACTTTGAAATGCTGCTTACGCCTCTTCATAGATATCCGAATAACTGTCTACTTAGCGCTACATGGTGTTAGAGATAATTTTGTGGTTAGAAAAAAGAAAAGATTACACATGCCATTGCACATGCCGAATTATACTCCAGTTGTAACTTAATCGACATCGTATTATCTGTAAACACTATTGCGGATATGCAGCCGGTAAAACAGCACACTTCTATGGTCAGCAGATTTAGGGCTTGTTTGCTATTGATGTCAACTGTTTCATTTTATCTAGGTTGTTAGTTTGTCTATTATATATAGTATATACAGAAAAGTTACATTGTTTTTCAACCTTCTGTTAGCATTGATGAAAACGAAAATTGTTTGTAGCCTACTGATAATTTGATGATTTGAGAAACTATAGAAAAAGTTTGCTTACTTCAGCTAAGTAGGCCATACAAATCCAAACTTTGCTTACTAAAATGTTTGTTCTACTGGGCTTGCTTTTTAAAAAAATATCAAATTTGTGAAATCTTGGTACTTAATAAAACACAAGTATCCGCTTGACTTTCGGGCTAACCACGATGAAATATCAGATAAAACTTTCAGTAGACTTCTATGTGGTCGGTTGTCTGCTAGGTCGCAACCCACTGCCAACAACCGCGTATACATCTTGCTCTGTATGGATATCTGGAATGCTGCCAAAAGCCAACTTGATCGGTAATAATCGGTAATAAGCGAGTAGGATGAGAACTTATTTATGGATAACCGATCAGAGGCTAACCCTTTGTAAAATCTGTATTGACCAAAAGTGCTAAGCATAAGGTAAAAAGAACTGCAATGTGACGGTAATCTATAATCACAGAGAATAAGATGATATTTCCATGAAAAATGGATGGATAACCGATTTCATTCATTGGGATTGGCTAAATTTATTGACCATATACACAATGTCTGACGCACTACTCCCCAGGTGACATGCCAAATGCATTTATTTACAAAGGATTAAACCCAAGCGATATTAACGTTTACCAAATTACAAGGACGCATCACTTGACATGCTCCATTCTTCATGATTCAATTGGTTCAGCCACACCTGTACGGAGTCCCTCGGGTTCGATGATTCGCCGCCAAGATTATTTCCCATGGTACTGCTTACCAGCTTGCATGACCCAACAAGCGACAAGTTTTTGTAATTGGTTTTGCTTGAATTCCTTGGAACTAACGGTTCCTCTTGCTCAACGTACTGAGGAAAGTCATTTGTTGACTTGTGTTCGTTGCATCTGAGAAAACAACGCACCAAAACTAATGGAATGTCTCTAATGTATACTTAGTTACAAATAGTTTCAAATCCGAATACATGTAATACGTCACCAAGAACCTATCTCATCCAGTTTTACATATGAATAAATATATAAGCCAAGGTTAGGTTATGAAGCAAGTAAGTAAGTTGGTGAATTACTTGTCTGGCATCCTCTATTAATTACGTATAAACAACGTCTCGGTACTATGTAGTTTTTTTCATAACCATTTAAATAGAAAAATGAGGATTATGAAGAAAGGGTAATGCTGCACACTGTGCAGACAAACCTTTTTTTTGCGAAAACAGGATTTGACGAAAATAAAAGTAACACTTTCGATAAGACACCCACACTGCATACCTTAACACCCCACGGCGGCGGCTCTTCTTATCGAGAAGATTATAATTTTGAAGAACACACAATAGCGGTGGAATAAACGAGAGACTCATAAAAAATCCTCCAACTATCCAAACTACCAACATGTCGTTTTCAAGATTGGATGAGGTGAGAGTAAAGTTTGCGCAAACCTATATAGATGAAATATTCCGATGCCAGTATCTTGTAACATATTTGAAAGAAACATGCGGTGACTACCGTAATTTCTAAATTTATCGTCAATTAGTTTTTATTCACTGGATACGATTTATTTATACGTTGGATGTTACTTACCTGCACGGTAGGATAAGCTTCATTAAAGAGGCAGATAACGTATCGGCAAGAACGACATCCATCTTTGATCGCGAGGTCGTTGTCGACACGATTGATGTTGTGACGTGAAACTATCTCAAATTCTCGGTCTTGCCAAATTCGACAAAGTTGAGCCTGCCACGAGGCAAAAAATTGACGGTTTGTCGAAACTATTTAGCTCGTTTGACCACCGTGTATTAAATACTTGCTTCCTGTGGTAATGTTAACTTATAACGCGTCTAGACAAGAAAGAGGTGGATAATTTGTCCGTCTTTGCAAAAAGAGACTTTCTTTTCTTTTTCAAGGAATTACGGCTGTCGCAGTCGACATTAAGTCATTGCAAAGCAATTAACAAGACTCCGCAGACGATGAAATGAATAGTCTTCAAAAATTCTTTTCAAATTGTTCAAAGGTCTGTTCTTCTATGCACTAGATGGGTCTCGCATGTCACGTATCATGACATGTACGGAACGCTGTCCGCAGGATTACGTCATTATTTGCAACACGCTAAACATGGGCTAAAATTTTTTTAACCTGTGCTCTATTGTGTTATCAAGAGCGTTGCATGTATTTGTGCACTGAGTGTAGACAATATAAACAACAAACACATTGCATTATTTTGGGATTCGAATTCTGACGCACCATTAATCCTAGCCAACGTAAAGAAATACCATGAATTTGTTTGACGCCATTTCTTCAATCAGAACTTTGATAGCGCCTCGGAGTGGATCTTCCAGCTTGATTGTAGCTTGTGTTTCATTTGTGAAGTTGTACCTTGGAATCAGAAAGTATAACAAAACGAGAATTAACAACTTTTTACTGTAAAAGTTTTCCTCGGCTTAACGGAAATAGTGTTTGAAAAGTAATATTGTTATCATGGAGAACTAAAACACTTATAGTCTTAAGTGAGAACCGTCACACTTCACCCTAATGAGAGCAAGCATTTCATCTATTCTTGGCGACATGACGCAGTGCAGGCTGACTCAAGCTTCTGCACGTTGCATATTACAGTACATCCGTTCCTCAAGTATCACACCTGGCGGCAAGTTTGGTTTTATCAGTATAACGTTATGGACATAGCTTACAACTGCCATAATTATAAAAATTAAATGCAATGTCATTCGGAAATGTTTGGACATACTGCCAATATATTTCTTTCGGGTTCTTTATGTCGATGTTGGCTATAGTTACTTGCTAAAATGATGCTTCCCAACTGACACCTTCTCACGGTCCTCTGTCCAGGATGCGTGCTTTTTGAAAATATGCAAAGTAAAGATTGCAACAGCAGAGCCTCAACCCGGAAAGTTCTGCAGCAGAAAGCAAGGAAGTTGCCTTGAAATTAAGGCGAGCCATTATTGATGCTTTTAAATACCATCGCCCAACAATACTGCCTGCAGCTGAACGTCAAGGGCATAACTTGGAAAAAGCTCACTGTCATTAAGCACCTTGTCATCCTCCTCCAAGAATCCGAATAAACCTCTGCAAACAAGCTGGCTTTTCCCAATTTTTCCCAATCTTGTTAGTTCAATTCACAATAAATGGGAAATGCGACCTTGCCCCGTTTGTTAATGGTTTCTCGTCTACCATCTCTGCCAGGGGCGGAGATTGAGTGGGTGTGCGAAAATGTTGATAATCACAGCATCTACTATGTATACAAGATGTTACCTTCATCATTGTCCTTATTCCCTATTCCTTTCCCCCAAGCCCCAGTCTAAAACACCGGGGATTTTAACTATACCAACCTGGTGACTGGAGGTAAAATCAAACCAATAGCGACTGCCTGGCTACTTGGTCAACATATAACTACATGTTCCTTTTTCCAGCTCAAAAAAGCCAGTCGTTTTCTTTTCTGCACGCTAGGGATCAAGAAAAAAATACCGACTTGGAGTTCGCTAGCACTGACTCTGAGGACAACCAATTGCCGAACAGATGTGTGCTTCAGAATTTCCGCTGTGCGAACATCAACCTCTCGCTAATAGTAATTGCTTGAAAACTCATGACATCAGTTTTAAGCGCACTCCAGTGAAGCTATGAAGTTGATACAATTATATATGAACTTCGGAAAGGCTGGACTGAAAGCACCTAAGCCTACTAGCCAACGAATTTGCATCAGATTTATTGCCACCTGATTATGCCCAGGCTTAAAAAGATTTTTGCAGTGCTCTGATATTAACGCCAAAAAGACAATCCTAAGCGGCCACCACCCTAACCACTGAATGTGATACATTTTAACGTTCCTTCGTTCGTGCCTCTGCAGGCAGAGCTTCTAACAAAGCTGCCGCGAATTTGCTAGAGAGACTTAATGCCAAAAAGCTAGAGGGGTGGACGGAATCCGTCAAAAACATCTATTTCTTACATTTGAGCCGAAAGACATGAAGAATTCAACAGCCTTACCGGCCGATCATCTCATTCTTTGCATCCATGTCCCATTTCTGCGAAAGCCATCGTCAATTAGCTGGTGAAAAACGAGATGCACGAGGAGAAAGAGTGCAAATCTTGTGGCAAAGTCGTGTGTTTGTGAAAACACTTGGCATGGAAACAAATTTGGTGAATTTTCTCCTGAAGAGCTTGCCGTCCCCTTTTAGCAAACAAAGCCATGCAAGATCCTCGATCCAGGCAACATCTGCACGAATCTCCGGTATACTCCATACTGATGAAAACGATGAAAACGATTTTTTTGGTTTAATCGCTCTCTCTTCTAAAAGACATGTTTTTGAAATGGTACATGCTTAAATTTCTTCTATTATGTAATTACAATATGACTACATTTGAAATATAAGATTTTGGACAGTTGTAAATGTTGTGCCGGTTGGAAGAAACAAACAAGCGATAGCACAAACAACGGAGTCAATAATTAAATAGAGAAAAGGAGTTCTCAAAGACAAATAAAGCCTTCGGCTTTAGATAAATCCAATTCATTAATACAGCTCATCATATTCGCTATATCGTAGTGTCCACGTTGGAAAGTTATACCTATCCCTAAACAACAACATAAGCTTTATTACTGGCTGCCTTCGCCCCACGGCTCCATCCTAATAGACCCCATGCCAATGCTTACAGGGATTACCAAATTACAAACGCGCAAAGAAACACAGTGGTTAGACTGGTTGAAAGAGCTCTAGTGAATTGTAGCCGCACCCTTTGAGTGATCTGGTAACAACGGGCCAACAAAGGTACGGAACTTGAGCGATTCCCGCACGGCGTTCTCTTGTTTGCCATGCTGTCGAATGCGCATTGTAGATCCAGTTACAATGTTCTGCATAGATGCTTGGGCTTCCAAATGAGAAAACACAAGCCAACTTGCGCAGTTCACTATACTACCAAATATCATGGCGTCAGCTGGTTCTAATATGCCATGGAAAGCTTGATTCGCCTTAAATTGTCTTCGAACCGAATTATAGCAAGATTTAACTGTCATATTTTCCTTTGAGATCATTGACCGTCTCTCTCCTGTGAGTGTAGTGCAGTACATGAAACTGCTCACCGCATTGTATGTAATTGCCCGCCCCCCATCTAGGGACAACCTGAAGAAACACAGGGTTTCCACAACATTAACGAGGAAATCACCTTTTGAATCCAGGGTATGGAGGGAGTAACATAAACTATACTTCTCGTTAGATAGAAGAAGAAGCTTAAGAACAGTGAGAAATTACGTCGAGCAAAGATTGAGCTTCCTATTCCAAGAAAAGGGATTATGATATCCATACCATGGCTAAATATTATTGATAGTTTAACCGGGAGAATTGTATGGCAACAAAGTTTCACGGGAATTTACCGATTTCAGAAACCTCTAAAAATACAGTTTTGATGTCAAATTGTGCATTCCCAAATACTGTACCTGTAAGTCAATGGCAACTCCAGCGCAGGACTGAGTATGGTTACTGAGGCATTGAAGCCAATGGCGCATTGCGATCGAATTTTTTTGACGCCAAGCTGATTTGGAATAAACAAATATCGACTTAATTCACAAATTCAGTTTTGGAACATAACATAAGTTGCTTATAATTTTTATTCTAATGTCAGGAAAAGAAGAAGCTTACTTCATTTTGTCTTGACGTGGCATTTCGGTTTGAATAAAAAGTTCCGTCGCTTCTGGTTGGTTGTAGAGTTGCCTGTACTGTACGGAAGACTTCTTAAAATATCTATCAATTTCTAACGCCTAAAACTATGGTTGTCTATATTTAAAGTCTTTAAGCGTAAATTATTGCATATCCCTGGAAAAGAAAACTTTAACCTTAACGTAACCTTAATCCTTTTTACCCTCCGAGGTAATGGCATCGAGTCCATCCAGTAGTTGAGTAAAGTACTTTGGCTTTTCTTCAATCAATCGAGCTTCCAGAAAAGATGTACCGGCAAAATTTTCTGCGACACAGATAAAGCTGCTCCCGCCTGCTCAAATCAGGTTTTAAAGTAAGTTGTTTGACATGAAAATAAAAAATAAAGCGACATTGTGTATTGTGCCTAAAACTGCGGATAACTTACTCCAATACTTTACAAATTGTGTCACACATTTTACTGCATGGGCTATGTATAATTGTTATTGCTTATATTTTACTAAAAGTGCAGCAATATGTCAATCTCTACGTGGTTATAATTGTTAAAACGCTGTTTATAACATACGGTTAAAACAAGCAATCAGCAAATAAGACATTGCGAGGAATGAAAAAGAAAATGCTTACTCATCTCCGTGACCATGATAGCGGTTGTACGTACCGTCAGTTTTGTTGTAAAAGTACGCTGTCATAAGGTCACCATCATCTGACCCACTTTTGCAAGTTACTAAAGCGCTGCTGTTGTGATGTAGATATATAGTCGCCATAGAAGGATATATTTCGAGAGATCTAGTTATTGCAGTTTGGCCGAATTTGATTAAGTAATCATCAGATATATTTCCGGCAAAAATCTTAGCGTCAGGTTTAACGCATTTGCTTTTGTAAACGCCTGTGGCATTTACGTATGGCAAGAGATAGGAAACCAAGCCATACCGAGAAGTGCATTTTAGCGTTTCATGTTTTACCACATTTACGCTCCCAGCACTTTTGGTTGCACGTAAGTTGTGTTGTAACCAACTGCTGAAGTTCAAAAGCTTGCAAGAACACAAGAAAGGATTGGCGTACACACTCAAGTGCATTAGTCCACCAAGTCGATTCAAAATATTTTCTTCATTTGGGAGATCATAAAGTTTGTTTCGTTCAAGGTAAAGTGATTGTAGTTTTGGAAGATTGAGGAGAGATTTCCAAGGAAACTGTATCAATATGTTTCCGGACAAATCCAATCTTAACAAGAAAGGCAAGAAATGTGACCAAATATTTTAAAATAATTCATTTGTAGCAGTCTTAAACAAACGTGCATCTACAATGTCGAAGAAAAACTCACGTTTTTAGACTTTTAAGATTGGCAAAAGCGTTTGTTGATATCGATACTATGTTGTTGTCGTTCAGATTCAATGTTTCTAGCGCTTGGAAACTTTCAAATACCTCAAAAGGATTGACTGAGTTAATTGCATGTTAAGAAATTAGTCCTAACACTGCTGCATTATTAGAGCGGCGAAAAAGCAACAACAAAATAACGAATGAACTCTGCAATAACTTTCGCGAGCATTGTAAAAAATTTCGGATATCCTCTACAAGATAATCTTCGCCATCTACAAACGATAAATAATTTAACAACTTGAGACATATGTGTCGTGGATAAGCATAAAAATATTATTCGACAATGGAGGTTTTTGGGGAAATAAGTCAATTATTCATGATTTCAGTATGCTTACAGCACTTTGGAATTATTTTTTGCAAAAGCTTAGATTCGCAAGGCCATATACTATCGTCTTATAAACTGCTATCATAAAGTTAAAAGTAAGAAACTCTTAAAGCTTAACGTAAAACTTGTTTTTGCTTAAAGTGTATAGTAATAAACGATTACCTGCGGAACCCTCCAAAACTTAATAGTCAAGAGATACAATAACGTTATAATGAGACAAATTTATAAGTTTTAATCTGAATTACTCACTTAAAAATTTTTGTCTTTTAGTTTTACGAAATCATGTATATGCTGTACAGTTTTAAAAAATATATAACAGAATCAATGTAAAACAAATGTCTCTAATCTTGAAAAGATACCGTACACGTTATTAGAAAATATGCAATAAGCAAATTGCATTTGCATTAACTTCTTCTGCGAATATAAATGTTACATCTTTATATCTAGAAGTTGGTCCATCGCACTGTGATCGACTTAATATCTTAATATAATAATATTGAATGACATGAAACTATACTCACCATTGAAGTTATATTGGTCAGGATGTTGTTTGAAAATCTCAGCATTTTAATATCTTTGGGAATACCAACTGGTATTTTGGTGAATTTCTTGCCATTACACGCAACGTAATATTGTTCAGCATTACAACTGAAATAGAACAATAATATGTAACCAAAATATAAGCGGTATGTGTGGGCTACCTATCAACGTTTTTATATTTCGAGGTGACATTGTAATACCTACCAGCAGCCAAATGGGCAAGCTGTGTCATTTTCTGAAGTCTTGCAGCTGCCCACAATTCCTCGTACAAGCACACCTATCAGAAGGCTTAAAATCCCAAAGCTCGTCAAATACATCTCACAAAATGAGTTTAACTAGCAAGGACGCACTGGCGCAATTTACATTCTGTTAATTTTAATTGTTCGTCTTAAATTTTATCATTAGGCCTAACAACCTTTTCCGTGTCTACCCCTATGCGATAGGTGTAATTAGATATATAGGAAGTAGCAGCAGCTTTCGCAGCAACACGTAACAATTTCGTAATTGCTTGTGCAATTTACTCTAAAGCGACCACTTGTGACTAATCCGATAAATTTGCAATAGTGTCCTCAGTTAAATGATGTTTATCTCTTGTATATTTTGTAAAAAGTCAAAACACACAAGACTGCCGCAATATTGTATTTAGAATGGAATAATGTAACGGTTATGAAAATGTGGTACCACATTCAGAATAAAACTTCAACGATTCTTCATACATATACAGTATAGTGATGTGTAAACGACCAAATTCAAAAACAGTTTTTTATGGGAAAAAATGAGACCACGACGACTTGAGTCGCAAATAGCTTAAAATGAGATTTTCAGAAATGAAATTTGTTTTGAACTTCACGTTGAATGGATGCAGTTGAAGAAATAGACAAGTTTGCTTTTTCCCATGCCACCTTTATGATCAAATGCCTTCGGCTGGTTGCTGCTTGTTCATGTTTGACTTACCAATCTGCCACCTTTCGTCTTGTCACTATACATTATACACCAGGTTAACAATATGCATATTGGTAGGGAAATATTCGTTATGAATCTCTTGTTGAATATTTCTTTTTAGAAAAATGATATTTCGGTTTTGTTTACCTGGTAAAAAATACATTTTTGCCACGTTTTTTTGCCAATATTCTCATCTTGGTTTGGCGATAATTTAAATCGATGCACGTTGCTTTTGGAATGTATTCGCTTGCCCTCAGATCCTGACCTTCCACGTCATAAAATGTGTCTTGATCCACCTAAACAGAGAATTAAAATATTTACATTTTGCATACAAAGTAGTAAAATACTCCAAATCATGGAGAATCACGAAGTATATGGAGTATTTTTGGAAAGAGCATATTTTAAGATACGACGTTTAGAGTCGAGCAACAGTTTCCCGTGACTCATATATTTACGTAGAAGATTTAGACAGTACAAGGCATAAAACGAAATATTTCAAACGTTGCATAATTTTGGTAAAGTCTAATTTTGTCGCGAACGTGACAATACCGGACACCAAACCTTATATGATCGTTACCAACTGCTGGTTCACTGTCCAGACTATCTAAATACCCTAATAAGCCACATAATGAATCCGTTTACCAACCTCTAACAAATAGATTGCTGGTTTGATCTGGATATTAATTGACTCTCCTGGTTTTATTCCTCTTCTGCTGAATAGTTTCCTCCCGCTCTTGAATACAGCAACTTCGATTTTCTTGGCGTTTGTTACATTGGCATACAGCATAATACTTCCATCGTCTGTTTCCATGCCTTCGTCTGTGAATGAAGATTCGTTTTATATCAGTTGGTTGAAAATATCAGGTACAGTATGATAAAGACAAAATTAAAATCATTCTATTTTCATGAAAACTATAACAGAAAGGCAATGGTTGTAACAATATTGGACATTGCTTGGGTAAATTGGGACTAATTCACACAGGGTGAAATATCCGTACACGCACAAATGATATGGATCGTGAATACACAAGGACCACTATATCACATGGATAACTTTAATAGGTTAAAAAGCGTTATATGGATTAAAAAGGTTACTCACGATAGTACATCTCGGGTGAAGATCCGTCGTCCGCTGGAACATCCACCTCCCACACGTCTCCGGCTTCCGCGTAAAAGGGACCCGTAGTTCGCATTAAACCAAAACCCCCAGGGGCGGTGTCTATGACGGCGATCTCGAAGTCAGATGGAATTTTTATAGGTCCAACAGACGCAGGTGCCTGTGATTGTATTGAAAGCTGTGAACTGACGGTAAAGAAAAACAAAATGCTGAAACCGCACCTTTATGTGCGATGGCCCCCATATATTTAGTAATTATATCCTATTTATCCCAAATAATTGCTCGGGTAAATTTGTTTAGGGCTTGAACGATGTTTCGCCGATTTTCATCTCGCAAAACTCAGTTATGCTTTCTGATAAAAATATTGATGTGAAGTATAGATCCCATATTTCCACTTCTAATTACGCTTCTAATAATATCCCCTTATATATTATGTATAATAGTAAAAGTATTCGATGTACTATCATACTTCAGCTATTTGTGCGCCAACCCAAGGCGTGACGTAACTTTCAACGTCATCGGGTTCTGTTTCAGTTTGGAAAGCAACAAACCATAAACTTCCATCCATCTCTGTAGAATTAAAAAAAGTAGAAGGGAGCTTTATTGCCAAATTCAATCTAACACTGATATGTCATTTTGTACAGACAAACACATGAAGGCTTTTTCAGTTAAAGATTTACGATTGCTCAAGGTAATATCGACGGGTCTGGGTTTGGCCTCTTTAAATTCCTTTGTATCAGATTTCGGACTTGATGAACTGCTTGAGGTGGATCTGCTTTTATCATCTGTTTGCTTCCTCACCGACTTGCGCTGTTAGAATACTATTACGTCATATCTTGCTCACTTCGCAGCCGATATAAGACACGTTAAGACGACTTTAAGAACGTGCAAAGATTTTTAAAAATGGAGATAAATATAAAACAAGTTCTACTTCGTGACCATCCAGACGACGTATTGAATTGAAGGTGTTTTCTCTCCAGTTCTTCGTAGGATGAAGTGATGAAAGATTGTCTGGAGCCTCTTGGACGGATGCCGAGTCGAGTTCGGACGCGTTATACTGGTCTTCCAAATCATCTTCCGCCAGCGGAGGTGACGGACTTCTCATTTCGAGAGCGGTTTCTGGTGAAGCGCGACTCCTTGATGGAGATCTGTGAGTGTGTGAAGAAGATCTGCTGTTGCATTATCGAGTTACTTAATTATTCGGTTCAAGAAGATTAATTATTGTGATTCATGACAATAAGAACACTAATTGAAAATTATTAGATGACGTCTAAAGTGTGGTCCTTCAAATCAACCAAAGGACCATTAAACCCAGGACAATTTATCCAAAGAACAATTCAAGCCACGGACTATATTCTTGGGTTGTCTTTGGTTTAATCGCCTGGTGTTGAATCGTCTGTCGGTTAAATTCTTTTTAGTTAAACTAACTTGAAACCTTCGAAAACTGTGCAAAGTATGAAAACATGTACAAGATATACATATACATGTATAGTATACCCTGATTGTTCTTTTAAGACTACTTCTTCGTACGGAGCCACATCAACTGGATGTCGCTCCTTGGCTAGGTTTAGTCTTGGTGGTTTTGCAGGAGCGTCCGATACGGAAACGTTGTTGTGATCTGAAAGCAAAACAGAAGAAATCTAGGATGTTTATATACACTTATACAGCATAAGTCTTAACTAAACGACCGAGTAATCTGCTGCGGACACTTATCGCAACTTACATTTACCAACTCAGCAAGGGTTTACGCTGTTCATAATTCTTATGTTTTTTTTGGAATTTTTACCATTTTTGCCTTCTCTTGAAGAGTTTATTGGTAAGATAGCGTCACGTTTCACGCTGTCCAGAGCAACATCTGTATCAAAAGTAAAGCTTACACCTCAACAACGTTATCCTAAAATTTCAGATTGCTCTTAATAACGAATCTTGACAAGATATGTTTACGATAAACGGTGAATATTTATGGTAAATTTATTTTGAAAGTTACAAAGGATAGTGTCGTTGTCATGCTCACCTTGAATAACTGTGACAACATCCTGAACCGAGTCGACGTCGGATGCGAGTTGATAAACGTCTTCCTTCTCCCAATCCTCTTCCGAGTCGTCACTAAACTTTTTGGAATCTGCTTGCCGCACTATTGGACTATCGTCCGACTCCTCGTCCTCAGCATCCGATGTTTCTATCGGAATTTCACTCACTTCATCGTCTCCAACGTAGTCTGAGTTTGTTTGTAGTTTTTGATTTGTAACAGTTTTTGAGGCGAGCTTTGCCACTATTTTCGTACCGTGCTTTCATTTAATTTTTAACTCACCATCGTTTTGGTTTGCTCGGACCTTTGTCGTGCTGCTTCTGTTGTGTTTTGTGCTTCCTTTCTTCATCTTGGCTATTTTTGCGCCACTTCCGCTTCTTCGATTTGTTTTCTTTGTAAATTAAACATTCAATCATTATTGTTAAAAGTGATTTTTGTCATCTAATGATGTTTTGCATTATCAAAAAAGGTTTGAAATACGTAAACACGTTTTGTTGATGATTTTTGCTGAAGATCAACGTAGTTTTACGCCGTCCTTATCTCACAGCACCTTTTCAAATAGAGGCACGCGGCCACTTGGAGTTCCGTCAATCGCTTCCTTTGAAGAATTACTGTTGGAAACTGTGACGACATATACGCAGTAAATATAATAAGTTCTTTGTTCGATCAAAAATAAGTTCCTCGGAGGGGGGTAGTTTATCAGTTATTGCAGTTTGTTTTAAATGTTATCGAGTGACAATAATTTGCAAAGGGATACCAACCTGTAGGGGGTTCGTACTTCTGTGATAAACCAGCAAAAGCGTTTGGGTTGTTGGCCATCCCATGGCTTCCGTTATTTTTGTTCGTCCCAGTTTCCTCTTTCGGATTCCACACGACCGTGCATGAATTCAGAACCTTTAGTATTCAAAGAAAAATGCTCAGTTTTAGTGACATTTATTTTGTCTATAACTCGGGTTAGGTTAATGCGCGATAAACAAACCAGCAGGTTAAACCAGAAAAGAATTATTATGCAACAAAACTTATAAAGTTTGATAAGCTTTATAAACTTTCCAAAGCCAATATAAGCAAACATGTATGTATGCATTTCACGACAAAATAACAAGACATGCTTTCCAGTCGGTTTCAGGAGCAAGACGATCATGAGCATCATCATAAACGTTTTTGCTGTTCGCAAAGCAGTGACAGGCTGAAAGCCTGACAGGTGCGAGTGCTGCACTGCAGTATCTTAACTAGGCCTACTAGGAAATCGTTTCATAAATGACTTATAACACCGGAGATAACTGTGAGAAATAGCAGTGAAAAAGTTAAAATCTATCAACTTGATTCTCACTTTGGTAACTGCTTCCACCCATTTTTCACGTGAAATAAGATCTGGACAATTAAGCACGTATACCCGCTCCGGCGTGTGTATGGTCATGCCATAGCCTATATTTGTAAAAAAAAAACACAAGGAATAGCACGGAAAAGTACCAATATAAAATAACTGTAATTAAACTTATATCAACACGTTAACTTTATCAAATATAAATATGGCTCATTCAGTACACTTACCGTCAACCTTAACTCTCTGGGGAAATCCTTTCTTCACTCCGTAACCAAAGTTTTTAGCGCCTAGCGGTATGTAACCGAGTGGATGTGCGTCCAGGGGGTGTGTGTAATACCAAATCATGTTACCAATTAAACTGAACCAACGTTTGCGGAATTTCTCCTGTTTTGTTGGCCCAGTTTTGCTCATCCAGCCTTCCTATAGGGAAAATGAACTTGTCGTGAAACTATCTTGTTTGCTATGTGGAAAATGTCAGACAAAGCGGCCCTAGTTTTAGTATCAAAGTGACAAGTTCAATTTGCATGCGAGTTCGCTTTTGTTTGCTTTATTATTTCTTCAAAGAGTTTGCAAGCTTTGTATATAGAATACTTCTATAAAGAAAATGATTTGTTCTGTGAGCTCACCAGTAGGATTTTGGCGTTCAAATATCTTTTCATCTCTTTCTCTGGGAAGTTTTTGAATTTGTGCTTGACCATCGATGCCCGGATGGCGTGATACCAATCTTTAAAAAACACATTAGTATGACTGGAGACAAACATTATCTATTTGCATATCTTTTTATCGTATAGAAGTTTGTCTTAAATCGCAGAGTATATATTGTGAAAGTAGAACCGCATGAACGAATAAATAACCGACCTATTGTGCTTCTGGCATCTTCTGCAAAGAGGAACAAGTTCCTTCGCACGCCTTCCTTTTCATAAGTTATTTGCATACCATTCTCATTTCCCACTTTATCCGGAACCATATACACGTTGACCACATTCTGATAGCACAGAGAAACCGGATATGTATAAACTTAATTGATTGATTTAATTCAAGAAATGAAAACCTTGTCTTAGAACTAAGAAATTCACAACATAAATGTCCCAACTTGTATGACACCAAGCAAAGCAGACAAAAACGATGTTTCGTTTGAAATCAAGTTTAAGGATGAACTTTTAATGAAGATGAAGATTGCGACTTACCCTGACCGTGATGTTGTCTTTAGGAACTCGGTCGCTGAACTTGATAAAATATTGCAAGCTTCCTTCCGGTTCTTTTAAAACAAATTTTCTCCTCAAAAACCTGCAAATGTTGATAATAGCCGCTACAGTACCGATTTAGAAAGAGCTCACTCTGTATAGTTCTTTGCAAACGCTTTTCGAATTTGAATGTACGTATTGTTATAAGCCGCACAATACATTTGCATTAGACATGCTACAACGATCTCATTGGTCAGAAAACTTCTCCAGTAAGCTAGCAGCGGAAAGAAAATGAACCTTCGGTTTTATTCAAATAAAAACTTTCCTATTCAGTTTCGCAAGCAGCTTATACATACTTCTCGTTGTCTTTCCCACGCTTAAATAAAGTTCCAGTCTTGGATCCTTGGTTGTAGGCACTTTGTTGCGATACATCCTTGAATTCTTCCCTTAGATACTTGGCTAGTACAAATTGCTCTGGACACACAAAACGAGTTTTTTGAAGGATGTGCACATCTTAATAATTCTGTTTGGCAAACATCAAAACCCCATTTAACTAGCTATAATATTGTATGTTCAGCAGTTAGGTAAACGAATAAATCCAGCCGCAATGGATTGCCAGGAATTTTGCATTGAAATTACAGCTCACCGCTAAGCCAGAAAATGTATATAACTCATAATTATTAATTATTATTCGTGGCGTAATTCGTAGCAGCAAGATGACACGTCAAAGCAAGTGGATTGAGAAGCTAACAACTTGCATGTAAATAAAAACTAGCAGTGAAAAAAGGGCCTCCGACCAATACTCTAAAAGTCAGGAATGAATCCGTTGCACACCGAGCAGCCAACTTAAACATATAGGGATCAGCGCGATGATTACAGGTGCGAAGAACCACGGTGAGATAACCGGGAACATTTAAATTGTAAACCTTAAGCTCAAACGTGTGGGACGAACGTCGTTGCTGATATCAATCATTATGTAAAATACAAAGAGAAATGTGTAAAAATATGGAGCGTTGATCTGAGCATTCACTGTTATGGGAAACATCAATAGCAACACTATCAATATGTTCAATATGTTGTAGAATTTATCCATGTCACACAAAATTTGTATATACCATGAGTAAACAACTGGTTGTGGGGGTATACGGAAAACTTCGTTGCACAAATGAAATTAAACATATTATCTCACAAACTAACTAAGTAACTATTATTGTTGGGTCGTAGGCTAAAAGCGTTATGCTATTGTTAGCAGATGTCTTACGGTTGCCAGCAGTGGCCGAGTGCTATTTAATTTCTGGGTATATAAATGTTGCTAAGATATTGATTTACTGTAGAAATTTACTTGCCTCTTATTATAGACGGATCTCCATCGTTAGGCCTGTGATAATATGCTGGAATACACTTCTCGAATTCATCATTGACAATTATGTTTCCTTTCTTTCTAATGAATTCAACTTGTTTGTCCGTCCACCTGCATTATAAGTATAGTTCAATAACAATATACCACAACTGGGGTAGGTTTTCATGGTGATCAAAGTATCTGATGTTTGATAAAATGCCATTTAAAGTTTTTCTAAGTTTAAAGTAGATCCATTCCATCTATTATTATAAGCAGAACGTGGGTTATCGCGGTGGGTTGTATATCACCTGAGTGACAGTTCATTTGAGTGACATAATTATGACATAAATTATTCATTCGAGTGACGTAATTAACCCTAACCCTCACCCTCACCCTAACCCTAACCCATTATTGTAGTTTGAACAGTACTTTCCAATGTGTCACTCAAATGAACTGTCACTCAGTTGATCAACTACCATCGCGGTGATAGTCACTACCCAGCGAATAGAACCATATTAGTTATTGTGTAATGGTGCAATGTTGAAGTTCCTTGTCTAAGTGAACACTTCCCAACACTTTTGTTTTCCTTGCCCTTTTTTCTCATAAATTGAAAGTGCTTGGATTTGTAGCTTTCGATTCGTCAATAAAATTAACTAATTCAAGAAATGTAGAGCTATCTCTTTGAAAATAAATATATTTGATAAGATGCTATAGATAGCAATCTATTGTTGTCTACTGACGTTATAACTCTCGTAGCTTCACTCACTATACTGTGATTGTTTCTTATGAAATGCGACCGCTTCCTGTACCTTCTTATTCGTCGTTATTTGTACAACTTCAACAAATAGAAGCACAATTCAAATTAATTTAAATATACAAATTCTACCAAAAATAATTTCACTTACGCGTGAGTATGGACTGAAACAACGCAACTCTTGTCCGCTGGCAATTTCCGGTGATATACGGCACACTTTTCGCAAATAAAAGCCCCCAAGCTCAGAGATACAACACCTGGGTCAACAGTGAAACAGTCTGCACAAAGTTTATTCCCTTCCTTTTCAATTTCTACATGAATCAGTTGTTTTGCATCCGGCGCTGCCATCTTGTTCGATGTACAGAAACTAAAAGCATACAGCACAGAACAACCAATGTCACTTGGTTATTGTCAGGCAGATACAACACTTGCAATCTTGTTGAAACCAAGTCAATTGCTTATCACTAAGAGTTGCTTTCACTTATATCTTGTAGCGGCTACGTTGCGCTATTACTTGCTAATCCAAAAGAACGGGTTAAATTTGTAAACCAAACCACTGTATTTGACAAAATAGTACACTGCTGCTGCTGCTCGAGAAAGCCACCACAAAGAAAACGTGAGTCACAGCAGTCTTAGCACTCGATATGTTGCGTAGAAACACTTCCGGTTCGGAGCTGATCTCTATTTTCACGGCATGCTTCTTATCACATAGCTTACATCTGCCAACAGGCGTAGCTTACGCTATTCTACACTCCGATCATGAATGAATAAATTAATCGCATTTCGGAAACTGAAACAGAGATTATTATTAGTTCATCTTGTCCTATATGGTTAACGCTATGCGCGTAATAACCTTAATTTTTGAATATAGATCGAACATAATAAGCTTGTACCCGAACCGAAAGTACACAAAGGTCTCAAGGACAACACACATTGATTTTATTATATTTGCACAGTTAATTAAGTAGAACTGAAGTGCATGGTGTTGTGGTGTTTTGTAGTTAATGTTGTCGTATTACGGTTGACTTCAGTTCAGCCGAAACTGGAATTGTTTGTTGTTGATTCATTGCTGTCATAGACTTTGGCCACTATAGTCCTATTGTTCTAAGTGTTACGTTATTTCCTCTGGAGCTGGGCCAAGACTATCAAACAGCTTTTCGACATAGCAAGACAACGATTACACTACGCGAAAGAACCCATTTTTCGGCTATTGCATTTTGTGAAAAGTCAGCAGCAACTAATTTTAACATTTGCCTTACTGTTACAGCTTGCTAGCTTTCGTTTACCAAACAGCAAGCCTATCTAACATGCATCTCGTAAATCCATGTTTTGAAAATGAGGGATGATATAATGGAGGCTGTCACTTTCTCGTCGGAAAATATCGCACCTTACTTACGTTCGAAGCTATTTTCACAGTACCTAATTTAAATGTTATTGGTAACATAGCAAACTAATCCTAACCTAAATTTACAGTGAATCGAACCTCAGTTATATTATAAATAGCTAAAATTCTTCTAACTAACTGCTAATCTTTAACAACAAGCTGCGAGACCTATACTAACGGTAAAGTAGCGACTTCGTATAATTAATCGTGGGCTACCTGAACGCAATTAATGAGCTAATACAATGAATTGCGCAGTTTAGGTTTCTGTACTTTCTTGCTATTTGTTTCGTTCAGAACAACTTGCACCAGGGTTTTACTTGTAGATACATTTATAGATCTAGTTTCCAAAAAGACTGCTGAGTGAACTAAATTTGTTCGTCTTCGAGGAAACGTGATTTGCAATAAACGGTTTTAGGGAAAATTTGCACTGCGTAATCAAGCAGCGTCACAAACAAACTTTTAATCTGAACAAAATTTGACCTTTATGAAACTGCGCTTTATTTTTATTACACATACTTTTTATTAAACAGTGCAAACGAATTTTCTGCATTGACGAGTAAGCCAAAGGATATGTTATATACTTAGCTTAATTATGCTTTCTAAATGGCCAAGCATGCCAACGTGTTTGGTAAGATAGTTAATTAATTATTCTAAAATGTTTGGGTATGATGGTGGAAGTGGTGCAATATGTTAGCGAATTTTCGTTCAAGTACTTCACCACCAGAAAAAGGTTCAAAGCCACCCATTTTCCATGTGTTTTTACCCACTATAGCAGGCTAGCTCTTCATGTTTTCACTCAACCCCTTCGTAGCCTTCAAAAGAAAGTTTTCCGAGATCGCCCCTGCTCAGCACACCGGACACTGTTCGTTAACAAATTTAAAAATCAGTCTAAACTTGCTCTTGCATAACATAATGCAACCTTATTCATCTCCTTTAGATATTTGCTGTTTTGACAAAAATAACCCTGCTTCAAAATGTTTTGGGTTAAATTTTAAAACTTCTATAGAGTCTGATTCATCTATCTAGACCAGGGATGTCCAACCTGCGGCCCGCCTGAGATTTTTGTGCGGCCCGTTAGTCATTTTCACTCCAAAAGTATGTACTTTATGTACCCATTTTTCTTGAAATTTAATAGGTTCTGCGGCCCATTGAATTATTTCAAGTGACAATGCGGCCCACTTTAATAAAAGGTTGGACATCCCTGATCTAGACTTTTCGAAGGTCGATGCAAAGTTTGCAAACTGTGCATATCAGCATTTCTTCACACCAAAAGACAATGTATATCGCTAAAACCAGCAAGTGTATCATGTGTACATTTATTACATCAATGAAACGCATTAAACCAAACCGAATCAAAAAATGTTGAAAATATACAGATTCTTTAAATCAAAAGCAGAAAAAAAATCGATTTTACTACCGGTAGGAAGAGAAGGCTTCATCAGTTAGACGATCGAAGATGTTAAATACAGCAAAAGTTTTGATTACGGATTTTAGCGTTCGCACTAAGTCGGTTAAAAAAACATATTAAGCGGTTTTGAGTGCTAAAATCATACGATGAACTATGCCATGGAAAGTATGGTGTGAGCTATACAGGTCGACACATGAAAATATTTAACTGCAAGGCATGTTTATTCCCACCTGTGTCTGGAAAGGTAATAACACCCAGTCACAGCATTGTTGATTTAAACGACTGTCACCAAGCAACACGAGCCTGCTAGGTGCTAGTCACAATTGTTCGTTGGGTTAGCGCGGAACTCGCACGACAGGGTAGTAGCGAAATGAGATTTCAGATATGTTCTCATCAGCCAAACACCTTCACATGAATACATATAGAAGACCGTTCATGCATAGAATGTAACAGTATGTTTATGGAGCACGGTTGTCGAGAGTCGATAGAAAACCAAGATATTTGTTGCTGAAAAGCCAATTTGCTTAGGTATAACATGTTGTTGAAGTGTTTGAATGCAAAGAGGAAAGCCTTTTTGCAAAAACGCCAATAAATCACGAGAGATTGTGAAGTGCGTTGCTTAGCAGGTCGCAGGAGAAATAACAGGAATGGGAAATAATATGTTACAGGAGATAGTTTTTATGTTCCGTAAAATTAGAAGGTTAATTATTAGAACACACATTGCACAACACTTCCAATGAAAACGCAAGAAAACAAAAACAATTGCGCTTAAGGGACATTTCTCTCGCACCTTCGGCCTTAACTGCGAGGATATGTCAGTACGGAAGGCAGGACGGCCTACCAAGTCGCAGACGGCAACAGATTCTCATATATATATGTCAAATTGATGACTTTAGCAAATTCATATAAATATGTAAGATATTACATCACGATTGAGCAAAGTTTGCTTATAATTTTTGGTATAAAAAGGCTCCGGTCTTGTCAGTTGTCACTGAGATCGTCCGCAACAGCCGCCCTGTGGATTACTACCGCCACCATTTTCAAGCTCAACACCACCTGGGGAACGATGAGGGGTAGGGCCTCCTGCGTCGTTTTTAGGCAATTTCTCAGCTATGAAATAGAATATATTAATATTACCAATACAGTAATAGTAACGCCAAAAGTAATATTGTTTATGCTGGGTTTCTTTCATATGCTATGGTTTGCAACTTACTCTTTGATGAACATCAAACCTGTCTGTTATTTTTGACATACAAATGCTTATCACTGTATCAAACAAATTCACAAATTTACTGCTATGGCCTGTTAAACATTTTACAAAAGTCGGTTAGAGATGTCCGTGTCAAAAGAAACTTAAATCAGTTAATTTAGTCCGAAGCTGATTCTCCACTTCTCAAATAATACATTTAACTGAGGAGTTAAGAATAAACAAAATGTTAAGCTCGCAATGTTTTTATTTGCAAACGTTTTGAGTAAAAATTTAAAATTAAAACGATAGCTAGCTTCTTGCCCCTTTTATCTATTCTTTGGATATTTAATTGATTTTTACCATACTTCTAAAAAGATTATTCCAAAGAATCCTTGGCACAAGCATCACAGATTCACGACCTTACAGAATTTCTAGTGGAGTAGGTTGCAGAATTTTGTTTTGCCAAAAAAACATTTTTTTGATAACACTTATGATAAACAAACTAATCTTATCCTTCAACTCTAAACTTTAATGAAGTTCAACACAACATGTAATAGGAAATTTGCCTGGAACAGACGGGTTTGTTCTAGTTAAAGTTCTGTCACCAGGAGATGACTACCGTCTGCAAAGTGCAACATTTTGCATTACCCAACATAAACACTTTCTTGTGACAAGAATCTGATTTACCTAAACGCCACAGTGATACTACAGTTTTATATTATCAAAGTTTAAGTGTACTGTACAGGCAAATACTGCGTAACTATTAAGAGGAGTAAGGTATGATGCAGTTTCAAATTTTAATGTTTTTCCACTGTTTGTTCATATGTTGCTGTTTTTAGTTTTAGGCAGGACCTCCTTTAAAGACTTACCAATAGCTAAAAATATATCGTTGACATGCATCGCTGTTTTTGCCGAAGTTTCCATAAAAAGTAAACCATTTTCATCTGAATATGCAGCTGCTTCCTGCAAACCGAATAAAAAGTTACTGCTTATTGCGAGAAAACCTTCCAGATGGGAGTAACTAAGTTAGCAAAAACAACAGTTAAAAACCTACATCATGGTCAACCATCCTCTTGTTTGATAAGTCCGATTTGTTTCCAGCAAGTGCAATGACGATATTTGGACTTGCTTGTCTCTGAAGTTCTTTCACCCAAGTTTTAGCTCGTGCAAATGTGTCCTGGATTTTTGAGAAAATATTTGTTGTATATACTATACATATCACAGTATATATAAAAATGTGTGTGCTAGTTTGCCATTCACAGTACGATTTTTAAATGAGAGTCTGCTGCTGTACGAGGAAATTTTCACCTAAGAAATTGACCGCTTTATATTAATTATGACAACAATGGAAGTTTGGCAATATAATTTGGTAAATCATTTCAAACCACAAGATACATTATGTCAAATAAAGACCAAAAATCTGATATTGCAAAGGCAGGTACCTACCTTATTCCCAAAGCTAGAATAACGTAACTTTGCTTTGCAATAAGAAAATTAACTAAACATTTTTGACATTTTCTTCAAATTCATTCAATACTAATGCCAAAACTAACAGAAATTCTCAATTTTTTTAAAAATTGGACAAATGTTAACTTTTGCAGATCCATGTAGAGATATTATTCAGACATAAATATAGTCATGTGTTCTCGTAAAAAAGATATGTAAATAATGTAAAGAAACAAACCAATGCCAGTTGTTCGGGTAAAATGAAGCTTTTAAAATAGTATATTAATGAATACTAATTCATAATAATCCATCCGTTGTCATTAATGGATGGATTATGATGAATTAGTATTCATTAGTTTAGTAAAGTACAATTTTAAAAGCAACTTAAAATGTGAGATGCCAAGTGGGGGAAAGTTACGACTATGAAGCAAATATATTGACAAACGAAACTCTAAACAACGTAACAGTTTAGGTTAGACGCATATCTTGTAATCTGTTCGAGGTAGTTTCATACTACGTGAAACCACAATAATGTATTAAGCAATCTCAGTTTTATTAATTACACACACTATTACATAATTCATTTCTCGTTGTCTGGTCAATTATTCATACAACGGCAGTTAATCAAAACTGTGTAACCAAATTAGAATAATCAACAACCAACTAAAACAATGATTAAGTAAAGACAATGCATCTGGGCATGGAGCATAGAATATTTCATGTTTCTAATATGGTATTCTCTCTTTGAAATCAAGGAAGTGTTGGCTAACCAAAGTAATGATTGAGAAATTTGAGGTATTTTCAATATTACTGTACCTACCTCTACATTACTTTAGCAAGCTGACATACAGTACTCATAAAACTATCATTACATTGAGAACTCATAGCCTAAAATTGATATAAGAATAGAACAAAATTGATAAGAACTGTTTGTTAGCTGTAGTTGAGGGAGTTACAAATACCTGGTTTGTAATGTCATAAACAACAATGGCTGCTTGTGCCCCTCTGTAATACATTGGAGCAAGGCTGTGATATCTTTCTTGCCCAGCTGTATCCCATATCTCAAATTTCACAGTTGTATCTTGAAGGCAGACTGTTTGCGTTAAGAAAGCAGCTGAAAAATAGATGTTTTGCATTAATAAATTTTCACATAACAGAACATCTTAGTCTAAGCTAGTTTTTGAGTAAGTGGAAAACTACCAGTGCCAGTTTGGATACACACTCTGGGCAATACAGTGTTGAAATTTCGGTCTCTCTAGGATTTCGCCTTTGATCATACTTTCCATAATGCAACTTAAAACTGCTGGTTAAACTTGTAGCATAATTAGTGGGTAAACAATCTTTATGAAACGTGTAATATGTACTATATATAATGATAATCTAATAAAGAAACAAGAAAACTCAAATAAAACTGTTTAGAGAATGAAGCACATATATATATAGTATCCTAAACAATACAAAAAAGTACCTGGAAGCCTAGGCCTATGTCCTATTCAGAATAACCTAGTACACTTCTAACTAAAATATCTACCAGTTTTACGGCCAGCAGTAGTTGCAATGTAATTTAATTCTTTATTTGTCTATATACCAGAAAGTTATATAAAAAGAACTAATCATTATAAATATTTTAATCAAGAAATGGCAATTGGTTGAGATCCAAAATGCCTTTTTACCAAGCTGACAAAATTTAGACTTTCTTAAACAACCCAAATGTAGCAAAATGCATGGAACAAAAATGTCCTACTGCAAAGACTTGTTAAACTCTTAAAGGTACCAATAAATTTTTTAGAATCCCTGAAGATCTTTAAAGAGTTAAAAATACCAGCAAGTCAAAAATTAAGCTTAGGTCATTCTGCTAGTGATAAAGCAAATGTCGTGGTTTTGATATTTCGTAATTAATAATTTGTTTCATAAGAAGCAGACTGCATTTAAAGGCATACTAAATGCACAGCAGCAGAGACTAAGCTTACAAGATTTAAATAGGAAGAAACAAAAAGGATAAAATTTTATTGCACAGATTATTCAGTTGCAACTACCAACATGCAATGCTAAATTGTGTACAACTGTAACCTTGACAGAAACTGCAACCCTTAAAAAAAGAAACCAACAAGTAAAAAACTCTTGAGTCTTGAATGGGAAACCTGAGATAGCCAATTCCTTTTAAGAAAATGCAAATTTTTGCTACAGCACCAATCAAAGATGCTTGATAACCAATGCCAGACATGTATCTATGGCCAGGGTCAATACTGTATGACAATAAACAGTCAATCAATCAATAAAATGATCACTTTGTCACAGCTGCAAGCAGGTGGCCATCTCACATGTTTAACAATACTATTGGCCTAGCACTGATCAAGAGTTAAACTTTTTTTCAGAGACATTTGCATCATTGGCCGAAAGTTCATAAAACTTGTAGTAGAATAGTTTGCTGGGACAACTCCAAGTGACAAAAACAGAAAAAATGCAGCTGTATGAAGAAAGCTGGTCAAAACTGAAAAAACAAGCTATTTTGTTCTAGTTTGGACATTTATTCAAATTAAATGTTAGCATCAAACAAAGGTTTAGACTAAGTGATTGCTGGTAATGTACATACTAGAGCCATTTTTATTTTGACCTAACGAAATTGCTTATTTGTAGAGGCCACAGTTCTTCCTCCAGTTACCCAAACATAATATTTTGTCGATGTCAGACCTAAACGTAATATTTTTTCGAAAAGTCAAGGTGTTTTATGGATTATAAAAAGTGCGTCGTGTTTTTTGGCGATAGATTTAGGTAGCTTGTGTTATTTTGTCCTTGTGAAAAGGGCACTTTGCCTCGATTTTCTCCGCATGATAAATTCTAATAAACGGCAAATTAAACAGGGAAGAAGTAATGTAACCCCCTTCACGTGGCTTTAAAGAAATCACTACAGAAAAGTGTTTCAACTTATTTATTGTAATACAGCATCATGTAATTTTTAACATTTTCAGGCTTGAAATTTCTGTCTTTTCTCAATAGCTTTTTCAGATAAAAGTTACTGCTGATCCAAGTGGGCAGTGTGACTTATTTCCTGCTTTTATGGGTTAATATGGTTTAATTGTGTCGCAGTTCCTGATTTACAATGCTTCCACGAGGATTTTTACAAAAATTACTCTCAAGAAACACAAAAACTTTGTCAAAAGCCATAATTTGACAAATTTTGACTTTATTGAAAATTTTGACTTTATTGTAAATTTTGACTTTATTTTGACCTATCAACTTTTTAGAAACAATCCCCTAGGTGCTGAAAACAACTTTATTCTTTGATTCGTGGTCAGACGAGGTCCTTAAACATTTTTGACTTTTGCGGGCCCTAATAATTACACACACACACATATATATGTATATTGTAAAAATTAGTTAAAAATGACATGTTATAAAAACTTCATGTAATAAATTTAATCTTTAAAAACATAAAAAGACTTGTACAATGCACCAATTCTAAAAGCAAAATTGGTGTTGTAGCTACACAATTTCCCAATTAAGACTTTGTTGATCCCCATAAAGTAAACATGGTTTACTCCCATCAAACTAGGACTAAAACACCTACAGCTAACAAAGAAGGCTACAAACTTTTTTATCAGTTTCTATTTGGCGATTTCTCTCACTGTTTCGTGACCTAGTGAAATGTATAGTGGTCTAATAAATCAAATTTATGTTTGAAAAAAGAGGACATATCTTTGTTGAAAAACTTATGACATACCAAAATATGTTTCATACACAAGTCTTCAATTTACATTTTGCCAAATAACTGTACTTACCTCCGATTGTGGATTCTTGATATTCATGAAATTGGCCTTTTACAAATCGTAATACCAAACTGCTTTTCCCCACAGCAGATTCACCAAGCAATACCAACTTAAATTGGCAGATTTTCCCTTGTGGTGACGCATTATTAGGTCTTTGAGGTGCTCGACTTGCCATGTCAAAAATTTTACAATAAAAAGATAATCAAACCTAATTTCAGGGTATATATATATACTGTATATATTATCTGAAAAAAAACTTGCAAGTAAACAATTGGCATAATCACCATCAGTATGATGTCAATCAACAAAAATGAACAAGGTTTGCTGTGGGTAGATATAGAGAAGATGCTACCCAAAGTGGTCAGTTTGGTAGGGGAAAGATTAGCGGTGTCATCAGATAAACTGATAGAGAATGTATATATGTATCACAATAGTTTCATACGCCAATCTTTAGAATCAGCATGGAATTTTGGCGAAACTTGAAACTTAGGCAAAAAATAACATGGAAATTATTTGTTTAATTGTTAAACAACAAGCACCATAGCACCATGATGCCAAGCAAGTTCCTAAAAAATACTTTATGCCAGCATTTGTCGTAAGCTAGTGGTTCTTAAACTCTTTTAGCCACCACCCAAATTTCAAGCATAAAAATTGGTGACCCATTTATCACAGATAATTATCTGTATAATACATAAAATAACTTTCTTTAACATTTCTAAAGTAAGTTGATCTTGCTCATAGTTTTCCACATTTCATCTAAACCACAAACAATCTAAAAATACAAAATTGCTATTGCTACCGTTTCCTTACTAATGATTATGAGTTTATGACATCTAGGCTATTAACAAAAGAAAGTAGGTGACACACACTACCACTTTTAATCTTAACATCATGTGTAAGAGTTGCAATCTATACACTAATTAATAATTATGTTACCTTATGTATTACATGGCAATGACTCACAAACATTGCTGAGTGAACGATTGATTGGGTCGCAACCTAGCAGTTAAAAGTACTGTAGAGTACACAGTAATTATATGTTACGTACTTATTGACAGCAAATTTTACAAAACATTATAAAAACTTCAAATTACTTTTGGATAAAAATTTTCTGCCAAAGACAAACTTCTTGTTTATTTGCACAGAAAGTTAACGTTCAGGAAATCAGGGAGTTAAGCTTTGGTTTGTGGGAACACTTAAAATTGGTGAAGCTCGTAACATCCCTAATATTAACGAGTGGCACCAAACCTGGGTAAGTCGAGCATAAATCATGGTCATGACATGACAAAATGATATTGTAGCATATAACATACCTTGGATGTAGAAAATAAACAAATACTATATTAAAAGCAGGTTTGCAATCCATGTTACTGTTTTGAACATGCATGTCTTTAAGAATAAAATTTAAACTTTTACATATCCCGATACGGCAAAAGCTTGCTAATTGTGAACAATCAAAGAATTGAATAAATAAAATTAATCGCTTGTTTATCCACATGTAGGCTCAAAACAAAAAACTGATCTTTTTTACCAAACGTTACATACTTACAAATACAGCTGAAAAAGGGGGTAAAATATGAGGTTCATATAAGTTGTCCTTGAATTGACTGCACATGCACTTGTACATAGTAGTACAGTCAAGTAGTAACTCAGGTTCGATCACAAAAAATATTGAACGCCAATAGTTAAACAAGCAATAGAACTCGGCATATTCCTTTAAAACAATCCAGGTTTCAGAACCAAATCTCAGAAGCAATAAACTACGCAGTAAAATCAGACTGAAAAGTTGTCAATTTTTGAAAAGAAATAAAGCAAGCTGAGACACAAATTTTCTTGTGACAGCAAGCACTCAAGCCTCAATTCCTTACTTATATATATATGTATATTATAAATTACTATCATTCAAAACAACCGATTAAACCTGTGGTTCTCAACCTTTTTTGGCTTACAGCACCCTGCAAACAACCAAAAGATTTGGCGGCACCCACAGTCAAACAAAAAGTTTCTCCATTAAAATACTTTTCGCAACCGTTTTCCTGGACTAGTGATTAGTGCGCAATAACTTGGGGTACCCCGGTTGAGAAACACTGGATTAAACCTTGTTGGTTTATCATAATTCAGCGTAAATGTATAAAATCTTGTGCATGTTAAAGAACTTCCTATGTGCATGCGTTACACTTTCCACCATGGTTGTAGATGTCTGTGTCTAAATTCTTATTGATGGTTGCTGTCATTCAGTTGTTTTCTTTATAAATACGGCAATATGACCAGGGCAGTTTTCTTTCTATCCCAAGAGGTTTACAGCAATTTATGAAATATCAGAATGTGGCAAAATGTAGAAAAATAAGAAATATTTAACTTCAACCTGTACATATCATGATTTGTTTTGCACTGAAATGGCAATATTTAGTAAAAATATTAACTTGTACAAAAATACTTTCAAATTTTTGCAAGTGCTCTTTTCCAAAGACTCACTGGAATTTACAACAACCTTAGCAATACGCCAAATTTATTCTAAGACAAGGCATTCATTACAAATATACGTATTTTTTTGAGGGAGGGGCCTCTTTCACTTTTACTCTCCAGAATGAAGACCTGAAGACACAAGAAGCCACAATTTTTGGTGTGACGGTATGCATTAAAGCGTCAATTCTTTCTTTATTTATTACAAATCGGCGTAAAAATGAAAAAGTTTAGCGTACAGGTGCCACACTTTCCAATAAGGACAAGAAGTTATAATAACAATAATAATGTAATAATACATTATAATTTTACATAATTACATTACAGTTACATAATAATTTTTTAATACTTGATCCTGGCTGCCTGACAGTGAAATGTAGAAATATAGCAGACCTTTGTTTTTAACTTTCTAAAGATTAACGACTTCTGAAAATATTCTAAGCATTGTTTATAAATACTATAAAGAGTTGACTATTTCATCGAAAGTAGGTCACGCAGCCCACAGTTAAAGGTAGGCAGTTAGGTTAGCACAATTGGTGTGTAAAAAGTTCATTTTACTTATTTATGGTTTAATCTAAATTTGATTTAGACCTAGACTGAAAGGAAGATTCAGTTTAGCTTTTGAAAATGCGTTATAACATTTATGTTAGGTTAACAAAAATACTGAAATACTATTAAAAAAGCTATCAACACACAATTTTTATGGTGTAATCGTGGCCCAGCCTTTACTAGGCTATACCAATCATTCTGATAGTTTGAAAATCATTGTACAGGCTGCCAGCCCTAAACTACACAGTAGGCCTAGTTCATCACTTTTTCGAATTAATTCTTCTGTAAATTAATTATGTCTCTCCTAAGATAAATATTCTGATTAAAAAGTGTTACTATCTGTTTATCTATAAGCCTAAAGATGTTAGGCTACCGGTACTTCACATGAATATTTCAGGTTTAGTATACAAGTACACAACCACAGGATACCTTTGTATAATAGACAAAAGCTACTCAAATTGTGACGTCATCTGATTGTACTAGACCCTTAGTCTACATGTTAGGTTTATGGGCAAAGCCTATCAGCTAGGCTAAATCTGCCTATGGACTAAAGCTAGGCTAACACTTTCTGTCTGCTTGTATGCATGTCTTATGTCTGTATGCGCCAGGAACAGGTGTAAATTACTACAAACTTCAAAGCAACAAAAAAAGACTAATGTTAACACGACTTCCTTCACTCTTTCAGTCTTTACAACTGTAGAAAAGTTTGCTTTTGTGGCTTTGTAAAATAAAGCATTTTTTCAAAAATAGGCTGGCTTCTAAGGTTACTTATTAAAATACGCCTACAATTCTCTTACATGCTTGTACAAAGAAAATGGCGAAATACAGAGACAAAAAAACGCTGAGTCGTAGTGGATGATGGCCAGCAGCCTATAGTAGGCGTTAAAAATCAGCACATCGTTCTCTTTCCCCTGACCAAGGACAGTAAAATCCTATTTGCCAGTACTCGTTCAAGTGAGATAAAGGAAAGATGTGATGTGTAACCACAATGGCTGTCACGTGATTTTCAGCATTTTTGTAGCTACGCTTTTTGTGCTGTTGGCCTACACAGTTGTTGAAAAAACAACTTTACCAAAACAGTTAATGAGTCATATTTTCATCGTGGTAAATTAATCTAGATTAATGACCCATAAATCTATTATATGCCTTCTATAGGTTATTGTCATTTTGTAATATTAATAAACTGGTAGGCCTATATATGACCAGGTTTGTAAAAAATCATAACGTTTCGTTATTTCTTTTATCGAACGAAACTTTTAATATCGTAAACATTTAAATTTTGTTCTTAACAAATCAGTTTTAAAAATTAAGTTAACTTATTCGAACTTTCTGTAAATTTAGGGACTTTTGAAGGCACTTTGAGACTGATAAAACCCAACAAAATCGATGCCTTAATCCGACCAATGGGATTATTTCATACTGTATTTCATTTTACTTTTATTTGAAAAAATGTGCAAAATGAGAGGAAATAGATTGCAGTGATATGGATTATTTCAAGACAATATCCAATCCGTGATGTCTTTGAAACTGGAGTCACCCCATATTACATGGCGTGAAATTTCCCCATAAGTTGTATTAAGAACTGCAAGTTCCTTCAGTGTTCGTTCGTGTCTTCCATCAAAAACAGGCATAAATCTGACAAAGTACATTATAAAACTGTTATTAATGAAATTTCAATAAAATATTTTTCATTGAATTTATTGTAGGTCTAGCTGGCGTCGTTGGTCCAAGGCTAGGCCAACAAAAACAAAAATAGGCTAGCTTAAATACCTATTCAAGTTGTGCATCAACGCCTACCTGGAATATAAATGAATTGTATAACTTTTTCTCCAGTCCCAAAGCTCACGATAAATATATGCGACTTCTTCCCAGTTTGGCCTGAGCATCTTTTCCTTTACTACATATATTGTCGTTGGAAATAAATGCCACATTGACCACGGCACAAAGCAGGAACTGTCGCTCCAACGCGACCCATTAAAATTGTTATATTCCTGAAACCATCGTCGGAGAAACCAGGACTTTTTATTTGCCATGATGATACTATTTGCTAGTGCATCGTAATTTTCTTCTCCAAGTACCATTTCTTTGTCCCGGAGAGAATCTAAAGATTTTAGGACGACTACATCATCATCCATGTAAATTCCTCCAACTTCAAGCAATATGTGTATTCTTGCAACATCTGACTGATGCTCGACGCGCTACAGAAATAAAAATAAGTTGTAAGAATTTATAAATATTGCTAAATAATTCATGAGATTAAGAACTAAAAAGGCACGACGAAATGTGAAGTTGGAAGGAGTTTCTTGAAGAAGATAATTTTCTTTCCAAACGTGAATAAACTGGTAGGTATCCCATTTTAGAAACATAACATCCATTAACACCAACACCATTTTTTATCAGTCTTCCAATTTGCATCGAAATAGTAACTTTATTTGCGGTGAGGCATTTCCGAATATTGACTACGGATTTGAAGGAAGTATTTAGGAGGCCGATAAGTTACGTCGCCATGCAGCAATTTAGCTGATTGTTGATTTATTCAGTTGTAAGCATCATTTCCTTATTTGCCGAATCGATACCGATTCACGGCAATAACTTTTCGGCACAATTTGGTAGGCTACCATTGTAAACCGACAAGCATGAGCCTAATTATAAAGGTCTACTATAATCTATGGGCTATCGAAATAGGTCTACTTTCCAAAACCAAGAAGCTTTTAAACCCTATTTTATTCAGCCTAAGCTGAGCTTACAGTTAAAAGTAACAAGACTGAACTTACTGTAACTTGTTGTCCCCACACACTCATTGGGGGAGTTCTTTTTACGATTTTAAGTTTTTCTGCGGCTTCTTCTACAAAAGCTGCCCAATAGGTTCCATTCGGAACACAGTTGGTATGGAACAAAATTAACGACGGCTTTTGATAACGCAATGCGCTGAGCATGCTATAGACAAAATTTGGTCACTTTTACATGAATCAAATTCCTAATTTATCAAAACTCTGAAAGCATTTAGTCGTAAATGTCTTCATTTTTATTGAGATTTGATTAACAATATGCCAAAATTGGGATATGATAATATGCTTACCTGATATAGTGATGTATGAGATATCTGTGGCAGTTGAACCATATAAAATGCACAATATTCGGTATCATATATTCAAAAACATTGCTTAGTATTCTTTGCACTTCTGGTATCTATATTGTAAAAAAAAAAAATTTTGTAAAAGACCAATAATTTTCCTAGTTTTAAGCTTTCTCTTTGGTTTATTCGAAAATGTTTAAATGAATTACGAAAAAAGAAGAGTGTTTCAAACCAAAGATGACCTTCATTATATCAGTGTCTCCGGCTCTTATTCGCTTAGCTTTCTCCTTACGGAGCTCTTCATCGATCTTTACGTTATTGATGCTCCTGCTAGCGTCCTTTATCATTATGAGTGGATTTGGTCTGAGTATGCTATCCTGCAAGACAATATCGCAGTCTTTTAGACTATTAACTTAGTGTAAAAACTAGGCTTCCAACAAAATTGACGGCCATCTCCGTAGAGCTATAGTTTATCTTCTGATAAAAATATGAAACAGATATTTCCCTTTTTTAAAATTTTTGTAAATGAACTTATAAATTAAAGTAGGTTAATTACAGCGAAAAATGGAAAATGTGACGAAAAAGAATATTAAACAAACAGACAAACGCATAAGTTAATGGTAATCGACAAAGTTTCAAGAATTGGTTTCTACCGGATATGATTGCAGAGTAGGTTTTGTGTTATTTTTCATGAAGGGATTAGCATAATCTTCTACAAACTCCCTCGCTCGGAATCTTTTGTATTCATTGACAAACATACAGCTCTCCGTTCCGTTAAGAAACCGGACACACACTTGAATGTTGTTGTCGTTAGTAGGTGATTTTGTTGCTCCGTGTTTCTGCTCCTCCAACATCTTCATGAAGTCTATCTCACTCATCTTCTTGGTGTTGTCCTTGGTGAGTCGATCTTTGTCTTCTCTCAACATAATTTGCGGCAATCCCGCATCGTCAAAAGAATCCACTTGTACTTCCTGGCCATATATACTATCGAAAAGTTTCTTTGAACTTACGATTGCTTTGTTCTTGTTAGCTTTCTGTAGCAATCCATTGACGGTACGGTAGTCATTTGAAAATAAAGCAACGTTTTTTTTCTCGTAAATATTTTTTGCAACGCGTCCATTATCTTTGAAGGAAATAAACGTTGTCCGTATAATAAATACGACAAGTAATGCAGTAATGAACTTCAAGAATAGTCGAGTTTTTCGTATGCATCGTGCAACATGCATTTTATTGGCTGTAGTTTTACTTCAGTAAATAAAGAAATTTGAAATCAGACACAAGTCTTTGACACTGAATGACTCCTTTCCAAGTTATTATTCAACTCTCTCCCGCATATGGCCAACACTGTAATCTACATGAAACTTCAAATGAGATAGGCTTAGACCAGTGCGAAAATAACTAGTCAAATTTTTTTGTTAAAACGTAATTCAGAAGCCCATAAACCTATACATTTTAGACATATGCTGAAATATTCCAAAAATTTACCATCTAATTCGCACTTGCTTCACTTACTCTGCAAAACTTTTAGGCAACTGACAGTTAGTCGCCAGCTTCATATCGACAACTGCAATATGTTTCACAATTCTTCATGAAAACTTAAGAAACTTTTTGCATCTTTGTAGTAACAAGTTGTTCAGAGACTTGCCTGGTTGACAGTAAAAAACGTGCCTGTCGCGGACTAGGTATAGCCCGAGGGCAGTTTTTCTCAAATACCGGCTCTAAAAAAATATCTTCTATTGTCCAATCCTTACACCTAATTTTAATCTCTATAAACAGTTGTTTTATTGAAAATAATCCATCACAGTCTAGGGACTGTTTGATTATATTGTTCTTCTGATCTTATGCAATATAATTATTAGCGTATTTTTTTTCTATTTTTCCTGAAGTGCACACGATGAACGGCTATTTCAATATCACGCACAAATCTTTCTAAATGATGAAACTGCACCACCACTAATTTAAGATTATAACAACAGCATCGGATAAATGAAACACAGCTTTACTTATTTCATATTTCTGCACAGTATTTTTGAAATCGACACTGCTATTTTGCATATGGAATGGTAGCCCTGCCAGGCCAATTAAGGATGGCAAGATAAATTCATAGGACGCCAAAAGTGAAAGCTTTAAAAAAGCCTGTAATGTACGGCCTGTCTTTGCTGACAACCTCACATATCTGCGCCATCAAAACCGTATTGTTTTGTGCAATGAGCACCCGCGTTTTGTATCAGAAAAAACAGAACATTGAAAAGCCCAATTCTGTTGCAGACTATTCATTTACCCATGATGCGTACCCGATAAAAAAATAATAAAGAAAAACCGCGGTATAGACGAAACCCTGCGGTATCACAACCATCTTTACCTGCTGTTTTTAGTAATTTAAAGTGTACGTTATATAACTTCAATTGTAAAGCCTACAACAAAACAAGACATAAAGTCATGTAATATCAATGGTTTAATTTAAGCGAAGTTTTACACGGTATCAAATAAGCTTAAATAGTGGATAAGTCTGAAATCTAGAAATGACGAACTAATAATAAGAATAAACGATTAAGGCAGCATGGGCAACGTTAGATCTTCGTATTCCGGCTAAAGCAAATTATTTGAAAAGCAGGGAAAGACAAACGTATAATTTTTGCTGAAAAGACAAGTGTTATTAATATGGATAAAATGTTGTGACAAATATCAAGGGAAGCTTAATTAACAGGCTGCTTCTTGGCTTTAATGTCGATTACGCTAGAGATCACAAAACACACACAAAATACATCAAAGGTGAAAAACAGGAAATTTTAATAATAGGAAACTGCTAACACGCTCAATATAGATTGCACAATGATCAAGAACAACAATTAAAACAACAAGTGGGCGAGGGCCAAATTTTTAAAGCCTTTTAGTGGAACTGGTTGATTGCTACAGTAAAACATCATCTTAATAGTTCAAATAGTTTGATAATGAGAGCAACTTAAACTGAAGTGTTCTCTGTGATGTAGATTCAAAATCACTTTCACACGGTCCCTGTCACTCCTCGACCGGGGGTGGGGCCTGGGGCATGTTTTTGGGAGGGGCAGCAGTCAGATATCCAGCAACGGTAGGTCCACCTGTGCAAAAAACAGTTGTTGAAATAAACAAAATACACAAATGGAGCAAAGTACTTCAAAAATAAACCGCCCAATGCTCAAGCATGAGTAGTATGAGTCAAGTAGCAATGGACCTAAAATCCATATATTGTTGAACAGTTAAAAATGAAAAGCGTTTTTTGCATCAATAACAAAATAATATCATCACCAGCTCAAATGGCCCAAGAACACGAAGTCATTACGTCAATAAAATAAGTTCATTTTCTATATTCAACGCAATACGCTATTAGCTTTATTCCAATGTTTATGGATGATAAATTGGTGCGTGTGATGATCTTATTCTTTTTTGTTGAAAGGCCCACCTGTGAGATAGCCGGCCACTGGTGCGTCTGATATGAACAAATCGTGCATTTGATCCTTGTATGCTGCCCACACAGAAGAACCTTCCAACTCCTTCTGGATCTGTACGAAATGGAATTTTAAGAAATAACAAAGGTGCTGTGTGTTGTACATCAGGTACATGCGCGAATGAAAACTTATAAGCACTTTAGTTCATAAACATATTCTTTGCTTTTCATTTCAGAAATGAAGTTATCTTTTTGTCAATGTTGAAAACAAGGAAAGCAATGGCAATAAAGTTCTAAATAAATTTAAAGTTTTCCTAATTTGACGCAAATTTAAACAACAGCATTACAACAAACACAGTCGCCACTTAACGTACTCGTTCACCAAACTCCATGCTTCTCATCATGGCTTTGAGCGATTTCACGATCTGAGCTTTTACAGATTGAACGTTCTTGACACCACGCAGAGAAGAGCCTTCCAGGAGGTGGAGAAGATAAGGGATCAATCCTGTTTTCATCACCTGGAAATTAATTATAAAGATGAAGCACCTTGGCTTCGGAGAGACAACGTCAATGAAGTTGACGTGAGAAGTCGTTTTATTTTGAATTACCTGGGACATTAACTGGGGGCTTTGGTCTTTAGCAAACATGTGATGTAGTGCTTCACATGCTCTATCTGCCTGGTCTGGTCTCGACTTCATTGCATTCATCAAAGGTTTAATGCAGTCTGTACTTGCAAATGCGTGGACACATGACTGACGAAATAGAAAAATACATAAGTGACATTTACTTTATTTTCTGGAAAAATCTACTAATAGATTCGCCTACTCAATATATTTTAAGTTTTGAAAACTATATGCAAAGTGGTGAAAACTAGAAAATTATTGATTTGCAACTCACCTCACAATTAGAAATAACATGGATGACTGATATGCAGGACTTATGCACAGCGTCATTCTTTCCCATCATGCTTTTGAACAAGATAGGGAGATGGCCAAGTGCGGGAATGTGCTCTGCCAGCGCAGGTTGTGTTGTAAACAAACAACAGGCCGCCTGCGTCACTGTTTCCAGTTTCTCACCCTGTTTATTTGATAGAGCACTGTAAGGTTAAATCAGCTGGTGGCTTACACTAACCTAGCACTAAATTAACGTCTAGTCTTACTGCTTTTCATAGACTGCGATGGTCGATAGTGGTTAAAGGTCTGCGATACTTACCGGCGGATTGGAAGAGGCAACCAACTCCGATAAGGCGTTCATTATTTCAACAGTAAACTCACGTGGATTGCGTAAGACCCAACCGGGTTGGGCAATGAATAGCCGGAGATAAACGCCACCAACCTTAAAAAGTGACAACTGTTAGTGCAACTAAATGGAGTATATAATGACGCTTCTAGCTGTGATATGTTTCTTAACTGACCATGATCTCATTGCTATCATCCACATCAAATACCGACACAAAGTTGGGGGGAAAGTTCCATGATAATTCAGGATTCACCGCTTGCTGCTTAAACAAACTAACAAAACAAGAAACATCGACATCACATTGCTCTACCAAACTTAAAGGGCTGCAATAAATGGCTGCAATAATTGACAATGACCTAGAGACTTACTCTCTTGTAATTTTCTTCACCGACATGGAAACTTTTTTACGTGATTCGTCATTCCAAATAAGTTCCGGATTTTCATGAGTTCCCTCGAACATATGAACTGATGCTTCTGGCGAGTCTCTCATCGCATCCATGAAGATTGTCGGCAAAAATTTGCTCAAAAAGATGCGAACCTGAAACAAAATGGTTCAAAAATGTTATATAATACTGTTCCCAAAGCCAAGAGTTTTCCATTTTCTTTCCAGGACTAATTCAAACAAAATACAAAAAATTGAAGCAGTCCATAAATACCTTTGGACCATTGAGTTTATCTGATGCAAGCTTGGCAAAGAGCTCTGCAGTCTGCTGTCTGACTTCAGGGTTTGGTGAGTTACAGAATAGATTGAGCATATATAACAAACCACCTAAAATAAAGCAATACTGAAAGCACTTCAAAAGGCATAAGAACGCATGTACATTGTAAGTTGCACAAACAACCTTGACGGTTGACAATGAAAATTATTTAAATGATAAATTTCAAACTTTGAGATTTTAAACACCTTGCTGTAACATTTCTTTTACTATCTTGGGGTTTGAAGCCAAAGCATGCAAAACTTCAAGCACAGTTGGACAGCCAGCAGGAAGAGATTCGAGAGTCAACAGCAGAAGTGTCACGACACGAGAGTCGGCGATATTCTCAACGCACATCTTGTTGCTTGTTACGCTGGACAGCACCTGAAGATGGCATGTTCATAATTTTTTGTTTTTGCGTTTCAATATCATACTTTAAATCAATTATAATTACAATATTTAAAAACCAGATTTTTCATGCTAGACAGATAACTGCTGTATGTGCTGCATAAATTTTCCAACCTCTAGAGCCATAAGCTGCATTTCTGATGCATTTTCCACACGAAGCAAAGAAAAAATAAGTTTGAAGTGCCCAATGCATACAGTGGCAGTTTCTGCAGAAACAATGGCAATGTTATTTAGTGGACCTTGCATATGAAATACAACAGCCTTAGATCAGTAATTCACAATCAACTTCACATCATAACAGTCAACTCGTTTGAATTGATCAACTAGTGTGTAGTTTTGTACTTAACAAATAATATCTATACTGTTCCATAGATAGGAACATTATACCAAATAAAAACGAGACTTCATTGAAAAAAAATACAGAAGTTAGATTACCTGAGTGGTTCTTCATAACATTTGAAAGGGCCTTCAAAGCTGCAAGACAATTCTTTGTATTTTCATGAGACATTATTGGCACTGAGTTCTTCTGTGAGTTATGATTATTCTGTTGGTTACCAATAGCAATACAGCTAAATATGTACTTTTAGTAGCAAGAAAATTGTCCAATTTCAGTGAAAAGAACAAATCGCAAATTTATTAGCAGCAAGATGTGAAGAAGATACGTTATTAAATAAAACAGATTATGATGAAAAGTAAACATTAATAAGAAAAATATTAATGAGATAAAATAGTAATTAGTGGTATGGCACAAATTTAGTTATCGATCCAACAAACCAATCAAGTGCAGATTGATGATCAGTTGCAGATGTCATGAAAAACAAATCAAAGAAGAAAACTCAGGTTACCGGCAAATGCACTAGACGATTTTAATAGAAACATCATTGCATTGAAAAAATTGGTATTTCAAAGCTAATCTTTTTAAAACTGTTAAATTTTAAAAATCAAATAAATCCTAAGCGAATGGTTTATTAGTTATGCATCCTTTTGAGTGTCAAGAAATTAAGAACTTCCAAAAGACAATCATCAAAATTCATGAAACCATTGAATTATTTTCATGACTGCAAAACATACAGCACTGCAGAAAAAATATTGTGAGGAGCGATGTCTGCGTTAAAAGTTTTCAAGTGAATTAAAATACCATTCTGGACTCATATTTTAAATTTCAAAGTAACCATGAAAAGATTGCAATAGACCAACGTCTTGATCTTAAACTTTTCAATCAAAGAATCAATACAAATCAATTTAAGCTTAGGTAGTGTGAGTCATTCGGGCACATCAACCCATTTTTGCATTGGTATGAACTAGGATGGTATTTTCTGAAGATTTTTGATGATTTTTAATTTTATCAGGCTGATTTTAGCTTAAGAAAAATACCAAATACCAAAAAATTGAAATGCTGCCAGATTTGAAAACTTACAATTTTAAAATTGTGTTTTGCATAGTCTTGCACTCTGCAGTCATCATAAATTAAAAATCTTAGCATGAGTAAATTACATCATTTTCAGACTTACCTCGGCCTGTGAGCCAAGAAAATCGATTAACTTTTGGGCAAAAAATCGTGGATCCTGTTAAACATGTAAGTTTAAGTTAAAGTAGCATTGGAAGCATTCAACATCGCAAAACATTTTAGAAAACAATATCTGTGGGGATTAGTGTATTTTCATAATTCCATTGTAATTAATTTGATAAAAAATAAACAAAGGCTCACCTCGACAGGAAACGTTGGTTGTTCATTGTAAATTCTTACAAATATATCACCAACAATGAGTTCTTTGCTGTGAAGACTAAACACAAACTCTGCTCCATACGAAGGATCACACACTCCCTGATGAATGAAAGACGTATATCATATTTAAGAAACTTAACAAGGACAGTAATTCCAAAAATAGCACGAGAAAAGCAACTTATGATTACTGCTATGGAACCCCGGTTGACAATAAGCATTAGTATCATTAGTCAATACACGGTGAACAGGAAAGTAATTTTTTAATAGATATACAATGCTCGATATAAGTTTGTTATGTTACTGAAATAGGACATAATATGTATGACATGTGATGACGACTATTATACATGATTATAACACTTACCGTCCTGACATGCTTTTGTTGTTGATCTTTTAAATAACTGGTCAACTCAAATCGAGTGCTGTTATCCCACATCAAATAGGGGTTCTCCGTGTTGCTGTTGAGAATCTTCAAAACCTGAGTGACAAACCATGAGCAGAAACACGTAATTAACACAAGTTAAAATAAAATTCTACAACCTTGGGTCCAACAGCACCAAGTTATTTAGCTCTCATGTGAAGAAACTGGAGAGCTTACCTCGTCATACTTCCCGAGTGTAAGCTGCTTTGTCAGGTAGGGAGTGATGAGTGCGCAGACAGATTTATGAACTAGGAGGTTGGTGCTGTCAGGAGCCATGTAACCGCCGAGGTATGCGAGTGCATTGATGCTGAGTCGAGCTAAACGATTTGCTACTTCCTGTGAAAGAAATAACATTGCAAAAAATTCTGTAAAGAGTTCAGCAAAAAACTTGCACTAATATTTCATTAAATGATCGGTGAATTTCTTTGATTAAACTATTAATACTTGTGCATTACTTAACAATAGTCAATCATTAAGTGTAATTACTTTTTAACAAGAAATACCTGTTGGTTGGATTTTTCATTCTTCTGTACTCCTCCCTCCTCTAGAGTGAAGTCATAATTAAAAAGGAAGAGCAAAAGATGCCAGAGCACTCCAGCTTTGAAGAGTTGTGTTTGAAGCGCGATATCAATCGCGAATGCGCTAACGCACTCAGTGGCAACAATACATAAACGTGGCAGATTCTAATTTGAATAATTTGACATAATTATCTATTTTAACAGTGATCTCTAATACAACAATCATTCTATGGTTACGACTAATAACAATGCGAAGGGTAGTTAACAATAAATATAAATAAAACTTGAAAGTGAAATAATAATAGTAATATGATATAGAATAACAATAATATACTCGTAAAATACCAGACAAAGTTAGGATTTTGAGAGATAACGTTTTAGTTAGAAACCTTATAAAAGAGCATGCGGCAAAGATCCTGGATGATTGTGGCATCATTCATAAACTTCTCTCGGCATTCTTCAAACTGAGCAGAAACAGCATAGCATCGACATATGTTTGCACATACTCGGACAGCGAGGTCACCTGGTTTTGAAGATTGAGTCAACATCGATACACATCTTGATAAAGAGGATTGAAGGATCTACAAAAACATCTACGATGTCAGGAGTAAGTTTTATCTACATCATACAGTGCTTGTCATTAGCTATTAGTCATAACCTATTCGTAAACGTTTTTTTTTCTGTGTCAGTGTGTCACGGTCAACCATTTACTAACTTCAATTCCACTCTCCCTCCGCAGTTCTTCAGCATTAAGTGCAGAGCAGTTGACAGTGTGGTATGCGAGTTCTACTGCCTCAGCAAGCAGAGGTTCCTCTTTGCTGAAGAGTTGATCGTCATCTTTTTCCATGACGATAGTCTTAATAAGGGCAGGATATCCAGCATATTTGTATGGGCTGAGCTCTGCATTAATGTTGTAATTAATGATAAAGTAATTAGTTATATTCATGAAATGTAAATAAGGCGTCAAGAGTAAACTAATTTTCTAACTATTTTTAATAACTACCACTAAAAGTTTAGCACTAGCTAAAAAAATTCATGATCTAATATGACATTTGATTTAACTAAAAACATTCTGGATCATCAAAATTAAAATAGAGCTTAAAAGAAAACAAGATAATTCAATTGTATAGATAATAATGGTTATACCTTCCTTGTATCTTCTAAACAAGATGCTTTGCGCTTTAAGAACAAGGAGTACATTTCGTGGGTCAGGGCCATCAATAACTCTTTTCTTCTTTGAACAGAGAAACTCGTATGCCTTGTTCACTGCTTCAAATATTTCCTACATGGAAGATATAGAGATGCAACTTCAAGCAGCTTATCCCTTTTGCACATTAATTTCACACTTAAATTGAGTGTCGTTCCATATAGATTAATTCCTTATATTTTTATGACGTGCAACTAAATTACTCGGCCTTCTGGGTTCTTGTCTGGATGGTACTTCTGGGCCATCCTGAAGTAAGCCTTTCTGATTTGACTTTCATGGAATCTATAACAAGTTCAAGAAATGTTTGAATTGTCAAGTTAAAATACTTTGCCCCATGGTAGTAATGAAGATTCACAGTGCGTAATAGTGCGCTTCCTTGATTATGCTTACGGGGCTTTATCTCTGGGCATTCTCAGGACATCATATGCTTCATTATACGACATCTTTGGAGCTTTCTTTTCCACTTCCTTCTTCCAAGTTGCCAAAATGTCTTTCAAAAATTCAACCTGAAAATATAAAAAAATAGATTTTCATCTCTAAAGGAGTGAAACAGAAAAGACTTGCTGAAATAGTTTGACAACGTAGCAGAAAAAAACCATTTGTATACATACAATAAGTACAACATGCAACACGTATCTGATGAATTTTTACACAATGTTGTGCGGGTAAGCCCAAATAACTGGGCAATAAGCTTACAGGCTTTTTAATTGGCCACTCTGGGAACTTAGTTTCATCACAAAGATGCCTTAGATAGTAGATGTTGCAGAATAATTCATCCTCCAACTGCGGGAATGATATGGCTGGGATAGGAACATACTGATACAGAGCACGGATGTTGCTCATCAAACGAGGAGAAAAATCAGCGATGTGAGCAGCGATTTTCTCAATCATGTACCTCCTGTAAGTTAGCATGTGAGTGATGTTGAATGTTACAACGAATACCATAGACCAACACTTTGGTTATGCCATAGTCGACTAGTAGTGATATGTTACTGCTATCTATGACGATTATAGATCAAGCCAAGTCAACTACGGCTTTTGAAGCATAGGCCAAACTGCTAAAATACCTGACACCAAAGTCACGCTCATCAATACAACTGTCAGTTACGATTAGAAACACAAATTTTTTTTATCCAGTTATCAAATCTGCAGGCAGTGCAATGGGTGTTATGCTACCTTTAATACTAACCTCATTTCGCTGTTCCATATTGCCTCAGGGGTGTCAAACTCTCCAAGGAAAGTTTCAGAAAACTTCTCAGACCCGTAATTTTCAAGATAATGGATCATTGCCTCTGGCAGGATTGAGCCGAGGATACTTTGCGCCAACATGTCAGATGTTTGCTGCATCATATGACGGTTGGTAAAACGACAAAGTATTCTATAAGTATGTTGTAATGTTGTTGTCTCATACCTGTTCAGATCTGAATGCTTGCTTCAAGTGCAAGTACTGCAAGAACTTGACGATGGGAAGGACGTTAGAGCCGGTGTACATGAGGATGAAGAAGAAAACACCTTGAAAAGAAAAAAAATGGAATGTTACATATCGACCTCCATCCATCCATCAAGTACCAAAGGTCAAAATACCAGTGTATAGCCACGTGACAAATATTATGATAAAACACTTCATTGAATTTATCGGATTACAAACCTGTCAAATAAACTCGAGACAGTGTTGGGTTATCCTCCATAACATGAAGTGCAAGTGTTGCAACTTTCTCAACAAGAATTGGGTCAAAAGTCAAGAGGAGCTATAACACAAGGTCATAGATGATACAGGTGGTCGTTTGAAGTACATCCAACATACTCCTACCCTTTTTTACTCACCTGCACACAGTGTGGGAAACAAATGGCTTCACCTAACAAACGTCTAATTCTTGGAAGAGGCCTTATCACAGCGTTATTCTCATCTCTGCAAATGACATTGTCAATTATTTCATTCACAAAAGAGGGTACATGCTGTTTCAGACATCATATTCTACTAACTTGCTGGGGTACATGCGACAAATTGAGATTAAAATATTCAAAATGGTAATGGACAAATCAGTTTCATTCATCACAGCTTGACCAGATGCCATGAGTGTCCACTTCAACTGAGTGACCAGATGCAGTGGACGCCAGCCATCCATTCCTTGTGCCCAGCACCGGCTCTTTGCAGTTAGGGTTCCGTCTTCCCAAAAGTCCTTCATCTGTGAAAGCACAAATTCAACATAAATTTAGTAAGGTGGTAAATAGGCAAAAGAGTTGGCCGACTTATGACTGATAGATGGTCATTTCTTAGTACACCTGATGAAGCAAGTTTATGCTTGCAAAAGCTTGTGTAGAGAGATTAAAACTAGAAATTAACTCTAGAGTGTCATACTGCAATCCTATATCTTGCTTTTTTATTATATCACATACCTTCTTACTAATACTAGCACTACATATTAACTCATCAGCTTTAATTCGCTTATGACAATAAAGAAAAGGCAAATTCATGTTATTTCTAAACTAAAACACCCTAAAAAATTGTAACCAAACCTCTTGAAAGCTGTACGGGCCGAGTCTTTCTCTCTCCTTGTTTCCAAAATACCATTCTTTTTCACTAGCTCCAGCCATCATCTCAGGTGTTGCTTCGATGACGTTACGCTGCGTTGGAACGTGGGCTCTAGTGACATGCAAATGTGCTAAGCTCATCAGATCCACAAGGATTTTAATTCCGTTGGCATCAATAATTTCCTTTGCATTTTGCTGGAAGTAGTTGCAACGACAGTGTTGTAAATATTCAAAATCCACAGAAAAGTGTTCAAATATTCATAAAACCATTTGTCAGTGGTGTTGTACAATGAAAGACAGTAATTGACAAAAAATGAAACTACCTTGTGCTTTATCAATTTCTCTACGAAGAGCACAAGCCTGTCACGTTCCATGCGATCTGCACACTGTTAAAGATAGCGGCTTTCTATTAGTGTATGAATGGCGAATGCAGAAAATGTTTTAATACCAAACAAATTATAGAATAAAAGATTTAGATGTATTTAATAACTAATAGATACCCTCTCAAGCATTCCCATCATGTATTTGGTATCATGAAATGGCCCAATATCTTCCCAGTATTTTCCATAGACAATAGCCATGGCTTGCAAGCACATGCACTTCATTGCACTTTTTGCAGTGAGTAGAAAACGGTGATAGAGATCATTGTAAAATTCATATCTACGATATCAATGCCATTCTGTCAGTTCAATTTTCTATAAAAAGCAGTTTAACCTGACAAAACTTACGATCTTTTTATAATAAGGCTATCTTCGAATTCTTCTTCCAGTAAGAGACGTAAGTAATAATCTCCAATCTTAATCTCATCTGACAAGCATTCATACAGCATCTAACAAACGACGAAATTTGCTCATTTACCATAGAAGCAGAATGTGATGTAATTCACTTGTAACAAATTCCCATTCTTCCTAACTGAATGGGAGCTTGTTAAGTTTCATGACACAAATGCACCGATGCAAAATATAATGACTACCGATATCTATATCAAACTACAACATATTGGTCGCATCTCTGAGCATAAGATTTTCAAACTAGTTTCCACCTCAAACTCTGTATAGTTCCAAGATATTTCAGTTTTCAATCCAAGCTCCTTGTCAATCTGGAAAGCTCTCATTTCGTTTTCTAGAGCATCGCGAAGTTCTTCTCTTGTCTGTGACATCAATGCAAACATTTAACATGACTAATAACATCTATCAATCATATAAAGACACGAAAAATGCATGAAGATGAAATAATTATAAATTATGATAATCAATTTACTTACCTTGTGGTTCCATATTAAGTTTGGCTTAGCATGATCAAGACTGAATCTGAAATTATCAAAAATTCACACTGCGTTAACCACTATACACAAATCAGATCAATGGTTACACACTTCACAGTCTTACAGATAGTGAATTTATAAGCAATTAAGCATATTTTTTACTGAATAATCGTTGCAGGTATGAATAAGCATAGTATGCGACAGAATAATTATAGTTTACAACACTCATGAATTGTTTATAAACAGCAATTTAAAATACTAATAAAACAAAAAGCATTTGACATACTGGTAATAAAACAAAGGCCAATTGGCTTCACTCTTTATCCGCTGCCGTCTTTTCCTCAATACAATCGGCTTCTGTTGATTCGTGTCCACTTGCTTGAGACCCATTTGATCCCTCCAGTGAGTCATAAGTTGGCTTGTTTGCTTTCGCACAAGCCGTTCAACCTGCACAAAATGGGTTGCAGATTGTGGTATTTGCAACTTGGATTGAAGTTAAATTGTAATTTGACCAAAGGCATCTGATAGTAAGCACTATGTGATAGAAGACAGTGTTTCTTTACAAAATGAAAAACATACATTTAACAAATCTTGTTAAATAAAGCGTTACACAACTACAATTAACTTGCAAGATAATCATGTAGGAAAAATCATGGATTATCTTAACGTCATTCCCTGCAGCAGGAATAAAAGTAATAAAGATATGAGTAAACTATGACACAGTATTTAGTTATACAGTATATGCTATGCTGTCTATGTCATGTTTGGCATTACGAAAAATGCTCACTTGTTTTAATTGTTTGTCAACTTGTCGCCATTTTGTTTGTCCTTTTGTTTGGTCCTAGTAAAGTAAAAATGAAAAAAAACCAACAATGTTAAATGCATTAAATGAATACTTATGACTTCATGCGATTAATGACCTTCAATTATACTATAGCATGTATTTGCTAAGAAAAAGCATTCATAATTTCTAGTACTAACAATTGCCGATTTAAGGTTGTCCCTGATGTGAAGCAAATCTTTTTCATTTTCTGGAACATCCTCATCGGACTCAAGATATGCAAGTAAGCCTGCTGGCTAAAGACAGTGTGTTAAAATAGGGTTAGAAAGCCATTGTGAATTCCGAATTAATAAGTTCAAAATTTCGCAAAATAAGGTGTGCACATAAGTTCCTGGAGTTAGCTCTAGAACTTCCCACAATTACAATATGTCCTGATGTCAGCATCAAAGTAAAAACGTGCACTGACACACTATGAGTCGCACCATAGATATATTGGTGCCAAAAAGACCTGCCCACAAAAGATCACTATGATATGAAAGCATTTACCATGATCCTCTTTAATAACGCCATGGCAGGTGGATGGCCAGTGACCCATAACCCGATCAAATGTTGACTGAGCTGACGGTTGGTTAACACTCTAGTGTCCACTGATGTTGTGAACATGGAAGTATGAAGATGCCTTGGAAGGGCACCCTGATGAGAAAAAATAAGGACAGTCTTAATGTAAGTTAACGTAAGGGGTGTGCGATTACTGATATAATACAAACCCTTTGTAATTGTACAGTTTTTTCTTAAATGCTTTCAAGATTTAAATACAAAATCTTTTCAAGAAAAAAACATAGTAAGTTGTCCATAATACTCCACATGACCAATACTAACACTCTCATATGACTATTTTATTGCCATGATCTTAGTTCTGTGGATGACTTGCCCATGGCATGTCACAAAAAACTACCAGCTTTAGACATTGAGGCATTTTCTGAAACAAATTTTGGTCTATGCTGTCTTTTGTTAGACTTATTGCAATATAAGTAAGTTAATACATACTTAATAGCAGCAACTCCGTGAACACATAGAAAAAAACAAAAAATAAAAACAGAACAGCATTAGTTATTTGTCACAAATATTTACAATTTTTGATGATTCACCGAAATGCAAAAATGTGTATGATGACTAATCCATTGATTTTACAGCTAGTTAACAACATGCGTGCAGGATCTGTGCACCGATTTCAAGATACAAATACGTGGGTGGGTGGACACCTTTGCAGCATCAGGAAAGCTTTTATGAAAGATTATGGATGAAGTAAGCTACAGTTTTTTAAATATCTAAAGACAATGTCCCCATTTAACTATGCATTCATGCCTGATCACAAGCAAATCATACCTTCAAAACAGCTTTTCTTGGTTAAATATTATTACACAGCATCCTAAACTTAACCGCAACAAATCATTTAGCTGTTATCAATAAAATTTAATTCACATAATTTCTAACCCGCTTTCAACTATTTGTCCTAAACTATGCCCCATCTCAATTTTGAAATGCCATCTGTTTGTGAAATAATCACATTCATGAATAAATTGATGAACTTATAGCTTTGTGCACACCGTTTTAATATATCATGTCTAGTGTCTGCAGCAGACATCATTAACTAGTACAAAACACAACATCAGTTGACCTCAGCGAGAGCAAGTCCTTGCATATGAGCTGCTGTTTCCGAATCACCTTCCTCTATGATGGCCTTCATCACCAGGCCAGCTCCTTTCACAATCGCCATGGATGGATGCTAGGAAAATATCAACAACAAATGGTGTAGGAATAGTGGACAACATAACATCATAATTCGTTACGTATTCAGAGCGGCTAGATTTTTGCAAATTAAAATTCATCGCATTCGACAAAAGCTTCGGTTTCATGTACCTGAAAAAGCCTGAATAGACAACGACCCAAGTCAGCAACGAGCTGTAGCAGCTGATCAAAGCATTTTCCTTCCGTTGTTTCACTGTGTGGTGCGCAGAGGGCAAAAGTGAGAAAATCCAACATGGCGTTGATGACTAAAGCACCGCAGCCTTTCAACTATGAATAATCAAAAATTATCATATACTGATTTCATGTCATAAGACTGTGGCTTGAACTTGACAGAGAAACAGTTTTTTTTATGTTGATGTTGGATTATATGACAATATCCACTTTCAACTTTATTCACTTCTAAGTTAAGCATACAAGTAAATATAGTAATAATTTCAGATGAAAAAGAGCTCTTACAGTTAAAACTGTTTTGCCACAACAAATTTAAAACATCACATCCAAAATTAAAACACACACACCCAAACAAGCTTACCACTCGATCTTCTAACTTGTTCAGCAATGCTTCTAGAAATGTCTTTGATGATAAAAGGGAGGCTTTGTTTAATTGTTCTTGACGAAGATCATAGTTGTCGTGCATAGGCTACAATACATTTCAAGAGAATATTATCATTTAATGTATGACAAGACCACCATCTGAATGCTTTAACTATATTTGGCAAAGAAAACGGAGTTTTTGAATGTAGATATGCTTTGTGACTTGTAGCATGTTACTTACACACAACAATGCAACAATCATATCAATTGCAGCATGAGTTACAGCGTCACTGTCACGTTGCAAAGCTTTGATAACTTTCACACCAAGGTTCTCACGAAAACTAAATCAAAAAGACAGCAAACAATATTGTAAGTACAATCCAATTAAAAAATCAAAATGGTTGGCAAAAAATCATTTTTGATGCATACCGAGGTAGTTGCGTGAATGCTATAAAGCCCGCTTTTGATGCAACTAGTCTACGGAGGGCATGAAACTGAGCTTGAAGTTCATGTTCTGAGATCATATCTTGGTCACCTGAAAATACACTCTATGACCAACTTAAACAAACTAACTATAACAAAGTTTAAAAAAAGCAATGGATTGTCTCTGCTGAAATTAAACTTAGTGCTGAGATAACATTCGGACAACAAGGACCTTCTTTGTCAAGTAAGGCGGTAATGGCACCGTTGATCATTTTTTCTTTGTTTTCTGTGAAAAATCCATCTTGCTTCACAGACCATAGCAAACCACTAAGAAAACACAACTTAAAATAATTATATGTATTAGTGTATATAATACTGTTGTCATTATCCATTAGCTTGTAGTATATGTAGCAAATATCCTTTATAAAACAAGCAACATGTCAAAATTATAATTAAAACTTTTTTGTTTCACACAAGGCACAAACATTTATATTGCAAACTCTACCTGTATTGTATGCAGTTGTTAAACCTAAATAGTGCATCTGTAAAATTTCCAGTGGGTGGTTGGACAAGAAATTTTAAGTGCATGCTTTCCACTTCTTCTTCGACTGGAATGTAGAGAGGACCAACACGCTGGCCTAAGTCCGTTTGCTGCATCTAAAACAGTAACAAAAATGGAAAATAAAATTCCAATGTACACCGAAAAAGCATTCTTATTACTGTTATAGCTACAGAGAATCATAATGTTCGAACCATCCTGGCAATTTCAGTAATACAAAGCAATCATGAAAAATGCTAACTGACGTTCACAAAGTGCAAGAAACATTCAGATAGTTCAACATTAAGTAGGTGACACACTTTATTCCACTTGATTTCTGCTTTATAACTTAAAATATACAAAAATCTGGTAAAAATAGCAAAGATAATGATATTGTATTACAAACACAATCTTGAACAATCTTTCGTGTTTGACATAAATTATGATCTTCACTTCACCTTAATGCAAACATCCCTGTTACCAGAAGCACGGACACCATCTAACAACGTTGCAAGGAGAGAGTCACGATCGGTCGACAAATACCTCCGTACTTGACCTCGACAATATTCGATTATAAATAGCTGCGGGTTTTGTGAACTTCTTACGAGAGAAAAAATCTATAATAAGTTACAAAATGTTTTGCAAGTTATTTTTAGGTATTTCCCATTAACCAAACTTAGTCAGTATAATAATCACAGTATGTATTAAATAGAGACAAGTATGAATGATAGTTAATGAATTAGACAATCGATAACTTGTTTTGTTTGACTCACATTGTGTTTTAGGTAGCATGTAGCTGAGCATGGTCAAACAAATCTACATTGGCAAGCATGTCTTATAGTTTAATAGTTAGGCTGACCTCTGAAAGTGGGCGTAAGGTGATGATGGAATATGTTGCCGGATCTCTTTCCAATATACAAGCCTCACTCAGGCAAAGTGTTCTTCGCACAGGATCCTTCAGTCAAGATAAAAAAATGTGCTTAACCATTCTACGTCAAGGATACTGTCAGTCGTTAGAGTAAAAATCTTTCGGAATTCTGACCTGTGACCTGTGTGTTAATTTTTGAACTTGAAATTCAGTCACGGAAGTTATATGTTCATCAGAACTGAAATCACCAAAACGATAGTTGACAAATTGGTCGAAAGAGATAGCTTCTTTGCGCTTCTTTATAGTAATCCCAATATTTCTTGCAGCCGCATCAACACAGGCTTTTATAAGCTCTACTGATTGCGAACAGGAAAAGAGATGCTGGGACAAGAGCGAAAACGGATTTAGTCGGTGACCTCGAAAGGGAAAAGGAAGTATATTTCATGCTATTGATACATTTCATTATATGATGTAAATTCGTTTACCAATCTGTTAAAAGTATAAATGACTGCAATGCCACCAGGGAAACCTGATACCTACACAAAAAAACTTCAATAAATCACACACTTTAGATAAATGTTTTAAATGTAAAAACTTTGATCTCATGTATAAATCTATCAAGATGAAGACTTATGTTGTATTTATTTACCTCTGTAAAACCCTCAATATCTTTGTAGTCATATGATGCCAAAATTTTTGTACCAGAAGAATTCAACTGATGAAGTGAACCTGCACCGACCTAAAAGAGAATTTTTATCTCAAACACAGTTGCATATTTGAAAATAATTCGGAAGCATCACATTTACCAAAAGCTTCCAGCCACTTATTGTTACTATAGTTTAAAATAAACATCCAAATGTACAATAGCATTTGATTTAGAAGTACTTTTAAATAGGTTACATAGCCTGGATGGAATTTAATAACAAGCTTTACAGGTAGCTAAAAAATATATTCAGAACAAATACATACATGGATGCATATAAAACATATATAAATGCGTCATATATACCTACCTCTAACACTATGCTAACATTTGTATCACTCCAGTGGTGTTTCCTAGCATTGAACCGAGTAACTTTGTGATAATTTTCAGAAAAATGTTTGCAATATCTCTGCAAAATACAAAATGAGTTAGAATCAGATCAGTCATACCACATCGTTTGTTGTGCAGGTTAACAAGGAACGAATTTGAGCTTTAGGCAGAGGGGCTTGTTCGAAAAGTAAGCGATATTCTCCCCCACGAGCCGCCCAGGAAACAGAAACCCACCAATGCGTTTGCTACGTGTTTGGGGAGGTGACTGGGGACAGCGCAGAGTACTTGTATTCTTGGAGATCTTATTGACAAATTCACTCACGAAGGCTAACAGTTGGAAACCTGAATGTCCTTTCTCTGACAGGAAAGGAGCAGGAACTAGTTGAAGAGGCCAAACGGTATCGCTCAGATATCGTAAGGATGGAAAGTATTCTGCTCTAGCGTCAATCCAAAAATATCTGCCCAGGTGGGTGTGGAGGTACTCACTATTCCTCAGCTGGCAGATTGTGTAGATGAATGGATCTTGTTAGGAGGTCAAGTGTGCATGTTGAAGCTTAAGGGGACAAAGCCTGTTTTGTATACATGTATATGCCCCAAACTCAACATTGCAATATCTCGAGTTTGTTGATGAATTGAAGGCTGCCCTGCAGAGGGTGGTGCCCAATGAATCTACACTTCTATATGGAGACTTTAATGCACATGTTGGTGGACATTCGAGTTACACGGGGAGTTGAGATCTCTAACGATCACCAACTGGTTGTCTGCAACCTGCATCTCTTGAAACCTCTGGCACCCCCAAGATCTTATAGTACCAACTGGTCTTGTAGAATTAAGTGGGAAGCCTTTTGCTGGCAAGTGGCAACATGTCAACAAAGTTCAAGGAACTTTCAGGATGCACGGAAGACATTGAGGTGGAATGGACGCTGTTTAAATCCGCAGTCCCAGCAACTGCTATCAGAGCCTGTGCATGGAAACGGCTCGGTGTGGTGAGGAATATTGAGAAAAGAACCCCATGTTGGAAACAAGGGTTTAAAGAAGCTATTCGAGCAAAGAAGGCGGCCTGCAAAGCCTGGCGTCATGACATGTCTTCCTTTGCTTTCCTGGAATTTGGACAAAAGTTGGAATCAGACTATAGAACAGCTAATGAAGTATTCTGGCAAACCATCCACAGACTGCAAGACAAAAAATCATATGCTGCGAAGTTTGTTAAAAATCAACAGGGTGGCCTCCTTACCAAAGAGGATGATATCTTTGGTAGATGGAGAGAATATATAAACACCAAATGACAATGATTTTTTCGAAAAAAAAGTATAATCTCACTGAGGCCAAAGTTACCCAAGCTGTAAGATCTCTGAAAGTTGATAAGGCGCTGGGTGTGACGAAATCCGACTGGAAATGTTGAAGGCCATGGACTCTGAATGAAACCTCTGGCTGATCCGTGTGTGTCAAGTGGAATGAAGTTCAGGTAAAACACCAAGAGATTGGCAAATGGGTGTTATCATCCCAATACACAAGAAGGGTGACAAGTATTATCGGGGTATTTCTCTGCTTAGTCTACCTGCTAAGGTGTAAGCCAAATGTCTTGAAAAACTCTGTAAAATAGTTGTGTCTCAACTTGAGCACACAAAGTGTGCTTTTTTCCTGGCCGGAGCAAAACAGATCAAATTTTCACTCAAAGGAAAATTTTCGAAAAGTCTTGGGAATATGCAAAAGATGTCTACGCCTGCTTTGCTGACCTCCAAAAAGTTTACAATAGAGTTCCTCGAGATAAGCTCTGGAGAGTTCTGCAGGAGAACAGTATTGACGACAGCTTACTAGTAGCCATTAAATCAATGTACAATTGCCCTAAAGTTTGTGTCTGTTTTTACAGTGTTAAGTTAAAACCTTTCACTGTGAATGTTGGAATCCGTCAGGTATATGTGTTGTCACCTCTCCTTTTCATAGTTCACATGAACTGGATAGATAGGCACAGCCTTGGTTAAGAGTGTATCGTGGTTGGAAGCAGTAGGATTAGTCATTTGTTGTTTGCAGATAAACTAGTTCTTCTCGCTTCTTCTAAACTTGAACATGAACGCGATCGTTTTGCAACTGTTTGTAATGACTCCGGGATGAAAATAAGCATAAAGAAAACTGAGGTACTTCGCCTTTCAAGAAACCCTGATCAGTGCTCACTGCAATTGTGTGGAGAAACACTAAACTAGTTGAAGAAGTTCAAGTATCTGGAAGTGTAATTCACAAGTGATGGAAGACAGAACACTGAATTAGACACCTAAATTGGTAAAGCAAGTGCAGTCATGCGTGAACTACATCGTTCAGTCGTCATGATCGGAGAGCTTTCTGACACCGCAAAGCTCTCAATTTATAAGTCAGTTTTCCTTCCAATTCTCATCTAGTGTCATGAAGATTAGATAATGACCGAAAGAGTGTGCTCATAAGTGTAGGCTTCAGAAATGGAACTTTTAAGAAGGGTTTATGGTGTAACGTTACTAGATCAAATGCGTAGCACCAAAATCGGTAAATCTCTAAATGTTGAGCCCATACTTCTTCGAATTGAGAGGTCTCAACAAGGATGGTTTGGTCATGTCGCCAGAATGCTTCAAGAAAGACTTGCAAACCAAGTCATGCTTGCCACACCAAACGGTAAAAGACCAATGGGTTGACCAAGAACCAGGTGGTACAATTATATCACTGACCTGGCCTGGTTACGACTAGATATTCCTTTAGCCAAACTGACAGAAGTGGCAAAAGATTGCGAACTGTTCCATAAGCTCCTAAAGCTGCTGCCCCAACAACCCTTCTGAGAGGAAAAAGTGGGTTTCAAAAAGAGAGAGACGGGGGTACTGAAACCAAAAGTAATGAGTACCAGTACTGAATTCTTACTCCAAATTTGAATATTTATGTATTATGTGATATACCTAATGAGACAGAGGCAACTTCGGAAGGTTAATTATTTTTTAATGAATGTGTTTTGATAGTCCAATGCAAGTGATCTTAGCAATAAAAGGTAAATAATTTGGAGCTCTAATTACAAATAACATAGGAAGAGAGACAAATAGTCGTAGAGGATTACTTATAAGTCGTAGAGATTTCATAATTTTTAAAAATTATAATGTAATGACTGTTAATGTACTGCAACTTCATTACTGGGATAAAGAGTTTTCTTGAACTCTGCAATTGACTAATTCATTATCATATAGAGTGGGAAGCTGCAATCAGTGCCAGTACATACTGTGCATCGCATGTAGCTCCTCTTTAAACACAAGACAAAAAACGTAATTACAATCAGCCAGTGCAAAACAAAAATTTCAGTGCTTTTTAATTATCTTTTGGGATAGCAGTAACTTTTCAAAACGAGAAGTATTTCCAATAGGAAATGTGTATGGATTGCAATTGTGTTAATGCAGTTTTGTGTAAACATTACATTACCAATGCCTCGGTGATAACATCTGCCCGACAATCACAGGAAAATCGCATTGTGTCATTTTTCTTTCCAGTTTTCCTCAGTGATATGACAAACTCATTGTTGTTTTTCGCTTTGCTGTCAGCAATTATTCCGGCAAACTCATTGTATGGCCACTAAATAATACACAATAATGTAAAGGTATACATAAAAATGATAAAAAATCAAATACTATAATATACTAAGCAGACCGGGAAAAGCATAATGCAATAAATAAGTATCACATAACTGAATCTCAGAAAAATTTTATGTACACATCTTAGCTCCATGTTTTACATGAAGGTTTTCATAGACTTTTGCAAGCAAAACTTGGAAAATCAGCTACATGGACCCAAGTTCACATGTGAAATTAAAACTCAGGTCAAAATGCAATACAAACGTACATTGATATTTATGAAAACAACATTAAAATCTAGCAGACATAACAACTAAATGTGGTACACAGAGTATTTTAAATTGGTTGACTAATAAACTAAGGATGGGACAAGTTGCATTTGATTCCGAGTAATGTGCCGAGTATTGGCATATTTTCATTTGTACAAACAAAAAATATCTGATAAGTTCGCAAAAAATACCACAATTTTTTCGTTTTACATCAGCTGTATGTGTTAGTGTATGTCCTCTATCATTAGTGTTGCATGTTTTATCGTCAAAAATATGTTCAAAAAAATATGCCACAATAAAAAAAAATTTACAGTAATAAAAACAAAATCAGACTAAAACTACAAATATGAGGATTGCTGAAGTTTAATGAAGTTAAAATTAATTAATATATTATATCAGTGGTTCCCAACATTTTCCCCCAAGAAACTCCTCAAGATCATTCAAGCTTTCAAAGAACATGTCTCAATTTTTAGCAAATGAATTGTATTTATGATATAGCCAACTAATAACTGTCAACTGTAGCACAACTTGCAATACAATTTGTATTATATAAAAGTAAGTAAGTAAGTAAGTATTTGGTTACTGCCACTTTTATTGCAACAAATTAATAAAAGTAACCACCGTAGTTGCTTTCATAGACATCTTAATTTAAAAATATCTTGTAAAATGTCATCTGCCAGTTATGCACTGTGTTTAATGCATTCTTGGCCATAATAAGCACATGGTCCTGTGCAAATATACCAAGTAAATGCGACATCATTAATGATATATTGAGATGTCATACAATAACCATGTACTCCAGACTTAACTGAATAATAACTCTGACTAATCAGATTACAACATGCCTAAGAAATTTTTTTTTTTGTCTTATCCCTAAAGAAACAACTACAATAAAAGAACTTATCATTCATGTATCATACTAAACTAACAAAATTGCACTGGTCATACAAAGTAATATTAGTTACATACAGTGGAATTTGTCAAAGTTGTCACCTCAAGGGGGACAGAAAAAGTGGCAGCTTAAGTGAACTAGCGACTTGGGAAAACAACACATTAACATGTACAAGCCTACAAAAACTAGAGAACCTTTAATTTTTTTGAAAGCTGAACATTTGAAAATGAAGAACGTAAAACAGGAAGCACCTTTCGGCCTGTCACACATTTAAACTTCCAAGATGCAATATTTAAGTAATTTGGGGCCTTCGATTGTTTTGCAAAAGATTTGTCCGTTATGTAGGATGGATTTTCTTCAGTGCATAAAAATAATGAGTCCATAAATGCATCATGTGATGCAGAATGAGTAAATGTTACACCAGCAAGGATCGTAGACAGCTAGGCGAAACAACCCTAGTGCAGCCTCAGCAATTTAAAGTTTGCAATGTAATCACACTAAAAAAAATTTATGGAGATTTGCCAATTATTCTGCTCAGAGTTAGCAAAAGCAGTGGCAAATTCGGCAAAAAACAACTTAGCCAAACTTAATAATTCAGAAAACCACAGCCTCTCAGCAGAAACCAAGTCAGTGATATGCTGCAGCTTGGGCGAGTCCTGTTGTATAATGCATACCTGATTTGTCACTTCCAAAGTGTTTGGATTATAAGTTGTGATCCCCTTTGTTCCAACTGCAAACAATCGCTTATACCTGTTAAGATAGAATTAAAACCTTAACTGGGCAGAGAAATGGAAACAGGCTATAACGAAAACTATAGTAAGCGATTTCCTAACATCATATAATATAATGTATAATATTATATTATATATAATAATATAAAGTTGTGATAACTAAAAATACAACAATAATTTTCTTCATTCATAAAACACATCACATATCATACATGAAACAGATAATAATTAATAGCCTATCAATTAGCAGAAGGTAGAAGTCTTTGATTAAAAAAGTCAATCGTGAAATATATTGTGATTTTTACTTACTTGCCCCTCCATGAATGTTTAGTTGTGTAGTAGCATGCAACATCAACATTGTCAGCAATAATCTGGGACATTACACTCTTCTTAACATATGCCACCAAGACCTACATATCTATAGGAAGTGTTTCATAAAATACCACAATATGGTTAAGTTTGACAACTTTGCACAGTTTTTCCTGACTGAAAAACATGTTTTAATGCCATCTCTGTGCTTGCTCACCCAATGTTTATTTATCAATACATGTACTGTAAAACACCTTTCTAAAGGCAGAACAAGATTAGTAAAATTCAATATAAAAAAAAACATAATAAAAATAATCCAAACGCAGTTTGGTGCTTGTCAGGTTCTTTTTAAACATAAACAGTAAAAATACTCTTAACTAATAAAACGTTTAAGCAAAGACATGCATACATCAAAGCTGGTTTAATCACGTACATAAGTTAATAATTAAGCTTTATCAAGTTTTTGGTGTCAGTGATGGCAAAGCAATGTAACAATAACGCAAAATAAATATCCTAGCACCATACTGACAATATCACATGACTCTAAGAGCTACTAAACTGACTGAAGACCTAACTTTGAAAAAGCTCTGATCATAATGTTTTTAATATCCTTTGATACCTTAGTATTTGAAGCTATATATTTATATGCTATAAAATAAATTAAGCTGGTAAACCTTGCAATCAATTTTAGCCTTGTCTAAGGTAAGAATCACAATGCATGAAGAACAGAAATATGTTTAACGTAGACACTAAAACATGAATAAAAATATTGCAACACAAAAACTCGATATCATCCAGAGTTTATATTCTACTATACACAAACTGGGTGCCTCTCTTAAAGTGTCATTTCATACACTTTTTGCTGCAGTTAACTTGCTTTCGCTTGGGGCATGCTATAATGAAATTATTTTCAGTTCCTTTGCAAATTTGTCTGATAAAGGCATTGATCATTGTATTTTAAATCATACCCAGCAATTGCAAACCAAATTCACCAATTAGACTTCATTCCAATTCATGAGTCCAAGTATAAGAAAGAAGAAATACGAAAGCAAGAAACAAAACGTAACACTGCATCCAACAGGGCAACAGCAACGATGAATTTTAAAAGACAGTAATATGCCAAATAATATGTTGGCAAGAGAAAGGTATTTAGATTAATCCAATATAACGTTAAAATTATAATTACTGTATCGCTTTGGTTATAAGTTTTTTTCGTAAGTTGCACTTAAGAATTATAGACAGTCAGAATATAGAATACAGTCAGACCTCGTTTATTCAACCCCAAAAATGGGAATCCCCACTATCCAACATGAAACTACTAAAAACTGATTTGTTCCAATGCATTATATCCCCCTAATCCAGAAACTTCGCTGTCAGACTCCAGCACGACATTTTAGAAATGAATATGCCAAATTAATAAAAAACACTCACCTATCCAGATTGGCAAGTCTTAAATATTTGTACGTCAATAATTCATACTTGTCACATATCAATGTTTGTTTTAGTCATTGACCAATTTTCTAACTTCCTTTGAACTCTCGGAATTGGATCTTCAACACAGGTTCTTTCTTCGTGTTTTAATCTAGTGTAGTACTAAGTGCATGTTATCTTTTGTAAATTGATTTCAACGTAACACTCTTTCGATTATCCGAATACATCACTACATCAATATTTGTCAGTGAAAAAAAGTGGTGGGAATTAGCGAGGTGTGCCCATATACAGTCGAATCCGATTAATTGCATTCTGGATAATCACATAATCCGTTTTATCGCATAAAGAGCGCAAATCCCAAACCATAGTCAATCAATTGTGAAGATAATACTTCGATTTATCGCATAGCGGTTTATTGCATAATCAGCTTAATTGAATAAAAATGAAGGTGATTTATTGATTTTTCAGAATTTTTTAAAAGGTAGATGTAAAAACAACACGCACTGGGAGTGCACACACACTGGGAGTGCACACGCAATGCGAAAGCTTTGTGCTTTGTACTGCACTTTGTTACGGAACAATCAAACAGACAATGCTGATTAAAAACATTAACACGTGGCTGTCATTACGCAGACACTAACATTAGCACTGTTTTAGTTCCATTTTAGCGTTGCAGTACAATACAGTACACAGTTTGCAAGACACTGTGATTTCAAAATGACTGAAGCAGGAACAAGTAAGGGGAAAGATTTATCGTTATCTGACAAAATTCTTGCCATTGGCAAACTTGACAAGTGCCGTTGCCAAAAATTTTGGGATCTCGGAATCACAAGTGTCACGAATTTTTAAATCAAAAGAAAAACTTTTCTCTGCAGATCGTAGCAACGTAAACCCATCGTGTAAAAGAGCAAGAAAGAGTATTTTCGCGCAGTATACTTCTTGATTAAACAATAAATGCTTAAGTGTTTTGCGTGTTTGAACGAATGGACGATTGCATTACACAATAAATGTTAAAGTGTTTTGCGTGTTTACCGTATTTGTATTGACACTACTGATTTTACGGCTCGCTACTGTTTGTAGTTTTCCGCACGTGACTCTTTCATTGAACAAGTTTGCCCAAACCTGATATATACGATGTAGTTGTTAGTTTTAGAGTTGAAAATGCGGGTCTAGTATACAAGTGCACAACTATAGGATGCCTTTCTATACTAGACCTCAGCTACTCAAATTGTAATGTCATCTGGCTGAGCACTTGTATACTAGACCCGAAAGTGCATAGCAGTAATATTTATCCAGTTAGTGCGATTCCTTGTTTGGATTTGATTTTGTAATTGGTGAAGTTATTCATTTTAAACAAATAATCCCTTAAGAAAAAATGACAGTAGCTTATCCTTATCGTAATGCTCTAATTTGAAACTGTTTAACGTGTAACAGGTAGTTATTGCAACTTGGGGCCAAATTTTAAAACCCGGGTTTCAGGTATGTGACAGCAAATAACCGGGTAAACTTGTTTTTTTCGGGTTTCCAATAAAAGCGATTTTTTTTTCTCTCAATAATGGACTTGATATGTACTATGAAAAACCTTGTGTTTTATTAACGAAATGTTTATTCAGTTTGTTTTGATAAAGCACACTTTTTCACTGATTTGTGTAATAGTGACGCATGAAACATGACGCACGCGGCACGCCGGCGATCTTTGTCAAGGTGCTGCGCGTGCCTCTGTGTTAATATCCTGCCCTTATCTTACACCCGCTCTGCACTTACGTTACACACGCAAGGAGCAAAAGCATGGACAGCGAGCGAACATTAATTGCGTGTATGTGCAAAGTGCCAGCGAGCGTGTGTGAGGAAAGTGCTGAGTGAGAGTGCGGGGGAACGGGCACGGAAGTACCGAAGTTTTTTATTTCGCAACAATCGTATTGCGATGAATATATTATGACGAAGCAGTAAGCAAATAATGAATAGTATGAATAGCATTCAACCAAGCCAAATCGAGCATGAAAACATTTTATAGTCTTTTCCTAAAAAACCCGGGTTTGCATGTTTTTATAAACCGGGTTTTGGGTTGTAAAAAATAGCAAAATAAAAACCGGTTTTGGGTAAACCCGAGTTGCAAACACTAGTAACAGGTCCACTGAATAACAGCAAGCATCATAAATACTTTGCCCAAGCTATGGGCCTACCAAGGGTACTAGAAGGGTCGTTTGGCTGGGTAATGAACACGGTTTGCATTATTAGTCGGCTTAATAGCTTGGCAGAGTTATTAGCTTGCTTCTGTAAGCCTAACTGGTAATGGTTTAACCAATGGACTATAGGCTAAATGCAATCCGCTCCTTGGAGTGGTTAGAGCGCTGTTCAGAGAGAGTGTCCAATACCCAGTGGAGAGAGAGTGTTCAACGCCCTTAGCGCATGTTAGGCTAATAACAACTAGCACTGATTTCTTTCGTCCCAATCTCGCTGATAACGAAAAAGAAAATTATTGATTCATTTCTTCCTTACAGCTCCAGTAGGCTGCAATCCTGTCTGTTCATGAACTTCGCCTGAGTCAAGTGGGAAGAGGTAAAATACGGAATCCGAACGGACTTTTACGGAGACGAACTTCCACAAACTTTTACGCACCTACGAATTATGTAAATGTTCAAATGTATTTTTTCTGGTCATCGACCAGTGGCCATTAGCTCACGTTTCTTATACATTCACTGTTTATTACATCAACAAAATTGTGAATAGACTTTAACAAAAAGCATGATTTATTTTAGCTACGAACTATTTAATGATGACACGTTTACTATGAATCCCATTGTTAACTTATCATATCAATGACATATATGCCATTGTATATGTATATAAGTCGTTGATCATACCAACGAAATTATTCATGAAATTTTTCTATACAGGTTTTTATACTGATCGTCTCATTATCAAAAAAAGTCTGTAGCTTAAGTAACTCATGCTTTTCTCAGTATAGAAAAAAACATAAACAATTGCGTTGATATGACCGATGGCTGTGGCGAGTGCTAATTCACCATGTGTAGTGGTTAACTATGTTTTGTTGCGAATTGCTGCTCGTTGTTCTTTGCAGGGTCATTATTGCTAGATTTCAGAAAGCTGTGCTGATTTTAATGTGATTATTAGCCAATCATTAGCTAAGTTTAAGTCATGTAACTACCACGGAACATTCTACTGTAGATTCAATTTAGTGAAAAATGTTAATGTAATTACGTAATACCTCATTTAGAATAAATTAGTAAGTTTGATGATATTCTGCCCTTTTCGATGCCTTTTTAATGCTTGCTTCCTTTTCTGATGTATTATTTAGTGTGCGTCATTCACTGAAGTTCAGTCGTGTCGTGTGCCACTAACAAGATATAATATGTTGAATATAAAATGTCACTCGGATACTATTGTTGTGATATGTTATTATTAGCTATTAATCATGGGGGCAATGATAGGACTCAGACGTTTGTACGGTAATCATTCCTTTGTTTAATCATAAATCGTAACCTTCTGATAATGTTTTCGTAATGGTTAGTTAACACATAACACAGTTGCAGGCTTGTAGAATGGCCTTTAATCGATATTCAAAAAATATTCTGTTAAATAAAATATTTACAAAATTGGTAGCTTTGGAAAATTTGCAATTAGCTTTGCAAAATTGGTATTCAGTCTTTTACCTATTTTACGGAATCCGTAAAAGTTTGCGTGGATTCCGTCTTTTACATACTCCTCCACCAAAGACCTTCTGTCAGACATAAGCTACTGCATTGACTAAATCAAGCGACCACGATTTTTAGTAGCGGTGTAAGCTATAACTTAGTGAAGCACCAACAACTCTACAATAACATTAAGCATTACAAAAATTTAAAAAAGAAAAAAATTCAAAGACATACGGCGCGTAAAATTAAAATACCATTAGTTGTTAAATAAAATGGTGTCTACAGGCATTAATTTATAACTTCTACGGTGGCTAACTAGTTTGGAACTATGGTAAATGAATTGAAGTTTGACTTGAAAAAGTTTGATTTTAACTTCTGGTTGGGGATAATGTCCAAAATTGCCGTCAAATGTCAAAAAAAGATCGAAAATCAATGGCTGAATTAGACTATCAATACTAACTTTTAGAGATCTTACAGTTTAATAGATGACTTTGGCCTCAGTGACATTACTTTCTTTTCTAAAACGCACCGAATGTGTGTCGGTTGAAGTTTCTGTGACCGGATTCAACCCACCACTATAGCATTCTCTCCACCAGCAAAGGATAGGCCTACCTTTTTTTTGGTGAGAAGGCGATAACGCTGTTGATGTTTAATAATGGACTTCTGCAGTAGATGATTGTTTGCGCGGTTGCACTGCAGTCTGCAAATATTTTGCAAGGATATTTTATTAGTCGTTTTATAATAGAGACTCAAAATTTTGTCCGAGTTGTTTGAGGTTTGCAGCTCCACCCTTTAGGCCAGCGGTTCCCAAACTTTTCTAAAAATTTTGCATGGCGGACCCTTTGCAATTATTTTGATATTTCGGTGCCCTATAAAAATCAAAGAATGCTATAGGAAAAAATGCAAAAACCACACCAATGAAAGAAAAAGCAAAAACTAACAAATACGGTAAGCGTTTAATGGGATGGGTGCACTTGTTTTGCTGCAATTAACTCATCGATGTTCGGTTTGGTTTTGGATAGCGCAACTCTCATGTCGTGTACTACATCCACCCTTTGAAACTGCTTTAAAGCTTTAAAGACTAATTCTCATTGCGGACCCTCTGAAACTGCTTTACGGACCCCAGTTTGGGAACCGCTGCTTTAGGCTGTCACTTTGACATATTGTGTTGCTGCTTTTCGCACCTCAGAGTATCGAGCTCGCAAAGCAGACGAAAACCAGGAGGCCGCTTTCTTTGTTCTTTCGAACACCGTATGCATCTATTAAAATTTATTTTCATCTACGCCGATTGAACAATATAAAAACTGACAAAAAGACAAAATTACTCATTTCTTTCGGTCTTTATATATTGTAATAAAAAGGGATTTTTTGCACGCAAGTAATTCGAGGTCACGGCACGCACGCACTCAAGCCACATCGTTGCAGACTTGCAGTTACAACTCATCTCATTTCTCACGTAAGCCTTTTACTCCATTCTCCCTACTGAAGTTTATTTTCGGGCAACATCAAACTCCACGAAGCTAGAATATCGAAAACTGGAACGAAGAGCAACGACAAAGTTGACATTCAAGCTTTCAAAACGTGATGTTTTTCGGGGTTCCATGACATATGACCGCGGGAAAATGACCGCGAACAAACTCACCGGGGACAACTGAACGTGACGTAAATTGACCGCGAACAAACTCACCGTGATGTAAATTGACCGCGAACAAACTAACCGGGAACAGACTTACCGGAATGAAAGTTGACCGGGAGGTAAATTGACCGTGCAAGTGCTGAATTATTGTGTTTAAGTTGATCTCCAACTCTTTTTGCAATTTACAATTATTAGTATAACCATAACCAAGACTTAAAACTAGGGGAGTCCTGACGTACAGCTTCAATCTGACAATTTACTTAACTAAAGTGTCCATTGTTATTGCAGGTTCCACGACATATGGCCGCGGGAAAGTGGCCGCGAACAAACTCACCGGGGTCAACTGAACGTGACGTAAATTGACCGCAGACAAACTGACTGTGACATAAACTGGCCGGCGATCAAATTAACCGTCGATAAATTGGCCGGCGATCAAATTAACCGACGACAAATTGGCCGTCAAAAGGTCAAAATTCTAATTCACTATCTAGTCACTTCTGTTTATTTCAATAAACGTTTCAATGTGTATTGAAATAAAAAACAATTTTGTTAAAAACAAAGGAAATAGTTACAAACAAATATTTACTTTACATATCATATACTACCGAGTTTAAAATTTTGACCTTTTGACGGCCAATTTGTCGCCGGTTAATTTGATCGCCGGCCAATTTATCGACGGTTAATTTGATCGCCGGCCAGTTTATGTCACAGTCAGTTTGTCTGCGGTCAATTTACGTCACGTTCAGTTGACCCCGGTGAGTTTGTTCGCGGCCACTTTCCCGCGGCCATATGTCGTGCTCCCGTTTCATAATCTCATCAAACAACTCGTCTAGACCGGGAAAATGCATGTAACAATAGGAAATCTATGAATAAAGGTGAAAAACCCGTAGGGTCACCCTACACCCTACAAGGGGCCAAAAAACTCTACGAGTGGCAACCTTGACTGCAATACACATACTAAATTGGATAGTGACTAGATAGTGACTAGATAGTGAATTAGAATTTTGACCTTTTGACGGCCAATTTGTCGCCGGTTAATTTGATCGCCGGCCAATTTATCGACGGTTAATTTCATCGCCGGCCAATTTACGTCACGGTTAATTTGATCGCCGGCCAATTTGTTGCCGGTCAGTTGTCCACTACCAGTTGTCGCCGGTGAATTTGTTCACGGTCACTTCACGTGATCCCGTTTTTCGGATCCATAGTAAAAACGCTAGCGCCAACTAGCGACATTAATGATTTTCTCAAAGAGCCGCTACAATTTAACTCAACAGTATTTGGCCCAAACATTGTGTAGAACTGTAGATATAAATATAATGCGTAATGTCTTCCTATAACGCGATAAAATGAACCTTGTTTACGACTTAATTACAGTACATTAAACGTTGATTTAGAATTAGATTTATATTAGATTAGAATTTAGATTTAGTGGTCTACTATAGAGGAGTTTTGCGGTGACTCGAATACAGTGTTTTTAGGCTACATCATACACATTATTTCCTGAAACATTGGAATATTAATCCCTAATTATTGATACAAAAAAAATATTTCAAAGTAACAATCGTTAGACCATTGAAATATTAGTCCTGAATTAATGTTAGAAATTTTTTTTAAGAGTAACTACCGTTAGACAACCACATTCAACAGAATATAATAGCCTATTGTGGCAGGGATAGCCGATATAGATCGTATTGGCTAACTGTAGGCTTTACTTCAAAGCAGATCTAATAGACTAATGGAAATCCAAATTGCAGACCTAGCATATTACATTTTCGCATTAGCACCATGGAATCAAGCTTGTTTTGTTTAAAACGTGTATCCAATTTTAGCCGTAGGCCTATAGTGTAGCCCAAAGACCATAGAAATCCCATACAGGTTATTGCAAAGACTTTGTATAGCCTACCCTACCCATGAGTGTGGTCTCCGCAATACTATAGCCTTAACATACAGTTGAAATACCTCGTAGGCTACTGTTGTCATTGAAAAGATTTGGTTCTTGCGTAAAGCGACAAATTTCCTGCAAGGAAATGAAATTGAGGAAATACAAACTGATCCTTCCATTTAATTTTATTTTTAAACTTGGGAAAACAATGAAAAAGGAAGCTCGCTTGTAAGAGCACAAAAAAGTTTGTAAAAATTTGAATAGCTTTTGCTGTTCTTTGTGGTATAGCAATAACATTGGTGGTGGAATTCTGGCATTCTTGAAATTCCTTCCTTTGCGTACCTCTCGGATGACTAAACGACTGTTTTTTCGTAAGACCAATTTTATCTTAGAAAAGTACGCTACTGTCTGCTGAGGTAATCCTAATTTAAAGTATTTAATTTAACCTTTATAAGAATAGCGATGTTGTTTTAACTCATATCCTGTGAGGCACTTTGAACGAACGGATTCCGTAAAACCATTCCCTGATAGGGCTATTAAAATGTGGAATTTATCCTGCTTACTAAAATTGACATGATATGACAAATCAAAACAAAATGTACTTTTATCATTTTTATCCTTTCTTATTCAGCATGAATGGGTTCTGTTCAAATAGCTCACTTAGTGGGCTACAATTGTGATTACTATTCGTATTCCTTTTTGTTCTATTACATACCCACAGATTTCCAGCAGGAAATTGCTTTCTTCAATATCAGCCTGCCTAAATAGTAAGCCTACAAATAAGTACGCCACAAAGGTATCACATTTTAAAGATACCGCGAAAAAACATGACGTTTTGTTTTATGCTGTCAAGCCAGAATTTAACAGTTACGTTGAAATATCAATGCATCTATTGATAGTTGTTGGCAAAAAGTGAGCCCACGCAACATTACAGGCAGCATCGCATAGCACAAATTCCACGACACCGGACACCACCAAATGCTTTTGAAGATATATTTAGAGTAGGGCATTTGAAAATACAATTTTCGTGTCTTTTTGTACGCTCCGCTTCCTTGTAAAAATGCGGCTTTCATTTTCAGTGCGAAAAAGCAGGGGAATGTTATGTTCTAATGGCGGTGTAACAAAAACTTGTGACATGAATCAATTTATCAATTATAAATAGTTAAAAGCCTAATTCGTTAATACGTACAGTAAATTACAGCATTAGCGTAGGCTTACTGTCATCCACAAAAATATAGTAACAATAACCAGTATTGTGTTGCTATTGAAGTCATTAGCTGACATAGTTGCATTCTTCAGTCAGCGGGCCTTTCTCCATCCAACCACCACCAACTCGATATCGACACTAAATACAGACTGACGCACCCGGAGTTCTTTTATACTCGGCTAAAAATAGATCAATGACTCTATCGACAGACGAACCAATAGGAAGCGTTTAAAATGACGTCGCCATCTTGACTTATTCATGCATGACCACTTAGATGGTAGTGAAATTGTTTTTAAAATAAACCGTAATTCGGGACCATTGGTGAATTATGGAACAATGAAAGTATGAAATTTTGTTTAAACATGAAGCTATAGAAAATTCTTACGGTATATAGCGAAGTAAAACAGCTTAAAACTGTTCATATTTTAATGTTAGCTTCGAGCCGCTCTGTAAAGCAGTTCATGAATGCAGCGGAAATGCGAGGTATGGCTTAGTTAGTTGTACGTTTCTCAGCAATCACGTCGCATTCGTTTTGCGTAATGTAAGATAGGAATGTTAAAAGGTTTTAGCTTACTTACTCTTTACTTGTGAGAAAACATGATGACTGATTAGTTCCAAGTCGAAGTTGTAGTTTTGTAACTCTGTTTGTAAAGAGCAACAGAACAACAAAAGTAAAATCATGGTTAAGCATTGCCGTTTGCATTATTTCATTTAATTAGTTTTCGTTAAATTGAGGCAAAATGTATTGTATTGGTTTCTGAATCTTGCCTTGTTTGCTTTAAAACATGGTTGAAGTGACAATTTGTGTTTTAAGCCTGTCTATGTTGTTGCGGATGCTTCGACATTACGTCATATGTAGCTGCTATATCGACTGCATACAAAGTACAGTACTGAAGTAGGTAAACGAGAACGGACGAATGCAAAATATGCCAAGTATTTTCTTAGATAATATCGCGCGCTAAAGTTATAAAATAGCGAAAACCCTGAGACAAGAATATGCGATGGTCTCATTAAAAGAACAAAAACATGTCAATGCAATAAAAGTCTGGTAAAGAAAGAAGATTTGTAAGTTTGTTGACAGAATTATGTTCCTGCTCCATTGTTTTAATGGCAATACGCCGAGATAAGCAGCTGCTCTGACGTCTAGTTGAACAAATGCAGAGTACTTAGGGAATGTGATGTTACAAGCATCTTGCTTGGCATTGATATATTAAATATGGTTTTGTTCTGTATTGCCAGATATTTTGTAATTGGTGATGGATCTACTGCCGTGTGGAAGTATATTTAATGAATTACAAATTATCCATGACACTGGGTATTTCTCAGCTATGCCAAGTTTGGAAGAAAATTGGCAGCAGGTAAATTACATAGCTTAATTTTTTAAATCTTTGGATTTTTTACTTGGAAAAGTGAAATAAAATTTGTCAAACTGTCAAAAAGCAAGTCAACATTTGGTTGCATATCATTTCCTTTTTCTATCATTGACGTGATGAATGCTCAAATGGAACGTTGTTGAGTGCAAAATGGCAAATTAGGCGGTTGATTGGTAGTTGAATGTAGAATTCTACACTAACTATATACATTATTTTTGCAGACAAGATTTCAAATGGAAAAGTTTCTCCAGTCTGAACCAATGAGTTACCAACTGTCAGTGTCAGTATTAAAAGATCAAATTAATCCCTGGAGCAAATTCATGGTGCCATTAAGGGTGAAAGGTGGTCCAGGCTTGACAGTTGAAGACATTAAGATTGCTCGAAAATGTAGCAGTATCAAACGAAGTGTTTCATCTGGCGTCGGGTCAATGTCTTCATCGGATGCTAGCTCTGGAGAAACTAGCTCGATGCCAATGACAACAGACCCATTGAAAGATGCATTGAAAGTGCTGAAATCTTCTTCATTGCCCTTGGGCATCACTCCTCCAGCAAGTCCAATTTCTGGTTGTCAAGATAGAGATGGAAATGAAACTTTTATCTCAAAACTGTGCAACAAAACTAGTGACAAAAATTTAAATTGTCATTCTAAGATGACTCTTTCAGGTGTTGATGTGAACACTTTCACAGCAAAGGTTGCAACAGCACGCTGTGTTACAACTGCCAGTAATCAAAACTGTATTAATTTAAAAGGTGTCTCAGGAACAAGTAGTCTAAGATTAAAATCACAAAGTAGCGATGACAGTGAAACTAGCAAGAAACGCATACATAGATGCAATTATCCAAACTGCCGTAAAGTTTATACAAAAAGTTCCCATTTGAAAGCTCACCAAAGAACACACACAGGTAATTTGTTGGCAAAATCTATGTACGGAGTCTGGACATCAGTTTGTGTAATGATCAATGTTTAGAATTGTATCTTAACAGCTATAGTGATGCATTTTGTTTAAATGATATTAGTGTAAGGAAAATTCGTGCTTCGTGTACAGACATGTAGCGTATGATACTTCCTGCTTGGTCCTATTTTAAATGATAGCTAAGGAAATTGCTATATCACATCCTGCAAGTAGGGAACCCATTGTATTGTGCGTGCAATAAACAATACTGGGCTATATCACGATATATGAGCTACTTAAAATATATGACTGTATATATATTTGTAGGTGAAAAACCATACAAGTGTAACTGGGAGGGCTGTGAATGGAGGTTTGCCCGCAGTGATGAGCTAACACGACATTATAGGAAACATACTGGAGCCAAACCATTTAAATGTGGACAATGTGACAGGTATTTGCTTGCTTTCATACTTCCTACTTTCAAATTATGCCTCACATACATGCATGGTCAAGCATCTTATGTTTTCCTTTTTTGATGTAACAGTGCGAGCACTGCAATACCAAAAACCATCATACATTGTTGTGAAATAGACATGACAACACTTGCCTATGCAATTACATATGTTTTGTCCGGCGAGGTCGTTCCATATTTGGTTTTGTAGACACTTCTAGAACTCGCTTGAACTGGACGTTATCTTACTTGCAATAAACACTGACCAATTCATCTTCAGCCAAAATGCAAAGTTGCAAAAGTCCATTGTATGTTTTCGTATAGGGTGGCACATTTACCATAGATGCCCGCTTGTGAACAACCACGAATAGAGTTTGTTGAAATTCTGTTTTTTTTATTTGCAGATGCTTTTCCCGATCTGACCACCTGGCACTGCATATGAAAAGACATGCATGATGACAGACAAGATTAGTTTAAACTCACAGAAAGACATGACGATAAAAAAGTTTCACTGTGTAACAAAGCACTGCCAAAACTGGAAAATAAAGGGCTTTATACAGAGTTATTCACATTTTTCTTTCCGTTGTTTGACCGCTTGTGTTCCATCGACACCAAATAAGGTGTGTTTCACGAATAAAATGCAGTATTACAATGTGTTTGGCTCATGCAGCTAGTTTTTTTTTAAGTTCTAGATGAAAACTGTTTTTATAAAATTTTGCCTACTCGTGCCCAATTATCTGTTGGATATGTGTAGCCCCCTGCTACTCACTAGATTTGCACACTAGCACTTTTATTTTTAACATTCATTCCTGTTCTAACTATTAATGCAGTCACAGTATAGAGTTTGTTTTAAAATGACGCGTATAACTAATAGCGCTGCTTTATATTGTGCAACGTTGTTTATCGTTTTTGCAATAAGTGTTAATTTGCCTATAGTGGCAGAGTGCCCTGTGAGCACAGTTATTTTTACAAATTACTGTTACTGATTACATCAAGGCTTACAGTTTCAGTCGTTTATGATGCCATCTTGCAGTTTACTTGTAACCAATGATACTTAATGAAACTTTAACATGTAACCTTTGGCATTTAGAGATATTAACTGGATGACCTTTTTCAGGGTGTACTTTCACTCTCAAACACACTGTATTGGTGCGAGTTAATTGAAAAATCTGTTGCAACCACCTTTACCAATTGTTTTATTTGCATTATTCGGAGATATTATTCATAGCCTTATACCATATCTTATAAACCTCCTTTGTGGGCCTATTAATTAAATTTCACGAATCATTTATTGAATTTATGCAAATTCCCCATTTATCATGCCCCCTATATCAGCCATTTTGTAGTGGTGCAAGGTTAATAAAATTCATTACCATACTCATCCATAGTGTTTCTCTTGTTGTTGGGAATGGATAATTGAATAGCTAAATTGTCTTGGATAGAGAGATTAACTAAAGCAAACACTGCAGATACAGTACACATCACTTTCACATTAGTCCATTCAAAGAGCAAATGAAACAAACACTGAAACACATAATACCTATGCACTGCATTTTTGTGCTGTTGTTACATCCACAACTACTTATTTTGATTCAGAGAAATGCAGCTTTCGCAGGGCAGAACAAGGTCATACTACACGGATCAAATAGTGTTCTTTTCTCCTTTATGACTTAGTATTTTGCTTCGTTATTTTTAACATACCTATTGCCCAAATAGAGAATTTAGAAGCACATTTATGAAGGTCTGCTGTAGCTTGCCTAGGGCATTAATTTTCAACTCCTGTCAAATTTAAATTACAATGCTACACATTCACGCGAAACTTTTTAATCCTAAACAAATTTGGCAAATGGACTGTAATACTAAACCATGGCCCCAATGCATTTCTTAGAAAATATCTTAACTACATATTTTTATGATAAAACTAGTTTTATTTTTACGCCACATGAAAAGAATATTCCACGCAATGATTCATTCAAAGTAAAGAATTAAATACATAAATATCTATGTTGTTGCCTGGCTGAGTTTCGTCATGAGACTACAAACAAGTGCAGCCTGTGGTGTGTGTATCACCATGTTGATTTTGTCATCATCTGTACGAATTTGGAACAGTCGTTTTTCATCGTTTACTACCCATGTCAGAGAGTGATAGCTCACCGACACCAAAAGGGTCTAGAATGCAAAAAAATAACAACATATAAATGTCAGTAAAAATTCTTGATATTTCTATGATATGACTGAAGCAGATACCGTTGTCTATTAACCCCTCATACTCCAAAATAAACAAAGCTTTAAATATGCCGTTTCCCTTTGTTTGCTTACTTTCCTTACAACCATCTTAAATCATTGCTTCTATTGATTCAAGATGAGAGAAAAGGAATTAATAATGACGTCATTTAGGAGTGTCCAGACATTAGTATTTATGCAATGGCAAGTTTTTTTTCATTTAAAAAAAAATAAGTTGATCATCACTGTACACATACTTACACATACACTGTACGTCGCAAATATGTTGTAAAACCAATGTTAAAACATAGTTAATGTATGAACAGCTATACCAATGTTAACCAGTACGGAATAGCTAAAGAACTATCACATCAGTATCAATAATCTCATTACTGCTTGGTCTACAGCTTGGTAACATGCTTCAATACAAAGAAAAGTCGTAAAAACAACTTATATAGGGTACTTTGCTTTCAACTTTGATGAAATGAATTCCTCTGTGATTTGTGCCAATATATAATGGAACTATTCTCTGATAGTTCTCTCCGCCTTGGTGCTTTGTAGCATATGCATACCCTGTAAAGAACGCGGAACCATAGGGAGGTATCTGTGTCCAACAGTATCTACAAACATAACAAATATTCTAATGAAAAGCAAACCTAACGGTTAGCGACAAATAGTCACATAGCTCTAAGTCGAAGTGCGGAAACAACACATTTTCAAACAGTTTAAATAGTCTTAAAATGGTATAAAAATGCTAGGATTAAATAATAATCGTATGTACCGCAAGTACAAAAGTTGAAGTTGTGAAATTTCACCCGGTCCTTCTTCACTGATTTCTTTGTGTTCAGTCAAAATTTTCTGAGGCCAATTCACAGATCGCAGCCGAAGTTTACAAATGGGCAGTAGCTGGCAAAGAACATCATCCCTAAAACAAACATGAAGACACAGTCACCATTTCACGACACAATTCTTATTGTATTTATCACAGCATTGACCGCACAAGTGTATTAGAGTCGTTTGCTAATCCCTCAATCATAGCAAGAACTTTTTCAAAGTTTTATTACTGAATATTTTTAAAACAGTTTTTACGTGAAGAAAGCTGTTTTGTGTTTCTTCGGATCATGGGGACCAAACAATATTCTCATTCCAACAGCAGCCATGGCAATGGCCACCTGGTCTGAACAAGGATATAGACCTCTTAATACTTGCACACGAGCTTCTTCATAGAGCAAGTGAATGGAGAAAATGTCAGTGACCTACATTCCAAAAAAACACTTGTAAACCGATAATATTTCTACGACAAAACCCAGACCAAATCTTTTTTGTAATTACTATCATTAGTAAACACTTTTATTAATCAAAAATCAATGATAAAATCAGTGTGGCATAAGCTGCAAATTAACCTTGTCGTTACTAAAAATACAAAAATCATTCTGTGCTCCAGATCACTGCTTACCACTTCTTCTGCATTGGGAAGAAGTCGTACATCTCGTTTAACAACTATAGTGGGTTTTTCTTCCTTACATGCTTTCCACTGAATGCCGCTTAACTGTCTCAGAACCTGTGAAATAAGAGATGTAGAATATATTAATTATAACATAGAATCATTTTCCTTTAGTTTGTTGAGGCAAAGGAGATGTTTAAGGTATAGTTTTATCAGAAATATTGCCTTGCTTTTGCATAATTTGCTATTTCATTCAAACATTTTGGCTAGTTTAGGTTTGTGACATGTTACTCAACTTAATACAGCCTTGGCTGCAAACTATTCATTGTTGTGCTGTGTGTTTGGTAAGCTCTCTTTAATCACAATTTATTTTTCATTAAATGACAGCATATTGGAAAGTGGAAATGTAATTAAGAAAGTATATACTTTGAAATGCTGTACCTCTGGCCATCTGTTCATCTCTACCAGTGGACTATGCTCTGGCTTTAACTGAAGATCTACAAAAGATGTGGGTTCTTCAAAAGCTATCTTTAAGAACTTGGTTAAAAGCTTTTACTATTGAAGCCAAATGAATTTGCATTGTTTAGTTGGCTTATATTACTGTGTTTGTACAATTTCATATGACATACGTAAGCTTTTTGACGTAATCCATAGAGCAAAGTAACATTTAGCCTCATGAGAAAAGTTAAGGCTTTCTAAGATATCTCCCACTAATGTTCTGCTTCCACGTTTTAACTCAACTGCCTTCTCTGATCCATCCATTCTACAAATGAAAATGGAAAAAGTCATTGAATTCAGCATAACATACAAGGTTTACATTTCAAAAAAGCATAGGTAAAGCAGGCTTATAAATTATACCGTGTTTTGTGCATGTTGTAAAATACCCACACCTATGAATTAATAGCTTCTGATATGGCCGGTGTGATAGTTCTTTTAACAAGTTCATACACTTATGCCAATCTTTGGATCGAATCTGTTCACAACACTCAGATGCAGAACGACCTTGTTTGTCAATTACATGCTGAAAATTACAATATATAACATTCCAAGCAAAATCCCAAATTACTGCAAAGTGGCAACTGGAAAATTTATTACACTCCTCCTCGTGGAGAAGTGTGCTTAATGCTAATAACAAGGAATAAATTATATTTTAATGCAATTATACTATTTTAATTTTCAATAAGCAAAATAATAGTCAAAACAAACACTACAAACTATACATAAAATACCTACCCGATCAACAAACGTATGTTCACAGAGCATCTTTACAATTGCAGCATGACCGCAACCAGCAGCAAGATGTAGAAGACTAGCTGAATTTCTATTGCACAAATTGGGGTCGCACCGTCCGTCTTCCAAGAGCAATTTCATCGCTTCTGTCCTGCCATACCTGAAACAAATATATTTGAGGGATAAGCATTTAATGTCTTGCAAAGTGTGTAGAATATTCAGATAACTATGAAAACTCAAAACAATATTTTTGTAGCAGTACAAAGCAAAAATGCTAGAATAAACTGTTGTAGAAAATTTAAGTGCAACCAACCATTTGATTTAACCAGCCGGCCACAGTGTTAACATCATAACCTACAGTAATGCAAGTTAATAAATAAATATTTTCACAATAAAATTTTCTAAAAGTTTTAAATGGCATCAAACACAAAGGTATAAAAATACACTAAAACTAGTTGGTGCAAACTAAGGAAAAAACATGTTGACAATTTTAAAAGGAAGTAGTACAAACACACACGAGCAATAAAAGATGTCCTGAATTAAAAAAGCCTCATATCTAAAAAAATTCAAAGAAAAGATAATGACACTCGTAAGAATCTGAACCGACTAACTTTGCTCATTGCACTTGATCAAAGTGTTCTACAAGCAAAGGATCAAATTCAAACTTGTCATCTTGTTGACGAATGCAAGATATTAATCCGTTTTTCAGTTATATGGAATTATTAAAAATTCTTACAACCAAATCCCCTGCTTATACAGTCAATCATTCAAACAAAAACTAAAATGTGTTACAGTTGGTTTCTCACTTCATGCAAAATAAAGGATTCGGCCTGAATCAGCTCGCGACATTCAAGTTGGTTAGAATAACAACAATGGCTGATATTCGTGAGTAATACATCAATTTTTGTTTAATTTTCCACACCCCTACCAACAAGCATAGTGCGAAGGAGCCCAACCATCATGGTCCCAAGTTTCAATCTGGGAATTGCCACTCTGCAAGAAATGTGTCAAAGCAGATATATCACCATCAGCAGCTGCACGATGCACAGGGAACTCTTCAACCCAACTTAATTCACTAGATGTTTAGAAAAAAATCAGCGTGAAACTTTGTACGTAATCTTCACATATTTGAGAAAAACATGTTAGAAAAGTATTTGAGAAAAACAAAAATGTGCAATTAAATTCTACACAAATTTATGAATACCAAATGGTTTAATGTTAGATAATATTAAATATTTAAATTAGACGATGTAGCAGTAGCTAATGCAACGTTTTAAAGCATATTTGTTACGGTTTATTTCAAAAACTACTTACAATCAAAATTGATACATACACCAAAAAAGAAGTAAAATGTCCAGCGTTTTGAGAAAATAAGCAAAACAAACAACAGAGCCAAAATGCTGGAAAAAATATTTATGCAGATGCTTCAGTTGTCACTGCTACTATTTTACTGTGAAAAGGATGGCACAAGTACATAGACTAATTCAAAAAGAGTAAGGACATGATTACAAAAAAAAAACAAGCAAACCGAAAAAAGCTCATTTTGAAAAATTGCAGTGGCCAGAAAAAACCTACCGATTTTCCTCTACAATGTCTTGACCTTTAAACCATTGCTCACGATCAGGAATTTTTATTTTAGTATAATCAGGAACTTTTTGTCCATAAAATGGATTCAATACATAGCAATCAATCTGTGCAAAACAAGAAAAACTGTAGAAAGAAATCTTTTTTTACTTCTGCATAAACTCAATGTCTTCAAATTAATAGCTTGTGATTAATATGTTAGAAAAAATTAAATTGAAATACCTTGTTGTAAATGCTCAGATCAGTTCCATAAAGTGGATTAGTAACAAACATATCAATACTATTTGCTTCTTTCATTTTCGCCATCGCTTCATCAGGTCTGAGACCATTTTCTAACAGTAACCAATCTCTAAGAATAACAAAATTGATCAACTTTAGAAATACAAAACAGGCTTTAAGACAAAGACAATATCTTGTTCAGATCAGCAAAATATTTTGAATCTGGTATATTTACTATTTGTAAATAGATGCTTGCTATTCTATTACTTAATATCAAATTATATAACAAGATTTAGATTAAAAGCAAAACTTGCATACTGATTTGGTTCAGCAGCATAGGCAGGATTAGTAATGTTTTCATGAATGCGATCAAGTGCAGTAGACCGAAAGATGCCTTGTACTGCATGGGGCCTAGATAGTTGTTTTTTTAACCACCTAAAACACAATAAATTGCAAATCAACCACTAGTAAACAAATGCACAGTCTGATGGGATTTTACTTTTTTATATTGCTATTGAAGTTTTCAAAAAATTCCAAAAATTCTTAGCCACACAAAGCAATGAGTACAACAGTTTTAAATGATAACTAAAAAGTAATTTTACATGTTTAGCCGCCCATATTGATTTCATCAATAGAGTAAGATTAACATAAAAACAATTAAAAAATATTAAAATAAGACCAAGCCTACTTTTAGATTATGGAAGGGATACGAAAAAGTATTGCTTAGAAAGGATTATATTCAGGCCATTTGGAACATATTCAGATGATTTAGGTGACGATATTGTTATGTTATTGCTATAAAAACACTTATAGTCAGTTGGGGCAAAAAAAAACATAGGGGTACTTGGGGTAAAAAAGGACAACCCCCCCAACTCCCCCTAAGAATGATTTTTTTGAAAAAGCTTTGCATGGTTAGAAACATCGTTTATTTGCATAGTTTTTTAACATACAATACAGGTCTAGAGGTAAGTACTCTTCAGGAACTATGCAAATCACTAAATTGACCCAAAAACGGTCCAAAAAAACTTTTTTTGCTCTTTACTAAACTTTTTGTGGATTGAAAACGATGGTTGACAATCACAATCTTTTTATGTGTATCTACATGATATTTTAGTATGATTGTACTCCAGTACTTCAATTTTGATTTCTGTTAACCTTTCATTCTATTCTATGTTGTCTTTTTTTGCCCCAAAACTACACAATGTGTTGGGGCAAAAAAAGACAGCTGTTTTTATTTTCCCTGTGCTTGTTTTTTTTTACCCCATCTTAAATAACTTTCATTTTAAAACGATTTTGGTTGCTATAAGGAATTAAACTAACATTTTAATGTTTTACTTGCATTGTCTCAGTTTCCTGATCTCTAGTAAATACATTAAACCTAATGTACTGATGATTCATTTGAAATTAAGTTAAGCGAGTGAAGTTAAGCGTGAAGTTTCACTCTCCAATCATTTTGTGTGGTTCTTTGTAGTTAATTGATTTATGTACCATTCCACTTTGTTGAACTCCTGCCAAGTAGCTATTCAAAAGCTTAACCTTCTTGTAAGCATTTACCAGTTTCAGATGTCTCGGTTCAGTGTTAGTTTAACCAGTCCTGGTAGCATTGTGTTTCGTATATAGGCAAATAGGCAATTTCGTTGAGGCAAATAAAATGCTTTAACTTGACTTGCCCTTCATCAATATGATTAGCTCTGAGTTCGTGTCATTGAGCACTGAAGCGTCGCTTCAGACTAATTTCTGATTAGATATTGATCCTAATGTACTCGTATGTTTCAGGTGATATATATATATCTTTAAATTAGAGTACTGAGTGAATGATAAACTAAAACATGGTGAGGAATTATGAAGTGAAAGTTAAGCATTATACCAAGGCAGGAATTGAAAAAGCAGTGGCCGAAGTACAGCAAGGCCAAAGCTTGAATAGTGTTGCTATAAAGTATGGTGTATCCAGGACGCTTTTAAAGAACCGTTTGAAAGATCAGGTTAAGAAGCGAGGAAGGAAGACAGTGTTTCCAATGCATGTAGTACGAGTAGATACGAGCATGGTGACGATACTTCCAACGAGTAGATACAGAGGATGAGATGGTACAAGAGTCTGACGATGAATCTGAAGAAATTAATGATGAAACAAGAGAAGACACAGTTGTTGGAATGGAAGATGTAGAGGAAGAGAGAAGAGATGTAACTGAAGAAAGTGTAAATGAACAGAGGAAAGAAAAGAGAACAATTAAATTGGAAATAAACAAAAAGCAATTTGGAAAGTACTTTGCAGTGTTTTGGGAGAAGCCAAAAACATATTATTGGGGAAAACTTCTGAAGGTCTTCAGAGACGAGGTTGATGGAAAAATTGAGCAAGCTGAATTTAAGTTTTTGCACAAGAAATCAACTTCGGAAGGTGCAGTGTATTGGGACTGGCCAAAAAAGGAGGACATAGATATAGTCAACGTTGAAAATTGTTTTTGGGGTCCTTCAACCGCAGTGTTAACTTCTGTCGGACGTGCAAAATCATATTTTGGTTTTGCCGAGGAAGAGGAAGTGAAAGAAAAATTTGTGTTCCTAAGCAAATATGGACTTCATAATGCATAAACTTCTTTGTTTGTTTGAACAATATGTTACAGTTTCATCCTCATCTGTATATATTGCTATTTCTTCTGCTTTGTGTTGCTTTTAATAAACAAAATTTGCTGTCGAAATTGATTGTTTTTTTTACCCCGTACATGGTTTTTATTGCCCCAAACACTGGGGAAAAAAAACAACACAAATTATTCAATAAAAATAAAAAGAATAAACATAATGCTCCAATTTTTTGGATACATCAATGGAGTATTAATATTGATCAATAGAGGGTAAAACTTGACTTTTTGGCCCATTTTTTTGCCAGAAAATCAAAAGTTTGTTAATTTTGCAATTTTTTGCCCCACTTGACTATACTCTTTTAATTGTATGTTAAACTTTAAATACCTAAATAAACTTTAAGTGCATTTCAGAAAGTCCATTGCTCACCTATCCAGGGCTTCCAAAATTTGTTGGGTTCCATCAGCATAATCACTGGCAGCATAAGTTTCACTGATGGCAGCTGACAACAGATAAAAACTGAATTTGCCATGCGCAGTAAGATGATCAAGTTTTGCCAAGGTGGGAACAACATAAATCGACACGTCCTCTAGAGCTCCTCCCACCTGATAAAATAGTTGGATTACAAAAGTTACTGAAAATACTGAGACTATGCTGAAAAATAGATAAATTCCATACCTGCAGTTTCTGCTTCTTTGCATGAATAACTCTTTTTACCTTAAGTCCAGGCACAGGGGGGTCACTTGAATGAGTTATCTGCAAAGGTCAAAAGATGAACAGTGGAAATTTGACTAAAAGCCGCAAAAAAATCCCAGTAAAAAACAACTTAGGTAATCTTTAATTTTCAACAAAAACACATTGATTCATTGACATGAAGCGATGCACTGGTGTGGATATGATTATAATTATGCTGCTTACGCATAATCAAAATCTAAATACTTCCAAAAAATTTCATAAAACTACTAATAACTAACCAGCAAGCTTCATGCTACCTTAAATAGATGGTCTGCAACCACAGATTTAACCTTCTGGCTTTTATCTGCACTTCTGGTGAATGGCAGAGATTTTATACTAAACAGAACACCATAATGAACATCAAAAAATTATAATTAACATTAGCAGATTTAGTACTAGTAGTGTGCCACTGTTAGACTGGCCACAAATCGATTCAAATTTGAAACTTGGCACCAAACACTACCACTGTCATTGCATTATACATTGTGCTAATGGCACCTGCTCCAGCTTAAAGGTTCTGGTGAACAAAAACTAATAAATTTGTTTAACCTGCATTTAGACTTGACCATAAAACAACTAAAATATTTTTCGACTTGCAAATATTAATTTAAGCAATATAAATACTGATACTAAACAACACCACATGATACTGTATCATGTTTGCACATAAAAATTAAACTATAGCCAAAACCATAACAGTATTTCACAAAACAGGAAGAAAATATATATATATTGGCACATGGTCACAATAATGGAAGATTTGGTCACAATTATATATTCTTGTATTTTAATAGGTTGAGAACATTGTAAACCTTTGTATGAAAACCACCAATTTTTACTAATAGAATAGACACAGGTTGTCAAACCTGGTATATTATACCCATTGTTAAAAATGTGAATCTCATCACTACAGTTTTACAGCAAACAGCTGAAAACACTTATGAGTGACCACAAATCACACTATCCACACACAATGTTCACAGAAGAAAAAACAGAAAAGTTGGTGATAAAAGACCAATAGACATTATACAAAATTATACTGAATTGTGGGCACAAGAACAATATCATTTAAATATAAATGTAATAGGATTGGCTTTTGCTTAAGATTTCAGAAAATTTACCAAGTTTTCTTCTCCAATGATTCATCAAGATTATTTTGATCAGTTGAATGGTGCCTGGTTTGTAGCAAAACCTCACAATCTTTAGGCTTAAAGTTTTTTTCCTTGCTCTTTGAAGAAGACGAAAACAATGGTCTTATAACACAAACAAACATATTCATATGTGTTACATCAATCAAATACAGCCTGAAAACTAAACAAGAAGGATGGCATCAAAATTACTGCACTATCACTGATATTTTAATGTAGTGCGAGGGTGCGGCCTACAAGAATATTTTCTGCCTGTCCCGATATATATATATTTTGGAATTTTCAAACAATAAACAATTATTACTTGAAGCGCCACGTCTTTGTTTATACATTGAAAAAGTCTTCAATACAAAATTGTATAAAACATTTTTGAAGCTTTATGTACTTATCGTGTTATCCTTTTGGCTTTTTAGTGTGTATTGCGGCCCTTGGGTTAAATTAAAAGTTTTCACTTTGTCCTCAGAGCAATTTGTAGATGTAGATTACTATGTCATAACATTTAAATTAGGTTAACAAGAAACTGTTTCAAAGAGCTTGGAACTTACTTTGTTCCCAGTGAAATAATCACAGCCTTTAATGTATGAAGTGACTATTTCATTGGCGTCCACCTACCGTAGTTGCTAAATCACAATACGGTGACTGGCAGATTTTCGCAGTTGGGTTTATGACTCTCATTTTAGATGAGGAGAAGACAGCAATGAAGTGGCATTGTGGTTAACAATTGGGCTCGTATGCTGGAGATCTTGGGTTCGAATATTGCTATTGTTTGGCTTTTTTTAGTTTAAATTTATTTTTGATGTAATTTAGTCATGAGAGGTGAGAGTTCGGGCAGGAGGAGATTAATTTTAAATTAATTTAGACTTTGAGGAAAATTGTAATTTTAAGTTAAAAAATAGCGTTTATTTCAATTCGCAGTCTAGCTTAGTAATTTAATCATGAGAAGTGAGACTTTGGGTCAAAGAGGATTAGTTTTAGGTTAATTTACACTTTGGAAGAATTAGTACAACGTTTTAAGTTAAAAATTAGCATAAATTTCAATTCACAGACTAGTGTAATTGCTGTTTACCATATTTTCCTACTTCAGAAAACAGCGACCGGTAAAATAAGTGTCTACTTCACCGGCTGCCGTTTACTGAAGCAAGAAAATACAAATTGTATAATTGGCTTGTCGTTTAGCGAAGTAGTTTTTTCCAACTTCGGTAACCGGTATAGGGTAAAATAGACGCTGCCATTAATGTAACATAATGTCTATCTTCTGACTTGTATGTTCAAGCTTATTAGCCACAGAAATTTTTGTTAAGAACAATCTCATCAATGTTATAATTTAACTTCATAAATCAATAAAAAAAGTGTATAAGTTTTATTATATTATCTATATTTATGTGAGGGTAAAAGAGAATTTAAAAAACATTTTACAAGCTCGAAATGTCAGATGACGCACCCAGGGTGCATTCCATGTCATGCAGACACCAAAGGTCAGTTTGGCGTACATTATGATTGCACCAAAGACTGTGCCAACTGTAATCTCTAAAAAAAGGAGACACTCTGCTTATTTTTAGTCTGAAGAAGAGAAAAACAAAAACCAAAGCGCCATTTGCAGTTTCCGTGGTTGCACCAAAATGAGAATTGGCTCCGTATCACACCACTTGACCATAGCTTCGGCAAAGGTAACTCACGTGAAAAGCACTGTGGTGAAGCACAGATGCATAGCCAGATTGCATTCCAAGCTAATTACGCCAAAGATGTTCGGCATCAGGGCATACAGTATAGCGGCATAAATTCAGTTTGACCTTAGCATGGCACAGAGCATATAGGTTAATCATTTTGAATGCACCCTGGCTGGACCGAGTGGGCATATTGGATATCGCAGAATTTTATGACTGATCAATTTCATCTTGCAGCAGAGTAGAATACATTAACTTTCTGATTTCCGTAAATAAGCTAGGCTAGCCAACAACTGAACAATAAAGCACCACTTTATGTATAAAATACCAATGTTGACTCGGCTTACGTATGGTTTTTTATATAGCCTATGCAAAATATGTTTTTTTTTCTGTCAATAGCCTACTATTGTCTATTGCAATGTTGACTTCAATAAAGTAATAGTCCAATTGGTCAGCATTTCAGTAAAACTTAAAAATGCACTACCGGTAGGGCGCTAGGCCTAGCATAAACTACGATTTTAATTATGGCATGATAATTTACTATAAACAAAGATATCTATACATCTACAAATGATATCCAGAATTAAAGTGCTATAGGAGTGGTATATGTGTTTGAAATGTAATTACAATTACCGCACCTTACCACCTACTGATCTTGAACGATAACTTTTTTATTTCCGGTGTGACATTGTTTTGGGGGAATTACCTTAGTAAAAACAATTAAAAAATAAAAACTATTTAATTTTGTTAAAACTGTTTAACTACATTAAATTAATTCGAGCTTTGTTTGCTCTTAATAAACATTATATTACCTTAAATTAAGTGGAAGTTTTAATTAGTTCAAAACTTTATAAACCTTTTTATATCTTAACGTTGAAAACGTATCTATCATTGAGAAAATGGCGGGTACGTTTTGAGGATGTCTGCTGCTCCAATTGTATTACACCACCGCGGGACCATGCAGTGCTGTGCTTAATTTGCCTATGCAGCTTCTTACCGCTGAGACTACCTATAATAATAGCTATGGTTGATCGTTGCGCTTTTTCTCCTTGTTCGATTCATGCTGGAAGAATTGTAATGAAAACACTCATTATTTATATGAAACTGTAGAGGCCTTGTTTTGGAAAGCTTAGAAACTTTTGTATAGGGGTTTGTCAAAATAAAAGTTAAGAAACTTGCTTCGTTTGTTAGGATACGTACAAACTTGGTTGTTTGCTGTGCTTGTAAATGAAATGCGTATTAAGTTGTAGGACGATATATTCGAAACCCAGCAGTAACCATCCGTTGTTTTCTTTAAATAGCCTACCAAATAGACCCTTTCCGAGTTATGGTGGCCTTTTTTAGGATGGCAAAATTTTTTCGACCACCAATACACCTACACCTAAACTTAACAATGAAAATTGTCGACCGACTTTGATTCTTTTTTAACTTACAAACGTTCTGGGCATTGGATTGTAAAGATTTTGCTCAGATCAGAAGGGTAGCATATGAATTCTTCTACACCATACGTGTCAAACTCCCGGCCCGCTTTACAATAAAACTTGGTCCACAATGCTATTTTATACATTGAACTATTTCCGGCCCGCAAGATTATTGTACCGTATAACTTAATTTTTTCATGCAAGAATCAAGATTATTACAAATCGCACAATACAGCAGCACAACAGTTGCCCCCTCATACGATAGAAGAAATCAATTTATTCTATCGCTTGTAATCTGGGCTGCTTTTTTCTTTATTGTTTGTTAATTCTTTAATGCTTTTGTAAGAAGATGAATGAAACATAATGATGTAAGAGAAGAATAATCAAAAAAAGCCCAGTCAAAAACATCAAAAATTTGTTGTTGTTTCGCTGCCTGTTCCAATTTATGTACTCGTGTCATGAAACCTTCAATCAAGTTTTATCCTTACGGCCCGCGGCGTTAAATAAGTTTTGAATTTTGACCCCTGGTGCTATTGAGTTTGACACCCCTGTTCTACACGATCAAAAAAAGTTTTGAAAATACGTTGCCCCTGACTGAAAAGTATGGCAGTTTTCGACAAAAAATCATGTGTGCAAAGCGACAAATTTTGACGTGATAGCATGCACTGAAACATTAATTCTTTATTTATTTATTATAATTCAGCTTGAAGTTTAAAAAGTTTGGCTTACACGCAATTTCCGCTATGGGTATTGCCTAGTTCTTATTTTCCAGTTGTTTAAATCCTACGCACTGGAGTTGTTCGATACGAAACGAAGTCACGTTACATGGTCAGCGTAGCCTGCGACGTAAAATGCGTAAGAGTTTGTATGGCTTCTGCAGCGCATTTGAATGTAATAATTCGGTTTGTTTTACTTGTAATGGATTATTTTAAACTTTGCTTGACTTGGAAAACAAAATCTTATGTAATGTAACAAATGTGACCACACTTCACGAAAATTGTGCATGTTTGAGTGCAGTTTTGAGTTCTTTCATTTTAATTTATTGTTTTGTATGTTTCTTTGACATATCATGAGTTTGTTATCACCCTTTAAGTTATTATTATGTGCATGTCATAATTTTAATTTGCATTGCATTCCTTATGTATGGTCAAACGTTCTAAATCAGACACTCACAGATTTGACCCCAAAAAATGCGCACAGGTCATTATAAGAAACAAACAAAAAATAAATTATCGTCTTTTATGTGACTTGTCTTTCATCTAATCACATGCTAAAGATAAGCTCATTGCATGTGGTCTGACCTTCTCATCTGAACATATTTTGTAAGGCTATTGGTTTTAGTCATCGATCTCAAGTTAAACATTATTAAATCTTCCGTAGAGTCAGAAGCAATAACGTGCGTTTGAATTTGGTATACATTTTGCTGTTTGCACATTAAAAAAACGCAGGTCACCTGAGTGGTCTTGAGACGACTCTTCGCGTGACTGAAGTTTTTTCCTTTTTTTGTTTGGTGTCTTTTAAAATTTAAATCTTTATTTTATTTGTTAAATATATTTCATAAAGCAGTTTATTTCCACTCTTATCCACTGCAAAGACCAAATAAATTGGACTTAATAAACTAGGAAATAGGATGGCAAAGCCTTTAACCATTTAAGACATGAAAAGTGGGTTGCTACTTTCAAATTGTGGATGAAAAGCTACATTGTACTTGTCGCTAAAAGGCACAATTCTACTGCTGGCATAAAAGCACTTATTGCCTTATAACTTCAAAATCACTCAGCCTTTTCATTTTCACTTTCAACGTGGTGAGTAATAAAAGCTCTCCCGATTGGAATGCGAAAAATGATATCATAATCGTCGTGACCGCAAAAAGAGAAAAGTTATTGGAGTATCGTTACAACTTAATCGAGATTAGGGGAGACACTTAGTCTAGCCTAGCAATTTCAAAATTTAGTGGTGAATGTTTAAACTGAAATATACCAGAGGGTTCTACTAAAAAAGAACTTAACACTATCGACCGATGAGGACATGAAAAATGCTATTGATAAATTTCTGAAGGTAAAGGGAATCGCCGAAGTATTGCAGGTAATTATAACATGAATGGAAGCATTTTACGCAAAAGGTAGATATGCCAGGTAGGCACCAGGTAAACTTGTTTATGCAGCGAAACAAAATGGGTTTGTTTCGCTGAAGAAGGCAAACTTCATTAGCGCAGCGCTATATTTATTTTTGTCCTGTCTACAACATATCAAAGGTCCCTCGGGGATAAAACTGGGAAAAGGAAGAAAGTGGCGTATTTGCTGCAGTGAAGCATGTAATCAATAATGTCAAGTCTATAAATAGACGAGAGTTGGCAACGAAGCTTTTGATGTGAATAGCTCGTGTGTTATTCTTTGTTTGCTTTGCTACCTTTTTACAGCAATCCTAGTGCTATTTGTTATTTTTTAATGCATTTTTCTTTTTAATCAGATGTTGTGCCCCATGTGTTTGTTTTGTTTAGTGTGTTAAGTCTCACGTGTTTTAATTTTTCTCTGGTGTTATGTCTCACTTCATTATGCTTTACTACTTCAATAAATTGCGTAAAAAGGTGAAAAACATCGTCTTAGCCTATTGATGTACTTGTAATGAAATGGTTGTTTGTCGTACCTTAACCTGTAAGGGCGACCACTTCAATTACAAAGTTTGTCTGTTGAATAGTTTATTGTCCTCGAAGTAAATGAGTCTCAAGGTCGTTGTTTCGCTTTTCTTAATCTTAGAATTAATTGTACACCTCGACAACTTTATATTCTGATTATATTGAAGCTTCTTTGAACGAATAAATCAAGATAAAACATTGTGACAGCTACATAATAAAGTCGACCACTTTCTAGGGTTGACTTCGTAGACTGTAACGCATTGAACAACTATGAACAACAACACACGCAATGCAGGCATGCACGACATTTTTGTCACGACTTAGTACGATAAGCAGAGAGTAATCGATTACGTAACGTTATGCTTTGCTTTGCCGATTTCCGTAAACAAAACAGTATTCTATGCGGCATTCTATTTGCAGGTAATCTTATCATATCATCACATACTCATGAATTTTATTAGGTTAAGCAACACAATTCGATAAGGTCATCCTTCAACAAACTTCATCTATCTGTAATGCCAGTTATGTAGAGACACTCTGACACTTTTCACTGAAAACCAAAATTAAGTAGGCAGAAGTTTAGAACTCTACATACAATTATTTTACCTAAGTATACGCTCTGTTTGGAATCATCCCAGTTTCTTCCAACTTGTACCTTAAAATCTGATTAGAAATTGCCATGTCTGCCGCTGTAATTCAATAATAGCAGCCATAAGAATTAACGATAACTAGTGTTGGTTGCTTATGAGACAGAAGAAATAATGTATGGTAATTTGTTGAATAGGGTAAGTGGAATAATTTTTCCTTACTTGTTCCTTCATCAAGATAGGGAATAAATAGTTTCATATATTTGATAATTAAGTAAAATCAGCTTCTTCACTATGGACTGGCTTCTTTGTTGTTTCTGTTCTCAAAAATATTTGCTGCCGAAAGATGGTACACATATAGCTAGTGATGGAGGCATTCCAATTTTACTAGGATGTGGCCACACATTCTGTAGAAGCTGTGTTGTACAGTTGTCGGAGATGAGATTAAAGATTCTTTGCCCTACTTGTAAATCATACACAATCTGTTCTGATACTGGGTTTGACGAATTGGTACCTAATGCAAGCATTCTTGGAATGCTTATGATTGGACAAAAACTTACCGAAGAATGCTTCAAAAATTCAGCAAAACCTTTACTGTTAAAGAAGGTGGACATTGATGCTTTTAAGCAGAAATGCTCTGAATGTTTGAATTGTGTTGCATGCACGAATTGTTTACAGTGTGGGGTTAGCGTCTGTGCCAAATGCTTCAAGAGAATACACAAAAACTCAAGGGTATTGCAAATGCATGTTGGCGTACCTATCCATCAGCAAAGTTCAACAGCAAGTACAATTAAATGCGAATCTCATCAGTTACCTATAGAATTATTTTGCGTTGATGACAACATCACTCTTTGTCGGGAATGCGTCTTTGATTCTGGTCATGAAATGCATAAGGTTGAAGCAGCAAATATGCAATTAGTTTTCTCCTCTTTGAATAAGGTATTAAAACTACTCCCTTGATTTTTTAATTAGGTTGTGCTTCTTCAAGAAAAGTGCCGTGAAGTTGCTCAAGAAATGAATGATGCGACTTCTAAAGTAAAAGTTATAACTTCACTCCTAAAAGAAGAGCTTGGTACGATTGAAAAAGAACTGGAAGACGTCAAAAAAGAATCTGAACAAAAAAGAAATGAAATCATTCGCTGGTATTTGAATTTAACAGGAAAAATTCAGGTACAAGTTACTTCCATAAGGCCTTTGAATTTTTCAAGAATTTCAAATAAAACTATAAAAAGCATATAGCTAAGACAATTTAGGTAGTAGAATAAGTGAAATGGACATACGTTGACTTTCAAACGGTAGTATATACCAGTATAGGTTATTGTGAAAACAATGACTGTAATCAAAATCGATAAATGATCTTTATTGTTGCAATACACCTTGGTTACAACAAAATATTATTTTAAGAATAAGTTTCTCTCGTTAATACATGGATTGGAACTGATGACAAAGGCTCATGCCAAGCATCTTTTTAGTTTAAGGGATAGTGCTACGAGCCTTCTTAATAAAATACAAATCGCTTGTGTGGATGCAAAAATGGTGAGTGTCCTACATACTATATGGCAGTGGTTCTTAACCGGGGTTCGACGAAGCTGTTTCAGTGGTTCGGCGCGAACCTCCTCTGAAACATTAACACACGGCCTACTGAATGGTATATCAGCGAATATTTTTGGAAAATATGAGAAATTGACATGAGAATTATTGTTTCCGAGACAAAGCCTCGAATCTCACTATTGGCCTCCGAAAAACAACAACAGAAGTCTCATTGATACAGTAATGTATTACTATTAAATGTGGTAGATTTTTGTTTTTGTGAATCAGCGAAAATTTGGGGTTCAACGAAAGCTTGCAGATAAGCGTAAGGGTTCGGCAGGTTAGTAAAGGTTAAGAACCACTGCTATATGGTAATTTTCAATTATTTCTCTGCTGTAGCAATACTGTTGCAATTCTAATTTTTCATAAAATTTTTATCTAGCTATGGCAAACTTAGTTTTTTTGTTTCATAAACATATTCTGCAATGTAATGTTGATACCTACTGTATTTGTGAATATTTACTAAAAACGTTATTGCATGAAATAGCTGCAGAATTTAGAAGATTGAACTTCATGTATATACAATATAATAGTTTTGGTACCTGTATTTTATGTTATGCAGATAGTGACAAATCCAGTTGACGTTCATTCTTTGGATAAATCCATGCGGACTTTGCAATGGCTTACAAAAGCATCAAAACACCCATGCATTATGGAAATTACTCAGATCAACAACGAGAAAACTGACTTTAATTTTTCAAACGAAAGGTAGTTTTTCATACTTCCATTTTCTTTGTTAACTCATGGACTGAACTGTCGAGTAACTTGACAATTTTCTTAAGTTTCATACTTGTATTGGTAGCTAGCGAGATCTTTGTTGTTTCAATCAGATGCCAGGGTTCGTTAATTTTCATGTAAAACATTAAATATATTTAAGGAGGATCCTTGGTTGCAAAAAGGTAATAATGAATATGCTCATGCTTGATAGCAGAAATCCAACCGATTTTCATGAAAAAAAAAACTTTTGGCAGCCAACGTGTTTATTGAATAAAGAATTTACTCTCACATAAAATCTCTTTAGTGCACAGCAACATTATAGGAATGTAGGTGGGCAAAAATGCTTTGCTATGGTTAATTTAGGTATGGTAATTTCTTTTATAAGACCATAACCAAAACCAATGTTCCTAGTAATTTCTGCAACAATTGAGTAAAGCATCTGATAGATAGCTCAGTATGATACTTTTGAAAATCAAAAATACTGCAAAACACATCCACACTTGTTTAAGCGAAACTGTGGCTCACACAGTGCGTTGGAACTATTTTGCTACAACCACCAAACTAAGCTAAAACATATTTATGTGCCATGAAAGTTATTTATCATACCTTTTTGTAAAAGCATTAATTGTTCATACAAGGACTTTTATATTTGATAGATGTGTACAACTACACTAAACATTAGGTCTTTTGTCCTACACCCTACATAATAACACTTTTCATAGCGAGCAATACATAATAATACTTTATGACAAAAGCATCTGCAAGGGTGAGCAACCTTTTTGCATGCGCGGGCCAAATGAAGTAATGATATTGCGGAGGTGGGCCGCAACGATGCTCGTGCAGTAACATAAGAATAGGCGAACTTAACTTCAAGTATTTGAACTCGTATTCGTTCAATATGAAACCCATTCTCATATCAGACATATCTAATATTCGACCAGCGGTGTTATGTTGTAGAAGACGCAACGTTCGTGGACATTGACATTGCTGTTTAAAGAGGTAATCTAAAGTCCAAGATTCCTGAATACTGCGGCGCTTTACATTAACCTTGCTGCGTTTAGCTGTCATATGTACAATTATAAAATAAACTACTGTACTTGCTTGTTCAAACTTTAACCTTGGACAAGTTTGATTAGGCTACTAGGAATCAGGCCCAGCCGCACTGTAAACTTCAACACAACTCTATGACACAGTTCCAATGCATGCACACGCAAACACACACACGCACACTAACTTTGTCTTTGTACGTAACAATGCTTGTTCATAGTATTAGCTAGTACGTCTGTATCAGTGGTTAATTTAAAAACTCTTTTCGTATTTAGTCTGAAACAAAAAACACGTTGGTACATAAAAGGGATATACCGCATAAACTGCATCCAGCCGAGCAGCAAAAACACCATTTTTTAATGCGGTCACGGGCCGGATACATGGAGCTGTTTGAATGCTGTTACGGGCCGTAGGTTGCCCACCCCTGTTCTAAAGTGTAGTATAATTGCTCTGGTAAACTGAACAATAATGTTAAATCACCTTGACTGCAAAAAAATTTTCCATGTTTTGCCAACATGCAGTATTTTTCTTGTATCAGTGTTTGCCACTTTTGTTTTTTTCTGGTAATTTTCCGGTTTAATTGCACTTGTTTCAATGCAGTAATAGCTTGGAATGGCAAAGTCAAATTTACTTTCCATCTTTCACTAGATTTGTATTGATTCTCAGTGAAGATGCTGAACTTGACTTGGAAGACTACACCATACTTCACAATAAACATGCATTTAAATATAAGCTTTCTCCAGCTAGTAAATCCCAGCTTAACAAGGTAGAGGATGGTCTCAGGTCTATTTGCCAGCTGGAAAATTTAGATGAAGATTCCAAACCAAGCAAAAAATGTATTACAGAGCCAAAGCCTGCACAGGTTGCAGAGGAAAAGGTAGAAGATAAGGAATCTGTGAGTAAGAACATTATTGTTTTGAATTGTAGTTTGTTTTTTTGCTGTGTTTAAAACAGGAATCATTCAACATTTTGGAATTGCAATTTGTAAAACCAAAAGAATGAGTACTAGCAGGCTACGCCTATAGAATGAAACACTAGATTTTAAACAACAAAGGATTACGGCTTACCCCTTTCACTGTCCACTACATAAGAGTGGTTAAAAGACCACTGGGAGTTTAAAAAATCGAGTCAGTTTGATACATACTTTACCAATTAGTATTAATCACTGCGCAGTTAAAACTACAATGAAAAAAATACTTTATCTGCAGTCAAAACAGGTGATGTAACAAGCTAAATCGTGACGTAGCACGCAAGTACATGCAAACCTTTTACACTAACATGAATCAAAATTTTACCAAAAAGTTTCGAATACTTTGACCATTGCACCTGACAAAAATTGATTTATCGTTGACTGCATTGTAATGTAAACTCAATTACAATATAACATCGTAAATTGCATATTTTCTTTTTAAGGGCTGCAAGTTAAATTTTTATGTGTTATTGGCAGAGTTGTTTTATACTTGCATTGCAGCAAATTTTCATATATATCTCATAATACTTTAGGAAGAAGCTGATAGTGCAGAAGTGAGCTCATCGGACTCTGAAACAAGCATGAAATTAAGGCTCATACAAGTGCCTCCAGCTCGTAACCAAGAACTAGTGTTTGTAACAATGGTGACAAGTCCAGATGATTTTTACGTACAACGGAATTGTGATCGTAATCAAGCAAGCAATATTGAGAAACCCCTAAAAGTAAAAAAGTTTTGTTTAGATTTAGTTTTCACAATCGACACCATCAAGTTGTTGCAACATTTACAGTGTTCACTTGATATGGTGGTTTAACAAATGCAAAGTTGTTTGCACTGATATAATGGTTGGGGATATTATCATCATTTCACATAAGTTTGAAACCACTTGGTCTGTTTGAAGGCTTTTAACTTTCGCCCCCCAAAGGAAGATGAGTTGATATCATACATTCATGTCGATGATCTGTGTGCGGCACGTTATTCACTCAACAACAAATGGTATCGTGCCAGGGTTGTCAAAGTGCTTGGTTCATCTAGAGAACATGATGATGAACTTGACTGTGGTGTTGCTGATCACAAAGATTATGTTGAAATAAAGTTCATTGATTATGGAAACTATGCCAAGGCTAAGGTGATGTCCTAATTTCAGAAATCATACTCTCATATTTCTCTTAAACATCAAATGCTTTTTTGAATTATTTATTTATGATTAACTGCACTTCACCACAATGGTTTTAAGCCAGGTAGCATACCCTAAAGAAGATGGTTATTTTATGTAGTTAGCATAGTAAAGAATTTGATAACAAGATATGAAATATATAATATGAATAAATTGCTAACTTTATTCCCCGTTGTTACAAATTATAGTTATCTTTACAAGTCATGCATCATAATGTAAAACACTCGTAAGCTGTAATCATTGTGCCTTAGGTTTCGTGTTTACGCCATCTACCAACGGAATTTCGAAGGATTCCCGCTCTTGCTATTCCTTGCTCGCTTGTCGGAGTTACAGCTTCTGATATTGATGTGGGGTGGTCAAAAGAATCTGTCGTGGCGTTCACAAAAATGATAGAAAATCGTCCAGTGTTAATGACCACTCTTTCACGCCAAGGTGGACGTCGTTTCGTGGACCTGCACAAACCAGGACCAGATGAAATCGATGACGACGTGCCTGTATCGGTGCGAGATGCCTTGCTTTTCTTGAATTTTGCCAAGTTAGTATATTTGATATAAATGATAAGAAATATTAAATCTTACAAGATACAGTAATTATTTGTATTAAGCACAATTATTTGATATGATTATGCTTTTAATCCATTTCTAATACAACAACGTGTTTGTTTCCTTGCAGGTTTAGTAGTTCAAAGATTTCATCACTTGAGGTCCAGATGCCAAGCTTTGAGATAGAAAAGCCACGTGATTATTTTCAACCAACCTCTATTCCTACAAGATCTTTCGAATCAGTCATGTTGTGTCACTTTGAGTCCATAGACAAGTACATAAATATATAATTATTTGTGTAAATATCGAACGTACCTAAGAGGCATTATTCTTTTCATACTATTCAACTATATTTATGATTGTGGTAACCAAATATATCTGTTTTTGTTTGTAGCTTTTATGTTCATCAGCTTAACAGCAATGCCGTTTACCTTGACAAGATGTCAAAAGATATCCAAAAGTTTGTGCAGACAAAGTGCAAATCTAGCCTTAATCCAGCTTCACCATTTGCTATCCTAAAGCCACGATTAGGCATGCCTTGTCTTGCCAAATACAACTGCACTAAGACGTGGTATCGGGCAAAGATAATGGAAGTATTTCAATCAGAGAAGAAAGTGCGGCTTCGCATAAAGTTTTTTGTTAAAAAGTGTTTTGATTGTATTGTGATGTTTTTCGAAATCCATAAATCACATACATTGTTACCTAGGTACTTTCTTAAACCATACATATAACTAGAGTATTCATGTGCCTTAGTCCAATATTAAGCTCGGTATTTTATTTTTTATACACACAGTATTTTATATTTTCTTATACTGGTACTCTCAAAAGCAAATTACATTGTTAAGGTGACTGTTCTGTATGTCGATTATGGAAATCAGTCTATAATCGACATTGGTGATGCCATGAAGATTCCTGATGAATTCATGAAGCTGCCCTACCAGGTTATTTCATTTTCTCCATTACCATGGTGCTGAGTTCACCTTCTAAAATAGCACTGAGCACGAATATTTGACAATAAACATAGCTCAAACAGTGATATATAACTAGGAAAAAGTTTTAGCGTGACTTTGTGCAAATAACGTGCATATCATTGTTCTGCTTCAAAAGGTGCCTGTAACCAAGACAAGTTTATTGCAAGTGCCCAAAATTTTACAGTTTCTGTTGTTCTTGTTGTTTTGCAGGCTGTTCCATGTATGTTATCAGACATACATCCTGTAGATGCAGATGCTACATGGACTGATGAAATCTTGGATCGTTTTTTTGAGCTTGTCGGTGATAAGATGCTGACCATGTACATCAGGTATGTTATGGACACTGTACTCTGCAGTATGTTATGTACACCGTCTTTAGATCCAAACTTTTCATGTATAGATTGTAAATTAGAGATCCTGGTAAACCAGGCTAATTGCCATTATTGGCAATCTTGTTTATTGGGTTTAATTTGAGTAATGAAAAAGCCATAAACTCAATTCTTAAATATGTTTACATCTGCCTGCATCTAATAACTGAGGAATGAAGAGTGCAAATATCAGAATAATGCTTACAAACTAAACTGTAATTTGATTCAACAAAGCTTTCCATAATGGTTTTGACACCTCGTTTTGAATACTCCTGCTGTCATTATCGAGGTTATATATCACAGACATGTTACTAATGGAATTTATGGTGTTGAGCTTTTTGAAATCGTGGATGGAGAGAAAAATGACAACATATTGTCTGTCAATGAGAGATTGGTGCATGAGGGCTTTGCCAAGGGCTTAACAGTACACAAAGTGATGAGTCCTGTGGAGAACAAAGAAACAGCAATTTTCAAAAAGCGAGATCAGATGGGTATGATTTATTAACTTTTTAAATATCCTTGTGCTATTTATGCCCCATGCTAATTCGAGTAAAATTTGAAAAGATGCAATTGTTATATTCTAGCCCAGTGTGGTACATCGAAAGATGTCATATTTCTAAAGCATATCATATAAAGAAGTGCTGTACAGTTTGTAATGGTTGAATATGTCAGTTAAATGTTTTTATTGATCCTGCAATATGACCGTGATTGCCATCTACTCATATTTTAAAATAGGTGGTAATGATAGTTTGGTTCACCAGCCAAGCAACGACAAGGGAATTAGTCATTTAACGTTAGATTACAAATCGGTGTCGTCCACTTCACCAAATCCTAGTGAAATGAGCAGTTCATCACAATCCGAAGATACCTCATTGGTCATGGTGGTGTTTGCCCAATCTCCTGCCTCATTTTACGTACAAACCAAAGAGCAGTGGAACAACAGCAATGTTCTTGCCAGAAGTTTACATAAAAAATTTAAAAAAAGTGCTTTTAAGGTTTGGTTTATGCATTGGAATATTTATTAAGTTTGTAATCTTTTAACTAGCCCAGAGTAATTTCCTTACAAGTAGCAAAAAAAAACAGAACAATTCTGCCTTACTTGTCTGTTTGATTAAAAAGGAATCTCACATTATTGTTGCAAGTAGCCAGTAAAGGCCATTATAGTTACATTTTGTCATATTTGTTATGATCCTAATATTTTTTAAAGCAGTAGTATAATCGTTATGGTTCTTGCTGGAATACTCTGTGATTCCTCAACTGACGTATATATAATTATATATTGCATGTGCTATGTATGTTTCAATCTAATCTATTTGATAAACTAACCTAAAGGAATCTAGTGATAATACCTGGAATGCTGGTGATGTGTGTGCCATTTACTCTAAGACAGAAAAACGTTGGTGCAGAGCCAGAATTATTGAAATTCAGGTCAGTACAAAGTGCTAAAATGTACTTCAGATTACAGATGTGCTTAAATGTACTTCAGATTACAGATGTGCTAAAATGTACTTCAGATTACAGATAGACGCTAATGCAGCTTATTGTTTCAGAATGAAGGTCGTTGCAACATTCAGTTGATAGATTTTGGAGTTATTGAAATTGTTTCTATTATTGCACTTCAAAAGTTGCCGTCTGAATTCCAAAATATGCCTGAGTACACAACATCATGCTTTCTATGTGATGTGCAGCCCGCAGGTGGTTCCAAGTGGACTTTAACAGCTCAAGAGATGTTCGCTGTAGGTCATTGCAAGAGCTAGTTCACGTACAAACTTGTTTCTAAATTCTTTTCTTTTGCTATCATACCCGCATGAATAATTTTAAACGCCCGTTACAGGACATCGTAAGAAAACGGGAGTGTAAGTTACTCAACCAAGCAAGTAATTGTGATGAAGTTGGCGCTCTGCCAGTCAAGCTCTTCATCCCTTGCAGCGCCCAAGAAGATGTTGATGTGAGCAGGGAGCTCATTTTAAGAGGAGTTGCTCTTCCTCTTTTCAACCTCAACAGTCTTAAGGAGACCATGTAAGTATTTTTTAACTTCCACATCTTACAATTTTTGTTATTGTAATAATAAAAGCCAGCACAAATATAACGAGAGTGCTGAGTACTTGATGATTGCCGTGTTATTGAGTCTTTGAAATTGGAGGTTGAAATGTTTGCCACGGATTTTTTAAATTTGAGTATAATTATAACTTACATCTGCTTTCAATTCTGTGCAGGCTAGACAGTGACCCCACCAGCAAAGTTCAGCTTCTCTTTCAAAAATCGGAAGCTGCTTATCAAAAAGAGGAAAATCTACATTTGACTTCTTCCAAAAGCGGGTGGGCTTCATCACAAGCATCTTGCAGTGAATTGAAGAATTCCATTGAAGATTATCCAAATTTGGGCTACGTCAAAAACACGACACCCGTAGATGTAGATGACGATGTATTCTGCAGTGGCGCTATGTGTGATAGTGAAGCTTATTAGTTGTTTTTTAGCATTTGATTTTGCAGTTAATGAATGACAGCTAAAACCTAGTGTGACTAGGTATGTTTTCAGCATTTTTGTATAGAATTTGATTTGTGCTGCTTGAAGGTTCGGTTGTAATCATGTATAATTTCTGTCTTCCAGCACCAGTTAACCTGAAATTTCGTTTTTAAGCGGCGGTGCAATTTTCGTTTTTCTTAGATTTCATTTTCCTTTCGCATTCTTTGCATTTCGAATGTTCCTTTTCTTTGTTTCAGACAATAAAATGTTCATATTAATCTTGTGAGGTACCCTCAGAACGAATAGTAATTTTCCAAGCTATTCCCAAGTGTAACAAATCAGTGATATTCTTAATTTCAAGTTAGTCAAGAACATATTGTTTTTGATCGTGTAATTTCGCTTTCAGTGCTCACGTGTGTAAGTCGTCCATGGCCGATCGCACTAAAACTCGATTCTTGGCATTTGTCGCTAAATAGTCTAAGTGGTTTCGAGTCTTGACCACTTCAAGGCCTTAAGTGGAGTCAATAACAAAGCAAATTCCTTTTAATAAGCTAACTAGCTAAGCTATTTAAATCGTCAGAAGTAGGCCGTCGTTATAGAGTAACAACGAGCAATACGTTCAATGTACACATAACCGGCATAGATATTTCGATAATAACTTGGTCAAGGTTGATATACCGTTGGAATTAATTCCTATATCACAGGCTAAAGTTTATTTGAACCAGACAATCACTGCCGCCGTGTATCAAACCTAAAATATTGTGCCGGTTTAAGGGACTTTGTTGAGTGGTGTTCATAGGTTGCAACTGAAGTTATATTGCGTTCGAACCAAGGAAAAGTTTGCGAACAGAAGATTGCTTTGCTGCCTTGGTAGTGTAAAGAGCAGTTAGTTAGTTGGTAATTAAAATTAAGAACCATTTTTACGCATAGGCAGAATACTGTAGAAAACATTTCAGAAAATGCGGCTGCACAAAAAATAAGGTTAGCTGGCAGTACATGAACGAAACAAAATCCGAAACTTTCAGTTGTCAAATTCTTAATCTATTTATTGCTAGGATTCCTCGTACAGAATTTCATTTCCATCGACAATACTTCTTTGTCATAACAAGAAACAGGTGAAAGAAACCTTTTGTTGGCCGTTATGTAAACAGTAAAAAACCGGGCAACTCGCTTTTGTTTGATGAGTAGGAGGCCTATCCCATTTCCAAAACCCTCACAACACAGCTCGCAATGAAAACAGATCGTTCATATTTACCCTTACGAGTGAAAGTTGGGTGTTTAATTAAGGGAGAGGTTGCGGTTTGAGAGTTTCCGACTGTATACATAACTTAAACTACGTCGCACCAGGTTATATCAAGTTGCATTTTGAATCTTGCCAAAATTTTGACAAAATAGGCTGCAGACATGGCTATGGCACATCCTCTTCCCGGCCTGGGAAAGCGACGGCTACCAGAACCAAGAATAAAGTTCGGAAGGATCGCTTCAGCACCGCCCGATATCATTAGACTACGTCAGATTCTACGTCCACTGAATGCAGAAGAAGTCATGGAGATAAAGGTACCGTGAAATTGAAAGTATGCAAATGTCAATACCATATTTGGTTAGTGTTATGCTGTTGATCGATCGTATTTTCCCTTGGTGATCATACAATCCGCAAAAGCTGAAAAATGCGTAATAGGTTGGGTATGCGACTGATGTGAGGAATTTTAGTGTCCAGCGAAAATTAACTTATTAGGGTTACGAGATTGGAAAGATAAGCTAACGGTCATGTCATTGTTAAGTGTAGCTTAATACAATTATGTTTTCCCTGACAGCGTGGAGGAAAATGTGTAACTATTGCCACCAAGTCACATAACATCGAATAGTATATGGCCTCTTTATCGCCAGCACTTAAAATATCTGGGATTCAGGGCATTATCATTATATATTATGACACGTACAAATTAAAAATATAAAATGATTAGTAGGTTAAAGTATAATATGATTTAATTCATGCTTTATCAAATGATAATACAACTTTTTGCCAGAGCTTTAACTGTAACAGTTCGAAATTGAAGCATTAAAATGCAAATGTATACATATTATTGATAAACCTTACAAAATACGTCATAGAAAGTTTTAAGTCTCTTTACTTATGTTCAAAATTTTTGTAACGTTTCGGGGTTTTGGTTAGCTAGAAACACAGCAAAACTTTTAATTTGATTTTGTTTTAGAAAAATGCTAAGCAAGCGTGGAAGAGTGATCTAGATAAACATGAAATGGCCCCAACGACTTATGACTCTTATCACATCCTAAAACAGCTTGATGAACCTACAAGTGAATACTGCCGACCATCATCACGAAATAGAAAAAATAAACCACATCCTCCCAAGTAAGGAAATATTTTCTTCTAACAAAGTGATAATTTAATTTCAAAGGTTAAAACCAGAAATAGGTCATGTGTACAAGTTTGTGACATGAGTGTTATAACTAAATTTAAAGTTTCATTAACATTGAAAAAGAAAACTTCTTCAAACTTTGATGTTTGGCTTCTTAACTTTTGTTTTGATTTTTTCGTACTTTTGACAGCATTTTTCTTGTAACAAGACTGAAACAACTGCCAGGTTACTACAATCCTGCAGAAGCAGAGAAGCGAGGTATATAGGCCTACATTATGATTTAGCCAATTTATTGTTTTAAAGTAAACAGTCATAGTAGACTAATGCATGTTGAAATTAAAAACAGAAAACAAACTAATTAATTGATTAATTTTATGGAATTGTCAAAAAAAATATTATAGATGAGTACACGATTGTTTCTAAAAGATTTAGCGCAAAATCTGCAAACATTTTATTCTCTAAATAAATAACCCATTTTTGCCGTAATAGCCAAATCCGCCAAGCATAATGACAAAAAGTACAAAAGTCCCTACCTTAATCCCAAGTTAATGCTCTAGTAATCTTAACTCCGTTATAAGAATCAAAACTGAAAAGTTTTGGCAAAGACTTCAATTTTAGTAGCAGCGTTTGTTTGTAACCATCCCAACATTGCTGTAATGACTAAGATTGAACAGAAATGTGAACCTAAATTTTAATTTAACTATACCTAAGGCAGTACAAGGTTTAAATTTGTTTTAAGTTTTTAGTTATTTAAAAGGATAAACAATGTGTTGCAGCTAATAAATGCTTATTTTCTGAAAAATTTATGGTAGACTTGCAGAAATTTTACATTGTCAATATCAGTATCAGAACTTTTTGATAACATTGACGTTTTTCGGTAATCGGTATAGTGTAGCCTACTTTCATTCAAAAAGTATTTCTGAAATATAACTTTCATTAGAAGGGGCACTAACCAAGAAAGGAGGTTTCTGGCAGCTCACGATTTGTAATTCTTTTTTTTTTCAGGACCTTGCTGGTGGTTTTTCTCAGTTTGTTCCATTTTTATTTCATAAAAACAGACTAAAAATTCCGAAAATTTTGACTCTTTTGACGTTTAACACTTAAGCAAACTTACCATCAGAGAAGATACTATCGTGACGTATTAATGTATATACTATTGTTGTTTAATTTATGCTGGTTTCCTGCTAGTTAAACATGGCAAACTTTTACTTATAGTTGTATGCTTGAACCAGCCTATAATTAATTACCCATCCTTGTTTTTCAAAGAATATTTTTTCTGAAACCGAGGCACTAGAAAGTTTCAGTAGCCTACAGATTTAAACATATTAGAATTTTTCAAATCAGAAAGCAAATTTGGAAAAATCACACAAGAAATTATTAATCTGGAAGTATTTAAACAGGAAATCAACAAACTGCATAAACTTTGACTAGAATTCATAAAACCAGATAATTTCAAACAAGAAAATAAAGAAGTCAGCTTATGCCAGAACAAAAATTTATCCTGAGGAATGCTCTAAACATCAAGTTATAAAAATTAAATATTTTTATACAAGATCAAAACCTGCATTAATTCCTACAAGAATTTTTCAAACAAGAAAATAAAGATGTCAGATTATGCCAAAACAGCAATTAATCCTGATGACTACCCGAAACAGGAAACAAATAAATAGGGTAATTTTAGACAAGAAAACATAAGACACTGTAAAATATCAGTACAGTTTTGACCCAAATGGATAATTTCAAACAAGAAGATGTTCAAAATCTTCCAGTTTTGCATATTTTTGTTTTGAATTATCCAGTTTGAAAAAATTTCGTTGGAAATAACGCAGTTAATTTTTTATGTCCAGTTTGTATTTTTCCGTTTTACTAATTTCTTGTGTGACTGTTGCAATTTTTTATTATTCTTTTTGAAAAATATCAATTTTTTTGTATACTAAAATTTTATAGCGCCCCATTTTTTGTACGAAATCATCTTATTTTGTAGTTCTTATTTAGAATATTTATAAATTTCTGTTCTCGCATAATACGATTTTTTTAGTTTAAAATTGTCCGGATTTATAGTTTTGACAAATTCTTGTCAGTTTGTATACTAGGGATTTTCTGTTTAGATGGTTTAATTAATTAATTTTTTGAGTGATTTTTTCCAAATTTTTTATTTTCCGATTTGGAAAATTGCAAATTGTTTAAATCTGAACTGGAATTTTACGCACTCTTCTGGCACCGCCATAGATTTTTATAAACCATTGAATATATTTCAAAACTTATCATTATTCATGTTACTTTCACAAAAAAATTAGGATTTACTGACACCACAACTGCTCTCACATTGATAGGTGCAACAGTAAATAGTCGATTGGTACAGTGCATATCAAATCACAGGCGTGGTATTCATCGAGCATTGAGGGAATCTCCACAGTCAAGACCCTTCACGGCTATAGGCTATCAGCAAAATTCCCACCATCAAATGAATAACTATAATGAAGCACGGTTTAAACAAAAAACCGAAAGAGGTGATTTTGTATCTTGCAATAATCTATTATATGGTAATTCATGGCTTGGCTCCAGTTGGTTTTTGATTATGCAAAGTATAAACCGAAATGCCAAGCTGAAAGGTTACTTTTAAAACAGACATAGAAAGTCCATTTAAATCACTTGATGTAAAGAAGAAAAAAAATGAAAAGGCTAAAACCCAGAGACATCAATATCCTACTTTAAGGTCCAAAAATGTCCCACATGAGACCTATTCAGTCACAAGGTGGCTTAAAAGAACTGGTCATGAAGGTATGCAACTGTTTTTGATTTTTTTGGAGGATGAAAACTTCGATTATGCACGGGTTTTTTGATAGTGCTGTGACTTGCATGCTTTTCGTGTCTGAAATCAAATGTATTTCTTAAAACACTGTTTTTAAGAAGTTCTTTTGGACTTGGCTATTATGTTCATGTGCCTGTACGATGTCCTTACCCTTACATTGGTGTAAGGTAAATGCAAAAGCTGTGTTGTATATGCAAACGCTGTTTACAATAATATTTTATTGCAGAAAATGACTCAGTGCAAAAGATAGCTGACCGAGTGCAGAAAAAACCGGTTATAAGCACATACGAAGGCCCCCATTTTCATATAACAGACTATGGAGCGTGGGACTGAAGAGAAGAAAGACTTACAACTATTCTGTTCTTTAGAATGCTTAACGATTGATAGAATACCGCTATAATTACCATTGATTTTGTTTACCTATGATGTTTATTATGCAACAAGCGCCGAAGCATGTTTATTTTGTATGCTATGGTCAAGCACAACCGGCAAGCATACCTAGAATGTTTAACATTTCACCCTTAGTGGGATAGAATAAAATTGAAATTTGAATTTATTGTTTTTTACTTTCACATAAATGTGGCATTTACTTGCAAGTAGGCCCAACAGTTTTTAATAGAATAATGATTTCACCGGCACAATACACAGTTTGTTTGAGATAGGCAGCTGGATAACAAGACACGTTTAAATTAAAAATACTTAAGATATTATTAAATTTTATTAACAGACGAAACTGTCTATTTTTATTGTTAATAAATTTCCATTTTATGAAAAAATAGTTCACTTTGCTTCACTGACTGGTAGTCTACTATATGCAAGTTATATCGACGTCATAATTAAAAATACTGTTGCAACCACAGCGCTTTTAAAATTCACGTTCACGCATATGTTTTTATAAGAATATCAAATTATATCAAGCCTGTTTTTTTCTGAAAACATAAGCATAATAGCCATATATTGATATCTCTATACCTTTTATTATATCTATATTTATCTATATCTTTTATTCTACCATATTCATTGATATCTCTATTTATGCAAATGAACATATCTGTATCCCAAATTATTTTGTGCAAAGTTTATCACGCTGTAAAATAGAATAGTACCTGACCCCCCGCTATAGAAAGAAAAGCGTGTTTTCCCAGGTGACAATATAGGAAGGTAACTTTACAAAAAAGAACGACTTAATGAAAAAGGCCCTATACGTAAACTCAGGTCCCTGTTGAGCTTAATATGGAGCTGGCTAGCCAAGAAGTTTTAGCCTCACCAAATCTCTTGTAATCATCCAATTGCTAAATATTTCTGGTTGCCAAAAGTAGACACTATAATGTACTTTTACAACAAAGAATTTTGTTTCCTGGGTAATTTCCTTTTGATTTCTGGTTGAAGACCTATAGCCGATAAGGATTGGTGATGCATTCCAGATTCTTACTAGTGGCTGAAGAATTGAACAAAAATAGTCGATTAATTATAATTAATAATATAATAATTATTATTGTTGATACACAGCTTTTCGGGAAGGGTTTTGAAAAGCGATAGTTTGTTACTACTGGGACAAGAGGTTGGAAAATCGTCTTTTATTTCCCTGTTACTTTAGTTGGATTTTGGCAGTCAATTTCAAGAAATAAAAAATTAAACTGGCGTGAAGTTAGATGCACGTATTTGAGGTTGGATACACGCATGACCGGATACATAAAGTTGACGATACTTTGTTACTTCTAACTAAATCTGCCGTTCAAATCATTACATGATGAGAGCATAAACTATGATGACGTCATGTAATAGGGCAGATGCTGGCGAAGTTGTGTCTGCTATTTCGCTTGCTACGTCATTGTAATCTTAAAATAGGCAATGACATATCAACTGAAGTTAAGAATATGCTGTGGGGTGGTATATAAGGCCACATAGTTGTCCTTGCCCTTCCAAACGAACTTGATATAAGAGAAGACTTTCGATCGTTACCAGGTAGTTATACCTTGAAGAAACGATGTATATATGCTAGAAGCCTGTTGTTAGCTTTAGGTTTGAAATCGCAAGCTGTCGCATTTGCTTATATGTGGTATTTATTATTTAAGTTTTATTACTGTGTCCTGACATACATTAGGTATTAGACCGGATATACATCCGTGCTGAAGGCTGACATAAACGTTTCATAATATCATTGAAGAATTCACATTTGTATTCACAGTTTTTCTAAACGATGTCTCAGCAATCTTCTAAACGGACGTTTGAGGAACGAACTTCTAGTTACAAGCGGCATTTCGGGGATGGTCCTGCTCGTTTCTCCTATACCACAAGTTCTCCAGGTCGCCAGACATCCAATTCATCTCGAATGTTCCGGTATGATGACAACATAAACATCCATGATCTTCAGGGCGTGCGAGTGTTACTAAGAAAATCTTTTAACAGTTATTCATCGAGCTCTGCCGGAGGAGCAGGAGCAGGAACAGGAGCAGGAGCAGGAGCAGGAGCAGCATCAGCTTCTGCTCCGGCATATGGAGGAGAATCCTCCAGCTCATCTCGCATCAGAACGATGCGTTCTGCGCCACTTGGAAGTGCAGTCAGCATGCAAGATATTAACATGATGGCTGACGCGCTCGGCCCAGAATTCCAAGATTTACGGGTCAACGAAAAGGAGGAACTGAAAGTTTTGAACTCGAGATTCGCTGGTTACATCCAAAAGGTGCGTAGTTGGTTAATGGGTTTCTCAGAAACTTTTTTAAGCGACGTCTCTTGTAATATTCCGCTGATCGTGGATCTGCTGACGTGAATTTTTGAACCAGGTTAGAAGCTTGGAGCAAGAAAACAAAATTTTACAAGCTCAGCTTGACCAGTTCAATGCAATCCAACCGTCAAACCTGCAAGACATGTACGAGGAGGAAATGTCTAGGTAAGAATGCAACCAAACTAAAATTGGCTAAACGTTTTGCTTTCCTTTTCCTGAATATATAACCTGCTTGGCTACTTATATGACATATGCTGACAAATTAATTGTGACATTGCAGGCTTCGACGTGAAGTGGACACGATAACTGGTCAAAAATCCAGCATCCAACTGCAATTGGATAACGCTCTGACTGAGATGGAAAAGTGGAGAAGAAGGTTGGTTGATATAAACTTACGTGTACGGCATTTGTAGTATGCAGATAATTATATGTGAACCGCTACGTGCGTGTGTGAAAAATAGAAATGAAAAGAAGTTTTAGACAAGAATTTGAATAGTTCAAAACTATCCTTGAACACGGTTAAGTTTTATAAATACAATTAGTAAAATGAACACAATGCTTTCACTTCTTGCTTAATTTCACAGATATGAAGATGAGGCTGCCAATACTCGGGAGCTTGAAAATGACCTCAATGACATGAGGAAGGATTGTGATGACGCCACACTCGTCCGTTTAGATTTGGAAAGAAGACTGGAAACTCTTCAAGAAGAAATTGCATTCCTAAAGAATGTCCAGGAACAAGTAAAAATGTTTTTGACAGACAGATTATGACCATAAGATTTACATACCGGTTATTGCAAATGGAAGACACTTTTTTACTGCTCGCAAGTAAAGCTTAGGCCTACTTAAAGATTTTAAAATGATGAGTTGTAAAATGCAGGAAGTGGCGGAACTTAAGGAGCAATTAAAGAAAACGGAAATCAAAGTAGAGATGGCTCCCGGTCCAGATCTGGAAGAGCTGGTTGAGGACATGAGAAATCAATACGAAAAACTTGCTGCTAGAAACCGCGCAGACGCTGAGCAGTGGTACACCGAAAAGGTATACGCTTTACCCAAGATAAAGTTTGCCCACTTTTCAGATTTAGCAATTGGTGGTTTGATTTATTTAAAAGGTGGAGGCTATGCAAATGCAATCTGCTCAAAATGAGGATAACCTTCGAAATGTTCGCAACGATATCAGTGAATACAGAAAAACGGTTCAAACTCTTAACCTCGAGCTAGACTCGCTGCGCGGTTCGGTAAGAATAAAGTATAAGTATAATATTAATCACAGCATTTCGACAGAAAAAAGTACATTTTCTTCTCCAGAACGATTCTTTGCAACGCACCATCGCGGAACTTGAACAGAGATATAATCGAGACGTACAACAGCATCAAGAAACAGCGGATACTCTGCGTGTGAGAAATATCAAGTTCAAGTTGCTACATTTCATTTATAACTTATTTCATATACACTGAACCTAAGGTTTTATAACGTTCATATTCGCATTCAGGCTGAATGCAATGGTTTGAAAGCTCAAATGGGCCAGCACCTACGTCAGTATCAGGAACTTATGGATGTCAAGATGGCGCTTGATATAGAAATTGCAACTTACAGAAAGCTTCTCGAAGGGGAGGAATCAAGGTGACCTTTCGTGTTAAGTTAATGCATGTCTATATTGATGTGGTATAGTTACTTTAAATATTTGACTCATGAGGCAACTTCTAAATTTTTTTAAGTAACCTCATGAGCTGCCTTTAGAATCTAAATGGTTGTTTAAATGGTTGGTTGCAAATTAACGATGCTCGTTACTAATTTGTAATTTTTAAGGTAGTTATTTTTAAAATAGGCCCCACTGTGTATGTTTATTTTAATAGAACATTTTTGGGAAAAGAATTTTAGCTATAGGTTTCGGTTTCATTGTAAACGTTGAAACCAAGATAAAAGAAAAAGATGAAACTATTTTTAGACTCACAGACAAAGTAAGACCATCATCTCAAAGTGGATATAAATCAGGATACACAACTACACTTCGCAGAGGTAATCCAAAAATTACGCTGCAACTGGCTCGTGAGATCCATAAATTAATTTTTTTGTATCAAAGGCACATTATAGGCTACCAGTTGAACAATAGTTGTGAAAACACGTTTAAGTACCGTATTTTCTTGAATAGAAACCACCCTTGAATAGAAGACGCCCTCGAATAGAAACCGCACGATTTGATTAAAAATTAACAATAGAAGCCGCCCTCGAATAGAAGCCGCCCTCGCATAGAAGCAGCAGAAGACAATGCTGAAATCGCTTCGGTGTAATATAAAGGCTGTCATTGAGAGCTTGCACATGCGAAAAACAGCAGTTGTCACATTACAATAATGATCGGATAGTAATAGAATAAAACCTTTTGTCAAAAGAAAGCGCAGAATTTTATTGTCACCTAATCACCACTACCGGTACTTCATGTAATAAAAATAGAAGCCGCCTTCGAATAGAAGCCGCCCTCAAATAGAAGCCGCACAAAACGTTCAAAAATAAAAAATAGTAGCCGCGGTTTCTATTCAAGAAAACACGGTAATTGCTTGGTGTTGTAAAACTACATAAATTGATTTTAAAGCGAGTGATGTTTTCTTAACATAAACATGAAAACCATTTCGACAGAACTGTGTCTATTAAATTATCACCTCACCAATTCACGATCCGTTTAATTGAAAGACACCGCCGCGTGTTTGTTTGGTAAGACTTAAAGTCTCCATAATCTCTAATTGCCTGCATACACAGGCTACTCGGGTTTCGACCAAGGCGCAGCTGCAAATGGCGATGACGTAGAGACAGTGACGACCAAGAAGGTTGTGGTGAAAACGATTGAGACGAAGGATGGAAAGGTGAGTCATCTAGTGATTTGATGCGATATTCAAGTACAGCTGTTGCGCTTGTCAGTTGCAACTTCTTAAGTAATTCAAAACCTACAAACACACACATTCTTTTATCACATAAACCTTTCTAAGTTATATCAATGACTCCAATGAGCAAAGTTTATCTTATATTGCTAACTTTGAATACGAAACATCACGCCGATTAGTGTCACACAAACTTCCTGTTTTCAGGTGGTAAGCCAATCAGAAGATGTCCGAGAATCAAGCGGCGATCACGACGACTTCTGATTTAAATACATGTATCCCTGCGGGCCCAATTAGAATTACATTAACTATAATTACCAAATAGAACCCTGTGTACACGATATAAATTATATACGCTTGTCGAAACTGTATATGCTTGCTGGTTTGCGAGAGTGCTTACTGAAACTAATGGTTGTCATCATAAAGTTACTACAAAGGCATAACTTTGTTAAAAGCGATGTTGAGTTTTTTAACGCTTTTACCCGTTGAGGTTAAAATAAATAAATGTTTAGGGCTAAGCTATATACGCACCGTTGGGTTGAGTCGAAGAAAGTACATAAAACAAAAATGGGGATATTGCAAAGGTAGGGAAATTGTATTTGCTTGGTTGATTACATTTCTGTCTAATCCATACATAAAATGACGGCCGCACTAGCACCATGCTGGGTTGTGTGGAATGGTAAGGGCAGTGGAAATGTAGGTTATAGAACCACTTGCGTAATTTGAAATGGATTTACATAAAGTTTTACATCAAATAACCAGCTCTTTCCAAAAGGCATTGATTTTTGATAACATAATGCGGCTGGAAAGCCATTTAAAATAAGCCGTTAAGTGCCGCTCATGCGCTAAGATCGATTAGAAAATTGCTAACCATTGTGTTGCATAATACTGTATTGTAATTCCCAGGTAAGATAAATATAGTAGCGAAGAGATAGAAACTAAACAGGTTCCGATGACGAGGATAAACATTGCGTCCTGCTAGTCACATCAAACACTTTATTTGGCAATCATGCCCATCAATCATGATCAATTCCAAGTTTTCCTTTGTGAGAAAACATTGCATAGCATAGAGTACATAGAGTTTAACATTGTTTTGCGCTCACAGAGTAAAGAGACAAGTATAAATGATGTTTATGAGAGGAATATAATTAAAAGCTTCAAAGTTTGTTATATTTGACAATACTTAAAAAGGTTACGAGGTTACGAGGTTCTTTAACATTCTAATCAAACATAACAACACCTTTAAAAACGAGCTCAACCTCTTTGAGAAAGCAAATTAAAGCGAGAATGTATACAAACGGCAAACTACAAGCTCGATGGTGATTTCCTTTTTCTCGAATACTTGGTCAACACGTTGTTGTTAAGAAGAATCGCGACGACATTTGCGTGGTACCCCAATCACTATTGTGTCCTTTGAAGAGAAAATTTCTTGAAGTAGCCATACATAATAAGATGTGTTGACGCAGCTTTGTTACTTTGGTCATTTTATTGAAAGTGGTTACGTCAGCAGATTGAAAAACTCTTGACTATCATGAGTCAGACAATGACCTACGTAAATATTTGTCAAGTGAGAAAAATCAAGAACTTTTTCTTGTATTTGTTTCTCACTGCTAACTTGCATTTTTGCAGAAAATAAAAAAACCTGGTTTCACGTTACATTCACTTTAGCATTTTAATTTCATCCACAAAAAAGACAAAAAATGTGAAGATATACTGTCAAAGTTCTTTTAGATTAAAAGAGTTTGCGTTGTTATAAAAAAACGCGTGTTTAGAAAAAATCCTAAATCGGGAGAATAGTAACGAGTGCGTCAAATCTTTCGAAAAAATCATGATCTGATAGCTTGGGAGTTGGGAGTTAACATGGGGTTGGGAGTTAACATGCTAGCGATGTGCTAAACGGGAGTCGCCTTTAACTAACAAATATTACTCAATCGATGAAAGCTGTCAAGTCTTTCAGAATGTAGGCTATCTGAGAAAGACAAATGAGACGACTGAATCAATATACCGTATTTGTGGAGTGTTTTAACAAACGCAATGACCAGTTATTTATCACCACTCAAATGATATTTTTTATTTTTTCAAACCAACTGCAAAACTTTGTCAGCAAATGTATAAGATAGGCAGATATTATTTCAAGGATTGCAGAACAACAATCGCAGTTTGAGTGGTGCAGCAACTTGTTATAAAAGTTTTATGAGCAGTTGTAGCTTTTGTGGTTGAACGATATTAACGAGTTTGCTTGAATCGTCAACCTTTAGCTATGCTGTTTGCTCAATGATATTACAAGGTAGTAACTGCATTGTTCGTAGGTGACTGATCAATGGATCTCTAGCTATAGTCAACTTCATGATATAAAATTAGATTATGATTTGAATAACTTAACCGTGTGTTATAAAAATTAGCCCCATGCATTGATCTCGTAAAGCCATAGGGCAACTACGGGCAGTAATACATTAATTCAGCAATAAATTCACATGTACACAATGCTGTAAAAGCCTAAAAACTGTATCATATTAATCGCTTTCGTACTTTAAACAGCAAAAAAGTATACTAAATGGCATACTGCCTTAAGAAAACATGTGCTTTCATTTTGTACAAATCCAACAGGTAAATATCAAAACATTTTCCTTCGTAAAATACTTTGTTTTTACCTCCAATATCAGTGAAAAGCACGTTTGCTTGTTTGTTTTTAGTGGATGCAGTTATAAGTGATTGTATTTCTTGTCATGTATCAAAAGATTGTCAAGCAACTTAAGAAAAACGTCATGTCAGATTTAGCCTGGTCTCATTCTCCAAAGTTTGACGGGAGCAAGCGACAGGGTCGCCGTCTCCTTAGCTCCGTACCTAATGAGTTCAAGATGTTTCTTCAGAGCAAAATTCGACCAGTTCCTATCACCAATGAGGTTGAGCGTGACCACACCATCAGAAGAGCGCTTGCTATTTGGCGGCTTTGCTGGCAAGATGTCCCCAATGGCTGGGAGTTATTGGATGAGAGGCTGTGCAAAGTTCTGGGAGACTCCTGGATGGAATCTTTCGAAAAAAGGAGCGGAGAACCTGTGCGCATCCCTTAAAAACAGATCTGAATTAGCTAAAAGCATGAACATTGTTTTCTTGGTTATTTATCCAAATATGTTGTGTTATAAACTTACTCATATATTTGTCGGTTTTCCGTTACGAAACGCGATTTACATTATATGTCATTGGTCAAAGAATATAGCTTATTCATAAACATTGTTGTAAATCGAGATTTGAATTACACAATATGTAATGCAACAGCGATTACAGTTTTAACATTAAATGTTACCTTCAAAATAGAACCGCAATTACCTCTTATTTATTTAGTTTCTTTTGATGTAAAGCGCAAAATGTCAGGGTAAATTTTCTTGTATATACAAGCAGTTCATACACTTTTTGCTGGTATAATTGTGCAGTATTATTAAGTTGCTTTTTATCACGTACCGCATGTTCTCTTTGTAACAACATATACTGACTCGGGAATATGGACATGATTATACTCTACAATCTACATGAAGCTACAGAAGTCTAGAAATTTGGGCATTTTTGTAAAAATTTTATGCCTTGCCCAAACGTATTGCTTATATATTCGACACTTGTGACTTAAACCGGTGGCTTAAGATGTTATTGAGATGTTTTCTTTGTATAAACTGTGTAAAGCAAAGAGCACTGTTAGTTCTGTTGAAGCACACACTCGTATAATGGCAAGTGGGTGTTGTGGGGGCGTTGACTTTTCTGAGGCAGCAAACAGGTTATGCTTCTGGGTCTTTGATAAACAAAACCAAAATCAAAATTACGATAAACAAAATCTCACATAACCCCTGAAGTTTCACGAAATTTCCTCTTGCGATCGTCTCAAGACTGTTGATCAAACTGTCATAAACAAACACTTTAACTAGTGTATGTTTGAAATATAAGACGTCCGTTTTCAGTCAATATTTACGTCATCTCTTTAAACAAAAGTACGAACAAAATTGCGTCAATGGGCGTATAATTTACTTCCAGGCTCGTATAAATTTTGCTGTTCCATGAGAAATATCTATTGTCGTTATCTCATGTGATATGAACGTTAAAAAGTATTATAGCTACGCACTTGGTCAGACCGAAGGATGTGCTCGTGGTAATGCTGTGGTTTATCAGATCTAGGAGCAGCGTTAATTCCAAAACAATTAAGTTTTCTTTCAGAGAAAAACTGAGTTGAGACTATCGAAAGCCATGAATATGCTCATAACAAAATCAAAATTTAAGAGACCAATTGTATATGTTATATGGAGTCTGGATTCCAGGCTATTTAACTTTTTTACGCCATACATTAAATTAAAGCATAAGGGAAGTAATGAATATATGGAAGTCGAGCGTTTTAAAGCATTAAGTTATTTGCAAATCAAAATTAATGAATATTTTGATGAAAACACATCTGATATTAGGAAATGTAACAAAAGGTAACAAGAAAGAGAATTTACATAACTTAAATGTAAGATTTATTTTAAACCACGGCTTAAATGGTATAGAAAGAGACTTTCTTTAAATAAGGGTGCGCTACGTTATGAAAATACGAAGCCATAAAACAGTTTTAGAAACTTAGGCTATGTTTGTTATAAAACAATACCAACCTGTGAGCAAAAATTTACTTCTTTAATTTTCAAAATTCTGTGTAGGTGCAAGTCCTATTCATATAAATTACAGGACCTAAAATTAATTTGAATATTGTATTGTATTGTTCATTTTTGGCCATTAGCTGTGCGCAACGAAAGTTAGGATGCCAACCGTTGTAGTTATAGCACATTAAAACACATGCTCACGAACAAGTAACGAGCGCGAAAAAGTGGCAAAGCCCAAGGGTTTAAACCATGCAAGATAGCAATAATAGTATTGTGCTATAAAATGGTAGGTTAGCATGGTCACCAAACCCACAAAATAATTCCTAAGTTTAACGAATTTAAGGACAAAATAACACAAACAACTACACTCTTGGAAGATGTAGGCCTCAAGGACATTTTCCCTAACATTAAAAACGCGTAGGCCTATATTAATAGTTGAAATAATTATATAAAATGACATGGTTTGATTAAAATGACAATAAATATCTTAAGTGCACAACAAATGGATGATTAAAGAAAACCGCGCAAAAGAAACTCCATCCTAGGGACCGGAATCCCGTTTCTGTGTCCTAGAGGGAGCACAATATTGAGGCCCACAGGTGCACTAAAACATAGACAGTACGAATCAAATAAAAAGTATAATATAATAAGTATAATAATGTCATTACGAGATGATGTCTCTACATTCCTATCAACTACGGTATTTGTGATGAATAGTGGATATGACGATTATGGCGTAAACACGCTAGCGATTACGATAACTGTACTATATATTTGAACAGAAAACAATAGCATTTTTAATTCAACTAAAACTCAATTTAAGTCATGTCTGAATATGCGTGGAGGCGCTCACCAATTTTCAACCGCCGTGGACGCCGCCCAATGTTGACTTATGTACCCGACGGCTTCAAAGAATTTCTTCAGAACAAAATTCAACCAGTTCCTGCCAATAACAATCAGGAGAGAAATCACGTGGTGCGAAGAGCGCTAGCGCTCTATCGCCTATGCTGGTCGGATGTACCCGACGGTTGGGATTTGTTAGACGAGCGCATGCGCAGCACACTAGGCAGCGATTGGATGAAAAACTTCGAAGATCTGACTGGTGATGAAGTCGTAAAAGAATATTCTTCGTTTTAGAAACATTCCGCTAGATGGGGACGTCGTGCTAAACCAGTAACTGAATGAGAGTGGAATCGTTTCACGCCAACGCACTGCTGTTGTGCGTGCGTCGTAAAATTTATTCTATAAAATATATACTCTTTTCGCTATATTTGATTTCTACAGTATATCTTGTACAGTGTTTCAATACGATATATGTTTAAGTGCTCTTATTAGTTCAGTGATAATTGTAAGAAAACCAAGTGACTATGGTTGCAATTTTGAGTTTACATACCGTAGCTTTGTGGAAGATTGTATTGTTATCAGGGCAAAAAGATTGATTTTTTAAATATGTATGCAATCTGCAGTTAAACAAAACGCAAAAGTGACAATCACAACACAGGTGGGAGAATGCGAGAGCGGAAAATGTTATCAGCTGAACTTAGTTGTGCAACAAATAAAAGCTTCTCTGCCGATCAGAGATAGGATAACCAGAGGTCACAAAATCAACTTCATTAGTTCATGAAGTACTTGCATAGCCTGCGAGAGACCTTAAAGCTCTCCAAACAATTTCATCTCTAATGCACCCATACCGCGGGCAGCGTGGCCATTTGGTAATTCTCAAAACGAATATTTGTCAATACAAGCACACAAATAAAAATTTGAAAAAAAATGCAAATCATGTACTGGCTAAGTGGCTATAAGTCTTGGAATAAGACCGGTTTTTAGCGATTTTTTGTCACAGGACAATTAGCATCTCGTCTTGTGCAGGGCTGATTAGAAATACTTCACTCTTTACCTATCTCATAAGCCTAACACGAAGTAACATAAACCTCCTGCCATTCCCAAAAATCAAAAACATCCATTAAAGTTGATAATTATTTAAGTTAAAAACAGATACAGCAAACACTACAAAACAACTGAATTGGAAAGTTGAGTAAATCCTTTGTAGAAAACTGGTCGTCCAGCCGCAACTAGCATTTGAGGGTATACGCCATGCGCATACAACATACACCAACACCTGCCCTTATGCATATTGCTTCTAAATATGGCAGCTCGGGATACGAATAACTTGGCCAACTTGTTTGAAAATACAAATCATTGAAACTCTAACAGTCATTTTGGAACACATCGATTTTCTTCGGAACTCAGACGAAACTCTTCCGATCGAAGCCGGAATAAAATCTTGTCATGAAGCGCGAGGTGTTTCAGCAGCATTCTTCACTTTCACAAAGCTCAAGTAAATGGACCGGCCGAATTTACTGTTCGTTCGAGATCTTTGATCTGTTGTCTTATGTATAGTATCCTACAAAAACAAACACTCATATGAAACTATAAGTTGTGTTTAAGAATACTTAAAACATTTCATTGCTACTTATTCACGAATATTTAGAAGCGGAAAAAAACTGCAATAGATGGTAGTTATAAAAAGCCTGACCTGTGAAGAAAACTAGATCTATAAATACCATTATCAAATGAAAATATAATCTTATTCATGTGTTCATTAATTTTTTAAAATTAATTTTAACGTATTGTCAAATGTAATCTACCTATCTCTAACAACATAATTTTTCAAATAGCCTACTAAAATTACAACAGCCGATTATAATAGTACACAAAAACAATATTGACGGACAAAGCAATAATATTTTTCATGTACCGTTGTTCCTGCAACGTAGAGCGAATTTCTGATGCCCTGACATCGGATCTTGCGTTTGTTAATTGAGCACTAAGTTCTGACAAATGATCGACAATAAAACGATGAAAATCATCACCTAAACGATGACACTACAAAGAAGAAAAAATGTTTAAGAGCGTAATGCACAATACAAATGGCATGTCATTCAGATATCACCCAAAAAAATTAGCAAAGGTAAAACTGAGATTAAACTTTAAATGTTATGTAGGTTATGGAGATAAACTCGACTGGTTGCTCTTTCTTCAAATACAAGTTTGCCCTTTGGCACGAATCAGTTTTTACTTTGACCAAATGTCACGGCAACAGGTTTTAATGTACTATGATTGACAAAATATATTGGTTCGCTTCTAAATCTAATACAAATATCCAATATCATCAACAATAAATAAACATTTTCGTTTACCTGTATTTCAAATTGTTCTGCTGGCCAGCCATGTACATGAGTAATGCTGGTGCGGTCAAAGACATCCCGCAGTGATTCCAGATATGGAAATTCTGGGGGTGGTGGTTCCCCTGGTGCAAGGTTGCTGTTATTAGACTTGTCCTGTGGTTTTCTGCGAACGTTTCGAAAAAAATTCTTCTCATTAGCATGTGGTATGCACAAAAAATGATGCATTAAAGAACTTCCAATTTGGATCAAAGTTAGAATATTAGGAAAGCGAGCAAAACGATGCTGAAACATTCAGCTACAGAAAATATTATGTCGAAATAAGTTTGCTTTCAATAGATACAATTGGTTTAAAAAAAATTTAGTTGCAAACTGTACAACATAGGAGAAAAACTGATGTGATTGATCTCACCTTGATTCGTCGGACTCAAGACAGGGCCGCTTCGCAGGAGGAGCTTCATTCGATGCACTTCTTTCTGCTTCATGCTGGGGATCACGTTCTCCAGAAGCTAAAATCAACCGATACTTGATTACAAAGTTGATAGTGGCCTGAACCGTGTTAACCCAGTATAATCAGTATGTAGTAAAATTAAGAAGCAGGATATAGGATGGCACTTTAGAGTTAACTTTCATTTTTAATTTCTCTACAAATAATACTTGATCAGTAATCTTACGAAACAAATTGCATAATAGAAAGCATGAAATTCAAAACTATTTTAATAGGATAGTTATTTCATTCATGATGTTACAACCGTTTCATATACATGAATATATTTATACAAAGGTCCGAGTTAAGAAGTTATAACATAAATAACTTTTAAATTGTGTACTTAAGGTTGGTGATAACATACTTGAACTTTTTTGATTGGCAGCAGCATTTAGAAGAAGCTGAAAAACTAAAAATTTGAACAGAATTTACAATCTATTTTACTAGTACATCCGTTTTGCAATAACACAAAATTTACAAGTCAAAAATTGAAAACAATCAGCTGCATAAGCCGTAAACTACTACTTGGTTAACAGAACTAGCGCATAAACGAAATAAAATAATAACACAGTGGAAGCTCATTAATTTAAAATTGGACGGACCGATTAAATTACTTCAACTTGTCTGAAGTTGGTAAAATTGTGGCAAACAACTATAAAAACATCACTGGAGATGATAGATGCATTTTCAGCATCGATTAAAAGGCATGTCTGATACAAAGGTATTATACAAAAATATATTTACTGATCTAGCCGCAATAGGCTGTTACACAAGCACTCAACATAGCACCAATAATGTCCATCTGTCACTACTGTTTATGCATTTCAACCTCAGCTTCACCTAGGCTAATTTACGAGGTTAGGGTTCATCGTCGTTGATTGTTGCTTCTCATGCTTATCTGATTCTTTGCGAATAAAGTTTGGTGATACCTGTACTAGGTTATCATAAAGTACCGTAACCTTTCTGGAGTCACCTCCCTGGACCAGGGGCGGTATTACGGCTATTTGCTCGCTCGCAATGGAGTTGTGCTCGCTACCGAGACCGTAACCAGTAGATTAACCACAAAGAAAAATGGTCTTATGATGGAACCTCTCCGTGCTTTCACTGTTTATTGAGGCAATATCATAACTATGCATAAGATTCAGCCATGGTTCATCACATTTGCATGAGGCAAGTGATGCTGTTTAGCTCGAAACTAACAAAAGTTAAATTTAACCCTATTTTTATACATTGAAACATACCCGACTGCTTAAAAGTGAAGACATATTTATTTGTAGAACTCAAAATTAAGATTTCATGTTTATAACCTACAACAACCCATTTACGTAGAAAACCATCACGGGGGTTTAAGTTACAAAAACGATTTTATGACAAATTTAGAGGTAACAGACACTAGTTATGCTCAGCGAAACACAAAAACACTGCAAGTTAACTGAAACTTCAACTTAAAGAGTATCGAGTTATTGCTAGTTGCTTACATGCATTCTAATAGGAAAGTTACCAAAACAAGTGAAGTTACTTTGAGTTAACAGAAATTTTGAATTTCGGAAAGCTGAGTTAACAAGCTTTCACGGTTTAACTCTGTTTCATTCTACTCACCGCTCTGTAAACCTCCTTCTGTTTTATTTTTGTTATCATTTGAAGTTGTAGCAGCTTGAGTTAACACATTTGACAATTTTCTTACAAATGCAGAAGCAGCATTTTCGTTGAGTTTGCTTTCAGCAGAACTCTTGCCATTGCTAGAGGCTAATAGACAAAAAACATTAATAAACATTAATATTAAACATTAAACATTAAAACATTAATATTATTACATGCCTCACATAGAGTTGACAACAACATATTATTACATGCCTCACATATAGTTGACAACAACATATTATTACATGTCTCACATAGAGTTGAAAACATGTAGACGTACTACAGATTAGAGTAGATTGTTTTACAAATTCGAGCAAGTGAGCAAAAACCTTACTTTCATCGTGCAGCAGCTTTTGCGAGTTCAATGCCGTTTTCTGACAATTTATCCCTCCATTTACTCCTTTGGCTTGGTCAAGTTTTGCTTTCCCATCCCATGATGAGTAATCATAAAATTCACCAGTGGAAGGAAGATAAATATCCGTTTTAACTAAAACTTGACCATTACTACCAGATGTTGCGGTCGCAACAGATGCAGGTACATGGCAATTGGTGGTTGATGTAACTGACTGTGATGTCCTATAATCTTTGTCTGTACTAACAGATCTTTGTAAAGCATCTTTAGGGTCGCCTTTTCTGACAGACGACACGTCCCGGTAATCAACGTCTCTGTAATCGCGATCCCCAGTTGTTGCTTTCGTTCTGTAATCGCGATCGCAATAGTCTTTATGCCGATTTCGATAATCTTTATCAGCGTCTGCATGAGTATGACTGCTTGACTGGCTTTGGCCAGAAGATGATGCTTGTAATGATCGGTTGGGCTTCATATTACCTGGACAGGTAAGAAATTACAGTATGTATTTACAGGTGCACAAAGTGAAGGATGTATTACGGTGATGAAAGTATGCGTGAATTAGTGGATAAAACCAGAATTTAAAATTGGTTATGCTAATTTGTTGTCAAAAACCGAAGCAAATGCTTTAATACCACTTCATTTACTTGCTTTTAATGGGAATGTATTTAGTAATATGAAACTGTTTTGATGATGATGAGATTTATATTTCCCATGTTGTTTCATTAAACTTTATACAGCATGCTTAACTTAAACTTTATGATGAAATCTAAATCACTAAGCGTGTGTAAATCACTAAATCACTAAATCTAAATCACTAAGCATAAATATGGCATTCATACCAACAAGTGTCTCAGCAAACAGTTTCTGAGGCAGTTTAAACAAGACTTTCCTTTGCTGCTTCACAGAGCTATTTCTTATACAGCAATTTAAGATACGAAATTAAAAACTGATTATTTCATTCTTCAATTCTGTCAGCAATTTTTTATCAATGAAATTAAAAACACTTACTTTTTTGAGAACTTTTTGTTTTATCTCGTGACTTGAGGTCAACAGCAGAACTGAAAAGACAAAACATTAACAACATTATTAATAACTTTATGCCTTCATTTTTTACCGTTTGAATGAGATTTTTAAAAGCATTCATTTAAAAACACAATGTTGAACAAGATAATTATCTACAATACAAGATAAACCTACTATATAACATACAGTAGCCAATATAAAAGATACTACCTTAATTTTTTAGTGTAAAGGCTAAAATTTCTATTTCAAATTTATCATGAAATTTGGCCCAATTTTTCTTTTAAACGTACTTAACAAGATATTGTTAGAAGTGGTAAAACTAAACTTTTTGGGACCATACAAAAGCCCTAATCACAAACCCTGAAAATTAAGAATTTAAAATACAAAAAAAGAAAATTTAAGAAAAGTAACTTAAAAAAGTTGTTTGTATCTTTCTTGAAACTTAGGCGGTGAAAATAGAAAGCAGGCTGCACCTCTTTTGTTTATTTCATGATAACTTATTTGCCCTGAAATATGCAAGCCGTTCTTTCATGGTGGTATAGGTCGGAACTATTTCTACAGTTGCCTGTTCTTAAGGAAAACACTGGAGCGGCAGCAATACTGTATTAGTTTAAGTGGTTCGTTTGAGTTTGTCACATAAAAATGTTTTGAGTAATTTTGTTTCATCTTATGGAAAACTTAACTTAAAAACCGAAACTTTGTGTTGGAGACAAAACGGTTCAGATGAACAAGATTTATTCCAAGATTTTAATAAAGATTTTGATGTGAAATAGTTTTCAGTTTTGCCACGAGAACAAGATGTAAAAAAACTGAATACCAAAGCAACAATTCTATGCAAGGATGTGTGCATTAGTTAGAAAAATAGTTTTCATAAAAGGACATTTTCCATACAAAAAGTTTAACATCACTAAGATAAGATATGAAAAAAAATTATAAATTTTTAAAAATCCAGTTGTGTAAAATGTCATATATTTTGGTTGACTGGCCCAAAACAAAGTAGCTAGACAATATTCATCTCCAGTTCAAGAAAACTGTTGAATTTAGAGGTCATTCAACCGATAATAGCTGCACCCTCTAATAGCAAGAGACAAGAATCACTTTAGGTTAGCTTTATATCATAAACTTTCTTATTTCAAGGACATTTTTATAAAATAAACAAAAACATCATTCCAAACTTTTTCTCAAACAAAGTAACCTACTCCCTTTTTACACCGAAATTTAAGACGGTGATGAGTAACATTGTCAAGATACTTTTTGTCAAATAATTCACAAAAAATATGCACTATAGTTATGCAAGTTTATTATAAAAGTTTAAATAAACAAGTAAATAAATGATCTATTATATACTAAGTTTAGTGAAAAATGTTATGAAACATCACCAAGTCGAGTTCAATAGTTTTAACAAATGAAATTAAAACCATTCTAGTATCATTACTTGAACAGAATTTGATTTCATACAAAAAGTTGTAAATGACACTATTTTCTGAGAATATGTTAGATATCATGATTTTATAAGGAATGCTACAAAATTTTACCTACACAATTTAACAAAATAAAAGTGGGCGTAATGGTGTATTGGGAATCTGGTGTAGAAACTACACACCATACACAGCATTGTTTAAAACCAAACCACAAAATGTGCTGCATTTAGAAAACAATGGTGTTTTGGGTTACAAGTTTCCTTAAAATATATTCGCCAACCGAACATACCTGTCATTCCAGTCCTTCGGTTTCTCCCACTGAGAGACTTCTGATACGTTATTATAAAAATATTTTTTTCCTGATGAACTGATATGTTCTGACCAGTTGCCACATCCACGAAGTGGACCCTGTGCCTATGATTAAATCATATAGCATCGGTATAGTGTTCTGAATTTTAGATTATGTCAATGTTGTCAAACTCAAACCTTGTTTCGTGGTATAACACCATGAGAAATAGTTCTATTCAAATAAAATCAACTGATCTAAAAATGTTTTGGTGATACCAAACTTATTGGTAATTTTTTCCGGTTTTATTTCCATTAGAGTTTTACAACTAAAATCGGTTAGACTACCTTGCGATGCTTGGAGCGTTCATTGGATGATTTTATGACATGATTTGTAGCTCCTCCTGCAAACAAATACATTTGTTAAGTACCATTCAGGTGAAAGATACTTAGCTTTATGGTCACTTACAAAAACTGAAATTTAAAATGTGATTTTAACCGCTATAATATAATGTTTGAAGTTATTTTACAGAATGCATACTCAAGTTGCCAACTCGTACAGAACATGCTATCAAAATAGGCACATTATCTTATATACATCTTGGTTGACATCCATATCAATACAATTCCAACAAGCAAAAATGACTTTAAAGTCAAGTCAGTAAAATTTACATAAATGCATTGTTTCATGTCAACCTATTTTGGAGGCAAGAAAGGGTCAAATATTTGTTGCCGGATTTTTTTTACATACTGAAGTGCTCCATGTGTGTTTTGTTTTTATTAAAAGTTCAAAACAAATATATTTTGGTTCCATGCCGTTACTGGGAAAAAGTTTGCACAAAGAAAAGAAAGCAAACACATTTATTATGGGACTGACAAATAGCTAAAAAACTAATTTGTTGTTCAATCCAAAAAAGAGATCCAATAGTAAAAAAGTTCTCTTTCCTCACTTGTGATATGCTAAAATACTAACTAGCTACATTGTAAATAAAAAACTATAAATGACTTGTGTTTAAGGCTTATAACTATGGTTAAACATTGTAATAATAAACGGTCTAATTTAGCAGGCTATCTTCTTTGTTAACGTGTCATTAATTTTTATCGTATAGCATAAATAATGTATATGCCTATTCTGGTGATTTGATGTCGAGTCTAGCAATAACACTATTTTATCTCATCATCTTGTTACATCACTGCAGCAGATGTGTCGTTTTCAGAAAAAATGAAATGTTAGCAACTGTGGTGTCACACACTTTCAAAGTTCGATAATCACTTGAAACTATACTTACGATAAGAGGCCGCATTTTTGTCTTTGTGCTTGGAATTTAAATCGATCTTACGAGTGTCCTTGTCTTTGCTATGTGACGAAGTACGGTGTCCACTAGATGGCATGTGCTAGAGAATAAATGATACAAACGATCAAGGAAATGGTAGATGATAGATAGGAAATTAAAAGTGATACCAAATATGCAAACAAACAGCAAAGTTTTAACACAAACTGTATTATACTGTATATTAACCTGATGCATGGTGGCCTTAGCTCCTGATTCATACCTAAAACAGAGAAATAGACAAATAAACAAAATGTCTACAAAGCTGTAAGCCTGTTTAAAGTACAATTATTACTGAAATTTGTCTTAAAACAAAGAACACTTTTTTTCAAACTTTCCCCATAGAGAACTTTTCTTAACTACTTTTTTTATTTTGTCTACTTGTTACTCACTCACTGTCTCTTTTATAGGCCTGCACATGTAAACAATAAACGATATTTGGACAATATCCTTAAGATCAAGGAAAAAACGCATACAAAGCTAAACTAAAAGATTTATTGCTGGAATAGGCTTAAATCTAAACCAATTTGACACCAATATTAACAGATTAGATTTTATTCCTGTGTTAACTTGATTGTATCTTTGGTTTTCTGGTTTTAGCCCAAATAAAAAGTTGCACACATAATAATGGTAGTACAGTATGACAATTTCACGAAAAAACATTTTCTTAGGTAACTTAACACAGTTTCTCATGGAAGTGCTACAGATCCTTAGCCTTGGGGAACTGGGTTTGCAAAACTCCAGTTTAGAAACATAGACAAAAAGTTTATATATAATACGGTGATAGGTTGTAAGTTTAACACATTACCTTTGTTTTGGAACACAAAACAAAGACGATAGTAAAAAATAAGACTTTTCCGTGAAACGACTGGCCCACAACAAATTAAATGTGGCCAACCAGCATTTTGTCTATGTCAAATGATTTTAATCTAACCTAGCGGGCTCAGAGCGCTAACAATGATATTACGTTCTGCTCATTTGTGTTGTCCAAAAATTCTAGGAGCAAAACAATGAACGTCTGAATATATACGGTAATATTTAAAGGAGGTTTGTATTTAAAATTGAATTACAAAACAATTCTTTGAAAAAATTAATTACTGGTAGTATTTACAATCACTTGGCTGGGCAGAGGCCTAACTTATTGTTAGCGTAGCGATATGGCTAACTGCCTATCAGATCAATATCAACATGACTAACCGCTTAAACTAAAATATGTTTAAGACAGATCGGGTGTTGTAAAGCGTAAAATGTAATCTTAATTGTGCTTTGTCAACACCAAGTGGTTAACTACGTTTTGTTTTGAATAGCTACTTGGTGTTGGTCCCAGTGGACCTGGTAGACAGTTCTGGATTCAGGCAATAGTATATAAAAAATTTAAAAACCGAAAAAATGTGTGACAATCCGAACTTGCACAAAGACTAGCTCATTAAACAGGGCTAAATCGATGAGGAATCATCCATCGACTTTCCTCAGTTCGAGGATGAAGATTATTATACCATTTTGCTGTATTAAAACAATTCATTGAGCTCTAACGTAAGCCAGAAACAACTTGACTACTGTGTGATCAATTAAAGAGCTGCATGAACGGTTACGGTGAACATATTCGATTATTTTCTGCAACCGAATCACACAACCATGGGTGGAAAGTCTACAACACTATCAATTTAAAAAGGTTATAGGATGTGCAGGTCAATAATGCTCATTTTCTGCTCTTCTGTTGTTTGATAGGTTAGTGCAAACATGGTACCCTTATCATAAAAGGTTTTAGTGCAATTCAGTTTTGAGGACAACAAGTAACTTATCAGGAAAAATTTGATTTTGGTTCCAAAAATTTCACACTGCAGGTTTCTAATTAAACTGAGTGAAATTTTTGCTGTCAAGCCGGAGAGGGCCACAGAAAGGATGTTTTAGGCCAGGAATGAGGATGTTCACTGACCTCATAAGAAATACTTGCAGTACCAGTTGGTATAGCAGCACAAAAATTTTTTTGAAAGATTTATGTTATTGCATTGAGTTTATATGTTAACGTAACATAAATAGTTAATTCTGCTGGCTTCTTTCTATTTTGTTAATCTTATATTTACAATAGTTGCTAAAGTACTGCAATTTGTCATGCATTTTTATTCCAAAAGCAAATTGCAAAGATTTGTCAAAAATAATTTTTTTTACCTTTCCACTTGTGATACGCTCCTTCCATACATCACAGGCAAATATATATAAAAGCTAGGATATATATCACATAGGATATATATGTATATTTTTCTACTCGATCTATCAAACAAAAACAAAACTTCAAGATTAAATCACAAAAAGGCAAGGATAATTTTATAACCATACACAATCTTACTCAGTGGCAGAGCCAGAACAGGGGTCAATGACCCCTCAGGTCTTCTTAACAAAACAAACTTATAATGTCTGCTACAACGCACTTTCCTGCATCAAGTCTGCACAGTATCTTTTCTTAAACATATCAATCATTCCTTACCCTAATTCACTGTGGCAGTCTGATTGTAGTTATTACACTACATCATGATCGTGGACTTACAAAATTGTAGTTAACAAATGCATGTCACCGTTCCTTCCTTCTATGTTGCATGATCTGGTGTTACGAAATAGGTCCCTTTCAGATACAAACAATTTGACAACACAAACAAATTTACAACTAGGCCATTATGATTATGAATAAACATTAAATCGATTCAACCAGTCTAACTGAGGCAAAATTAGTAGCATGTGAGTCGTATTTCGTCTGTATCAAGCAAGACAAGTCCACATATCAAAATAGTAGGTTGAATATGAGCAAAAAAATAACGTTTTTTGAACATTTGTTCTGCTGAACCTAATTTTGGATGTACAAAAATGCAAAATTATTTTTAGTAATGCTTGACGAAACCACCAATATCAAACACAACTCATAAACAGCTGTCCCTCCATATTACATACTTGAATTCTGCTGGAAGATTTTGATAAAGTTTGAGCCACTTGCCTGCACAATGTCATCTGTTATTTTCAAGTCTTTGATAAAATTACTTAACAATCTCACTCTGGACATCAATAACATCTTAGTAAATAAGCCAATAGTCAGGCATATGATGGTGCTGCAAACATGAGAATTAGTTACAGTGGTGTTACTTCTAGTTTTAGAGCTAAAAGTGATTTACTTTCACTGTTTTGCACACAGATTTAATTTGGCAATAATGTTTGTATAATGTTTTTATATAACAGACTGCATTTTGGAATTATTTATTGTTGAAAGGTTTGTATGAATTTTTCTAAAAAACTAATATCTTTGAAAAAAATCAAGCTAAAGGCAACACCAGACAAGGCCATATGGAACACTTGTGTGACACTCGTCGGTTGCCAAGAGAAGATGTAAATACCGTAACAATTTTCTCAGTTGTTACTTAACTGTGTTGTCAACGTTTGCACATACTGAAATATCCTCATCATTTACTGGCACTGAGAGTGCATTTTACTGACATTTAAAACACACATCTGCTTCAGCATTAAGGGTTGGCACAAAGTTATTTGTTTGTATTGCCTCTATACTTTTTTGCCAAGTAATGGTACCAGGCAAAAAATGTAGTTTTGATAAAATATTCGGTATTTTGTTGGTAGTATTAAGTCTGTACTGTTATCTTTTGTACAAATAGGTCCTGCTGCAATATTGGTAAAACTTAACCTTTTTGCCTATTATATTTTTAACGTTACTCACTGCTCCCAGTGTTTTAACGTATAACAAATCGAAGTTATGTAATTCAAGCATGTTGGCTCTAGGAAACTGCTTACTAAATAATACGTATACAAGTAGGGCTACCACAAGTTCTCTTGTCAATACAAATACAAGGTCCTCTAAGGAAATTAAAAATTCTGAAATGTTCTCGATTTTGTATGTTGTACTTTCACATTAGAAACTTAAAAGTGCAGGACTGCTTACGATTTATCTTGGACCACGGGCCATATGTTGTATACCTCTGCAGAAAATAAACAAATTTTCAACCACATTTTATTCAACTTTGTATCAAGTGTGAACAACTAATAACTTTGGCATTTATTCATAATCTTTCAAGGATTTGTAGCTATTGTAATGTAATGATTGGGAAATGGCTGGACGCAGTGAGAGTAAATTAGGTTCTGTAATTTATCAGTGTTTAGAGTAAGAAATACCTATAAGGAAGTGCCTAGGGATTAGTAAGTGGATTTTTTTAAATGCTTTGAGTTCACTATTGCACCAAAACTTTGTTAATTAGAAAAGTCTTGGAACAATTAGTTGCAAACAATATCAGACATCAGTGAAAACATGTCTTGACTGTATGAGTGATACCTCTATGCCCCAATTAATTGTGGCATTAACATTTTGACACAAAAATCCTTGGCTATCAAAAGTTGATGTCTATGTTGACAATATGGTTGCAGATCAATTTAAAAGCATTAATGTTGGTTGTGCGGCATACAATATTGTTGTTATTATTACTCTAGCTGATATCAGTGGACAACCAAAACACGATTCTTTTTAAAAACTTGTTACCAACAAATAAACTGCACGATAACCCAAGACTTAAAACACAGAAGCAGATGCCAGCCAGGTCATACTGTGGTAGAGATTGATAAAAAAGCATGAAGCCAAGGCGTTGTGCTGACCGTTCTGAAGGCCATTGTTAGTAACTAGTTAGGATAATTTGAAGTTGAAAATATCTTCAACTCAAACGCAACATCACAACTATTAAATTGAGCAGATCATAATTTTTTAAATTTTGATGAAAACAACAAATCAAAACACATTGAACATAAGTTGTTCAAAATAAGGCTCATAAGGTCTAGCGCAAATCCAAAGTATAAAATTTTGTAGTGCTTATCTCGACATTTTAGAGCTTACTACAGCCTAAAAAAGTTTTGCCATACACATTTTTATATATCGTTCATCGACGTTGCTTTATTTTATTGAGACCGAAAAATGTTGTGTGGACACTGAGTATGCTAGCTTAAGCATGTAAGTTAACTACTTAGATGTAAAACGGCATTTTTTCTTGGTCTTGTTTGCTTAAATGGCCATTCCATACACTGATCATGTACCAGGGTTAAAAAAGTTTGCTGTTTGATCTATGCTGTTGTCATAGTGTAGTTGGTCAACTGCTGCAGTGAAGGTGTTGTGGTCTAATTTCTTACTTGTTCAATACAAATTTTCATAAAAGAATTCAGAAAATAAAGCATTAACTTTTTCATGAATACGCTCTTAAAATATGTTTTCCGTATATCAGTTTTCCAATATCAGTAATTACCTGCTCAAGCAAAACAAGCGCTGACGTAAATCAAATTTATTCAAATAATCATATCTGAGCATTAACACAGATCAAAATAGAAGATTTTGATACATATCATATATAACAATTATACAATGCAATGCAGCTTATGCATAAATAGTAAAATAAGGAATATCGTAACATAGCAAATAAAAAATTACTGTGTGGTATCTGTATTAGGTAAGTTATAGGACCAACTGCAAAGTACACCAGTTTTCGACAAGAAAGCGAGTATGCAAACTTAGCATAATAGTGTGCACTGAAGCCTCAATGTTTGTTAATTTATTACAAATTGGTGTTCAAACACCCAGTTTTTCTTTATTCGTTATAAACCAACGTGATGAGTAAAATAGACTATTCAGCGTGCATGTTGAGAAATCTCAAGCTCGCAGGTACCACACTTTCCGCTATGTGTAGGCCAGATTGTTTGCTAAGTGTGCAGGGAATGAGAAATCCGCAAACTGATTTGTGTGGATTACTCAAAATTATGTTCCTAAACGTGGGCCATTAATCATACATGTAAACTATTTTCAAAATAAATCTGACTAATGGCTATAACTATTTCTCACCCAAAACAGCAAACCTTCCAATATAGGCATTAAGTTTGCTGTATATACAAAGAATATATATTGGTATATAGTAAAGAGATAAACTATAAACTACGATAATAATATGATCCTAGCAAAGGCGCTGACTTGTGGGGTTACAGAGTGGCCACGCTATACCATGGCCACTACTACAGGGTGGTGGCCAGCTCAAAGGAGAAAAACACCCTGTGCCCCAAAACAACATAAAGCATAGACGAAATTGATGCATCAATTTTGTCATGAACACATCAAACGTAGCACAGGGTAAACTACGTCAATTGTGCACGGACTTTTTCAAACCATTACTATACTGCTTTCATGTTCACACCAAACTTTTCATAAAAAAATATTTATGATTCAATCTTCAAAATTTATCACAAAGTAGTCAACTGCAGTGAACGTAGTAAAACCAAAAGTTTTACTACTGTTTCTTTAAAGAATTGGTTTTTAAGAATTCTGCAAAGTTTTAAGCCGCAAAGCACATAAGATCATCTGTAATGACGTTACATGTGAGCTTGACCTAAAATAACCCAAATTTGACACGTATGACTAACAATGCTCACTGCTCAGGTAATTATTTCAACGCAACAAAAATAATACACGAACTAATGGTTAAAGTCTGTAGGACGTGTTGAAAATCATTGACCATTGATGTGATTAAAATGGTTTAGGATTAGGCGGCTGTTCAACTTCCGTTCTGCACATCGTAGCACTTGTAGTCTATTTATGTTTGGCATATTGTAAATTAGTGTAACTATTTCACCATAAATAAGTCATGTAACCTGTTGTTAAAGATAGGCAATTAGGTCAGAAAAATAAGTGTGCAAGAAGTTTATTTTAGCTATTTAAGGGTTCATTAAGTTACATTTAGGTTACGTTTATGTTGCTATGTTAAAATATTTACGCTAGGTTAACAAAGACTGGGGATAATAGCTTCTAATCTGCAATTTTCCAGTAAAATAGTAACAACCGTTGTCAATACTACCGTATTTTACGGACCATAAAGCGCACTGGCAATAAATTGCTTTGATTAGTTTTTTGTTTATACATAAGGCGCACGATCAATTCATGAGGAAAAAAAGGATTTAAATTGCGCCTTACGCACCGCGCACCTTGTTACGAAATAAATGTAAGCAAGTCACAATAGTACAATGAGCAAAAGAAAAAATGAGCCTAGTGAATATCACAGTTGCTAGTTGCTTTTACCGTAGTTTATTGTGTAAGACGGTGGTTTATTTATATAATAATAGTATCGGTACTGGTTTGAGTGTAGGCAATAAAGCACTACTTAATCCATACATTAGGCGCACGATCAATTTATGAGGAAAAAAAGGATTTAAATAGCACCTTATGGTCCGTAAAATACGGTAATGAAAGTCATTGCGACCATTTCAATAAGGTTCTTTCTGAAAAGATTAAGATAGAACCTAGAACGTTATCGTTTAACTTAATTATGGAGTTTTGAATCATCTTGCTTTGTTGAGTTTTCGACCTTGTTTAAGGACCTTTTTTTATGAACAATGCCTCTCATACATAAAAATTTCCTCTCAAACAATGCGTTGCGTTGTCATATATATAGTTAAAAATTCAGGAAAAAAGACTAACACAATGTACTGCATAATGACAATGGAAGCCAACACGCTTGTGAATCAGACTTGGCCATGTCACTGGGCTGCATAACAATTTGCAACTGTGCCAAATTAATGCACCATTAAAAGCGAAGTAAATATATGCAATGCTTAAAGTCATATTTTGTCATATGGTCATCTGGTTAATAATGGCACTACGTAAGCCAGCACAATTTAGTTGACTCGCAACTTTAGCATACTGCCTAAAATTGATGGCAGGTGGTGGATACATGTGCAAAAGTTAATTTGTCTTTGTTGACCGCAAACTTTGCGTGACGTTGTCCGTGTTAATGTCAAACACCTGCAAGCTAAAGCTGCCGTCTCTTTAGTTTCAGATATCAACAAAGACAAGTTATATTAAACATGTCTTGATCATTTTGTCTTGCCATAATTCTTTTCGATGCATTTACTATTGCATGGAATGTTTTAGCAGTGATAACTGATCGCTCACTGCAAACAACCAAGCCTAAAAAAGATGACAATTGCCCGCCTTAACCTTACAGAACACGGTTAGCAGAAAGAAAGTAAACAATCACGCTGAAACTCAGCTTAAAGTTTTTTAGGTAGATTACTGCAGGTTGCCATGTCCCCGCCACCCCTTGCGAAAATGGAAGTCAGCGCCTATGGATTGTTGTACATCGGAATTGATTTCTAAACTACCAGTATGCCATAGGCCCAGCATGTTTGGATAAGTCCATGACCGAAGGAGAAGAGGTTACAGTCACGCATGCAGACAGTAAAAAACGGGACAAACCGTGACTAAACCTAGTTTGTTGGCAATAGGCCAGATGAGAAAGTTTTCTATGTGCGTAATTAAAATTAACTGCGTGTGATGGTTATTGTTATATCTATTTGGAGGATTTTTCTTCTGCTGTTTTTTGGGGGGAATTTTCAAAACAGCAAATCTTTCAATCTGGGCACACCGGTACCAGCGTACTGTTTTTCAAATGACCGTAAAGTATACCAGGGACTGTTTGAGAAAGCGCCCATAATTCACAAATAATGTAAAAATATTTTACCCAAGAAATTCGCTTTCCGTGACGTTGATCCTCTCCCATCACAAAATTCATTGGACCTTAGAGGCTATATAGTGTAAGTACGTAAGCTAGGTAAGAGAAAACATAAGGTCAAAGGAAGTTTGTAAAAGACGGATATTGTACGGAAAGTGCACTCTATGCACAAGGAAAAAATACATATACAAGTAGCAAGCACAAGGCTATATAGATCAATGCAGATAAATTAATGCTTTTTGAATAAACCCTTATTCAAATTTTACGCATTTCTTAAATGTCACAATAGATCCAAGAATTAGTTTCCTTTCCGGTCCCTCTAAAATCTAAATATTTTGTGTTCCTTGATTTTCTTGGGTTCACTGAGTTCGTTATTGCCATTTGTGCATTAAGAATATGAAAAATCAAGCGCAAATATTTTTAAATGCTTTACTTACAATAAAGCATTCGAATTTTTTTTATTCATTATAGTTTCATGAAAAGCAAAAAGAAAACGAATCTTTCGGTGAAAGCTACTTAACCCAAGCAACCCAGGAAACCCAGTGATTCCAGGGAATCCATAGTTAATCCAGGAACAAAAACAATTCAGGGAACCCTGAAACCGTTGCTAAATGTGTCATATAATTTTTGCTGTTAAATTCCTTGTGACGTAGCCTAACTGTCACAGTGATTGCTTTTATTATATTGCGACTTCGTATTTGGTTACAAATATTAATATAATTTTCATAGTTATTTATCATCGGGAAAATTGTGTGTAAAGCCTGTTTTACAAAGTGTTTTGCTATAACCCCGCGTTTCCGAGATATTTAAAAAGGATCCCGTATCTCTGTCTAATACAGAGGTCGGGAACCTATGGCTCGCGAGCCAGATGTGGCTCTTTTGATGACGGCATCTGGCTCGTAGTTAAATCTAAGCTGGCATTTCTTAGCACGATTGTTACGAATAAAACCTTTTCTGTAATCTTCGCTAACGTAACAACCAACCAATTCAGTAAATTCAGACATTTACCGTTGTCTAATATTGTTGGTTTTGCTTAAAAATGCAAACGTTTAGTTGCATTAAGTGTTGAAAAATATAATATGACTCTTAAGGAAATACAATTAAAAATATGTAGCTTTCATGGCTCCCTTAGCGAAAAAGGTTCCCGACCCCTGGTCTAATAGAAAACGAAGTTTTTCAACAGTTAACTCAAATGTAGTATTAGTATACTATATAGCAGGGGTGGCCAAACTGCGGCTCTTTAATGAATTTGCATTGTTGAATTAGACATGCATTTTCCCGGTCTAGACGAGTTGTTTGATCAGATTATGAAACAATCCGTTCTATCACACGTAGTAACAATGGACTCATGGTTAGTAATAATCAAATTACACTCCAAAAAGGACATTATTGTACAGAAGTGTGCTAACTTGTACACTGTAGGCCTAGTTAAGTAAACTGTCAGTTTGAAGCTGTACCTCAGGGCTGACCTAGTTTTAAGTCTTGGTTACGGTTACACTAATAATTGCAAAAAGAGTTGGTGAAGCCCAGGTGGAGACTCATAGTATCACCACGCAGCACTAATGTTTATCAATAGCTACACTTCGTTGTGAGTGAATAAATTCGTATTTTTTATTGTGTTTGTGTTGCGGCTCTTTTGAAGCTTGAATTGGTAATATGCGGCTCGAGCATGAAGCAGGTCTGGCCACCCCTGCTATATAGTGACCACGTTTAAATGTTGGGTTATTAGTCCAGACGGTCGAACTAATAAAACAACTGCAAATTAATATTTTTTTACCAGACCGAATGCAAGTTAATTTTAGGGCAACTACAAGTTAATTTTAGGGCAACTACAAGTTAATTTTAGCAAGTTAATTTTAGGGCATCTACTAATCCGTATACGTGGGCAGTACTCCGGTATTATAGTACCGAATTACTGTACCGATACCTTTAATACCTTTTTCAGTACCGATACCGGGACATTCGATACTAACTGAAGTTTTGGATTTTTTGCCGATGAACGTGGACGTTAGCCGGATTTCACAACTCATCACATTTGGAATAGATATTCTATACATGACAACTCGCATAGTAGTTAGCATTCTCAGCAATGCATTACCGATAACGATTTTGTCTCTAACAGAATCAAATGGAACAACACCATACTACTGTATCCTTAATATTTTTAAATAAACCTGAAGAAGCAAGCTAATACACAAGCAAAGCTTGTTTAGAAAATTAAGTTAAAGTTAACCCAAGAACGCCATACAATATACTGCTTTTTTATTTTGTTATATACTATAGGTTGCCACTATTTAACCGGAAAAAATCGTGCGTTTGCAGCTATATTTCACCGTTCCTTCTTAACCTAATGTAAATATTATAACATAGTAACCTGAACATAACCTAAATCTACCTTCTAATCTAAATCTTACACCAATAAAGCCATTATAGGCCTAGCTAAAATCATCTTTTTGCATACTCATTCTCCTAACCCTATAACTGTTTATCTTATACAACAGCCTGCGTTAGCTACATTCGGTGAAATAATCACTTCCTATATTTTTTGGGGGTTTAGTTGAGAAGTTCACAACCAATGGTTTGGTGATATAGGCCTAGTATTTAAAACTAAGTGCAAAAATTATTTTTTTATTTTACTTACTGTGTTTTAGTTTTTGTAGTGTAAGTGGTTTAATCAAGTTGCAATAAAAAGCTCATTGAAATACTTATCAAATAGTTTAGGCATAGTAAACTTTCAACCGCTTTTGGGCTGAATAACTTCAGAAAATAGGCATTTGGTGTTCGTTTTCCATTAATGCAAGTTCTACTTGGGGAACCACGATTTGGTGATAGGTGAAAGCAAAGCAGTGATTTTTGAACTTTTTTGTCCATAAATTCTTTCAGCAAAGAAATTTTTTATTCGATCTCGATTTTCAAAAACCAGTCTGCTCCCAAAAATTACAAATGAATACCATAAATTTTGTTCAGCAGAGGCGATAATTGTCAATATAATGGTTGGTCAGGGTGTGGTGCCTTAAAATTCCAGTGTGTAGTTTCAAAGAAATTGGAAACAATCATACAAGAAATTAGTAAACTGCAATATCCAAACAGGAAATAAAAAAGCTGCATTTACAAGTGCACAGCCACAGAATGCCGTTGTATACTAGACCCGCATTATCATTATTACCGACAGTAGGCTAGGTGATATCTGAGGCTCAGAAAACAGAAAGTTGATTTATATGCCAACTTCCCAATGCACATACTTTTGGTTTTAGCTATTTGGCAAGTTGTGGCATTAGACTAATTCATTTAGTTTATGTATCCAGCACACTGAAAAAAATTTTCCAACATGAGTTAAATTTGTAGATAACCCATATCATAGTTTTAGCCAACAGTTTTTTACATAACTAAATTATTAACTAAATGCATTTGTAGGTAAACTGTCGTAATCATGGATTTTTAAAGTTGGTTTGATTAATCTGGTACTTCAAAATAATGGTTGCTCTGTGCAATAAAAAGATGTGCAAAAATTGCTTCTCGTGCTGACAAAATGAGTACAACAATTGAAATGGAGTACGATAACTGTTGTAATGTCAGCAAAGTTCCACCAGGACGTCATCCCAACAAGCTGTCTGATAAATGTCAATGCAATGTAAGGTTTGCTACTGAGAAGAAGCTTTGCAAATCCAAACTGGTTTACAGCATGAAACTGCGCTTGTTGACCAGTGATGACATTTCAACTCTAAAGGAATTGTGCATGGAATGGTTTCCAATTAAATATCCAGATAGTTGGTACCAACATGTTGCAGTTGATAAACGATTTTATTCTCTTGTTGCTACATTTGAAGATAAGATAATTGCTATTTTAATTGCGGAAATTAAACCTTACTGGCAGGTGCTTCGAGAAGACTGTGATCTACTTGCTTCATCATTTTCGCAAGATACTAAAGTTGCTTATATTCTAAGCCTTGGCGTTACTAAAACATTTCGACGACAAGGTGTAGCATCATACTTATTGTATAACTTTATATCAACTACTTGTGTGCACAACAATATATCTTCTCAAGAAGTGAAAGCAATATACTTGCATGTGCTTAGCACAAATAAATCTGCCATTCAATTTTATGAGCGGCATAAATTTAAGCTGCTTCATTTTTTACCTGCTTACTATGTTATCGATGGAGTACCACGCGATGGTTTTTCATACGTACTACATGTAAATGGTGGACAACCTTCATACACATGTTTGGAGTACTGCTTTAATTATCTTGCTCAGTTGCGTTACCTTCAGCTTCAAAATTTTCCGGGTGTAATTTATGTGAGACTGTGCAAAATGTTTCGATACGTATTATCATGGTCCCATTTTTCTCCATTTGTGTCAAAAACTCGACAATGTCATAATTTATAGTTTATTTTTAGTAGGAATGTTCATAAAAATATTTTAACCTTATACTTGATTGTTGATATTTCAATTAAAACTATCATTAACTAGTATCACGACACTGAATAGGTTCTTTGTTATGCCAGTTAAAAACTGTTGTAATGAATAATTCTGCTTCCTTGGGTATAATACATGTTTAATACCCAAAATGGAGAAAGGATATTTTTGGTAAAGCACTGTTTGGAAGGAAATTATCTCATTTATGTACAAAATTCACATAATGGAGTTGCACACCATACCATTAACGTTATGTATTATGTCTTGTGTTGTTTGTCATCAAAATTTATATTGCTGAAGTTTGTATAAAATGCCAACTTTTAATTATGAAAAGGGGTCTGTGCTCCTGGTATAACACATACTGCAGAATGTTGTTTGAATTATCATAACAGTTTGTAAGCTGAAGCCATTTTACATGGGATATGGTAGGTTTTGGTCATGGTCAAAATGCATATATATTTTGTCGGCTGTAAGGAATGTTTATAGCTTTAGTTATAGTGAAGTGCTTGATCAATTGACATATATATATATATCCTTCTTAAACTGTTTTTAGATTCTGCATGCAATATTTCTGTATTGTCTGGGAAAAATCTGTTAAATAGTCTGAGATACTATGCTAGGTTGCATTGTTATTTTTGTGAAATAGTGAATTACTATAATATATTGGTTTATTTGGGTAAAATATGTCACAATTATTTTGATATGACCATAAGTGGACAGTACCGCGGTACTATAATACTGAATTATTATAACGCCGTATTTTTTCAGTACCGACACCGGTATGAAAAAAAGTACTGAATTACTTTTTTCAAGCAATTTAAGTCAGTTCTAGTACTTAGTACTTTTCAAGTGATTATTTCAAGATTTATATGTTAAGTATATATATATGTTTTTCAATAATTCATCTTAATTAAACATTAATCCCAATTTTAGTGGTTGTTATTCTTTTTTAATCTACAAATCTAATTTAATCTAATTTAATCTAATTTTTTAATCTTAAATGGCCATTCCATACACTGATCATGTACCAGGGTTAAAAAAGTTTGCTGTTTGATCTATGCTGTTGTCATAGTGTAGTTGGTCAACTGCTGCAGTGAAGGTGTTGTGGTCTAATTTCTTACTTGTTCAATACAAATTTTCATAAAAGAATTCAGAAAATAAAGCATTAACTTTTTCATGAATACGCTCTTAAAATATGTTTTCCGTATATCAGTTTTCCAATATCAGTAATTACCTGCTCAAGCAAAACAAGCGCTGACGTAAATCAAATTTATTCAAATAATCATATCTGAGCATTAACACAGATCAAAATAGAAGATTTTGATACATATCATATATAACAATTATACAATGCAATGCAGCTTATGCATAAATAGTAAAATAAGGAATATCGTAACATAGCAAATAAAAAATTACTGTGTGGTATCTGTATTAGGTAAGTTATAGGACCAACTGCAAAGTACACCAGTTTTCGACAAGAAAGCGAGTATGCAAACTTAGCATAATAGTGTGCACTGAAGCCTCAATGTTTGTTAATTTATTACAAATTGGTGTTCAAACACCCAGTTTTTCTTTATTCGTTATAAACCAACGTGATGAGTAAAATAGACTATTCAGCGTGCATGTTGAGAAATCTCAAGCTCGCAGGTACCACACTTTCCGCTATGTGTAGGCCAGATTGTTTGCTAAGTGTGCAGGGAATGAGAAATCCGCAAACTGATTTGTGTGGATTACTCAAAATTATGTTCCTAAACGTGGGCCATTAATCATACATGTAAACTATTTTCAAAATAAATCTGACTAATGGCTATAACTATTTCTCACCCAAAACAGCAAACCTTCCAATATAGGCATTAAGTTTGCTGTATATACAAAGAATATATATTGGTATATAGTAAAGAGATAAACTATAAACTACGATAATAATATGATCCTAGCAAAGGCGCTGACTTGTGGGGTTACAGAGTGGCCACGCTATACCATGGCCACTACTACAGGGTGGTGGCCAGCTCAAAGGAGAAAAACACCCTGTGCCCCAAAACAACATAAAGCATAGACGAAATTGATGCATCAATTTTGTCATGAACACATCAAACGTAGCACAGGGTAAACTACGTCAATTGTGCACGGACTTTTTCAAACCATTACTATACTGCTTTCATGTTCACACCAAACTTTTCATAAAAAAATATTTATGATTCAATCTTCAAAATTTATCACAAAGTAGTCAACTGCAGTGAACGTAGTAAAACCAAAAGTTTTACTACTGTTTCTTTAAAGAATTGGTTTTTAAGAATTCTGCAAAGTTTTAAGCCGCAAAGCACATAAGATCATCTGTAATGACGTTACATGTGAGCTTGACCTAAAATAACCCAAATTTGACACGTATGACTAACAATGCTCACTGCTCAGGTAATTATTTCAACGCAACAAAAATAATACACGAACTAATGGTTAAAGTCTGTAGGACGTGTTGAAAATCATTGACCATTGATGTGATTAAAATGGTTTAGGATTAGGCGGCTGTTCAACTTCCGTTCTGCACATCGTAGCACTTGTAGTCTATTTATGTTTGGCATATTGTAAATTAGTGTAACTATTTCACCATAAATAAGTCATGTAACCTGTTGTTAAAGATAGGCAATTAGGTCAGAAAAATAAGTGTGCAAGAAGTTTATTTTAGCTATTTAAGGGTTCATTAAGTTACATTTAGGTTACGTTTATGTTGCTATGTTAAAATATTTACGCTAGGTTAACAAAGACTGGGGATAATAGCTTCTAATCTGCAATTTTCCAGTAAAATAGTAACAACCGTTGTCAATACTACCGTATTTTACGGACCATAAAGCGCACTGGCAATAAATTGCTTTGATTAGTTTTTTGTTTATACATAAGGCGCACGATCAATTCATGAGGAAAAAAAGGATTTAAATTGCGCCTTACGCACCGCGCACCTTGTTACGAAATAAATGTAAGCAAGTCACAATAGTACAATGAGCAAAAGAAAAAATGAGCCTAGTGAATATCACAGTTGCTAGTTGCTTTTACCGTAGTTTATTGTGTAAGACGGTGGTTTATTTATATAATAATAGTATCGGTACTGGTTTGAGTGTAGGCAATAAAGCACTACTTAATCCATACATTAGGCGCACGATCAATTTATGAGGAAAAAAAGGATTTAAATAGCACCTTATGGTCCGTAAAATACGGTAATGAAAGTCATTGCGACCATTTCAATAAGGTTCTTTCTGAAAAGATTAAGATAGAACCTAGAACGTTATCGTTTAACTTAATTATGGAGTTTTGAATCATCTTGCTTTGTTGAGTTTTCGACCTTGTTTAAGGACCTTTTTTTATGAACAATGCCTCTCATACATAAAAATTTCCTCTCAAACAATGCGTTGCGTTGTCATATATATAGTTAAAAATTCAGGAAAAAAGACTAACACAATGTACTGCATAATGACAATGGAAGCCAACACGCTTGTGAATCAGACTTGGCCATGTCACTGGGCTGCATAACAATTTGCAACTGTGCCAAATTAATGCACCATTAAAAGCGAAGTAAATATATGCAATGCTTAAAGTCATATTTTGTCATATGGTCATCTGGTTAATAATGGCACTACGTAAGCCAGCACAATTTAGTTGACTCGCAACTTTAGCATACTGCCTAAAATTGATGGCAGGTGGTGGATACATGTGCAAAAGTTAATTTGTCTTTGTTGACCGCAAACTTTGCGTGACGTTGTCCGTGTTAATGTCAAACACCTGCAAGCTAAAGCTGCCGTCTCTTTAGTTTCAGATATCAACAAAGACAAGTTATATTAAACATGTCTTGATCATTTTGTCTTGCCATAATTCTTTTCGATGCATTTACTATTGCATGGAATGTTTTAGCAGTGATAACTGATCGCTCACTGCAAACAACCAAGCCTAAAAAAGATGACAATTGCCCGCCTTAACCTTACAGAACACGGTTAGCAGAAAGAAAGTAAACAATCACGCTGAAACTCAGCTTAAAGTTTTTTAGGTAGATTACTGCAGGTTGCCATGTCCCCGCCACCCCTTGCGAAAATGGAAGTCAGCGCCTATGGATTGTTGTACATCGGAATTGATTTCTAAACTACCAGTATGCCATAGGCCCAGCATGTTTGGATAAGTCCATGACCGAAGGAGAAGAGGTTACAGTCACGCATGCAGACAGTAAAAAACGGGACAAACCGTGACTAAACCTAGTTTGTTGGCAATAGGCCAGATGAGAAAGTTTTCTATGTGCGTAATTAAAATTAACTGCGTGTGATGGTTATTGTTATATCTATTTGGAGGATTTTTCTTCTGCTGTTTTTTGGGGGGAATTTTCAAAACAGCAAATCTTTCAATCTGGGCACACCGGTACCAGCGTACTGTTTTTCAAATGACCGTAAAGTATACCAGGGACTGTTTGAGAAAGCGCCCATAATTCACAAATAATGTAAAAATATTTTACCCAAGAAATTCGCTTTCCGTGACGTTGATCCTCTCCCATCACAAAATTCATTGGACCTTAGAGGCTATATAGTGTAAGTACGTAAGCTAGGTAAGAGAAAACATAAGGTCAAAGGAAGTTTGTAAAAGACGGATATTGTACGGAAAGTGCACTCTATGCACAAGGAAAAAATACATATACAAGTAGCAAGCACAAGGCTATATAGATCAATGCAGATAAATTAATGCTTTTTGAATAAACCCTTATTCAAATTTTACGCATTTCTTAAATGTCACAATAGATCCAAGAATTAGTTTCCTTTCCGGTCCCTCTAAAATCTAAATATTTTGTGTTCCTTGATTTTCTTGGGTTCACTGAGTTCGTTATTGCCATTTGTGCATTAAGAATATGAAAAATCAAGCGCAAATATTTTTAAATGCTTTACTTACAATAAAGCATTCGAATTTTTTTTATTCATTATAGTTTCATGAAAAGCAAAAAGAAAACGAATCTTTCGGTGAAAGCTACTTAACCCAAGCAACCCAGGAAACCCAGTGATTCCAGGGAATCCATAGTTAATCCAGGAACAAAAACAATTCAGGGAACCCTGAAACCGTTGCTAAATGTGTCATATAATTTTTGCTGTTAAATTCCTTGTGACGTAGCCTAACTGTCACAGTGATTGCTTTTATTATATTGCGACTTCGTATTTGGTTACAAATATTAATATAATTTTCATAGTTATTTATCATCGGGAAAATTGTGTGTAAAGCCTGTTTTACAAAGTGTTTTGCTATAACCCCGCGTTTCCGAGATATTTAAAAAGGATCCCGTATCTCTGTCTAATACAGAGGTCGGGAACCTATGGCTCGCGAGCCAGATGTGGCTCTTTTGATGACGGCATCTGGCTCGTAGTTAAATCTAAGCTGGCATTTCTTAGCACGATTGTTACGAATAAAACCTTTTCTGTAATCTTCGCTAACGTAACAACCAACCAATTCAGTAAATTCAGACATTTACCGTTGTCTAATATTGTTGGTTTTGCTTAAAAATGCAAACGTTTAGTTGCATTAAGTGTTGAAAAATATAATATGACTCTTAAGGAAATACAATTAAAAATATGTAGCTTTCATGGCTCCCTTAGCGAAAAAGGTTCCCGACCCCTGGTCTAATAGAAAACGAAGTTTTTCAACAGTTAACTCAAATGTAGTATTAGTATACTATATAGCAGGGGTGGCCAAACTGCGGCTCTTTAATGAATTTGCATTGTTGAATTAGACATGCATTTTCCCGGTCTAGACGAGTTGTTTGATCAGATTATGAAACAATCCGTTCTATCACACGTAGTAACAATGGACTCATGGTTAGTAATAATCAAATTACACTCCAAAAAGGACATTATTGTACAGAAGTGTGCTAACTTGTACACTGTAGGCCTAGTTAAGTAAACTGTCAGTTTGAAGCTGTACCTCAGGGCTGACCTAGTTTTAAGTCTTGGTTACGGTTACACTAATAATTGCAAAAAGAGTTGGTGAAGCCCAGGTGGAGACTCATAGTATCACCACGCAGCACTAATGTTTATCAATAGCTACACTTCGTTGTGAGTGAATAAATTCGTATTTTTTATTGTGTTTGTGTTGCGGCTCTTTTGAAGCTTGAATTGGTAATATGCGGCTCGAGCATGAAGCAGGTCTGGCCACCCCTGCTATATAGTGACCACGTTTAAATGTTGGGTTATTAGTCCAGACGGTCGAACTAATAAAACAACTGCAAATTAATATTTTTTTACCAGACCGAATGCAAGTTAATTTTAGGGCAACTACAAGTTAATTTTAGGGCAACTACAAGTTAATTTTAGCAAGTTAATTTTAGGGCATCTACTAATCCGTATACGTGGGCAGTACTCCGGTATTATAGTACCGAATTACTGTACCGATACCTTTAATACCTTTTTCAGTACCGATACCGGGACATTCGATACTAACTGAAGTTTTGGATTTTTTGCCGATGAACGTGGACGTTAGCCGGATTTCACAACTCATCACATTTGGAATAGATATTCTATACATGACAACTCGCATAGTAGTTAGCATTCTCAGCAATGCATTACCGATAACGATTTTGTCTCTAACAGAATCAAATGGAACAACACCATACTACTGTATCCTTAATATTTTTAAATAAACCTGAAGAAGCAAGCTAATACACAAGCAAAGCTTGTTTAGAAAATTAAGTTAAAGTTAACCCAAGAACGCCATACAATATACTGCTTTTTTATTTTGTTATATACTATAGGTTGCCACTATTTAACCGGAAAAAATCGTGCGTTTGCAGCTATATTTCACCGTTCCTTCTTAACCTAATGTAAATATTATAACATAGTAACCTGAACATAACCTAAATCTACCTTCTAATCTAAATCTTACACCAATAAAGCCATTATAGGCCTAGCTAAAATCATCTTTTTGCATACTCATTCTCCTAACCCTATAACTGTTTATCTTATACAACAGCCTGCGTTAGCTACATTCGGTGAAATAATCACTTCCTATATTTTTTGGGGGTTTAGTTGAGAAGTTCACAACCAATGGTTTGGTGATATAGGCCTAGTATTTAAAACTAAGTGCAAAAATTATTTTTTTATTTTACTTACTGTGTTTTAGTTTTTGTAGTGTAAGTGGTTTAATCAAGTTGCAATAAAAAGCTCATTGAAATACTTATCAAATAGTTTAGGCATAGTAAACTTTCAACCGCTTTTGGGCTGAATAACTTCAGAAAATAGGCATTTGGTGTTCGTTTTCCATTAATGCAAGTTCTACTTGGGGAACCACGATTTGGTGATAGGTGAAAGCAAAGCAGTGATTTTTGAACTTTTTTGTCCATAAATTCTTTCAGCAAAGAAATTTTTTATTCGATCTCGATTTTCAAAAACCAGTCTGCTCCCAAAAATTACAAATGAATACCATAAATTTTGTTCAGCAGAGGCGATAATTGTCAATATAATGGTTGGTCAGGGTGTGGTGCCTTAAAATTCCAGTGTGTAGTTTCAAAGAAATTGGAAACAATCATACAAGAAATTAGTAAACTGCAATATCCAAACAGGAAATAAAAAAGCTGCATTTACAAGTGCACAGCCACAGAATGCCGTTGTATACTAGACCCGCATTATCATTATTACCGACAGTAGGCTAGGTGATATCTGAGGCTCAGAAAACAGAAAGTTGATTTATATGCCAACTTCCCAATGCACATACTTTTGGTTTTAGCTATTTGGCAAGTTGTGGCATTAGACTAATTCATTTAGTTTATGTATCCAGCACACTGAAAAAAATTTTCCAACATGAGTTAAATTTGTAGATAACCCATATCATAGTTTTAGCCAACAGTTTTTTACATAACTAAATTATTAACTAAATGCATTTGTAGGTAAACTGTCGTAATCATGGATTTTTAAAGTTGGTTTGATTAATCTGGTACTTCAAAATAATGGTTGCTCTGTGCAATAAAAAGATGTGCAAAAATTGCTTCTCGTGCTGACAAAATGAGTACAACAATTGAAATGGAGTACGATAACTGTTGTAATGTCAGCAAAGTTCCACCAGGACGTCATCCCAACAAGCTGTCTGATAAATGTCAATGCAATGTAAGGTTTGCTACTGAGAAGAAGCTTTGCAAATCCAAACTGGTTTACAGCATGAAACTGCGCTTGTTGACCAGTGATGACATTTCAACTCTAAAGGAATTGTGCATGGAATGGTTTCCAATTAAATATCCAGATAGTTGGTACCAACATGTTGCAGTTGATAAACGATTTTATTCTCTTGTTGCTACATTTGAAGATAAGATAATTGCTATTTTAATTGCGGAAATTAAACCTTACTGGCAGGTGCTTCGAGAAGACTGTGATCTACTTGCTTCATCATTTTCGCAAGATACTAAAGTTGCTTATATTCTAAGCCTTGGCGTTACTAAAACATTTCGACGACAAGGTGTAGCATCATACTTATTGTATAACTTTATATCAACTACTTGTGTGCACAACAATATATCTTCTCAAGAAGTGAAAGCAATATACTTGCATGTGCTTAGCACAAATAAATCTGCCATTCAATTTTATGAGCGGCATAAATTTAAGCTGCTTCATTTTTTACCTGCTTACTATGTTATCGATGGAGTACCACGCGATGGTTTTTCATACGTACTACATGTAAATGGTGGACAACCTTCATACACATGTTTGGAGTACTGCTTTAATTATCTTGCTCAGTTGCGTTACCTTCAGCTTCAAAATTTTCCGGGTGTAATTTATGTGAGACTGTGCAAAATGTTTCGATACGTATTATCATGGTCCCATTTTTCTCCATTTGTGTCAAAAACTCGACAATGTCATAATTTATAGTTTATTTTTAGTAGGAATGTTCATAAAAATATTTTAACCTTATACTTGATTGTTGATATTTCAATTAAAACTATCATTAACTAGTATCACGACACTGAATAGGTTCTTTGTTATGCCAGTTAAAAACTGTTGTAATGAATAATTCTGCTTCCTTGGGTATAATACATGTTTAATACCCAAAATGGAGAAAGGATATTTTTGGTAAAGCACTGTTTGGAAGGAAATTATCTCATTTATGTACAAAATTCACATAATGGAGTTGCACACCATACCATTAACGTTATGTATTATGTCTTGTGTTGTTTGTCATCAAAATTTATATTGCTGAAGTTTGTATAAAATGCCAACTTTTAATTATGAAAAGGGGTCTGTGCTCCTGGTATAACACATACTGCAGAATGTTGTTTGAATTATCATAACAGTTTGTAAGCTGAAGCCATTTTACATGGGATATGGTAGGTTTTGGTCATGGTCAAAATGCATATATATTTTGTCGGCTGTAAGGAATGTTTATAGCTTTAGTTATAGTGAAGTGCTTGATCAATTGACATATATATATATATCCTTCTTAAACTGTTTTTAGATTCTGCATGCAATATTTCTGTATTGTCTGGGAAAAATCTGTTAAATAGTCTGAGATACTATGCTAGGTTGCATTGTTATTTTTGTGAAATAGTGAATTACTATAATATATTGGTTTATTTGGGTAAAATATGTCACAATTATTTTGATATGACCATAAGTGGACAGTACCGCGGTACTATAATACTGAATTATTATAACGCCGTATTTTTTCAGTACCGACACCGGTATGAAAAAAAGTACTGAATTACTTTTTTCAAGCAATTTAAGTCAGTTCTAGTACTTAGTACTTTTCAAGTGATTATTTCAAGATTTATATGTTAAGTATATATATATGTTTTTCAATAATTCATCTTAATTAAACATTAATCCCAATTTTAGTGGTTGTTATTCTTTTTTAATCTACAAATGCCTATTAAAGCTGCAAAGAGTGAGGTTACGTAAGTTTTGACCTGGAGTAACCTGTAGCTGGGCCTGAATAGAGACAAAAATTACACGCAGCTGAACCTGTTACACAAAAAGTACCGAGTACCGACATAATACTGAACTACTGTTTTTAAACAGTACCGAATTTCGGCACCATTACTGATGGTACTTTCAAAGTAATGACTGCCAACATCTGGATATGACTTATATGAAAAAACAGTAGTATATATACAGTATGTGTAAGACATTGGTAATCTTTGTATGCTTCCATTTAGAAATAGTGGAAAATTCAGTTAAATTTTAACAAGTTTAGGTTTCACAGAACATCTACATTTAGTCTTTGGTTTTGTATGATTCCATCAAAATTCTTTACCCGGCCAAATAATCTTAAAATAGAGATTTTTAGTTATCCCAAAACACCGATAGAATAACATTATTATTGAGTTATGATACGTTAATTAGGGTACGTTTTGTTGTATACAATTATGCCGTAGATTTACTTTTTCTTAAACGCTTTCCAATATTGTATGGCCTATATTAGGGGTGTCCAAACTTTTGAGCTCGCGAGATACATATACAACGGCCAGCTCAAAATGATCGACTATGGTAATAAAAAAGTTTTTACACAAAATACAGAATGTATTCAAGTGCTCAGGCACTTAACCCAAGAAATTCTTAATGATTTTACTTAAAAAAATATTTAAGAAAAGGTGAAACAATTTTCTTAAAAGTGCAAGTAAAATAATAGAAAAGAATGATAGTAGGTGAATATCCGAACATGGTTTCCTTTTTTATTCTTATGTGATCGAATGCCAGAATTGATATGTGCGTTGTCAGTTGATATATCTTGGGCACCCCTGTTCTACATAATTGAGATTCCGACTTTTTGTGTTCATTTTATTACATGCACTGTGGTAATCTATTTCATGCTGTGACTGTTGGTTTATCTCGTTAACTTTCTATCAGTTGCCCATCAACCACAATTTGCTTGCTATCTGTTACCTTGTTTATTTCTTCCAGAATCAACCACCATGTTTCTGAACAAAAATAGAATTATTCGATTTCTTGAAGACAATAGGGGCCTTGTGGTTGTTTTGTTTTGTCTGCCAGCCAGCTTTCTCTTTGACTTGTGTTTCAGGATTCAGAATGCCATTCGAAGAAGATTTTGTTCAGCTCCACATAAGCATGAGGAAAGGGTCGATGCAATATGCAATCAAGTTAAAAAGAGGAATAAGTTACCTTCTTTTCTCAAGAAGCCGTTGTGTACTTCTCGTCCAAACTGGTTGAGCCTCTCAACCACTTTTTTCCAGAAAAACAAATGTGACAAGATCTCCATACCTTTGTATGATATCCTTCATCTTGATGAGCAACGAATGGTTGTCAAGGTAGAACCAATGGTGTCTGTTGGAGATATGGTGAGCTACTTGGTACCTCGTGGGTACACCTTGGCTGTTACACTAGAAATAGGAGATGCAACTTGTGGAGGATTAGCCTTAGCTGTTGGAATGACAACATACTCCCATAAAGTGGGCTTGTATCAAGAAGCAGTTGAATCGTTTGACATTGTGCTTTCTGACGGATCTTTAATTCATGTCACTCGAAATAATGAACATAAAGATTTGTTTTACTGCCTGCCTTGGTCTCACGGTACACTTGGATTTCTGGTTGCACTTGAATTAAAGATCATACCGGTAAAGCCATACGTTCACATGCGATACATACCAGTGAAGGGTCAGAAAGCCTATTGTGATAAATTGAGGAAGCTCTCTGGTGCACTAGACAAAGAAGCACTGATGCCTGACTATCTTGAAGCTACTGTGTATAGCAGAGAAGAAGCAGTGATAATGGTAGGAAATTTTGCAGATGTCAAGTCGACAAATGACAAAAAGCTAATCAATCATGTTGCGAGGTATATTTACACTTTAAATATGCAATGACATCATGCTTGTGCTGCTCCTAAGATTTAAAAATTGATAATAGATAATTGTATAAGTTGTTACATCAGGTGGTACAAACCTTGGTTTTACAAGCATGTTGAGAATTTCTTACACCTTGGAGAGGGTGAAGAATTTATACCACTTGGGGATTACCTGCTTCGTCATAACCGCTCCATTTTCTGGGTAGTTGAATCAATGATACCGTTTGGTAATCATCCAGTTTTTCGTTACTTTCTTGGGTGGCTCTGTCCTCCGAAACCAGCCTTTTTGAAATTTAGCACTACTCCAGGAATTCGTGCCATGACATTTACCAAACAGGTCTTGTGTTTCATTGTAGTTTGAGCTAAATGCTAATTACCAACCAATTGTCAAATTACATTACTCTATATGAGTTTTTGCTGGTTGATATATCAATTTTTTTTCATGTTTGCTGCAGGTTTTTCAGGATATTGTTTTGCCCATGACAGTGCTAGAGAAGTCCATAGATGTGGCTGAGTCCTTATTTGATACATATCCTGTTCTGATCTATCCGTGTCGGATATACAACCATGGGGAGCACATGGGACAATTAAGACCACCACGCCCCGACCAGATGTGTCCGAACGGGAATTACGGAATGTTCTACGACCTAGGAGTGTATGGAGTCCCTGGGAAAGTGAAAAGACGGGAAAGGTGAACAATTTTGGACATTGATATGTATTACAATATTTAATTGTTGGTTAAATGTAAGTAAAAGGGCAGAAACTATTCCATTAAGTCTAAACTATAAAACATGGTTAAGCAAAGAGTGCATTAAAATTAATAAACAAAGAAAAATTGTGTTTATCAGAAAATATCCAAGTCAAGGTATACAATACCCAAAGTTCTACCAGTTGCAAGCGTTTTTAATATTCTTCTTTTAGATATGATGCCGTTGAAGCAATGAGAGCGATGGAAAAGTTTATTCGAGACAGTGGTGGATATTCCTTCTTGTACGCAGACATATTTATGACATCGGAAGAATTTAATGAAATGTTTGATTTGACTCTTTACAATCAATGCAGAGAAAAGTATAAGGCTGAAGATGCCTTTCCTCATCTTTATGAAAAAGTGCGGCCTGAAGTTGATGTGTTTGCGATTGGCAAAGCACATGCTAATTAATAGTACAGTAATGTTGATAACTAACTAAACTACGTTCCAGTTATAAAACAGCTGTTATTTATGCCACTTTTGCTAGATTTTTCAATGAGTAATGACCTATTTAATTTTGTATAGTGTAAGACAGCATTTTGTTGTCACAAGCAATATCATTGCAATTTAACTGAAATTTGGCAATGATATTAACTTTTTGTTTTTTCGTAAGGATAACCTTGAGTTTTATTTTTCTGAGATGAAGCAAATACTGTAGTGTCATGGGTTTCGCTGAGAAGGAAAAGTATTAAACTTTGGACAACTTCATTTATAATTGATTAGGTCAGCAGTTGAATAGAAATGTGCTAAATTATACTGTAAATTAGGGAGGTGTCGAATCGAACATAAATCGGAAATTTTGCTGGTAGATTCAGGTGTTCACAAATGCTTGGTTGATATTAAAGATGGTGAAATATTAGCATGTGTTTTTTTAATTTTAAACAACAAAAAAGTTGATTTGTTCGTATATTCATCAATAAAATAAGAATGATTCCATTGATTGTCAAAAATTTTGATCAAGTGCAATAAGCAGAGTTGGGCAGATTTCGATTTGTGCAATTTATTATATTATAGTTAATTTATAATTATAGTTGTTTTGTCACAAATCCGAATCTTTTTCGATCTGCCAAATCCCTGCTGTAAATGCATTAATTTCTATGCAATGTGTGTTTATGTTCTATTCAAGTTAAATGCAATTTGATCATTATTTGTGGGATTATGTGCAAGTTTCTGCCTAAGAGATAAGTATGTCATGCCCTGCAGGGGCAACACTTGGTTGCAGTAAATTCTATGCCGGGTATTACACCAAATGCCTTATTAATAGGGCCAAATCTAATGATTTGAACCCATTCCAGCAATGTGTTATATTCTTAACCACAAACATTAACTGAACATTATTTTATTAAAATAACGAATGACAGAGCTAAGCTAGCGAGCGCAATGCTGCGTGAGAAATCGTGCTGAAAAGTAACCGGTTGGCAAAGATAAAGTGTTTAGAAAAGTGCAATCACAAAACACCATTTATTCACCTTTACCTCACAAACTAAAACTTGATTATAAAACTCACTGCAAGAATTTTTGGAAATTGAAAGGATTAATAACGAAAAACATGTACGGCTTCTAACACAAAAATCAATAGGTGCGGATGCACTTGCTCAAAAGCACCAAAGCAGAGCATGGCTTTTGGCGTGCACAGCTTATACTCGTTACATATTGATTTAACACAGCTTGATCTGCAGGTCGAACACTGATGACTCCAACCAAAATCGTACACTTGTAACACTGACCGTGTTACCCTGTGTTATCTCACAACAGCTGTTGTAACCACTACCTTTTCCATTAGAAATTTAGACTCCAGGGCTTTACCCCTTTCATTCCATAGGCTGCTTTATAGGAATTGCTGCATTTATTCTGTGCATGGGTGACCCAACTGGGGTGTTTACCTGTACCATATTTGGCACAGGCTGCAAAGGGTTCGGGTAATATGTTACGCCACCCACTTCTTGCCCCATCAGCTCGACAGTAGGAGGAAAGGGTAATTGCATGGAAGGGGGTAATCCTGGAGGTTCTGCCAATGTATTCCTGAAACGAGTCAAATAAATTTACTGTCACATATGAATTTACGAATTATGTGTGTTCAGTTATTACTGTAGATACATTCTACATTCATTGCTGTACTGTTACCTTTGCATAAAGTTGGCAGGGGGGAAGTTGTGTGGTAGTGGAGGAGGGAAAACTAAGGAACCAACATTACCTAAATCTATGAACACAACATAAAGTCAGGACTAAATACAGCAAAAATGCTGGATAATTACTATGGTCATTTATTTCTTAAACAGCCATCACCTCATCATACTTCGCAAAAATAAAAACTTTTGACTTTGCACACTACATGTAGTGAATAATTTTTTCTAGTTATTAATAAAATTTTTACTAGCTATAATCTTCCAGTAAGTACAAAAGACATTTTCAAAATAACTACTACCTTGGTTGTACTGAGATATAGGAGGCAATTGTGGAGGACTCGTTACTTTCTGTTCTTCATTTAAAAGGACATTGGATAGACCAACCTAACGATAACAAAAACACATTAAGATGTCTATGTTTTTTGATTTTGTTAGCAAGGTTGTGGTAAGAAACGATTAATATTTACATTACATTAAGAAATACAACTGCAATCCTGAAAAGGGAAGTAATGTAACGCACACCTGATCATTTGTTGGGATGGGTGCGCCAAGTGGTGGTTGCTGTGGCATCAGATGAGGAGGAGGGTGTTGATTAAGAAGAGACTGAGAGATTATTGCTTGCTGATAAGCCAAGGTGGCTGGAAATTCAATTTATATGCTAAAGGTTTCTGATATGATAATGGGAAATCCTGCGATATTCCTATTGTCGTACAACTAAGAATGTCACTCATCTTATGCTCATGTTTTACACTACATACATGTACAATCGTACAGCACATCAATAAATACAGTAGGGAAAAGATCATCATACCTTCATACCACTGCATATTTGGCACGGTCACATTTTCATTTGCAGCAGATGCACCAAGCTTTGAAGTAGTCAAAGCATCATTAACCGTCAAATCTAAACATTTGTTACATTTACTTATTAATATTTTGAAAAATAGCTGTGGTTAAGTGGTAGCAATTACAGTGCATCATACCAGGAGCTACAGCCGGCTCAGAGACACTAGAAATTTTTCCGTAGTTTGCTTTGTTTTCGGGAAGAGGAGAGACATTGGGCGTTCCAGAAGATGCCATGTTGGAAATATTTGCAGCTGGGCCTTGTATCCCAGATTTAGTTTGCTGGGGCTTCATTTGAACAGTATTTTCTGTAAAATATTATGATGAAGTTGAACCCATGAAACTAATTATTTAAAATGCATTAATTTTAAAAACTATTCAAAGTTACCTAATGACGGCTTAGCCCATTCCAGTGGTATCCGTGGAATATCTACTGGGGAGTCAGCAGGACGTTGCCTTAATGAGGAATACCGTCTTGGGTTAGCACCCTGAAAAAAAACTCACCAGTAATGGCTCAGTAAAGATCTTAAGTTAAACAACATAAGCCACTAGCTTCTATTAATAAAATGCCACCAGCATTCGGCAAATAAAAAAGGGCTATTGACAACAAGTATGCAATTAATTTACCTCTTTAGACCCAGTAAGAGTAAGTGAACGCATTCCATCAGACAGTTTGCCTTCAAATCTATTGCCATGTCTATAAAGAAGATGCTTGGATTTGTTATGACAAGTAATTTTCAGATTAACCAATTTTGCACGAAATCATTTTTCAATTTCTACCAATTACCTTTGATTAGAATAGCCCTTTTCCCTCCTCTTTGTTGGTGGTTTTCTTGAATTTTCTCTGCTGTTAATTACATCCAGGACATTGTTCATATCAGAGTGTGCCTGGCTGTTTTGACTTTTCTCTTTTGCCGCCTGTGAATTAACCAAAATGTGATATAAGGTTTTTATGTGTTTACTATCCTTTAAATGAAGAAAAGAGGTACATCCTTACAGCTTGATCCGTAAAAGGAGTCTTCCTACTCTTTTCATCTTCCTCCTGTCTTGTAGCTATAGGATCATATTTGTGATTATCATCTGATAAAACAAAATGTTGCTCACTGTTAAAAACCAAAAAACACAGTTTTCTTATTCACGGAATTAACAGGTTTAAACTGTTTCATTAGATAAATACCTGTATTACTTGGTCGCTGATGATTTCGTCGTGCATGGAAATTTTGTGATCGAATTGTTCTATCACTGCTAGTACTCTGTGATTGAGCTTTAGATCTTGGTTTTCTTGGAACATTCTCCTAAAATGAGACCATACACTTACAAAGATTCGATGAAATAAATTTAACAGGAAGCGGAAGTTGTAGGTAAAACATCACAAGACTATCTACAGCTGAATGTACCAAAAGCTATTGAAATATGATATAATAAACAAAACTTTAATCAAAGTTTTATCAAAATACCAAATTTTGATACAAGCCAAAATAACAAAATATCAAATTTTAAGCAGAACGCACATCATTCAATGTAGGCCATTCTTGATCTTGGGGCCTTTCCCTCACATGGGAATATGCTGGTCTGTTGCTTCTATGAGGATGATCTCTCCTCGGAGCTCCTCTTCTTCGATTTTGCTGTCTAATTTTAAAAATTAAATTGAATAATAGTTTTAACCAAAATTCTTAACTAAGTACCGGAGCATGAAATTTACCATAAAGCACAGCTTAACCCTGTTAGCACACATTACACAAAAATGTTTAATTTTACAAGTTAATACATTAATTTTATTGACATCACATGCAAAACTGACACCAAAACAAGTTACCCTCTGTAGCCTCCTTTTGACCAGGGAGCTCCATACTCATGAGCACGTATGTCAAAACCATATTCGTTGATCAGCTCTTCTGTACACTTTGAAGTTTGTTCCTCTTCATTGTATTTGTCATGCAGCCACCTTCCTGTATCTGGCTGGAATCGTGCATTACGACCGGATTGTCTGCATAAAACAAACTCTTTTGTGTTATGTCTATTTAGTAGATCAGCCTTATGTTAGAAACAATTTACTAATTAGTAAGTTTATCAAAGTTATTAAGTTAGCATTAAAAGTCAAAGAATTTAATCGAAACAAATAACCAACAAAACAACCTACCGTTGCCTTTCATTTTCTGATCTCATGTCATGCTGGTAAAAGTTTCCTTTTGTTGGGATGAAATAGGGCGAGTCCTCATCCTCTATCGGGTCATCTGATATCTTCAAAACTTTATTATTAGACTTAGATTTTGCTTCCTGGTCATTGTCTGACTGTCCAAACACAGAAAAATGACTAAAGTTCTAAACTTGTTTCGACCATACTAAATAATATATATTTATGATATCAGTTAATTACTTATCATATCATAACTATATTTTTAGGCAGTAAATATTAACTACCGTCATGTTTCCCGCCTTCGCTATTTCTTTTAAAACTTATTGTAAGTAAATTTTCTGCCGACTTTACCTACACCAGCAGTGCAACTACTTTAGATTTAGTGTATTTACTTTTCCATCTCCACTTTCCCGCTTGGTATCCCATTTGTTTTCAGACTGATCTGCCTCTTCCAGCTTATCTTGTACATCATGGTCTTCCAAGGAATGAACAGACTCTTCCTTACCTCCTGAAGTGGGTTCTTCCTCTGCCGTTGAGGAGTATTCCTCACGCTGTCAGAAAAACATTTATATATTGTTATGCTTACCACATTTCATTTGCAGCAATGTAAGTGGTTTCACCACAAAAATACAGCAACATTACAACATAAGTGATGCCTAATGCCACGTACATTCTCTGATTCATATTCGTCGTCAGTAGATTCATACTCTGACAAATCGATATAGCTTTTTTGGCTTCCATTCTCCTGTGAAACAGAATGAAGATGATAATAGCATAATAAAGTAAATTCTTGAAAAATAGCAAAAATATATATGATAAAGCTTGGACTTAATGGTTTGCAGTTGTGGTTATAACATAATTAAAACTAAAAGCTTAAAACTAACAGATTCTGATAGAGCGAGACCCTCGGGATGCTGAGATTCTCCTTCTGACAGAACTTCTTGACTTGCATTTGGTTGCCTGCGCCTTCGCCTGTCGGCCATACTGGATAACTTAAAGTTGCTAATAGATATTATACACACTATGTTACCTTAACATATCCATGGCTGAAAATTTTTCAGAGGTTTAAAAATAATGAGCTAGTTACACTTAAACAGAAGTGATTGTTTTAGCATAGTCATGTACTCTCCAATTCACGAACAGCCAAAATATAAATATTCCGAATAATAAAAACAGCATGGTCTACAATACATTCATAAACACTTCTAAATCCTTTGCATTTTTAAAATGAAATTTGTTTTAATGAACATTCCATGCAAATAGAGTAAAGGGCATTGTATACTAACAAAAAAACAACAGCATGGATACACTATTGAACCAAAAAGCTGCGCAACAATTCTTTTGCTATGTGATTATAGAATTAGGTCCCACCACCTTCTATCCATTATGATATCATTAAGCAAGCTTGGTTTACTGGGAACTACCAGTGGAACTACCACTATGAATGACTAAACAGGCATAAAATAGCACATATTACGTATAATGTTTGAAGCCATGTATTGTTTGTGTTATTACAATAGGCTAACAACTGTTCGTCAAACGAGAAGGGTAAATAAAAAATAAGGGTAAGTAAGACCAGAAACCTATTGAAATTTCGCAATTACTAAACGTAACTATAATTGATCGCAAAAATGAAAGCGTTTCTAACACAGTAATGCAGATCCAATTCCAACTGTGAACTCGTGTTTTAGTATTAACTGAAGCAATTATTCGAGAAAGTGGATATTTATAAGATCAACTCCTGATGTGTTGGTAGTTAATGAATATGAACAAACAAGACCCATTGAACACCATGTTGTCATTGAAATAAAACTTTGAAATTGTGTTTGAAGAAATATATAACTAATCGATATAAAATCTTGCTTTTATGTTCACAACTAAGCGTTGTCAGTAACTGCATTTACTCGATGGTGAACACTTGCATAGTACTGTATTGGTAAATTTGAAAAAGTTTGCGTGTTGTCTTGCGTTGAGGTATGTTGTTAAAAATATTTGTTTTTTATTTTAATCATAAACTTATTTATTTAAGTTTTTATTAATGGCAATGTCTATTTCATCGGCTGCTGGTTACCGAATTTTGAAAAAGCTACTTCGCTAAACGGTTTGCCGGTTACGCAATTGGTATTTTCTTACTTTGGTAATGGCGGCTGGTGAATTAGACACTTATTTTACCGGCCACCGTTTACCCAAGTAGGAAATTACAAATATGGTAATGCCAAGTACGTTAGCCAGTGAATTGAAAGGTATGCTAATTTTCAACTTAAAACAACGAAATGATTTTTTCAAAGAGTAAATTTACCTAAAACTAATCCCCTCTGACCCAAACTCTCACTTCTCATGATTAACTACTAAGCTAGGCTGCGAATTGCAATAAACACTATTTTTCAAATTAAAATCACATTTTTTCCAAAATCTAAATTAATTTAAAACTAATCCCCTCTGACCCAAACTCTCACCTCTCATAAGTTTGGACAAAAAAGTCAAACAACAGTAAGTTTCAAACCCGAGACCACCAGCATACGAGCCCAATCATTGGACTGCAGTGTATGGACATTTTAAGCAAGATCTTGGGTGCGCCAAACAATGAAAAATGGAAGTGTGGTGCGCAAAAATGCTTGACACAATGGAAGTACGCATTTAGGTTCGCAATTACACAGTTTAAATTATTATTTAATTTTTATCAATTGCAAATTGAGTGCACAGTCAATCAATTCATTAAGTGCATGTAAAATAACGCAGCTTAAGTGCGGTACTGAAGCTCATCAAAAACAGTACGGAGTGCACCTATGCCAAACTCTGCAGTCTGGTTAACAGTTTTTGCTGAGATCTCGTGTGTACAGAAGCAATATTCCAATGTGCACTGCAACTCGTGGCCTAAGGCTTCCCGGCGTTTGTACAGGCAAGGTACATATAGGACCTACGTCCTATAGGATGAAAATCGGGAAAAAAATTATTGTTTCCCGAGTTTTTTAAAACATATCGGTTTTAAACACTAATTTTGCAGTATAAATCGGAGCAAAAGTTAATGTATCTTTTTTTTTTTGGAGACACCATTTTCATCCAATTGATTTGGCCTAGCAAAAAAAGTTGATTTATAGAAGAGCTCGTCTGGTTAAATTGTGCAAACTGTGTGATCTTCTAATCTAAAAAAGAGCTCGTCTAAATTATTACAGAATAATTTCTTTCAACATGACTACGTCAAAGAAGCGAAAAGTGTTCAAAGCAGATCGGACAGCTAAATATTTTTATTTTGGTGTTGTTTAGCTCCACATATATTTGTGAACAGACGTTCAGTCTGATGAACATCAACAAAACACCAAATTTTGCTGTTTCGGCAAAAAAGGTTGCCTAAAAATATCATTCATGCTAGAATTCAATCCAATTTTCGTGCAAGTTTTGTTGCTTTTAAATGTAAATTATTGTACAAAAATTAGGTCATAAAACTAGTGTAAACACTCTTTGTCCACTATATATTCGCATGGCCCCTGAGTCAAAAAATTTTGCCCACCCCTGGTACAGTACGCAAGTGCCCAACCAGATGACGTCACAATTTGAATAGCTGAGGTCTAGCACATACAAAGGCATCCCGTGGTTGTACACTTGCATACTAGACCCATAGTATATATCTAAAACATTAGGCTAGTACAAATACAGTTACAGCACGCAATTCATTAAACTGCACATCCTATATTGGAAAGCTTATATGATAGCCTAGCTGCTAGCAGGAACCGGTAGGCTATATGCTGGTATAGTACGATCTGACTCTAACGGTATGCTACAGCTAGTATTGTTTTATTTTTCACTATTAACTGTGCGAAAACTACGATGCTAACCATTACAGTTATAGCACAACAAAGAACACGGAAATTTCATGCAAATTAGGCTGAGTAATCCTATAGGCATATCTGTAGGCTGATCACGCGATTCTCTTGAGCAAAGAACCGAAGTGAAGTGAAGTAAAGTTTTACTATATTGGCGCCAATTGGAGTGACATCTGTAATCTACTGCGTGAACTGTAACAGTTTCTCCAATTTATAATTAAAAATCCATCTTTGTTTTATTTCATTTAGAAAGCAAATTCAAAATATTAAGCACAGGGAAAATAAAAAAACCGTAAGTTTTTTTTTTCAGTTTATATTTAATTTTCATTTGAAGTTCATTCGGGTTATGCTACCTATTAAATTATTAGGTCATGAAAAAAAAAGCAAATGACGTTGATTTGAAGCAGTTTGTTCCAATTTTTTTTTAATTCTAGCCTACCTGCTTATTCTTTTGTTTAAAGAGGTATTGGTATTGAGTATGCCAAACGTGGCGTCTCACCATCTTAAAGCGCCACGTACAAACAAATTCAGCGTTTTTAGAAAATTTAGTGTTTCTGCAATTGCAACAGTGCAGAACACGTACCACCGTCATTCTGGCAGAATCCTAGCAGAATCATAGCTTCCAAAATGACAGCAGGGTTTCCGTTCATTTTTTTATAAACTATGTACAGTAGACTAAATAATTATTCTTAAGCGCTAATGGTAAACTGCCTAATGGTTTTAATGTGGTATGCCTAGTCGTGACTTGTCTGTTTTTAACATCGCATGTAAGTATTTTTGTTTACGGTATTTCGATGTCAGCAGTCAAACGTTATTATTAATATTAATGAGAAAATTCTTTGATTTAGCATTATGAATTGCATGGCCTAGGTAAAAGGTAAAATTGGTGAATGCTGATGGGCTAAAATGTCAGGTTCTTCTGACATTTTAGGCTTATTAGGTTGATGCAATGCAGAAGTCTGGAAGTGAAGCTTCTTTGTAGACCATAGACCATAGTCCATAGCCCATTAGCTATAGCTTAATAACAGGTTGCATGTAGTTGAAAAAACAAAATCGCAATAGGTTGCACTTGCACTGTCTCAATAATCAAGTCAGCAACTGTATGGATAACAGTCTACAAACCTAAGTAAAAGCATAGATGTAGTAATTTGACTGATTTCCAAAATAAATGTGCATGTAATTGTATTATATGTACTCAGTAAATGCATTTACCTGCCCAAGATGTTGAAATAGCCTACTTATCAAGTGTTTTTTGGCTCTGAATTCTTAACATGTTATATAGGCCTATTTAGTGTAAATAGTAAGCATTTGTCAAATTGCATATATGTTTTAGGGTTGACAAAATACTGAGTTTATGACAGAGAAATGGGAAGTTTTGTTTAAGTACTTCTTGGTGTAAACATCCTTTTCTCTAGATAAGTTAAAATTGTTTGAAAGTTAATCAATACGGTAAGTATTGCAATTACTGTTTTAAAAGTCAACTCAGCCCTTTAAAACATACAAGAAGAGGATTTATCATTTTAATGTGGTTAAGCTCCAATATGTCGGTATTGAAGGCATGTTCTATTGTTGTGCAAGTCTCATATGTTTTGTGATTTCATTTGTGCTTTTACCATATTTAAGTTTTCTCACATTAATTATTATCACTCCAATTATTATCACTGAAATTGAACATACCAATATATCTATTTGTGTAAATCATAATTTGCTGTTGATGGATTTTCCAACCATGCCCCTGAGGCAGCCCTTTCATGGTCGTTTGGTTTTTTCATCAGGACATTCCCCAATAGGCATATTATACCTCGATAATAGGTAATGCTCGTTGAACGAAACCAATGGTTACACTAAGAAGTAGTATTTATAGTGAAGCATAAATACTAAACAGGCACAACAATTATGATACTGTGCACTTTAAATACAAACAGACAAAGTGAACATAAAAGAATGTGGAGCCAACCAGATACATCATCATTAGAATAACATCTAAGAATGCACAAACATGGGACTGGCAGAGGCTACACATGCCATGGAAAAATCTAGTGAACTGACGCTGTGTTACATCGCTGTGCTACATGAAGAAGTACATATAAATTTCTTTATATACAAAGACGTCCCAGTGCTCGTATGCACTTATACTATCGTACATTTTGTGAACTGTATGTGATTGTGAACAGCTCTTAATTTCATCAACAGACGTTTTGATTGGGAAATTCAACTTCTTGGAAGCACTATTGTAGTCCAAGTGATAGAGGTGTAGAGTGAGGTAAATTATGGCTTCTATTTCTAACACTCATACAAGGTAAACGTTACAGCTACACTGATACTTTTCAAAATACTTTATTTAAAGGTTGCCCACAGTGATATGGGAAATAAAAGAGTTGTCTACCCATCGCTTCCTCACTTGTTGTACACACAGTCTGCTGCGAACAAATTCCAGGAGATTTGATGCAAGGTTGCTACTGAGATATTTCTCCGTGTACTTAACTTCGTAAAGTCGTACACGTAAATCTTTAATTTTGTCATTGAACACTGTAAAAAGAGATAGTGGCGATAAGCAAACATCTTTGACTTTGCATTTTCTACAGAAAACTGTATAAGGTCAATAAGTGATTGAGCAATATTGTCCAGAACGGCCGTCGACAAATCCTTCCAGTGTTTATCAGCCTCACCTTGCCAGTTGTACTGTGGCTGAAATTCCTCCAGCTCATTTGTTGTGATTATCTCCATGTCAAGGATACATTTCGGTAGTTTTCGCCATTTAATGATTTATGTATTATGCTGAGACTTGTTTTCTTTCGTGAAAGCAGTTTTCTTATTGACGTCTTTATGATGTTTTGGAATATTGGCTGATTTTTTTCGTAAAAAATATATAGTTACAGCAATCGATCTTGGAAGGAACACCATCAAATTCTACTATCCCCACTTCCCCACCATCACACTGGACTACTCTTTCCTCACGCACGATGTAGGTAATATAGTGCCGTTTTTCCTCACCAAACTCAAGGTAACAAATCCCTGCCTGAAGTTTATATCTTATTTTTCCTTCTCCACAGGGTATAATTAACTCACGATTGGCAACCACAATCTTTTCTGACAGTGACTTTGAATCACGTCTTCTCAATCCGATCACAAGCAGTTGTGACGTGGAAATGAACCTTTCTTGAACATTTACGCTCATTATAGGATTCCCAGGACATGAGGAACATTCTTTGGAAGTTAAGCATGTGAAATGTTCGGCGATATAGAGAATTAACATCGAGCCGTGTCTTACCTCATTATACAAAGGCAGCAAACGATTTCTGTTGTTTCTGTTACACTTGTTTTTGCCCTGTATCTGTTGCGTTTCTCCCTTGCGGCCGATTGCGCGTTTCCGTGGTTAATTAAGCACATGTGTCTTTTTATCGATGTGTGTCTGACAAGTAGTTGCACTGACAGTTTTGTATTGGAGCTCCTGAAATGAGCTGTGTGAACGAAAACTTGACCTAACTGCTTTTAAAATAAAACATGTGCCTGTAATTCTAAGAGTGAGAACAACAAAACGTAACACTGGCGAGCACGGCACGACCTCTTAGAGGCTCAGAAGATTTTATCAAGTTTTACTGAGGTTGAATTTTTTTTACTCTCCGCCTCGTTACCAGCGTGGCAATAGTTTTTCGTCTTTTCTCAAACAATTCGAATCCTTCTGCGACAGCGTTAAAGCATCGGATGCGGTGAAGAAACATGCATTTCTACAAAGCTTGCCGGAAGACATGAGATTCTCAATGACCGATGGTCGTAAAGAACTCTACGAGCTTAGTTATGACGAACTCATTCAAAAAGCAAAAGACACGGTTTCAGGACTATCTTCACAAAAGCATGCCATGCAACAACCCGTTCAGCGAACTCAAGGTTTTGACGAATCTGTAAGAAACTTTCTTGAATCTATAGCTCAATTGGGAAAAATGGCTTATACAAACGACGAACAGCATGAAATGCGCAGCAGTGTGCTGTACAACCTACTTGTTCGAGGACTGAGAGATCGTCAACAAGCCTCTCAAATCTTACGCGATAACTTTAAAAATGCACAACCGGATTTTTACGCCACAGCAAAGAACATTATTGAAAACGCAGAACGGACGCATCATGAACCACGTATAATGACGTCAGAAGTAGCAGCGGTTACAGGAGATCACCAGGACGTATCCCAATTAAAAAGAACTGTGTCGAAAAACTTCAAGACGAAATTTTCCAACTGCGAAAAGAAATGAAGACAGCAAGAAAACCTCGGGAAGAGAGAAGAAGACTTCAGTGTTTTAACTCTGGGGAATATGGTCACATTGCTCGACGTTGTAACAGGCAACGTGCAAGAAACTTTCGACGTGCTTCTGACATACATGGAACTCACAGCAATCCACCATGGGAAATCTACCAGGTTCAAACTATGGATCAGGACTTGCATAGAGAACAAGTTTTCGAACGATGAGTTGTCGGCACTGCACGATGAGTTATGTTTGGACAAATTGGAACTGTCAGAAGTTGAACGCCAAAAGCTGTTTTCCGTAATCTCTTCCTATCGTGATGTATTTTCGCTGCACCCGTACGATATTGGACAAACAGAACTGGTCGAACACTCAATCGAAACTGGAGACTCGCTCCCTATACGCCAGCACCCAAGACGCTTGCCTGAACCCCAAAAGCAAAAGAAGCATCTGGATGGTCAACCGAAAACACTATTAAGGCGCAGCAAAAAGATCCAGTGTTGAAAAGACTGTTTCAGTGGATGAGCCAGGAACGCCGACCATCATTCAAAAAAAAAATCGAGAATTCTCTGGAAGAAGTTTATGCTCAGTTGCTGGTGCCCTCAACAATGAAGAATGATGTGTTGAAGTCTGTTCACGATTTAATTCACGGAGGTGGACATATGGGCGTTAAAAGGACATTTGCCAGGTTAAAGGAGCGTTTTTTCTGGCCATTTTGCCACAAAGATGTCGAAACATACTGCAAAGAGTGTTGCTTGCGCGATTTAAGAAAAGTACCAAGGCGGATTGTTCTTGCCCCATTAGTTCCATCAGAGGAAAATCCACCTATGCAGAAAGTTGAAATCGACGTATTAAGCGGTCTACGCGAAACAGGAAACGACAACCGTGATATTCTTGTCGTAGGTGACACCTACACAAAATACATGCAGTGTTGGCCAATGAAATTCCAAAATGCCAAAGATACTGCTTATTTGCTTTACCACCGTTGGGTGACGATACATTGCGTGCCAGAAACAATTCACTCCGACCAGGGCCGGAATTTTGAAAGCATTTTTTTTCAAGAGCTCTCACGGTTAATGGGCTGCAAAAAAACAAGAACCAGCCCGTATCACGCAATGGGAAACGGTGCTGTGGAAAGAAACAATCAGACCATAATTGCGATTTTAAAAAATTATGTTGAGGTTGACCCAACTTCTTGGGATGACGCGCTCTTCTTGGTTAATGCTACTTACAATTCAAGTGTTCACGAGGAAACTGGAGTTTATCCTCATTACTTGCTCACTGGAAATAATCTTAGGTTGCCTGCAGATCTTGTTAGTAAGGCACCAATTTTTACTCCAAAGTGTGAAGACATCCTTCATCTTCAAGATCGAATGGAATTGGTTCACCAAACAGTTCAATCAAGGTTGGAACAACGTAGGTTTCAAATGAAGAAGCGTTACGACAGGCCCCTAAGTTGTTAAAAAAAGTTATTCCTCCTGCAAACTGTTTGATAGAAAATCGCAAAGAAGGTGTGAGCGAGAATGAAGGGCAAAATTCTTGCTCAACAGATAGGACAAAAACCGCCATCACTTTCGTGCATGCTGCAGTCTGGAACCGGAAATAACGGCTACTACAATTATCAGCTGCGACCAGGGGTGTACATAGTGCCGGAAAATATTCAGAACGCAGTTCAAAATAACAGTTTAGTAACCGATGATGTTTTACATTCTCCAAACCTTCCACAACGCATTAAACGTAGACCTTGTTTTTACCCAGATATTGAAAGGGAAAATATGATAATAGACGCATCTTTTCACTTCACTCACGCACGTATATGTAGTTATTAATAGCAAATTTTTGTGTTTTTGTGGTTGTGTTTTTATACATGTTTTTATACTGAGATTATATATTTTTATATTGTTATATTCTTTTGTTTATACTAAGATTTTACATTTTAAGTGTGTCACTACTTGTGGTTTGAGTGTCTATTTAAGTGATCGTTCGTTTTTGTGAATTTCGGAACTTTCCGGTCAGGGGGGATCGATTTCAAGGTCACCATCGTGAAGAGGAGGAAATCTTCTTTAAGAATCTGCAATAAAAAAGTGACACATCTTCCGACAACACTCAGCAGAATTTACGTGAAACATTTAATAAATACGGTATTCTGTACGTTTTGGGGGTACTATCGCATTTCTTAGTACCTGTCGCGTTTTTGTGAATTTCGGAACTTTCCGGTCAGGGGGGATCGATTTCAAGGTCACCATCGTGAAGAGGAGGAAATCTTCTTTAAGAATCTGCAATAAAAAAGTGACACATCTTCCGACAACACTCAGCAGAATTTACGTGAAACATTTAATAAATACGGTATTCTGTACGTTTTGGGGGTACTATCGCATTTCTTAGTACCTGTCGCGTTTTTGTGAATTTCGGAACTTTCCGGTCAGGGGGGATCGATTTCAAGGTCACCATCGTGAAGAGGAGGAAATCTTCTTTAAGAATCTGCAACAAGGCTATTTTCCTTATTTCCATTATTACGTCATGTATTCAAATTGTTTTTTAATTGTGACAGAGGAGTACAACATTCATATCTCTTGAAACTCGTTTTGTGTGTATACTTTGTTGTTTTTTTCCTTCATGTTGGTTTGTGTTACCATCATTTTTAATTTTAACATATGTGTCTAAAATTTATTTTTTTTAACTTCGATGATTGGAAGCGTTAAACTTTGTCTGCTTTCTTATAAAATGCTGTTTCATTCTGTTTTTGAAAATTTTGGAGTCGGAAACACTGTTGTTCGTTTGGATAGTATGATTCTGCTGGGATTCTGCCAGAATGACAGTGGTAGAACACGTTATGGTGAAGAATTTGTTGCCGTATGTAAAGCTTGTAGCAGAAACAAAACAGTAATAGGCTATTTACACTATATGCTGATACGTTTTTCTGGATTTTAGAGAAAGGAAGTGTTTTTGGTCCAGTGCACAAACAAATGACATCATAATTTGAGTAGTCAAGGTCCGGCCTAGTATACAAATACATCCTGTGGATGTGCACTTCAAACACAAACAATCAGCCCTACTGGAAATTTTGATTTCATTGCGCCGGATAAATGCCCCAATAAACTTAAAAATTTGTGCCATGCCAACGTAATGCTTACCATATAGGTTATAGAAAATAGTGTGAAACAGAATTCTGCTCATCGTACAAACCTTCCATTAGGGACAACCAGCTTTTCTTTATTTATTATAATTCGACGTGAAGATAAAACATTTTGGCATCACATTGATGAACCTCCTGTCTCACTATATCTACTATTGTTGATGGCAATATTGTATTTACCGATGGTTTTTGTTTATGGCATTTTATCTTTTAGTGCACTCAAGCCAGATTGGAAAGTTTAAAATATTTGGGTGAAAAATTCGTCGCCCAATTGAAACAATAGCCATTATATGTACAATTAATTTTTGTTCCCCACGCACTTAACTACCTTTACAATCTGGCAATCAATATCATGCCCATTCCTCGGCCACAGAAATGGGATTCCTGTCATCGTGATGGAGTTTATTTTTTCTGTTTTTCTTCAGCTATTGCTTTGTTGTGTACATCTAGTAAAGATATGAACTCCGCAATGATTGCAAGCTTGCCCTCTATGTTTTTATATACGTTTTGCAGTTTTCTATTGTTTTGTTATATTTTTGTATACTCAGTTTTTATGTAAAATTTAAAGCATCAACTCTATCCTGGGTTTAGTGGACATGCCAACCTACCATTTTATAGCATCATCGTATTATGGTAAAGCTTGCCCAATTCGGCTTCTTTTACTTCAACAGTTTGTTTAATTTATCACATTTTTGTTGGTCTTTGGTAGAATTGTATAGATTCTGATTTATCAGTTCATTTAATTTAGCTTTATGTAATTCGACAATTTTTTTACTTTAACACCTTTATTTCGTATCTGCGACGCATTTTGATTATTTAATTATATACCATGTCTAATTACCAGGAATTTTGTCAATCATGTACAATGCATAAATGTGAACATTAGTAATCTATGACATAAGACAACTTAATTGATAAATTCATTTTAATTGTACCAATCTCAAATTATAGGGAAATTTTAATGTATTTTCCTCTTGCATGTTCTTAGTCGCTGGAGCTTTGCCACTTTTTCCCATTCATTAATTGTTCATTAACATATTTTTATTGTCCTATAACAGTTATCATGGTGTTTTTTTGGCTTCACATGTTGATGGCAAAAAAATAAACAAAATGTATGTAATTAACTTTCTATCCTGGCTTTTAGGCTGCTAACTTTACCCTATTTTTGGGTTAAAACTATTTTCCATAAAAAATAAAATACCTTTTTGTCAGCTTAGATATAGCATTTGCAGCTTGTCATTTTGTTTTAGTGGGTTAATTAAAATTAATTAACAAATTATGCTAATTAATTAACAAATTGGAGTATTTTCATAACAAAAATAACTTCTGTTTTGAGTATTCTACAATGCGCAATCTGCAACTTTACTGCTGTAAACTTTAGAAAAAATAATGCAAAATTGTTTTAAACATGCATAAACATTTGAACACACTCAATAAGGTTAAGCAATTTCTTTAATTTCAAATTTTTGTTTAATGTTTCTCCACTATGTTTGCCAAATTTAACTGTGAACATAAACACATCGAAAGATTGCCACCATGAATTGCAAATCTATTTTGAAAAGTGAAAACTTCTACTTCAAAAAGTAAAAGACTGGAAGATGTTATTTAGAAAGCCCATTTTAAAATTGATTTTAGCAACTCAAGATACTTAATTTTAATGTGCTTATTTCCAGGCTGATTTATTTGGATTTTGAGATACATATACTGTACTTAGAAAACACCATTACCAAAACGTAGCTTATTATCTTGTCTAATCTAAAACTGAGCTAACGTCTATCTTGTATGACACAACATTTGCTCATTGACTTTTACTTTTATATCTGTTTCAGAAGTTTAAAGACTTATAGGTATGAAAGATTAGACTTTCCCTTCGGACTTTCTTGTCTTGAGGAAGATTGTCTGGATGTATTTTATTGTAGGAATTTAGCAGATTAAGTACATTATGTATCTCAAGTCATTTAGTGTATTCCATTACGTACATTAACCAATTGATCATGTACTTCAGGTTAATATACAAAATCTGTGAAGTATGGCAGATGCTTTAAGTATATTACGGGATTATAATACAACGAAAAAAACGATACAAGAGCAAGATGGCCATATAATATTTGGTGATTTTTCTTGGCCAAAAGATGTCAAGACGAACTATGTTATATATGGGTAAGAGGATATTATTGTATTGCAGTGGTTAGAGTTAGAGTGTCAGTGTTGCAGTTAAGCAACCCTATTTCTCAGGTTCCATACCTGACAGCTTTAAAATTATTCTTATTATGTCAATTATCTCTGTAGGGTCTATACAGTTGATGAAGTATGTAGTTGTTGTATATACATATATAACCTATGGATACATGCAATTGCACCAAACTTAAATATAATTCACAAAATATTACATTCACACCAACTTTCGGTGAAACTGAAACATTAACCTACCTATTTATCAGGTTAGAAAGTGTGATAGTTTTTAACAAGATCTCATGTTTTTAACACCGAAAACTGAAGAGTACAAAAAGTTGAAATAGGTATGCTGAGAACAAAATCTGAGCATGTCACAAATACAATATGCCATTTAAAACATCAAAACACTGCATTTCTGCTACTGCAATGTTTGTTCAGTTAGGCCGTGTAATAATGTGAGATATGCAATTTTGGATGGCAAAAGTGGTGTGTATATATGTGTCATGCTTCCACTATAGCCTTCTTTGTTTGTAGAATTTGAAAATAAAGTGTAATATTGCTCAGCAGCAATCAGCAAACCATAACTGACATAGTGAAAAAATATTTTGCGCTGAACTTTTTTACAAAACAAAATTTCTGTTTTCAGAAGTCGGTTAACTGTGCTTTTTTATTTAACTTATATTTACTTTTCATACAAAAGACAAACTACTTTATTTAGCGTTTCTTTTATGTTAGCACAATACACATAGAGCTTTGCTGATTTATTTTTGTTAAAGGAATGATTTAAATATGTTTGCAATGTGCTTGTATCAAGATGCTTGAATCTTGATATTCATTTAAATAGAAACTCGAATAATTTTTGTCTTAACTTATCTGTCTTTTTGATAGTTTTAAAATTGCTATATACAGGACAGGCAGAGATGGAAATCAGAAGGAATACTATACATTAGAATCCATCTACTTTCTAATTAAAAATATCAAGCTTTCACATCCACTCTACGTACGCCATGCAGCTGCAGAAGACATACCTGTTGTTCGGCGACCAGACAGAAAAGACCTTCTGGCTTATTTAAATGGAGAGATTGGTAATACCTGACTTCCATTTAACATTGATATTTATTGTTTGCAATATAACGTAAGCAGAAAATTTGCCTCATAGTGACTTTTCAGTCATATTATCAGCATTTACAACAGTAGCTCAATGCCATTATTATTAGCAGTGTAGTGTCATTTAGTTGGGATACATTCACCTTTTCTTTCAAGAGGCACTTATAGCTGCAAATTCTTCCTTCTATGATTTAGTTTAACCTTTAGTTTATGATTTTATGCAGGGTTGCCATACCGTCCTTATTTCTAAGATTTGTCCTTATTTTAAAGGTCGGTGTCTTAGAAAATATGTTTGTGGTTTTTTTCTAAGAAATGTCCTTATTGTCGTCCTTATTTTTAGGGCGGAGGTTCGTATTTTGACACCTTTAGTATACCATTTTGTACCAATGAGATACCAAAATTAAGAACATGCAGATAGTGTCAGTTTTTCTTTAGGAACATTGGTTGCTTTCTCCTGTTTTGCACTGTTTAAGCTGTTATTTGTCTTTCGTTTCCTAGTCGTCTTTATTTTTGAGTTGAGACCGATGGCAACCCTGATTATATGTATGTCTTACTTGTTGAGTTAAAAGTGCACTAAATGTGGTACTGTATAGGGTATATATTTGGTTGATGGTATATATTCGGTATTAATGAGTAATGACTGATGAATTACTTACTTGAAGGTATGATCCATGCGTCATTTCATTTGTTCTGTTTATGAGATGCAGCTCTAACGCCTCTAAAATTGCGTTGGTAATAATATAACGTACATGTTACTAAATTTTTGCTTAATGTCAATAAGCCTGCATGTAACATACAATTATACGTACTTTTGCAGCAACATCAAATAACATTGATAAAAGTGCTCCACTAGACATAACACTACAGAGACCAACTAAAGTGAAGAAAGCAATCCCTTCACAGGCAGCTCCATCTGGCGGGGATGAAGGTTCAAATTCAAATGAACCTGTGCCCAAACGATCGAGATTTGAAGACGCTCAAAAAAATTTACGAAACAGAGTAATAAATGCTTTGCTTTAAACACTATCCTAATTTGAAATATATCTTTTTACCCTATCGTCATTAACCTGAAAGGCTGGGTTACTTTAGTCACTTATTTAAAAGCTTTTAAAGTGTATTTTTGGCTTGCTTTCTTGCCACAGCAACGTCTCGTAGAAAGATTGGAAGGCAAAGTGGGTGATAAATCAGTGACAACAGAACAGATAAAATCACTCTCAGAAGCGATCTCTGTAGAAAAGATTGCAGCAATGAAGGCAAAATTCATGGCAAGGAAGCGTAAGACTATTCAAGAAGTTGATGAACAAGGCGATTTTGGTAAGTAAATTGCAGAAATGACATCAATTTTTATAATTTCAAAGCCAAGAATAATATTAGTCAGTTATGGGTGCCTGTTTGCCACGTATTTCCTTCATATAATTTGTTGGCACATTCGATATTTTTCACATGTTTATCTCTTATCAGATCAATCAAAAAGTGGTCCCACAGCTTTTGCTGCAAATGACGAAGCAATTGAAGATGAGGATGCCGCATCATTTGACATGACATCGGAAATACTTTCACGTGAACGGAACTGGAGAACCCGATCCACCGTGCTTCAGAGTGCCGGGAAGAACTTCAGCAAGAACGTTTTTTCTCTGTTGTCATCCATCAAAGCCAAAGAGGAAGGAAGATCAAGTACGACCGAGAAAGACATTACTGCATCTGCCTCGAATACCTCCACTTCAACCACTACTGATGCAGCAACAAAGACTAGTTCGGTATGCCAAGAACCAGTACTCTGAGAAAAGTACAAATTGCCACAAGCTTACTTTATCAAATACCACACTTTTCTATTACTGTGCTTCAAGTTAAACTGATTACATACTTCAGCAGAGTAAGTGTGAAACGCTTGTTGTAGAATTAATCTGTGGATTTTCTTGCAGTCTACTCGGAAACCGCCGACTCAAGTTCCTGGTTACAGCAGATACGACCAAGAACGATTCCGAGGTAAAGAAGAGACGCTGGGTTTTCGCATTGACACAACAGGAACATACCATGATATGAGCTTGAAATCTGTGATGGTATGCTTTTGCTTTAGAACATCTGTATTATGAGTAAATTGTTATTTCTGTAGTACCACGAAGGCTGAAGTAATTCAAAGTTGAAGTTATTTTTTAATGATTATTGCTTTGAGCTTACTTCAAACACTTCCTACATGGTAATGTCCAAAGTTTGCGTAATTGGCTCCAGATAACCACAAAAACATAATTGGGCGATAATGGATTCATTTTTAGCTCTCTGTTAACCTCTTTTTTGCTGTGGATTTTGTTAAAAATAGGATAAACGTTTATATGATTTAATAGCAGTACAGAACAGTGTGATAATTGCATCGACCTCAGAACAACCATTCAACTGTACCTATTAAGTTCTATCGCCCTCACCAGCGCTAGCCTATTACCAATGGGTTATAATAATGTGTCATAACCTCTTTCGGGCATTAGATTATATTGTTTAATTACTTTAATCTGTCTGGTTTAGATACTTTAATCTCCTACGCTGCTCTTATTTCTACTATTGCACGTATGCTTAGGTGAGCAGGCACTTCAAATAACCTAAAAGAATATCTTAACAACTTTTAAACCATTACAACTAACTAAAAGTGATGGTATTACATTACAATGAATACACTTGTAAAGTTCTAACCGCAAATGGCTTAACAAATCTTTGTTCATGGATCAGGAGGATCCTTCAGGAGGAAAATGCCTTAAAATCTTTATTTGTTTTATTATATAGTGAATTTACTAAAAGACTGATTACTCGAAAAATCCTGCATGGGGTTCTCTGAAATTTTGCTTGTCAGTTTAGTATGCTTTGGACTACCACTTTACGAAATGCCATCAAAAAACCATGATTCAAACTTTTTTTATCAGAGTCTCAAAATCGACACTAGAATTTTGGCCTAGAAAAACCTAATTTTAGCTACTTTCATGCCAATTTTTAACCTAATTCTGCACTCTATCTGGGACATTGAAGCACACCAACTGCTAGGGTAATTCCCAGGCTAGAAAACAACACCAACCATGCTGTCTTCTGATTGGTCTAAACAAGTTTTTTAAAGCCCTATGTAAGAGTCCAACGAAATCATAGAGATCTTAGTTTTAGGTGTTTGACGCCTCCCTCAAAGGCACCGCGTGCAATTATGACGCGTGACCTTATTGTGTTTTTCAGTTCTGGTTAGTTCATTTGGTATCACAACTGTAGCAGCCACAATTTAGAACTGTTCATTTCTTTTTGGTGTTTTTTAGGCCTAGGCATTCGCAAAGTTGCTCTTATTCGATTCCTGATCAATAAACTCAGTTTTGTATTGGAATTTCCATAAGACGCCAGGGTGAAATAGGGTCGTGTAAGATAATTGTGGCCATTGTCTTGATGCTATGAAATCCACCCAGTGCCACAGCCATCGCTATTGATTGGAGGATTTTACATAGTTTTAAATCCAGCTCATAGTACTGGTTTTTTGCTGCCATGTTGACAGGAGGTATAGTTTAAATTTGCCACATTATTGCACAACCTTTCTCCATTGTTGGCCGCCGGTTGGCAGGATTGGAATCTGGTTGTCATTGTTAGAAGACATGGTTTTTAACACTTTTCTTTGGTTGGATTGTATCTCGATCGCCTTTGGAAGACATAGCTGCCTGATTGGCGATTGTTGAGTCGTCAGAGCCTTTCAGCTCAAGAAGAAGTGGAATATATTTCGTAGTTTGCACTATTCACATTGGTCCTTTTTTTGGCTCCCCATCATTTTCTATAGATACCTAAGAATTGTCATTGCATTACATGGTATTCCCATCACATTTTCACCACTGTGGGGACAAACTGCTCTACCAGCGAGAAGCACACAGTTTTGTGATCCAGTTGTAGGTTCATTGCATGATATTGCCCCCAAACCCTTCCTGGTTTAAGTGGAATCTCCTTGGCAGTTCGCTTGCCTTCTAATTGAGTTGCCCTGTAATTTTGGTATAATGGGTATTCTTTTTGCCCTGGCCCCCAGGGTTGACAAAACACCTCAATCTAACTGAAATTCGAGTTAATGAGTTTTTGAAATAGTGTTATTTGTTTTCACGCCCTGTAAAACACGCTTTGCCTGGACTAGTAGAGCTACTTTGAGTTACCTGAAAAGTCAGGTTAACAAGCTTTCACTGTAGTTTTATTTTGTCAAAGGGTTTTTTTACTTACACTTTTGCATAATTGATACTTGCCTATGTGTCTCAGATATTTCTGTATTTTGTTATGGTTACTGCTTTTGTCTAACTACTATTGTTTATCACAGCTTTACCAGTTCCATATATTTATAACCAATATTATTGCAATTTTAGGAAGGGGCAGCAGCTAAAAAGACCAGTCACGGATCACAGCAGTCAAAATCTCGTTCTGTGCCCAAACCTGTTCCGGTTGCCCCAAGACCTAAACAGTCATCAAGTAAACCGCCAAAACGTGTTTCTCGCACACCCATCATAATTATCCCTGCAGCCACAACTTCATTGATCACATTGTATAATGCAAAAGATATCTTGCAAGATCTCAAGGTATTGTTTTCACTTCCAAGTTCATTAAAGTTTAGTTCTCCAACTTTAATGCAGAAAACTTGGAATTTAACAGAGTTAATTTTTTGCATAGAAAAACAGTGTTGTGATATACACATCCATTTTTTTTACCATTTTCCTCTTTTTATTTCATTTCTCTTGTTTCAGTTTGTGTCCACTGCTCAAAAAAAGTCTGAAGGCATGAAACGAGACAACGAAGTTTTAATTCAAAGAAGGAAAGACAACAGTGGAACCACAGTTCCATACCGAGTTATAGACAATATTTCCAAACTGCAAACACATGATGATTGGTATGCCAATGGCAGCCATACGAAATATATTCATATCTGAGTTGCTCAAAATGCAATTCTGTTTCAATTTTTCCTCTAGGGAGAGGGTGGTTGCTGTTTTCGTTCAAGGTCCAGCTTGGCAGTTCAAGGGTTGGCCTTGGTTACTACAGGACGGATCACCTGTGGATATTTTTTCAAAAAGTTAGCATGTTTATTCGTTGCTCGTATCAAAGTTATCATGTTTTATAATTATTACTATAATTAATATAATTATTACTAATTTTCTATGCAGTTCAAGCTTTCCACTTGAAATTTGTTGAACAAAAGTTGGAACCCAACGTTGCGAAGTGGAACGTTCACATTATGCAATTAAGTGAAACAAAGAGACACATGGACCGTGCTGCCCTACTGAAATTTTGGGAAGTTCTAGACAGGTGCACCCATTTTTGTATTTATCATTTAATAAATGATTAAATTGTTTCATTAAGCTAACTAATGACTATATTTAACAAGCGCCAAAAACAGGAATCAGTTACAGTTAAAAGAAATTAATATAAATGATAATGGCCACAAAAGTGTGCATCCAAGTGATTTGATCGCATTCCCAATGTAACCAGCATACGCTGTAAATAGCGGAATATTATGTCGTCCAAGAATATTGGATGCTGAAGTGATGCTCCAAATCGGCAAAAATATGTTCAGTCATAACTTTTCGTTGTCAGTGATCCACAAAAACAGCGTTATTGAAATTGTATACAGATACGTACCGTAATTATTCTAAGCAATAAAACTATATTATATTCCCAGATATATGGTGAAGAACAAGCCGCAGCTGAGGTTTTAGAGAACTTTCATAAACAGGTCATGTCACACAACACTCCAGATCAACAGCCTCAGACCAAGAGTATTACGTCTGAGTGGAATAGAAAGGTGACAGCAAAGAATTGTGCCTTCACGAGCTTGACTGTTTACCTTATACATTGCGCTTCATCTGTTGCACCTTTTCTCTATTTCGATCTATGTTGCATGGGAGTTGAAGGTGAATTTTGGATGGCAACGATGAAAATTAAGTGTCTTCCTGTAATTACATTGCAGATTACTGAGAAATCCGATTTTGTTGAATATATGCCTTAGCCCTCAGTAATGCATTTGATTGTCTTTTATGCCCAACATGAGAAGTAGACAATGTAGCATGACCGAGTGGTCTAAAACTTGTAATATATTTCCTTCAAATAAGTGGTTCAAGCTGTAAATGGTAAAGCCAAATAACTGTCATTCAGATTTATATGTTGAATTAGAAAACACCATTTTTGCATTACCAATTTGTTTAGAAATGAGACCCAGACCCTATTACCCTTAGGCCTCAAGTAGCTTGAGCTTAAGATTGCTTTTATCATCTTCATTTGGCCTTTTAAATGCAATCTTGCAAGGATTTTGTGATGTTTGTTGGAAATAACAACCTTGATAACATCTGACAGCGAAACAAGCAAGAACTTAAAACTAGTTCTATATTTAAACAATCGACCGTTTAATAACATATGACAAATACAGAAATACTTGCTCTTTTACCACATTACATGGTCATCAATCGAAAACCAAACTTACACAGTCTATATATTAAAAGTGTAGCATACAAAGACGCATCACGCACCACTCGTAAGTTGTAAATAATAGCAACCAATGTGCAATGTAAGAACATAAGGGTATCAACAAAACTTCAACTTAGAAATTTAAAAGATATTTTCACAAGAAGTACAAGGCAAGGCAAGCATAGTCATCCTCAACAAAAAGCACTTTTTAAACAACGCAAAGTTCCTGAAAATGCATAAGGCAATAATAAACGTCATGCAAACTTACAAGAAAATTAATTTGATCATATTTTCAAATCTACTGCTGTTTAAAGCATTCCACAATTAAAAACAACCAGCAATGGTTATAAAAGATACACACTGACTAGTACAATCAAGGGGGTATAGCAAACACGTTTCCACACCAACAGAATTTTTGTGTTTCATGTTAAAGGGATTAATGCCCATACATTGAATTCCACTGCTGCGTAACTCGAATAAACGTGGTTCTGCGAGTGAGTTCCTTTAATTTTGCAGCCCCAACATATGTGCAAGTAGAACGTACTCCACCAAGAATGTCAAGAAGTGTTGCAGAAACATCACCGCGATACGGGACTTCAACAGTTTTGCCTTCAGACGCACGATAGTTTGCCACACCACCAATATGCTTTACCATAGCAGTGCTTGAACTCATACCATAGAAGAGCTTGAGTTTTTTTCCATCTTTTACAATGGTCTCTCCTCCTGATTGATCATGCCCTGCAAATAAACCACCAATCATGACAAAATCTGCACCAGCTCCAAACGCTTTTGCAACATCTCCTGGGCACGTGCAACCTCCATCTGATATGATATGTCCACCAAGACCATGTGCGGCGTCACTACATTCTATTACAGCACTTATTTGAGGGTAACCAACACCAGTTTTTTTTCTAGTTGTGCACACTGAACCCGGTCCGATTCCCACTTTGATGACATCAGCACCAGCCAAAATAAGCTCCTCTACCATCTCACCAGTAACAACATTGCCAGCCAAGATTGTGTGAGATGGAAATCTCGCTCTAACTTTTTTCACATACTCCACAAAATGTTCGGAATAGCCATTGGCAATATCAATGCAGATAAATTTTATTTGTTCAATATTTGTTAATATTTGAATCACCTTATCCAAGTCTGCATCGCTAGTCCCAGAACTAACAGCAATGTTGTCCAAACACTCAGCATGTTCCTTGGAAAAATTAAGCCATTCTTCAAGAGTGTAGTGCTTGTGAATGGCAACAAAGGCATCATGTTTACGAAACGTAGCCGCCATTTCAAAAGTTCCCGTTGTGTCCATGTTGGCAGCCATTATAGGAACTCCAACATATGTTTGACCAGAATTCCTAAACTTTATGTGGCGAGTCATATCCACTTGTTTACGACTGCGCAGTGTACTCCGCTTGGGACGAAGCAGAACATCTTTGAAGTCCAGTTTAATGTCATTATCTATACGTGGCATCTTGAATTTCTCTGGTTACACTGTTACATGCAGGTATGATAATTTGTCACTCTACTTTTATCGTCAACTAAAAACAAATGCTGAACAATACCAATTAACAAACTTTCTGTTTTGGCTAAAACAAATGAAACCAAGAGGAAGCTATTTCGACAACCTACTTATTTTAGTATATCATAAGACAAGAGACTTGTAAAAGCTAGCCTGGTCAACTTTTACCTGGCTTAGCCTATCTAATTCTAAGTAAATAAGTAGCCTGAGAATGTGAGTGAGTGCTAAAGTATAAGACACAGGTGGCCTACATGTTCTTAGTTTACACTTCTCACATCAACTTTAATTTTCACACCATTAACCGTTGACACGAAACAGCCTGACAGCTGTTTCACCTCCAAAGCGAAAGCCGTGCTGTATTTTGCTGATCACCATGCATAACAAACCATACATTTCAGGTGGTTGACCAACAGCAGTTTCAACTGAGCACATGCTAAATTTTCATCATAACGCAGCATGCTGTTTTTGAGTAGCATCATAGAAATCTAACAACAATCTAGTTATTCTATGGAAGCACCAAAATTTAATTTAGGATTTAAAATTTAAATAAATTTATAATATGTTGGAATTGATTGTTGCAATATCTATTCACAATAGGTTATTATTGTTTCATAATAGCAAAACATTGGCAAATGTTTATTAAACTAACACATGACGAAAGTGCATTAAAAACTGAATTAACTTTGTGTAGCTGCGGCTGCAATTATAGCCGTGTTTAGCATAGAGCTAGGCCATAGGGATTTGCCGCGAGAAAGATTGTTCAATGACGTGTGATTCCGAATTTCCTGAAGTTTGACACGAATGAATCCTAATTCTATTTCTATAAGCATGAAAAGCCCGAAACGATAAAATTTCACCTAAAAGCCTGCAGATGTAACATGAGGTAGGTCAGTGGCGTAGCAGCCACTTGGCGGTTCTGGCTCTGCGCCAGGGGCGGCAGGCTGCAAGGGGGCGGCAAAATGAGGCTGCACAGTGCACGCAGCACGAGAATTAAAAAAAATGCAGCGGTAAACGAGCTAATTTGTTACGATTTGGTCCCACAAACCAAGAAAACTGGGGAAGGTGAACCAGTCCTGGGCATTTAACACTAGAAGGACGGGGCGCGTCAATTGACGCATTTTCAACCTAAGTGCATCTATAACTTTTAAGTGGGGCATCGCACAACCGTGATATTTCCTGACTTTTCCTACATTAGTGTTAGGTAACTAACCCATGAATATGAAGTTTTTATTTTACCGGTAGAGATAATTAACGTGGTCACTACCTAGAAGGAGGGGGCGCGTCAATTGACGCATTGTTACTTCACACTACAAAAACCAGTTCTCGCAATAGAGAGCAATGTTTTGTTTCTGCTGATAATTACAGGTTTATCGAATTAGGTCACAGCTGCCAGCACAGGGGTGTAACGAACGTGTTGACAAACTATGCAAGTCGACTTTTCCGCAAAACAGAGTAGTTTCGTCACAAGCGCAGCCTAATATCGGAATTTTTGAAGTTTATCGAAGCGTAAGTGTAGTAAGAGTTTCTTAGTTAGATAAATTAGATGAATTAGATAAATTCGTCGGCTTTGGTGGTTGCTCGTGGCATGACAGGAGGACGCAATTTCCCTGTGAAGAGTTTGTGGGGGAATTCGTGGGGATGTCCGATGTTTTCCCAAACCATGGCAAGAGACAGGTTTCTGGAGCTCATACGATTCCTTCGCTTCGATCTGAAGACGGAAAGGCGAAGGAATCTATTGCATGATAAATTTGCACTCGCTTCACAACTTTGGAACAGTTTTATATCAATCTGCCAAAAATCACTCATTCCACAGTGGAAGATAACTGTGGATGAACAACTATTGCCGTGTAAGGCACGCTGCAAGTTCATCCAATATATGGCCAATAAACCAGACAAGTTTGGTCTAAAGTTCTGGCTGACAGTTGACGTCGAAAACAAATATTTATTCAACGGTTTTCCTTACGTTGGAAAAGATGACGCAAGGAGCCCCCAAGGGAGTGTGCCCACCGACGTTGTACTGAAACTCATGGCTCCGCTTTTTCAAGGAGGTTACAACATCACTTGCGATAATTTTTTCACCTCACTTGACCTGGCGTTGCGACTTGCGGAAAAGAAGTGCAGCCTCGTAGGGACAATGCACCAGAACAGGAGAGAAGGCCCAAAAGAGTGCAAGAAGATAAAGAAGTTACGTGAAACAGAAGTGTTTAGGCACGACGGCTTGTATTTTCAATGCGATTGCTTTTGTTAATTAAAATGGACATAGCGGACATGCGATAGAAGTAGTTTTTTCGGAGCAACAGCACAGTTTTCTCAACAAAAAACGTTAGATTTGGGCCGTTTTGACCTTTTGACGCACTCCGTCCTTCTAGGTATACGAAAATTGTCGTCCTTCTAGTGTTAAACGTTTAATTGTAAACTTTTAAGTTGTTATTAATTGTAAACGTTTAAATGACAGGTTGTGATTAAATTTATACAAGTGTTAATTTAGACTCGAAAATGAAACGTGTCAAAGAGAGTGGAGCTTTTTTTGTAAAGAAGAAGAAAGCAAGAGAGCTGAATTAAAAAAGCACAAGGGAGCTATGCTAAAATTTGTAACCTCTTCTGGTTCAAATGTTTCTTTAACATTACCAGAGAACGATTCGAATGATAACCCAGACAATAACGCTGAGCTCCAGAGAGATACTGAAAAGATCAGCTTATCAGCAGAAACGCAAGAAACAGGGTCTATCAAGAGTAATACCAATAATGAAATCAATTATGCATTGCCAGTTATAGATGGAGACGAAGGTGAAAATAACGACGAAGCAGTTGCAGTAGTCAACAATTTGCCCAATGATGTGGCCTCTTCGCCTGAAGTTATAGGTCACCATTTGAGAGTTGAACTAGTCAAAGCAGGACCAGAAAAGTATCAAAACAAGGATGGCCCATTTGCTTCCAGCAGCAGAATAATTAAAGTTGGAGATAGCACTAAACTTGAACGAAGAAGTGTTTCCAAAGAATGGTTCTATAAAATACTCAAAAACGGTGACAGAATTTTGAGAAGTTGGTTATTATTTTCGAAAAAGGAATCGGGATTTCATTGTTATTGTTGTAAGTTGTTCCATTTTACTGGCTATGCTTTATTTATCACAAAATGTTTCAATGATTTTTGGCATTTAAATCCACGCATATTTGAGCATGAGAATTCCAAAATCCACAAAGAATGCATGGAAAAATGGAAAGAGCTTGCAATGAGACTACAATTGTAACAAACAATTGACAAGAACATGCAGAAACATATGGATGAAGAGCGAAAAAAGTGGAAAGCAATTTTAGAAAGCGTTGTTGATGTCATTTTATTTCTAAGTAAGCAAAATCTTCCTTTTCGAGGACATCATGAAGCTTTTGAATCCAACAACCAAGGGAATTTTTAGAGACAGTGAAGCTTCTGGCAAAATATAGTCCCGTACTCAGCAAACACCTTTCTGATATTCATATTTCTAAGAAGATGACAACTACTTATCTTTCTCCCACTATTCAAAATGAGCTAATTTTGCTTCTCGGTAAAAAAAACATCGTTCTTGAAAAGGTGCGCGAAGCTAAATATTTTGCGATTATGTGCGACAGTACTCCGGACATATCACATACTGATCAGATGACTCTTATAGTCAGATATGTAACAATCAAAAACAGTATTGCCCAACTGAAGGAATCGTTTTTGAATTTCTTTCCGTTGAGCGGAAAAACGGCAGCTGAAATTTCTCAATCTATTCTAGATGAACATGAACTAAACAACTTAGATGTGATGATGTGTAGGGGACAAGGCTACGACAACGCATCTACTATGTCGGGAATTCATACTGGAGTTCAGCAAAAAATCAAAAACATAAATCCAAAAGCACTATTCGTACCGTGTGGAAATCACACACTGAATCTTGCAGGTGTTCATCCCGTCGGATCGTCGCAATTAAGCGACAGATTTTTTGCTGTTTTAGAAAGATTGTATGTTTTTTTTCTGCCTCTACTCATAGATGGGATGTCCTTCTAAACTAAAGCATGCGCCAATCGCGCTGAAGCGAGTGATTGATACGCGATGGAGCGCACATCACGCTGCTGTAAAGGCCCTTCATGCAGGTTTTGATGAGATTATGGATGCTCTAGAGTCTAGAGGAACTATGTAATCCAAACGAAAATCTTAATACACGAGGTGACGCTCATAGTATTCTAGAAGCGATTCAGAATTTTTCTTTCTTTTCCTTCTTATGTTTTTGGAAAGTAAACCTGCGAGAATCTCATGATATTCAAACTTACTTGCAGCAAAAAGGACTGCTGTTAGCGCAATGCTCTAACAAGATGAAAGCGTTTGTCAACTTTTTAGTGGAAGAACGAGATAATCTGGTTAAAGGTTCTGTGGATGCAGCGATCAAAAAATGCACAGAGTTAGCTGGAGATTCCAGTTGAAGATCGGAGAGTTCGCAGAAAAAAGAGAATGCCTGGCGAACACGTAGAAGATGCTGGCCTTAGTGTTGTTGGAGAAGTAAGACGATGCATGTTTCAAGCATTGGACAGATTTAAACTTGAAGCTGAAACTAGGTTTACCGGCATACACCACTTGAATGATATGTTTGGATTTATGAATCCTCACGCGTTGCTGCAAAGCGAAAGTCACAATGGATTGACCAACGCTTTTAAAAGCACTTATGACGATGAGGTGGACTTTTTGGAGTTAGCTGTGGAAATTGACAGATTTAAGAGGCTGGTGCGAAGCAGTGAAACCACGTTTGATCGTAATGCAACAGCGTTTGATGTTTTACAGTGGTTAGCTAAATCACACCTACTTGATTCGACACCATATTTATGCTTGTGTCTGAAACTTTATCTTACCATTCGTGTTTCAATTGCGAGCTGTGAGAGGAGTTTCTCAAAGCTCAAAATGATAAAGTCCTATTTACGTTCTACCATGAATGATGATCGGCTATCAGCTCTATCGATTCTTTCTATAGAGAGAGACTACGTTCAAAAACTTGATTTTGAAGATATTATTGCTGATTTTGCTTCGGCGAAAGCTCGAAAAGTTCAATTTTGAGGCGGCTATTAATCTTTTATTTGCCTAATACATTTGTTCTCCATATTTTGTCTTTTATTTTAGGCCTTAACGCTGAGACAGTGAGGCTTCTTTCTCAAGCAATATAGAACTTCTGAGACGCGGCACATTATTTGTAATTATTTTTATTGAAAAGATTGCTTGAACATGAACATTTGAACATTTCAAAATTTGCTGCAGTCTACATAGGGCGGCATTTTCAACGAAAGCCAGGGGCGGAAGCACATGCTCCTACGCCACTAGGTAGGTGTAATCGTTAAATAAATTACAGTACTTTATTTCGAGAAAATAATGTTTATATTGCGATTGAGAAAGCAAAATCATTAGGTAAAAGTCCTTCATCGTAAAAATGTTGACCCTACTTTAGCTCAGCCAGAAAATTATCATTATTTTTTGATATCGATAAATTTTCAAATAATTTTGTGTTCGGTTTCGCCACTATTGATATTCAAGGTGGCAAATGTTCCATACAGACTGTAGTGGCTTTAGGATGAGGCGAGCGAGACCCTATATCTGTATACGCGCTCTAAAAAAACACTGCGCATGAATATTATTGTTAACTGGTCGCATTTTTTCGGTACATGAGTGATTCACTGGTTCTTGATAGTTAATTAAGTAATTTTTGTCTAGCTAATTAGCTGTATGAATTGTGTTTAGAATAGGGGAAAGTTGTGAAAATCGAACCTCCGTGTGAATTCGTTCCATCCTGCTTTGAGATTACTTTCATATAATTTGATTCTCAAACGCTCACGTAATTTTAAGACATCTTTTTTGTAATTTAATAGTATATTGGTGTTTCATTTTACTTAGACTTTATTTCCTTTCGAGTTTTTCTTATTACAAAGTTATCACGGCGTCATCCACACCAATCACGGTGAGAGAATCCAATGAATCTTCCATCAATCAAAGTCTGTAAGGATTCTCAAGAAGATCATTCTGAGATTACTGATCGGGTCTGGTTAGATCATTTTAGCTCCATGTTTGTTTTTATTTCCAAACTGATTTGCTTCCAAGCATGTTCTTCCAAAGGCTCAGTGTGTGTGTTTTTTACTTTAACATCAGCTCCAGCTCCAGCTTATGTTAATTGAACATTATAAAATTTAAAAAAAAGCTTGTGACGGTCCCCGGTTATAGACAAAAATTTTAGTATGCTATATTTCACATTTCAATTATATTTTGCAGTTCATCACTAAATAGCTGACTATTGCTATAAAAATATTGAACAACCAACCTTGCAAACCTAGTAAAAAGTAGTAGGCCTATTAGGTTGTTAAAATACCGAAGTACACTGCTTGACCTCAACCAGCTACCGGCGCTTTTGGAAACACAGTGGTCACTGGAACGGATGATTCAAAAGCTTCACAGTATTTAACTCTACTTTAGTTCAGCATGTAAATAGACCGCTACTGCACCTATTAGCATAGGTGGGCAGTACCGCGGTATTATAGTACCGAATTACTGCACTGTGGTTTTTTTTCAGTACCGAATCTCTGTACAGAATTACTTTTTTAAAGAAATTTCCGTCGGTCCCAGTAGCCTACTCGGTAGTTATTACGTGGTAGTATTTTTTCAAAAATACATATTAACTAATCCTTAATACTAATTTTAGCATCTGTTGATCTTTTTTAATCTAGAAATGACAAGTAAAATCGCATGCGATTAACGTCACATATGTTTTGACCTGGAGTAACCTTTACCCGGGGCATAATAGCGGCAAACATTGCATTTGCAGCAGCATCTTTTGCACAAAAAGTACCGGTACCGAGTACCGAAAAGTACCGAACTACTTTTTTGAAATAGTACCGAATACCGGAACCGTCGGTACATTTTTGCCAAGTACCGGTACCGTTACCGACGGTAGCCTACTTTCAAAGTACCGACTGCCCATCTCTGTCTATTGGACAATTTACCTTCTGTGAAAAAATTATCTTGTAACAGATTGTACTAGGCATTTGGATTTGAACAGGGTTTTTGCAAAAATTAACTTGTTTTTCTAACTGGGTATCAGTATCCAACAGTGATTTGGACAGTTAAAATTAGGTTTTTTGTAATTTCATTGTTTTAATGTAAAAAGTTAATAGGCTGCAGCGCATATTTAGAAAAGACTTCCACGTTATTGTTTGTAGTTTTTTTGCTATAAACTTTTAGTTTAACGCAATACTGTAATAATTCTTCGAAGAAAACGAAAACTGGGAAAGTTAACCAGGTATGATTTCTATGACAAGTATTTTTCTATGTATGTATGTATGGATGGGTATTTCTTCTAAAAAGCATGGTAGGGTTAGTAGGCTACCATTGACTGTAGTCTATACTCTATAGGACTTTTCAGGAAAGAAATTTTTATGCGACCCCTTGATGGAATAATGGGTAGCCTATTCACGTTAATGATGTTAAAATAGTGGTTTTCAACCTTTTTCGTACCGCGGCCCTTTTAGCAGCCCCTTCCAAAATAATGCAGTTATGTACACACAATAATAGGCTAACACAAGTACAATTAAAAATAAGGTAAAAGGAATGTATGAAAGGTTCCAATAAATAAATCTAAAACGTAGCGTCAGTGAGATGGCTGGTGCTGTCTCTTGGAGACAAGCTCGTCTATGCGTGGCACCGCTGTTGATAAAGCACACCTCAAACAATCCAAAAAAGTAACTGTACTGAAATAAAAGAACTGTGTAAAAGGAAACAATGCAATCCTTAGTTAAAGGTAGACGTTTAGGTTAGAAGAATGAGCATGCAAAAATTCGATTTGAGGTTTAATTGAAGTTAGATATAGGGTCTATCGGCGGTATTGCGGCCACATTTTTTCTTTGCGATTTAAATCTCATGTTAAATACGTTTGCCTGGGGCTAGCGAAAAAATTTTTTCACCATATTGTGCAGAATTTAATCTACTTTTTTACTATAATTTTATATTATTTTCTGTTGATGCAAAAACGGAGCAAAACGATTTCTTCCAAGACTACTTTTTCCAGGTAATTGCGGACACTCCTTGCAAATGCGGCCACACATCTCCATAAATGCGTCCGCATTTCCCTGCTTTTGCGGACGTATTTTTATGAAGAATTTAGCCTTTTACAGTATTGCCGTTTGTTGTGTGCAAGACTGAAGAAGAACATTGGAGTTACAAGCAATGCAAAATAAATTGTTTTTATTCATTGATTCATCGAATAACTGTATAATAAATATATGTATGTATAAATATTGTAAGAATAAGGGAGAAGAATATTCAGGTAACTTGGTTGGTGAAAAACGATGCGTAACCACTACGATTCGTTTTTACTTTTGCGTTTGTATAATGGACGGGCCAAGTTTTAAACGTTTTTAGTATACCTCACATATCCTATAAGCGTAACTTAACCGTAACGATTATCGTATGTTTACAGTGTAATGCAAAATAAAAAGCGAGTCATTACGCTTAGCCTGCATCGAGTTCAAGAAAAATTCCAAAGGAATAAGGCGGCAAGCTTATATTCGTGTGGCCTACATGTTAAAACTTTATGGTACAACATGTTTTTTGATAATGTATTTGTTTATTTCATGCGACAAGAAACAATTCAAGAAAATACCACTTGAGAGTCGATGCTAATGAAAAAAGAACCGAAAAATTTTATCAGCACCATTTTCACACAAACATATCACAATACCACTGCACGTTTTCAATTTCATTAACCTCGATATTGAGGTTGGTGCATTTGGTATGGTCCCAGAAATCACAAGCTACCCATGACGGTTCAACCGGACCTCTTTTCCACTTTAGCAAATAGCTGAAAGAGCTGCATTTAGCATTACTTGATCGTAAGAGTTCCTTGATTTCTTACTTGGTAACTCCATATTGCGCAAGTAGACCAAAGTAAGCAAATAATCACGTGCAAACAAAGCATTTGATAAACTAGAATGACCACGTTATGCTGTCCGCATTTAGGGGGTTGTTTTGTAATTGTAATGAAACACGGAAAAATAAAAAAAAAACATTGAAAAAAGAGACATAGACATCTCAAATTTTGTACATACACAGAAGAAGGATGCAGCTACTCGTGTGCGAAAAAAGAATGAAAAAAGAGCAACATTTGGTGGAGAAACAGCAGTTTAGTTTGCAGAGTGAAAAAAAATTTTTGGCTATTTTTCATATCGTTCTGGTCTCTGTTTGAGGTAGTCACGTTCTAAGGGTAATAACAAACGTTTTACTTGGAGTAACTTCCTGAAATTTGCTGGAGTTGTTTGTTAGGAATATTAGATGAGGCTAATTTAAAAAAAAAAATTTTTCGTTGTAAAATTTTTCGGTAATTTCAGAAAAAAATTTACCGGCCGCAAAAGCGCCGTGGCCACAATAGGGCCGATTGACCCTAGATTAGAAGGAAGATTTAGGTTAGGTTTAAGTTGCTATAGGCTATGTTATAACATTTAAGTACGTTAACAAGAAATCGTAAAAAATAGCTTTAAACTTACGACTTTTTCCGGTGAAATAGTAACTGTCAAAAAAATTTAACAAAAGAACAATTCAATTTATAAAAGTTGAATTTGTTTCATAACTTTAAAGTTTATTATGCTATAATGGTTAACATTTTGTATTTCATTTTCCCACAGAAATTAGCAAAAAATAAACCATACAATACTATAAACTATAAAGCAAGCTTTTGACATGTTTTACACGTTTAGGACAAAAGTTATTGTCAACTTCTGTGCAATGTGCATATAAACAAACTATTGGATACCTAATGGCAGTTTGCAGCATTTTCATTTAGATTAATAGTTCCTATTTGTGGAACCTGGCTCTGTTAATTTGTATAATGTAATCACATAGAAAATTACTTTGCTATATGCAGAATTGCAACCTTACAATCTGGCCATATATTGGCCTACGGCTTTAAACCGAAATGTAATCAGCTCAACTGTGTATGTATCGCAGTAAAAAATGAAGTCAACAATCGTTTGTTGATACAAATAAAGTGAGCTGTCTATGTTGTGTCATAGTTTGCAGGCTGATGTAAAGGCCTGAACCAAACCAAAAAGAGTATTTATTTATGTATCATATAACAAATAAAGTCAGTGACCACACGTTGAATTGATATGTTTGGTATTGTTCTTAGCATGTTAAACTTTTAATTTTAAAACTTGAAATATTGCAACGGTCAGTATGGTGGTCATACTATTAACTGTCAGTGTGGTGCTTGTACCTGTGCTGTACGGCATGAGCATTGGGACCTACAATCTTTCCAGAAATAACTCTTCCTCATGACTAAATCTTAAATAACAATAAGCTGCATTTATTTTATTGGCCATAGGTTACCGACGTAAGAAAATTCCAATAGTTGAGCAGCAATTAGGTTAACCTGCGAATTGAAATACTGTATATGCTACTTTTCAGATTTTAATGACATACTAATTTTTCCAAAATCTAGATTCATCTAAAACTAATCCTCTCATGACTGAATTACTTCAAAAATACATTTTGAAAAAATTAGCCAAGCATTGGCAGGATTTGAACCTTAACCCTTCAGCATACTAGCTCTGACCCAAACCACTACGCCACGCAGTCGCCTTTCTTTCTCAAACGGTTGATAAATTTATTAGCAGAAACCTGCTAGTTATCAAATAGCCATTTTTTAACTTTTGTGAATAGACATATAGACATGGTGAACTTGATTCCTCAAATTGTTCAGTATCATGCGAGATGCTGTCATTTATGAAAATTTGCTTTTGAGAAAGTGTTTGGACCCTTACATACTGTGTTGGACAAAGCCTAGGCATCACCTAGACGTAGATCGCCAGATACACTAAATCGAATTATTTTTGTGATACCGCTTATTTAGGATTGTAACAGTATCACATTGCACAACCAACTGAGCAAGCTCAATGTCAATTGACTCTAAGGCAGCATTAAATCTGTGTTTTAAACCTAGTTGATTGGAGCCATTCAAACATCTGAGGTTGGTCACTATGCCTAGACGAAGTACAAGACTACTCCTTAAACGAGGAGACGCATCTGCAGAATCCGATAAAACTGAAAGTTCTGTAGATATAGCATTATGTGACAACACCAACTTGGCTTCAATTACAATAAAGGACCAACCCATCATCACAAACAATGAAGAAAATGTATCTGTAGAGAACGATCATTGCGAAGACAGTGACAGTGACCTTGATTCGTTTGCAGTCACACTTGCTGAAAAATACATAAAAAAGATTAAACCCCTTGCTGAATTAACTTCCATCAGGACTTCTGACTTACCTGATAAAATTTTGTTGAAACGTGATGAAAAGGTGGACGATTTGTAAGTATACGTAACACCGGAAATGGTTTATATGCTCTTTTGAATACTGGCCAATATATGATGGCACAGTTTGCTTCCTGCATGTGTTATATTTATAACAAATATATGTATATTGCAAAGAAAATACCAAAATCTGCTCTTTACTAGCATGTAATCTATAAAAATGATTTTTCTAGGCCTTCTTCAATTGATGTCAGTGACATCAATGTAGACAGTTACATAGATGTTGATTCCAATGCAGGTAAAACAGGAAGAGACAATGTTCTTGATTTGTTTTATGAATCTGGCGAGATGGTATGTATTTGGAATTTTACTATTTTCCTGAGAAATTAATTACGATGTCATAAAAAACATTTTATGCTAACGTTATTAAGAACAGTCACATTCACAGCTTGAAAATATTTCACCTTACGTATAAATAAAAATATTTAACCTTCCTCATGAAGACCAAACTAGTCAAACCCATTTGTTACTTTTGTAAAATCTTTTTTAACGAGTATCAGTAAATTAATTTGGCAACTGATGCCGTAAAGTTTATTGCTTGTTTAATGAACTATCTTCAAAATATCAGGAAGTGCTGAAAAAATCTGTCGTTACGCCCGATTTTGAAACCAAGCATGATGTTTGTTCCAATCCAAGTTACAGAGCATTAAAGAAAATACGAAAATTGGAAAGAAAGGCAACTGTTGGCAAGAATTGGTTGGTAGTTATGTGGCATTTCACTTCTAACTTCATTAACTTTTGTCTCTTTTGTGTTTAGGTAATAAGCAACTATGTACATAAAAACTCTAGGAAAGGAAATCTAGGAAAGCATCTGTCCCTTGTTTCAAAAACAAGGATGATTTTTTTGTATTAACAGTGAATCTAACATTTAGGTATCACATGAAAGCACCCGAGTTGACTGAAGACGTGAAACGAGACTTGAAAATTCTACAAATGCGATCTGTACTTGATCCTAAAAGGTTTTACAAGCATAACGACAGAAAAACACTACCAAAATACTTCCAGGTATAATATGAGTATGTTTTGCTTTCGTCATATTAGCCTGACTTTTTAAGATTAGATGTAAGAAACTTCATCCGGTATTTATACTGATTATGCCTTGGTTATTCTATTTTATTAAATCATGTTCTAAACCATGCCGAGTCAGTCGGAAAATACAGTCTTAGTCTTAATTATGTCTTGTTTTGGGCAAGTCCAAAACAAGTTGATCTTAAATCAAAGATGAGTTGTCTGTAAGTATTCCGTATACTGAGAAATAGTTTTTCAATAATACTTGGTGATTAAGTAGTTTTTGACAAAACTGTATCGCAACAAATGCTGTTTCTTCGATTAATTATGACGGTGGTGGTGGCTTCTATGACTCCAAAATGTGAAAAAAGAGAATGCCATGCATGACTGCGGTGTTGCTTAGTATGAATACTGTTCTATACTATTCATTGGATAGATTGTCTCATGTGAACAACTAGAAAAGTGTATAGGTAAAGAGTAATAGGTAATTCATAACAGGAATACCTTGCTTTAGTGAAGCCTAACCCAGCTTACACTTGGTTTATTTATATAGGTGCTAAGATACAACTCACTTAGCTCAGTCTAGGACTATCGGCTGTTGGCATTTGCGTAGTTTGATGCTGATAATTGCCAAAAGACACAAATGCTTTTCTGTTACTTGTACTCACACTGTCATCTGTAACATTTTTATGGTGAAAATAAGCATTATCTGCAACTAATCGTTTACTTGCAGGGCTGAGTCGTATTCACTCCAAAACCCCTTAGCCAGCCTGCTACTATGACCATACCTTCTGTAGTTTAAACCTTGGAAATCAAGCATGTTGGTTTTACTTGATGATGTCATAATTAGCAATACATTTTTGGCAGTAACTACTTTCCCACTAGATCGTATTTAGAAAACCTTTATCCAGGATGTTTTTGGATTTGTCCTTCACTAAGTTATTGTTAATTTAGTTTAGCTTATTATTTATAGCAACAAGTGTTTGAAACCACTTTTCAAACATCTTATGGTCAGTAGCTTTATGATTCGATTTAAAATTTGATAAATGATGGTAAATATAACTTTTAGATGGGTAAAATCATGGACAATGCAACTGATTTCTACTCCTCAAGACTTCCGAAGAAGCAACGGAAATCAACCTTAGCGGATGAACTGCTGGCTGATGCTAACTTTAAAAACTACCAGAAGCGCAAGTTTGTATTTAAATGTGTTTGGCATACTTCACAAGTTCAAAAATTATTCTTTCGTGTGAGATTTTTTAATATTATTTGCAGCACTATGTTGTTATTTAGTATTTTTGTTTGATGTTTTGTCTTGTTTGTCGACTAGAACTTGATAACAATCATTTTATAGGTACAAGGAGATAGATGCTAAGCGAAGAGCTTTAGCCGGTAGGAAACATTCTTTAAAAAAATCCAAATCAAAAAAAAAGACATCCAAAATCTAAGTGGACATTATCTTGCACAGACTATGCCAGGTACCTGCTCTACTGTAATACAATAAAAATTCATCAAAACATTGTCTAAAATCCATAATTAAACTTTTTTACAGGCTGCATTCCTAATTTGTTCTAAAAAATTGATATAAGATAAACTAATATTTAGCGTTTGAGAAATTAATTTGGTGATTTTTTGCAGATTGGGAAGATATAGATGGAAAACAGCTTTAACCCGGGGTGCATAAGTAGCCACTGGCTGTTTGGTTGAAACACTTTTCTTGAACTTTTGAAATGAAGAATGTAATAAAAAATAAGGTTCCCCCAAAAAGTGTTTCTTGGGGAGATTTGAGGTTCAAGAATACAATCAAAAGATATGCAAATTTGTGCAATTAGCTTCCAACGAGATCAGAATCCAACGTTCACTATCATTAATTCTTTATATCCAGAAGAATTCTTCATGTTACGTGCAAATGCTTTCCACCTGAAGAGGGATTGTTGATAATATCAAGCACTAATAATTAATCTTAGTCTATCAAGTTTTATGAGTTTTTTCGTGTTGTATTTTTCTCAAATTTCGGCCATTCGCTGGAATGCAGTCTGAATGCGCAATAAACTTTGACTAAAGCGAATTTCATCCGCATACCGACCGTAAGTGTACCAGCTGAGTTTATGGTCATGGTTTGATTGCAAATACTTAAGTCTATGGCTACAGACTAATGAACTTTCTCAAACAGTTTATTATCTTATCAGAAACCGCTCAAGTATTGGTTAATGTGCATATGTGTTTTGCTTGTCATATCGAAGCTGAACTGGGAGCCTATCTGCAACCTGTAATATGTTTGTGTCAGTTTTGGGCTTTCTAACAATTCTTCAACGAAATTATTTATCAAGTGACAACTAAATAGATCACAAAATTATGAACGGTGCCGTCTCCTGGTGGTGATCGTGTCGTTTATTTGTCGTCATCATCTGTTAAGGGACGAAAAATAAAATGCTAACCATTATAGCGTGGTAAAATAACAGCTCTTAAGCAAACAATGAGCGTCAAACAGCCGCAAAGGCTTAAAATGTGCAAAAACAATGTGACCATATGATAAAAACGAATAATGGTTATCACGGCCACCGAACCCAACGTTAACGCCTTGGTAAATTAGCAATTTGAAGAAAACATTCTAATATTTAAAGTTAACTATAGAGTACTGTTTTTACTAGAGAAACTAATACGTACAATTAACTATGTTGTAAAGTTATTCGGCTGGAAGGTGAGTTGTGTGCGATTTGCCGAAACAAATCGCCTTTTCGAGCAGCTATATCTACAACTGGCAAAACATGAACTACGACTATGTAAGATTAACTACGGGTAAGCTTTTCGGAGGCATTGCACCCGCAGATAATTCATAACCGTAATCAAAGGGGCAAAAGCAATATAAAATTTATTTTTTGAGCTTTGAGTATAATGAATAAACTTCTGTTCGTGTTGTTCTGACCAGAGCTTCCTGACAAAATGTACACGAACACAGTTTTTCAGCAACAGGATATTGACCATTCTTGCTATAAGCACGCATCACGCCTATTACAGTTTTCACCAAAATTTAAAAAATTGTGAATCACGTGTCTATACAATTATTTTGACAAAATTAACTTGGACACAGTTTAAGATGATAAACAATAAACTAAGTGAAAGTAAAATATAATAAATTAATTATAAGAAACATGAGATATAGTGCAATCAAGGTTTTTTGCATAAATATGTATTCAAACAAGGTTAAAACAAGTGCTGCGCGTTGCGGGAACACAGTGTTGATAAATTTGTGCCGTATATCAGACGTTGCTTGCGCAGGGAAATATTCTAGCCTCGATCAAGGGCAAGACTTGCCACCTGACTTCACTTGGATTATTGGAGCGTTCGCGTAAAAGCTTCAAATTGTCTTGGTCGGACGAAAGCGTATCTTGGCGAAGTTTCGCGTGCGCTGAACTGCCGTAGTTTGCTTGCACGAACTTGCTCGCTGCTATAAAGCTCGGGAGATGACGAGGTGTGTGAAGGTCGTTCGAAAAGGCAGCGTCACTTGGGACTATTAAACCATTGCTGCTACTTTGACTAATGACAGACTTCAAGGAATTTTTTAGGGTTGCAATCGGGGCTTCAGCGATTCCATCTTTAAATGCTTCCTTGACATCTATGTTGGATTTATTACAAGAAATGCTGCAACCATCCATAGAAATGCTCACCTATACAATAGCAAGGTTAATAAGTAGTCGTCAGCTAACTTATAAATAGATATGATGCACAGAAGGTCACCACAACGTAGCTTTACCTTGCAATCTCGGCTTTCTTGAAAATCTATCAGACGATTGACATTTGTCAAGTGGTTTCGGACAATAGTTGATAATAATGGTCCGGAATCCGGATCAGTTAAAATTTTACATTCTTTGAGGCTGGTGTAACCATCTTTTCCACGGGCGACATACGCCTTGGTTGCAATCTTGTAATTTTTGTTCAAGTCTAGAGGTTTGCCACCAATTAATATCGTCTCTTGCACCACCCTGTGGCCCGGTTTGGCAGATGGGTCATAGCCGAAACATATGCCAGATACCTAAATATAAAAGATATAAATGATAGTCTACATACGAACAAAGCAAGAGTAATGTAAGTTAACACAGTGTTAGCGATGTGTCTAGATCAAGCAAACGTATGTTTTAAAACAGAGAACTTGTCGTATGTACAACATCCATAAACATATGATGTACAAGTGTAAGTTTATTAAGGATATTTATTATAGCGTATAGAAAAATGTTACATAATGCGACAAGCTTTGAAAAACGAAAAACATACCTGCGGAAAACGCCCTTCTAATTTTGGGTATTTACTAACGCCATTTTCAAGCGCCTCAAGCAGCTGTTTTCCAGTCGCAACAATGACGACAACACTGTCATTTATTGGTAGGATTGTCATCAGATCGCGAAGTCGAAAATCTCCACGGGAATGGACTCCGTCGGAACGGAATGTGCCGGAATTCATAAGGACGAGATCCGCCTTTGTCACCGACGCCATAATATCAGCGACAAAGTTTCCGAGACGAGTTTCTTGGCTCCTGACCACATCGAAACTTCCATCGAGGTCGGTCTATCAAAAGACGAGAAAATTTGATGAATTTCGAATGTTGGTAGAATGTAAGAACCCTTAATGTATAAAATTTGCAACAAGTTTAATATTCTTCTCAATACGTCAGAGTCCTTTTGCGGAAACTCTTGTGACTGCATCCCTTCATTTCTTCAACCGTCAACAGTTTCCAGAAAATTCAGTTTAATAACCAGGACAGTTTGTTTATGCTCAAACTTATGGTTAAGAAAGGACAAACAACACTCTATACATGGATGATGCACATCCTTCTTACCAGTACAATTCCTATCCTGGCTTCTAAACTTTTCTCCAGGGCGGATGTATAACGGTGTACTATTTGCGCCATCCCCCTATCTTCTGGGACTTCTTTTGACACGTCATGACGCGTTAGTCTGACATCAAGACATCCTTCTTTGCGCATGAGGACGTCGACCGTGGAGAAGTTTCGAAAATCGGAGCCACTCTTGACTATGAGACAATCTGAAACGAGGAAGTGGGTGAACGAATGTTGCGGATTATGAGTCTCAAGTTTCAAATTTTATTTCAATGGAATAGCTGCGTTTTTTTGACGCATAGTCATTAATAAAAGTTTGAATCACAACTCATTCAACTCTATTAATTTTGAATCAAAGTTAAGATTTGTTTTCACCAAAAATTGGTTGGGTAAAAAAAACTAACAAACTTTTACAAAGTGCCCGAATCGCCTTTATAAATACTGTAAACTAGCTCACCATCAATTTCCTTCACGCCGTAGCCGTGATCATGACCCCCCAACACAAGGTCGATATCTGGCACTTCCTGCGTAAGGCGTACGTCATTGGGCCATCTCATATGTGTGAGTGCGACTACGAAATCAGCGCCTTCTTCCTGAAAATTAAACGTCATAAAAATGTTTATGAGATTCCTGTCAAATATTTGCACGGAATTCCGCTAGAAAGCGATCATTGATGCATTTTTTACATGTGGCGAAGCTTTAAATGCCAACACATTTGCTGACTTCAGCAATATTAAAGAAATTACAATAATTGCTAAAAATAAAGAAGCGAAATTTTCAAAGTCGATTTGACAAACAACCATACCCGTAATTCTTTCGCTATTTCTCGTCCTCGGCTGACATAATCCTGATAATCGAGGTCGGTTTTGGCAACTGTGGCAAGCGTGTCCAGCCATTCCTCCTCAACCAGACCGAGAAATCCAACCTATTTAAAATACCACAGCCACATTTTGAGTGCTATAGTTTAAAAGTACATTGCTATTGTCATTAACTCTTTTTTGTATGTGAGTAGTGTCAGAGGGGAAAGAGATCAAGGGCCCAATAACCTATTTCGTTAGTGCCCGAACAACTTATTACCGTTTGACCTTCGACTATGAGGGCAATTAGCCAATTATAGTTGTTATTATGCACACTCGCAGGACCAATACTAATTTATATGCAATATAGCGCTCCTGGAAAAGTTAACCTATCGATAGAGTTTGAATTTATTTGCTTTATGATTTTTGTTAAACTGAGCAGTTATGCTTCGTAATTAAGAAATCTATTCTAGATCGTATTTTTACCACACAGTAAACAAAATGCCAACGAAATGCTCGAATGCACGTCAAACCAAATGATATTGGCTGCATTTGCGTTAGGCTTAAAACTGGTAGTTATGACAGGGAGAATCTAGAAATTGCTTTATACGGAACACACAGCAAATAGCGATGATGAACGCGTAGGATTAAACGACCTCAATGTTTGATCTATACTTTAAACCCAACTCGTAGACATACGGCAGGTTTGTATAAACAACGCATTCTATCAAATAGCTATCTACTTAAAACTCTCGGATTAACAAGTGGCTGGCAGATATCTGTTAGAAACTTTCGTAACGTGTCATTTAATTTTGCCATTGACTATGGGGAACGAAAAAGATGGTGCTAAGTGCTGACTTAACAACATAACAGAAGGAAATTATGCTCATTGCTCTAACACAATCAACGAACGGGAACATAGCGGCTAAGGCTCAAGAGCTTAAAACGTGCAAGGCGCTGAAACGATGTCATATTAGCGCGCCAAAGCAAACTTTGAATTCCCTGGACAACAAGCAAAACAAGTACCGTATAACCTTCAAAGTGGCCTTCCAAAGGTAAGTGCTTCATACAAGTTACCTTAAATCCATTTCTTCGTTCTATCATAAGCTTGTTCTTTCCCTCAGCAAGGTTTCGCTTGGTCAGCTTGTCCGTAACGTTGCCAAGAAACCAGGTTGAATTCATCTTTGCTATGCACTGCGCCGCATGCGCGACGCCGAAATCGAATTCGTGATTCCCGTATACAGCCACATCGACCTGTCAAATGACGTCTGCTATAGTTACAATTTCACAAATAAATGTTGCAAATAACCTACAATATGACTTATAAGAGTAAAGGAAGAGAAATTTTGTAAATGCAATATAACTTTTATTAGGTAGTGTGTCCAGTCAATGAATTTAGCGACCGAGGTTTCCCACTATAGGCGTATTCTTTAAGGTTTACAAAAGTTGGTACATACAACCTGCAAACTGCTGCCCATAATACACACAAACGCATTTATTTAAGAATATTATAATCCAAATGTATAATATGTTTTAGCATGTTTGCACAGCCGTGGGAAGTTCAGTTGTATGCGTTACCACATGCCAATTAAACCTAAAATTGCGTCCGTAAAACCAGGACTCTGGTAAAACCGTAATTTATACTAAATAATTGCCAAACGTGCTGCTTATGAAATAAAATCCCTGTGAAAGATATAAAAAGTCGGAATATAGCTCACAAGCAAGGGTACCCTTTCAAAACTATGACAAAAAGCAGGAAATAAATTGTACAAAGTAATATGGACAACAGAGTTTTGCATCCGGGGAATTTTTCACAAAGCATAGCAACCAACATAGTGAATTGACTACCGACAGCCACTGATAAAGTTTTATTCACATCATGGAAGTACATGGTACATGCTGCTACAGCATACATCTCAATGACGCAATAAGTGTGACACCTAAAGAACTTTCAAGGAAAGGTTGTTATAAAGGTCAAATTAACCACCAAGGCTACAGAATTCAGTTGAAATGGTCAACTTAAAAGAGCAACAAGCACAAGGCACAATTGGTGATAAACAAAACTTTATTGTCTGCCGACGTTTCATTAACCCATTTGGGTTAACTTCATCAGGGCAATGGGAATAAAATTTGAGTTTGGCGAAAATATATAGATTAATTTTTAACCACGTTTCATAACCACGTCAAAGTATTAGCTAAGTATGTATCGTGATGACGTCACATTTATGTGTCATAATTGTTCCTGACAATGCGACAAATTGGTAACCAAGCAATTGTTATTCTATACATTTTCGTCAAATTCAAATTTTATTCCAATTGCCGGATGACGTTAACTCGAATGGGTTAATAAAACGTCTGCAGATAACGAAGATCTGTTTTTCACCAGTTCTGCCTTGCATTTGATGATTAAATTATTATACCTGATGGCAACCACATTTAAATGAGCAACGTTGACCCAGCAAGTTGGTCATAATGACCCTCGTTTTTTGCCAATTATGATGTGTTACCAGTTACCTTGTATACAGTATACTGTAAAAAGTATGACGTATGCGTGTAAGAAGATGTAACACTACTCATACGCATATGATAAAAACTTGGACAAACGCATTTCAAGAGTAGTGAACCATGTATTCAAGTAAGATAAGCTGATAAGTAGGTGATCATTGGTTTGAGTTAAGCACCAGGAAATGTGTCATCACATCACGCAAAAGTTTTTATTTACGTTGAATGACGTAGACGTCACGTAATGTTTAAAATCGGACAGACGGCGGCGAAAAAAGCAACATACTTAGCATAACGTAAACTGTTACAACATGAAGAGGTGCGAGATACACACTTTGTTGTCCACCTACGCTAAAACAACGTTTTGTGCATTATGTGACGCCATAAAGTGAATCCAAGCGTCATAAGCATAATCGAACGTACATTGCATGCCAAAGCGAAAACAAACCTCGAGGTAATTCAGTACTTCAATCATATGAAGTCCCTGCGTGGCACAACTCAACGTAGAAGGATTCAAGCAGTCCCCGCCGAAAACAATGAGAGGTCGTTCACCAGTCTCTCTCTTGATTTTGTCCGCCTGTTGTTTGATGAGGTGGGCAAACCTGGCGGCGCCCCCAACAGGCTCAGTTTTTCTCTCTGCTATCTCGTATACGTCATTGAAATGAAGAATACACAATCGATCTTGCACCTGAAAACAAAGAAAGGTTGCTGATCAAGCAAATAGGCTTCAGTTTGTCAAATGGGAATTCCCCTTATGCGTAACTATACTTCTCCAAATTATTAAAATATGTCGGAGATGAAATTACAATCAAACAAAACTCAGAAGACAACCTGCCTAAATTAATTCAGAAGCCTAATTATAACCACACAAAACAAAAGTGAAACTAAATGCTCGCCTTTGGATGACATAACCTTAGCTGTTTTTGCTGCAGATAGGCTTACAAGTGTTCAAAACAATAAAGAGTCACAAGATTTTTAAAGATAACATTCAGTAACGCTATATATTCTGTAATGTATTAAATAATGCCATACCAGGTGTATGTAGAACGCAATATTAGTTCAAACGCTAAAGGTGTAACTATAATTGCAACAAAAACGACAGAAGCAGAATGCACATTAATTTTTTTGATAACACTTCATTAAATGGTATAAATTTTCATAAGTCAAACTTACATTTTCAGTTTCGCCATTATATCGTGGTATCGAGGTATCTGCGTTTTCTGCAATAAGCAAACTATCATGTGTTAAGAGCTGCCCGTCGTCCTGCGGGGAGGCCGAATATTCACAGGCGGTTTCACAAGTAACTAGACTACTCTGCCTCCGTTTCGATCTGGTGTCGTTTTTCGATACGACTTGATCCGAAAAATGACTTCTTATCCATCTGTCTTCCAGTCCTCGCGTGACATCAGTGGATTGCAAACGTTGCGCATCTAGAAGGTCGGCATTACTCACCGATGTCATCCCAATATCGTCTATTTCCGAGCGATTCAACATCGGTGTTTTCGCCAGTGAGGACGGGTCGAATTGCTTATTTACTTTCTCGCGATTTATTTCGTTAACTTCACTCACAGAGCTTGCATTGCATCCCATGTTGCTGTGTGTCGGTGTCGTTTTCCTGAGAAAATTAGTTAAAAGGTAATTTGTAACCGGTTCACCAAAACTTGTTATCTTTGTTTATTTTAATATGATTACCATAACAATCACGGACATTACAGTTTACTACGTACAAGGCGGTAGTAATCGCACACGCAGCGTAACAGTAACTAGCTGTTGGCAAATACGTTGTGGTACCTAGACGCCGCTGCATTATGCCAGTTATCAACTAACAGAAACAACATCAAGTACATGGAATGCATAGAATACCAAACCTATGGCATACAGTTCGAACCACAGTCGTCGCATCACCATTACAGTAGTACTTTTCATGAAGCTTTTGTTGAAACATACATTTCTTGTATATAATGCTCACCTATGTGAAATACCGCACCCACATTCACAAGAGCAAGATAAGTTGTTGTTTATATCTGACTTTCGAGCATCGCAGTGTTCAACGAACACGTCTTCATTATAAAGGAGATCACGAATAGGAGACGAAGACGTCGAACTGTAGCTATTAGACAGGCTGCTGTTTGTGCTCAATCCCACGCTGGAGTTACGGGTACGAAGGCTAAATTTTCTGGTTGAATTATTGCTTTTTCCTCGGCAAAGATGAAAAGTTGCTTGCAAGGTAGAATTCAAGAATGTATCTTCCGCATGTTTACTAAAATATTCGGTGTCTGTCGATCGGTGATTGTCAACTTCAAAAAAATTTTCGCTTTCAGTTTGATCACCCTGATAATAACGGTTAATCGAGTCTCTTCTAGATGTAATTGCCAGAGTTGAATTTTCTCGATCTTCGGATGTCAAGTCGCCTCTTTTCTGATAGTCTGTAATACAAGCAAATTATCACCCTTTCGGAAGATACGTTATTTCGCAAAAACATGACATTATTAACACGGTGAAATGCAGAGTCTATGACGTAATAATAATGCAAACGTAAGCTGTAACTGACATTACAAGTACAGCAGCTTACAGATCTAAAACTGCTTCAAACTTCACAACCACACCAATCATTATACGACCAAACAGGCAAAAATGCCTATTTTTGATCGCGTTTCCGCAAGCTTGGAGCATTCTCAATGCAGACATTTATTGTGCTATAACTGCAACGGTTATCTAGCCTGCTAACTTTCGCTCCGCACAGCTAATGGCGAAAAATAAACAATACACGCAACCAACTCTTTCTAAAACAAAATCTGACATTTTACTTACCTTTCATAGTGGGCCTATATTTCATTTAGACGTTTGCCAAAGTATATTCCTGCATACAAAGTTGCTCCTATAAACTTCTTGCTTTGCACGGCTGCGATCCTGTTGTAGCTAACAGTATAAATGAAACATTTGCGCACATAATACTTCAGTAAACCTTTTGCTATATAACCTAGTGGATAAGCTGTACAGCTAAAACACGTATAAAACACGAAAAACGTTTTCACAAGGTCATAATAACAATGGTAAAATAGGAGAGTAATGTAAAGAAGCCTCCTACTGGTAGCTTTGCAAACGGAAAAGAAACCTTTTCATAGTGAGTTGGTCATAATAAACATGTACGCATCTACGTATTGGGCGTATCAAGAATCTATTTCCTTTAGTTATTTCAATTAAAAAGCGCTTTAATAACCAATAAAGTAATAATTTAAGTGTATTCAACTTTAAATATTTTCTATAATAATATTTATAACAAAATTTTTATCTTAAAGGTTAGCTTATGAGCTTTGATAACAAACTCAAACTATTGCAGAGCGTTTTTAAGTCGCCGTGTGCAGCCATTTCCTTTTAACCGATGTTTGCTGCTTTGTTTGGTCGTAGCTTCACAGCTGACGAAGCAGTGTCACATGACCCAGTATGATGTAAATACAATGACAAAACCATGGGCCTACCAGGAGACTTCCACTGACATGCAATAAGCGACGCATAACAAAGGTTTGTTACACTTGTCACCTAATGTGGATGTACAATGTATCTAAAGATGTGCTTTACGTGGGTTGACGAAAAGCGTAATATGAGTACAAAAATAACTGTAATATCTCCGCTGAAGTACGTTTATTATTTCCCATGTCACATCAAAAGTGTATAATCTCCTTGACGCATTTGACTTATATGTTATGTTGTCATTTGGTGAACTTATGTGGTTAATCGCATTGCAGTTCAGTATAGGTAAGTGTACTATCGGACGTACTGAATGATGTAGGATTTGTCTTACAGTATCTATATTTCTGTATTATAGCCTACTTCCGTTAAGTCGCATTCATTAACGTTTTTACCGCTGATAAACCATTAGTAAGAAAGTCTGGTTTATGCCATTCATTTATAGTAGATTCCGCCTTCTCACTGTACTTGGTCAACAAATTTGTGTTTTGATGAGTTCAGAATCCCTGCTTTGTAAGGAACATTTACTCTAGAAACAACATTTCTTATGGTACCAACTACACTAATTTCATATGACAACTGATTTTTCATAAATCTAAAATCAACTTTAAAAAAAACAGTTAGCTTAACATCACGTTCAAATAAGTATAATTTAGGGTGACCAACCGTCATTAATATATACGACATGTACTGACATAAAATCCCATATATTCCAAGTGATCTAATGAATTAGTGGAAGAAATCATGCAGAGGCTGCAAATTAATCCCCAGGCAATCTGCTCTTTTGAAAGAAAAGCAAGTTGTTATGCTTTTAGATCAAGTAAGCCCGGGCCTCCTAGGATACATTGCTATGTCTTGCATTTTTAAATGACTGCAAAAATTTTTACATTGTGCGCGGGCATTGATGATGACTTTTTCCTGTCACAGAAATAATCCATTAATACTGTAATATATGCGACTTTTAAAAAATGTCATGTATTTCTATGAAGTTGGTCACCCAAGTATAATTTGCTAGTTTTCAGGCGCAATTGCATGTGCATTAATTCGCAATGGAATATATTTTAACTACTTACACGAAAAACAACTCAGCCATCCAAAAAACATCTGAAACGTGAAAACTGCTGCTGTTTGACAACATTTCAAACAAACAGTGATTGGTGAATCTTTATTACATTATTTTATGAACTTGCTGCTCTTTTAAAGATAACTGTATATTAGAGTATGATAAGTATTGCAAATGCAAGCATGAATTTGGAGTATAACATTAGAAATTATTGAAAGAAAAGTCCAACAACACAGTGTTATAAGCACCACACGGCCAACACATGAACATCGGAAAATAACCAGCATAGTTTTTAGAAATAATACCAAAACTGCAAAAATTAAAAGTGCAAAACAGTTTGATAAGTATACCGCTATGATTTAAGCACAAATGCTTTTAGGGCAATTGCAAAAGAAGATATATTATGTGATTTAACTGGAACTGAGTTTGCAGGCTTTGAATGACATAAGCCATTTTCCTCTTTTATTTCTCCTGATTGTTTTTTTGCAGAAGCATGCTTGTCTGTTTTCATCAATCTCTCAAATGTATCCACAATCGCTGAACGAAAGGCAGAATTGTGAATCAAAAAGCCAGACACATGGCCAGAGTTCATTTCACGAACCTAAAAGCCCATACATAATGATTTAATTATCAACATATATATTTAGCAGCAAAACTACAGCTAAAAACATTAAAGAAGATCATGGAACTTCAATGGCACACCACACACTGCAGGGTTTCACCATCCACTACAGTTTGGGTAAATTTTGTTGACAGCAAACTAGACCAACCGGCCTAAAATGTAAGCATACCTCACAACCTGGCCAGACTTGTGACATGTGGGTTAAGGAAGATTGTGGAAAATAAGCATCATCTTTAGCAATAACAAATGTAGCAGCACTGGGATCAACAGGAACAGAGTAATTTCCGAGGTGCGTGATTTCATCCATGACCCCTTTCATAAACTTGACTGTTTCTTGCTGCCTCCGTTCTGTGTCCGTGTTTTTCTTTGGGATATTATCATCATCTTCTTGTGAAACTTTAAACAGAATTCATAAGTGTTTGTAAACAATAAGTTCCTTGTAATAAGGCATTATGAGCGTAATAATTTCATACAAAAATATCATACATTGCAGTAATTTAGTGATATTTCACCAAAATCTTATGTTTAACGGCACTTATAAGTAACAGCAGAGCAGAGTCACATTACCACGCTCAGATTTAGGTTTTAGTACTCCTTTGCTAGTCACAAAATCCATTCCCAATTTATAGGAATCTATATGGTGTAACATGTTCAATATTTCTTTTTCATATTCCGGATTTCTGGCGTATTGCATTTCAAGCGTTCTCCATGGAATAGCTTTGCTGAGCACGCCTTCTGTCCACACAACTGAAGAAGATGTCCAAGACATGCATGGGACAATTGCAATGGGCTCAGGCCAGTTTGTACCTGCCAGTGAAGCCATATGACCTCCCATAGATATGCCTGTCACACCAAGTGGACCATAACCGATCCGTTTTAACCAATGTAATAGCACCTGTGCCTCCAGTATCAAGCACCCACCCATAACAAAGAGATCAGTTACATGCAACAGTCCAGACCTAAATTGCTCCTTTGGTTTCCGTGTTCCGTAGAATGGATTTTCTAGCAACACTGAAGTTATTCCTGATTTTAGAAGTGGTTTTGCTATCATCTCTCTTCGTCGTTGGAAGCCGTGGTCTCCAGTTCCAGCCATGTGAATGCATGCTGGGCCATGGCTGTCGCTTCTTACCTTGGACTTATTGATGACAACTTCAAATGTTGCAACTTGGGCACACACTGGCACAAGTTTGGGAAGATAATCCATAAGTGGAGTTATGAAATGTCCATGAATAAGCTTGTAATTAGCAAAATTTATCTCTTTATCAATGACTACTTCATAGTTTGGTGAAACCAATTTAGAACAGGTTTCCCTATTCGAGATTAACTTGTGCATTTCAAATATTTTTTTCATCACATCTGGTCTACCCCACCCTCTTGTATAAAATTTAGTCAGGACTAGTTTTCGAAAAAGGAGGTCTGTTTTGCTGAGGCCCATATCTGCTCGATGTGGTATAAAGTCCAGAAGATGGTCAACTTACAATTTTCTTCAATGCAGTTACATTGTCAGTGGTGGGATTTACATTTTACATAAAACATTAAGCCTAACTAATGCAAAAATATCACAAATCCATATAAAATTGGTTGTTTCAAAGTAAATTAATGTAATCTGGAGGCCATTAAGAAATCACAATAAATTGAAATGATTGAATGTTATGTACAATGCTAGTGCAAACTCCCTATTGGACAATCTGTATGATGTGTAGAATAAATCAGAAAATTGGTTTATGTGCCAATTCACCGATGTAAATATTACTATTATGCTATATATTTTATGTCATATGTATTAAAATATAGAAAAATGTTGTTCTCGTATATTAAACTGGGTTAATCAATGCCTGTCAATTAGGGCTGGAAATTTAGTTGATTTTGCATTAGCATTGCAGCTGATTTAGCCCTCAGTCATATGGCATTAGCTGCCAGACTGTAAAGTCACATTGTTAATCGTGGGCAAAACTATGATAAGGAATATTTTTAGATAAACGCCAACTAATTTTTAGGTGCTAAGATTTTTTGCTGCTAATATTTTGGTATGCCCCTAAAAGATTTGGATTTACAAGGTCTAATTTGGATAAAATTTATTTTTTTAAATTTATTTATTTAAAACGATTGTTTGGGAATTAATTTCGTACATTTTGATGGATGTTTGGTGTTCAAAGTCCGTTCCACTGTTTTTATAATTTTTTTTTGAGTGGTGAGTGTTTGGATCTGAGGGGATTATATTAGATTAATTTGGAGTTTAGAAAAAATAGTATGTCCCTTTAAGTCAAAAATTTGTGTGTATAGTAGAACTCGCATATAAGGGACAAGTCAGGACCAGCGATATTCCTCCGTTGTATACAAAATTGACGCTCAGCACACTACACAGGCTCGCCAGGTCCCTATGTATTATGTCTCAAACTCCAGAGTTAATTACAAGACATATTCAAGTCAGAAATAACATGCTGTACATACGTTTTTTATCAGATCACTGAGAGTTTGTGGCAAAATATTAAATTCTACTCCCATGTCACACCGTTTTATTGGTGAGTGAAGGATTTCCAAGGGTTGTCTTAAACAAACTTCAAAATTCTGTGACAATAGCAATTGCACTGTCAACAAACGATTTCTTTGCAATGATGAATGGATTTGTTATATACCGTACCACGTATTTTACATTGGTTTTTCTCAAAGAGACTGGAAAATGTATCCGTTATATATGATAAGGAATCGGTTATAAGCAAGTTGAAATGCACTAAAGAGAATAGGAAACCATCCGGACTAGAATTTTCATCCGATATTTACGGTTATCCATGAGAGTTCTACTGTATTACAATTTACAACCTAGCCTAGTTAATTTAGTTTTGAGCCCAACTGGAAAGTAAAACTGTTTTTGACAAGAAATTGTGCACACAAAGACGCAAATTTTGCCTTGATGGCATACACTGAAACCTCAGTTATTTGTTTTTTATTATAAATTGGCGTTCAAACAACCAGTTTTCATTTGTTTATTTAATATAATTTGGCATAAAGAAAAGTAAGTCGTGCACGTTAACGAATCTTGGCGCATACGAGTGTCACACTATGAGAAGCGATAGTTTTGGTTTGAGGGGATGAATTTTAGTTTAATATATACTTTAGAAAACGTAGTTTGTTATTTAGGGTTGAAAATTAACATGTACAGTATTTCAATTTAAAAACAAGCATAGTTTCTCTAGACCGTTATGGTATTTTCCTACTTCGATAATGGGTGGACAGCAATGTTCCCTCTAAGCTGCGCGCGTGCGCAAATGCACACTGCTGACACGGTCTCCGCGCACAAGAAAAAATCCAACCTGAATTGAAAATGAAATAAACGCATAATAATGACCACAGTGCGCACGCGCACGTCTGATGTTGCTCACAGTGGTCCAAGGGACCGCTCAGGGAGTTAGTGTTTTTGCTCCGACTCGTGAACAATTAGAGGGAACATTATTGGACAGTAAAATAAGTATCTACTTCATCGACTGCTGGTTACAGAAGTAGAAAAAAACCAATTGCCTAACAGGCTTGCTGTTAACTGAAATTAGTTTTTCCAAACTCGATCACCAGGAGCTGAGCAGTCTGTGAAATAAATGCTGCTAAGATTCAATTGCAAATTTAGGTGTGCACGAAAAAGTTTTGGGTACGAAAATTAAATGGTATACTTGAACATCAAAAATAATTTGGGTCTAGTAAGGGTGTAGCGGCCATTGGGTGTCTGTTTGTTTTTTCGCTGGTTGGCGCCCTCACAATGCTCCCAGCACATGTTGATTTCGGCACTGCTCGTTCGTTTTACGACCCATTCCGTTTTGCACTGCCTGAGCACAGGACTCAAGATTGAGTAAAGGTTAAACTCAGAACCTCGTGTTCATTTGTTTTACTATATGAGCGAAGGAGACAGTGGACAGAAATAGCAACCTTCTGAGACAAGGAGTCAGCAACGCAACATCCCAACAACGTAACAACAACTAACCCTTCGCCATAAGGGAGTTGAAAACACATGTTTAGATGTCCCTGGTCTAGTGCCGAAGTGCACAACCAGATGACGTCACAATTTGATTAGCCGGGGTCTAGGCTAGTATAAAAGGCATCCTGTGGTTGCCTCTGTTAATTGCATGCGAGTGATTATTTTACTGTATGTAGGTCACGTAGCCTGTTGTTAAAGATAGGCGGTTAGGTTAGGGTCAGGTCATGCAAAAAGTTGATTATAGCTATTTGAGGTTTTGTTCAAGTTAAAGACTGTAAGAGTTAGATTAGATTCATATAGATAGAAGGTAGATTTAGGTTACTAGGTTATAACTCTTAAGCTAGGTTAACAAGAAACTGTGAAACATAACTTTGAAGGCACGAATTTTTTTCGATGAAATAGAGACACCTAATTCCATTCCACACCTCTCACGTTCATAACTTCATACCACCGCGTAGGCTAGGCACTAATGACTTCGGTTTGCAACTAAAAGCAAAGAACTGTTTAGATGAAAGCATAGACATCGTACATTTTCAAAGCATAATGTGCAGTTTAGGCTAAAAAAGTTTAAAACTAAAACGACCTGCATATTCAAAAATAAGAAAATCAATGATAGTTTAAATTAAAAAAAAATCACAGTGTACGAGCTAATTGAACATGGACCTTCTCCCAAAAATACATCAAAAAATATTTTTGCTCGGACCAAAAACTCCACGTTCATGAAGGCCAGTGGTTGTGGTTCCCATACTCACTGTTTCAGTCGAGGAACCCTGCAAGATCATTTAAGCTGTCAAGCACATCGCATAGTTTTATAACAAATTGGATTGATACTAAGCAATGATCACTCGTGCTGTCGCCCAATTTTACGTTTGTTAATGCGATTAGTGCAACGCTAGAAATTGTGATTATAGCACATTTTACTACTGTAATACGCTATGCTGTAAATATTATTATTATGATACCATAACAGTTATCTGTGGCAGTTTGCAATGTGATGCATCGCATGAAATGATGTTAATCTGACTCAACATGATATTGAAAGCTGCGGGTACATTTCGGCATTGCACTTGCTCAGCAGAACGGCCAATAGAAAAAGACCGGATAGAACTAAATTCATAGAAATAGACAAAGCAAACTTAATCGAACTGATTTAAACGCTGATAAAAGAATGTTATCAGTTATCACTAGGGCAATTATTTTTTGACTTGTCAAAAAAAGTCAAAATTTGGTCAAATTTTTAGCGTTAGGTCAAACTATGTCAAAATTGTTTACAAAGTCAAAATTTTTTACAAACTGCATTGCCGTGGTTTCGTAGAGGTTGCACTGTCAGTGAACTTTTCATTTAACATTTTACACCTTGTAGCCTACTTTATACTGTTGTAAATGGCCCATTGTCTACGTATTGTGAATCATAAACCATTAAGTGAAATAATTAAGTTGATATGGTGTGATGCTCAACACATCTCAAAACGTGTAAAATTTTTGCTAGGTCCTAAGTCATTTTGCGGCAGCTGTAGGTTAGGTGCAGCTCTTGCTTCGGTATTGCTTTAGATACTTCATGTATCATGTATTGAACAGTTTTTGTTGTGTCTTAGCTGCAGTGATTTGTAATTAGCTCATTTCCATTTTCAGAATAGGCTAGGTCCGTGTTCAGATTTTGCCCTTCTGTTAGACTTTTGCACATTCTTTCGTTTTAGTTAGATTAGCCTACAGCCATATTTGGCTCCAACGTTGCCACTTGTTTTGTATTCTGTCCTATTTCTATGTGTGTCTACTTCCTTACCCTGTTTTTCAACTTAACTATTTAGTCTGCAATTTTATTCGAGAATAACCAGGGTCTTGTTTTTTTTTAAATGTAGAAAAGTATCTCTCGTTGTACTACAATAAATTTTAACGTTTTGTACAATAAAGCGTAATTTAACTACTGTACTTGAATTCTTCATATGTCAAAATTGGTCAAAAAAAAGTTTTTTAATGTCAAAATTTTCAATTTTTAGTTTTTTAGGTCAAAAAATAATTGCCCTAGTTATCACCAAAAAAAATTCACATTAAACAAAAAGTTAAATTGTCCAATGGGATCGCGCGGGCGCCACATATGTTTCTGAATGAAACCTTGAGTTCCATGGACCTTACTTTAGAAAGAATAATGTAGATTTTGTAACGATTCCTTGTAATTAGAAAACTAGGTTGTTTGGTTCAGATACAACGCCTGCCTTCTGAATTTAAAACCTGAAACTATACTCGATTTTATTTAATAACAATAATTAGGCAATAGGAATTCTTTGCAGTAAACAGAAGAAATACAAAATAACAATTGTAAATAAAAATTAGGCAGGTTGAACTTCGCCGCGGTTGTCACCAACATTGTAGTCAACCCAGTCAAGAGCGATGGGAGCAGACAACATTGCATCGGGAAAGTCGAATGCGTCACACAAACGCAACGCATAGGGTGCTATTGTTCGACAAGCTTCTGCTGTAGCTTCATTGACCTAATAACAATTACTTTTCATAAAACCGATTTCAAAATTTGCTTCAAACTTCAGTACTTGCCTATACTTACATGTTTTGCACTTTCTGGAGTTATCAACTGATTTGCTGCAAACCAACCAAGATCTGCCAGCACTGCGTCGAGCAAGTAGAGACGACGTAATTCACAAAGAATGGGTTTTAAGGAATCGTTCGTCTCAGGAGAATCAATTACGGCTTTTATTCGTTGTGAGATCAGAAGTTCACCAAATGCAAACGCAGCACTCTGGGTTAAAAAAAAAACTTTGATACAAAAAAGTTCCGAAATTTGTGTCATTCAACTTAACATTGCAATAAAAAATTACGAAGTTTCTGGTCTTCAGGGCTGGTAGCAAGCAGGAGTGAAGTAGAACTTCTTTACCTGAACTAAGTCACTCTCCTTTAGCATCCATGTTTCAAACAGGCCTTCTTTCCCTCCTTTCATTAGTTTCATGGCAAGTTCAGAAAACTGTGATAGTTCTCGTGCTTCCAGGAGAAAGTGGAGATATTCGTCATTACTGAGATCTGGAGATATTTCATATATTTTCAGTTTTTGTAGAGCACAAATTGCATAGGCCTACTCACCACATGTTAAAATACAAACCTTCTGGCACAGGAGCAAGCTGTTTGGGTTTGAACATTCCAAGTTTCTCTTTAGCCACTTTCTAAACACAACAAAACATGAATTTTAATTATTTACCGCAACATTTTTATAAGTTCTATCTCAAATAACATTACATATAGTTAATTAAGCTACAGTTATCATCATGTCATTGGTTTTGTAACGTTTTGACAGCATGTGGAGATATGTTTACTGAACAATTATAACACCAAGCAATAGCTACCTGCATTAGGACAGAATTATCACCCTCAGCAGTCATTGCTGCATGAGCTGAACCAAGAAATGATCCAAATCGATTACAGCTTAGATAACCCTGGAAGCAAAAATTGGTATAGTATATAAAAATGTTACATATGAAATTTGATAACTTTGAGTTGACGCATTTTTCTATCAACACCATAATGATATCATAACAGGAATTGGTTCAAATTGCCCTGAATAATTCCTTCAAGCAGTAAGTCCTCATATCTTTTCCATACTTAACTAAATATGTTATTTTTCTTATGGAAATAATTTATATTTTGTTTCCAATTTCATGTTATTCCTTTGATAAAATAATATTCGATTACAAGTAAGTTTGTAACGTCTCACTTACCGCTGCTACTTCAAGAAGGCACCATAAACGTAAAATCTATGCAGATTGTTAGTGTATATACACGACCATTGGTAATAACTACTGAGGTGAGAGTTAGCTGCACCTCTTTGCATATTATCAAGATCGATCCAAGTTAATATTAAATACGCTAATAAAAGATCTAACATTATTCTGCATGAAAACAATTGTTCATAAACGAAAGGACACTTACGAAGTATATAATCACTAATTTCTACCGTTAAAAATTAAATGATCATTTGCTATGTTTTTTTTTATGCTAGTAAAACATAATAAGCAATCTAGTATACATTACATAGGCAGTGAGCAAAAAGCTTTCTGAAACCCAAGGTGCAGCTTACCTGGCCCCCACAACGTTCTCTTGCTACAGTTGTTACTTTTCCAATATGCCAACCAACCAAGGCTTTGATAGCACAACACAAAATAACCACTTCGGTATGGTCTTTTGGGTTGACATGTTCAACATTCTGCGTGGCAGCCCATCTCTCTTTCACATAATCAAGTGCGATGTTCATTGCATACGTCCGTGCCAATAATGGCAACAAGGTGCGCTGTTGGAGCTGCACAGATTTCATAAGTTCTATGGTAAAATCTTTAAATTTCAATAATTAAAAAAAGAGTACTACTGAAATACTTCAAAGTTAATTCAATGTTAAAATGTTCAGCTTACTTGATAAGCGAGTATGGGCATGTCTGATTTTCCTCTAGGTCCAACTGTAAGACGAGTTGCAGCATACCTCAGTGCTATTGTGAGGCATGCTTTGGCTGCACCAATGGACATTGCAGCAATACATATCCTTCCTGACAGTAGCTGGTCAGCAACAGTTAAGAATCTGTTACGATTGCCTTCGATTGTTGTTGTAAAAGCACCATCTTTTGACACATCAGAATATCTACACAAATCAAAAGTTAAATGTAATTTAATTTTGTTGCAGTGATTTTATAAAGTTTGACAAGTGACACAAAAACAAAGTATTTCCAAATTCTGTTCAAAGCAAACCTGTTTAAAAGGTTCTCTCGAGGAACTCGTACATGATCAAAGAACAACTTTGCATTATCCACCCCATTCAATCCCATTTTATGACCCATATCTTCCACCCTCACCCCAGGCATAACCTTCATATTATCATCACGGATTCGCACAAGAATACCATGTATGCCTTTTCCTTCTCCATCTACTTCCAGCTAAGTGGTTTAAACATTAATAATTACCTTTACAAATCATTAACACTTAAGTAATTTATGCTTCATGCGTCTATGGATAATCTAACTACGATTTATAACAATAACTGAAATACATTTTCACCTGAGCAAAAACGATGACATGCTTTGCATGAATAGCACCATTTGTGATCCAATATTTTTGAGCAAGAGTAGTTGGAGTGTTAACTATAAATTCTTCAGTTTCCTGTTGACAGTCAATACCTGTTGTTAACATGGCCCACTCCATTATGTTAGTAATGGGCAGAGGCGCTAATCACATATTTGCTAAGTCTTCTTTCCAGTACAAGTTGTATGTTACCTTATCATACACAGCAGTAGTTTCCATTTCAACAGCATTGTTTCCATATCCCAGTTCAGTTAAGCCAAAACAGCCAACATCGTTTAGAGTATCGATTCCTAGAAGGAAAGCAGTTTGTCAAGCAAAAATATATGTCTGATTGTAATGTCGCTGAATATGTCTTTTTAATTTTCATGTTATGTGACATACCTTTGATCAATTTATCATGATGCCTTTTTGTTCCAAGTTTAATTACAGATCCTCCAAACAAATTAAATTGGACCTATAAAAGACACAGATAATTTTTGATACCGTACCGTTTACATCGCTTTTCTGAACATCAGCACTTCAACAATTCTTACAGAACATGTAAAATAAGCATCAGACATGCATGGGGAGTCGGAGACTCATCAAAAAGCCAAAACTCACAGTCATCTTTGTGGTCATGGCAGGATCAATTATAGAAGATATTTCATGAGCAGCAAAAATTCGAAGAGGATTGTGCCAGAAATCAGTGACAGAAATGAATCCATTCTTAGAAAATAAATATCACAAAAGTAAAACCAATCACATGTTGTCATACTGAAGTCAAAGAGCAAAGTTTTTAAGTGAATGAATTGTACAATGGCAAACTAAATATGCTATCGATTTTTTTTCAGAATACAGTACCCAAAATTTAAGAATAAAAAATTTATTGTATGAACAGTGAACTGTTTAACAAATCTTTCCACATCTAAAAGGTTTACAGCAGCTTCTCCCATCTTACTTCATATGCTAAAAGTGGCTCAAACAGTTCAACCATGCAAATTATGTTACACATAAGTTACAAATACTTTCCATACATCACATATTCTTTGTAGCCTCTGTAAAGCAACATCTCTTTCCTCAGCAAGCGATATGTCATATTTCGGGGTCATGACTGGATCACTCATGAATTCACGAAATTTACGCCTCATATCGTGATTGTCGTGATCTAACAACTCTGTCATTTTGTCAATGTCAAATGATAAAGGAGCGTTTGTGCCGCATGCATTTTCCCACACATCCCTTAAAGGTAAAATTATAGTTTTATAATAATGAATATAAAATTATTGCAAAGTGCATTCATACAATTCCATCAATTTATATACAAACGATTATGATATAGAATTCATATAAACGTGCAGTTTCACTGTGAATATTACTCAAATATGTTTGATATTTTAACTACTAGAAATAGATTTTATTCAACTCTTAACATACACATAATGACGCCAGCTTATGCTTGCAAAAGCTTGTGAAGAGCATTAAACATTAGAGTGTCACCTTACATTCTGTTTTATAATTTATTTTATTCTGTACAACACTTTTCCAATTCCAGAAATATGCAAAACTTTAAAACTTACCTTATCTCCTTGGGAGACATTTTATTTGAAGTAGCCAAGTTTGCACAACTTGAATGAATATCATTTTGTCTTGATGTAAATGGTGCAAGTAATCTAAGACACTGAAAAAAACATTTTTTCATAAGCATTACTATAAAGTAGAACACTCAGTTCAGGTGAAAGCACACAATAATAGAAAAACAAATTTAGTTTTGAAATTATTTTGAAGTATCATATATTAAAATTGGAATAAACAACTGTGTATGGGGGAACACATCCTTCCAAAGTACAAGACTTCACTTGGACCAGATTGATCGCATGGATCGTGGATTAAAAAAAAACATGAACCAATAAATCAAAATAATCTTTATGATCTCAGTGGTCCAAGTAAGGTTAATGCTCTTGCAATTAAAGCGCACCATTATATTACACAGTCTGTGAACCTCACAAACCATACTTTGGAGAATATACATTCATGAACGTAAAAAATGATAGACTACTAATTCAGTAATTTAACTTTTTAATTTTTTTTTCGAAACATTTATTTTAAATGCATGATAGTATAATTTAAATTGCTTTCCAATCTTCTGAGAGTGCATGCAAATTCATCTCCTCACCTGGGAATCTGTAACATCAATAACTAAAGTTATTATTATTTAGTATGTATACATATTACATATACACTCAAATACTTTTAAATGCCAGCCTAAATGTTGAACATTCAAAGCTAGCAACGTCATAATTTTTCATTTAATGTGTTTTACTGCAAATTGCTACCAGTTATACAGATATAGGAGAAGGTACAACAAAATAGTGTTCAAACACAAACCTGATGTATATGCTTTCTGCCGAAGTAAGTAACCTGTGCTGTTCCATTTTGTACAGTTTTTCAACAGATACTTCTGATAAGATAGAAACCTAAATGCTGCCATTGCTTTTAAGCTTAGCTTTGTAAAAAACACTTTATTATGTTTCTTGGATTTTGATTTTATTGAGTTTGTAACTTATCAAAGTGTGAAAATCTTTTATCTGTTAGAAGAGTGAGAATCAAAACAATAACACTATACTGCTGCGCAAAGCAGCTATTGTTATTCTTAACCAACGTTAACATCAGGGATTTTAAAACTGCTGCTATTTGTTACCGGTACCCCGACTGAAAAGTATAGCAGTTTGACGAGAAATCGTGTGTGCAAATTTTGACGAGATGGTGTGCACTGAAGCGTCAATTATTAGTTTATCTTTTGTAAATTGGCATGCACGTTGATGAATCTCGTGCGTACAGCTGCCACACTTTCCACTATGGTCTAATAACCTATCTGTAAATGTCGGTTTTGAAAATATATAGCTGTAACTCTGCCTAAGTGATTAAAATAATATATCCGTACTAGACAAGATGCTTTTATCTATTAAATATCAAAGCTTTTAAAAACTTTAGTGGTTATTCTGCCAGTTTGTGATTGACTTACTTGCCATTATACAAACTAGGCCTATGTTCAGTGTTGTGCTATGCTATCATTTTGAAAAGACATTAACAATGCTTCTACTTGTTCTGTATCCCTTATAAGTGATAAACAGTTCCGAATTCAGGCAAGACCACAAAAAATATATAAAAAATATGTCCTAGTTGGAAAATACACATAAAAATGATCTAAATACAACTTTGCACTCATATTACAATACAAAAAGTGGAACTTTTAAAAACATGCAGGGATTCCAGATGTTACAGACAATCCCTACTTTGAAAACTGTTTTTTTGTTGTCATGATAGGCCTAAACTCCTTTGGGGAAATAAAGCCCCAAAGGGGCTTCATTTTATACGAGTCATGACCTTTCTAATCTCGATACAGGCTTCAATCTGCAGAACCCATGACCTTTGTAATCTCCACCCAGGCTTCTGAATTTGAAGCCTGGCTTGCAGGTCATAAATGGATCACTTCTCCGCCTCCAAAATGGGTCAGAAGAGCTAGTTTGTAAGCTAAGCAATTCCAAAACAAGGACATCTGGTGCACAGTTTTTGTTGTCTACTGGTGCACACCAGTCTCTGAAAATTACGCTCTATGGTGCACAAAAAAACTTGCATTCAATAGTGTCCCTATGGTTTCTTCGAAATTACCTACAATGAGTACAGAATAGTGATTAAAATAATGTTCATATACGTAGCGGTATATGGTAAGTACTAAACAATTTTATTATTTATTTATTATAACAAAACTTATATTTCTATTTGTACGCTAGCCCGCTAGCGTAAACTTTGACCGCACACTCAACCGGATTTCCTCCTAGTACATGATTTTTACTACATTATTTTTTATGTTCGACGGCACGGCATTTTTACTACCATCGGTCAAATTTAGCAATATTGTCATATTGGATCACACTCATTTCTGGTTGTGGTCGTTCTGAATCGCGGATCTCTTACAAAGATGTTCTTTGGGACATCGCCTGAGACATTGCTTTTTTCTGTTAATGTGTATTGTAATATGTTGTTGTAGCATAGTTATCGTAATCACTAGTGTATACACGCTAAAGTCTGTACATATACTGCAGTTGCAGGGAATGTAGAGGCATGATTTCCTAACGACATTATTATACTTTTATTCGTACTGTCTATCTTTCATTGCACTTATAGGCCTCAATATTGTGTCCTCTCTTGACCATAGAAACGGGATTCTGGTCCCAAGGAAGGAGTTTCTTTTGTGTGATTTTCTTTAAACATCCATTTGTTGTGCACTTAAGATATTCATTGTCATTTTAATCTAACCATGTCATTTTACATTTTTATTTTGGCTATTAAATTGCATGTTTTTAATGTTAGGGAACATGTCTTCTACATCTTCCAAAAGTGTAGTTGTTTTGTGTAATTTTGTCCTTAAATTCGTTAAACTTAGGAATTATTTTGTGGGTTTGGTGGCCATGCTAACCTAACTTCTTATTAGCACAATTGCATTATTGCTACAGTATCTTACATGTTTTAAGCCTTTGGGCTTTGCCACTTTTTCCTGCTCCTTAACTGTTCGTGAGCATGTGTTTTATTGTGCTTCAACAACAACGGTTAGCATCGTAACTTTCGCTCCGCACAGTTAATGGCAAAAAACTAAACAATACAATACAATATTGGAGATAAAGAAAGAGTTGGCTACAGATAAAATATGAACCACTTTTAAAACAATTTTTGTGGTTATATCATATCTATGGTTAAACCACACAAATCAAAACACAAACAGCAATTTTAAAGGGTATGGTCATAGATATCCTATTATTACTATTATTTTATTATTTTCATTTTTTATAGGATATCTATGGGTATGGTACTGAAATTAAAAAATACGTCGCAAGTCGAACTAGTTGACAAGTATGCAAAATCTGATAATAACTTTTTTATACTTATAGAAGTGAATCGTTTCATTTTTTCTTGAATAAACCACTTTGGAAATAATTTGGGACTGTCATATTTTCGCCAATGTCGCTATTAAAATTAGAGGCGGGGCCGTAACCTAAAGAACAGGTGCTGCAGCCTGCTGTTTTTCTATAGCACCCTGCTATTGCTTTTATAGTAGTCTATGCTGACAGGCTGCTATTGGTGACGTTACACCGTAGAACACTAGTTATTAGTATTCTATGGTTACGCAGCTTTATTTTTTCAGAAAAGTGAGCAGCTGATATAAATTTGTTCCAAGTAAAGTGTAGATTGTTGTTTAGAAAATAATGTACTTAAAGATTCGTCGTGTCACGGGAGAGTGTAAGTTAGTTAGGCGCCTGCCACTTGACAATATCCAAAGAAATGCGGCCGGCTAGCACTTCAGTAGTTATTACCAATGGTCGAGCATATATACTAATAAGCGGCGTAGACTTTGTGTTTTGATTTAGCAGCGGCAAGCGAGACGCTACACTACAATGGTTAGCATTTTATTTTTCGTTCTCCGACAGACTATGACGAAAAATAAACAATACAATACGACCCTGCTTCTCTGAAGTCTAAATCATTAATCAGGAACCATTTGAAAGGTGTTACTTAAAAACAGCAGGCTGCAATTGGTGACGACACCAGAAAATTTTGACATGTGCTCAGTCAAAGATGCTTATTATAAAATTACGTTACTGAACAACTCCAGATATTGATGGCCAAAGATATGTGACGTCATACAGCCATTTTGAGTCACGGTGCAAGTCCTCTACTAGGGCCTAGGCTAGGGGTCGGCAACCTTTCGTATGCAGTGTGCCAGTTTATGAATAATGTCAAAATATCAACAACTCGCGTGCCAAACATTTTCGTAAGGCATTTTTTTACATTTTCTTAAGGTGATATAACGTGCTCGTCAAATCATCTCGCGTGCCACGGGTGCCAGGAGTTGCCGACCCCTGGCCTAGGCTATATCCCCTATTCGAGCTAACGGGAGTACACGATAACACGAGTAGCCTTATAAAGTGGCATGCGTACGCAGCCAAACACTACAGTCTAAATCAGCGTGGTCCAACTGCAGGCCCGCGGGCCAAAGTTGGCCCGTGAGCACCGATTTTTTGGCCCGCGAACTGATAGTCAGCTTTGATAGTCGCTATTGTTGAGGAAGAACCTCGACCGCAGATGTCACATTGATCAGCATTTAAATTTTATCAGCTAAGTTTTGAACTTTTCTAATTTCAGTTTTAATAAAAAAGAGAACTTTTTTCAGTTCTAATATCAATGTCACATTGTTCTTCAGTTCTAATTTAAAAACATTGGCCCGCAAGATAAAAAATTTTCTGATTATGGCCCGCGATGAAAAGAAGTTGGACCACGCTGGTCTAAATGCAGCTGAAGATTTGCGTAGGTGTTGATTTAGGCCTAGGCTATATCCAGGTTTGCCATCGGTATGGACTAAAAATAAGGACCACTAAGAAATGAAAGAAGAATACTAGGATACCTTAAACCAGGGGTCGGCAACCTTTTGCTAGTCACGGGCCAAATGTCGAGTGCACAACTCTTTGGCGGGCCGGAATTTTCATTAATACTATAATTCACACTCACTTTAGTATATTACGCTACATTGCTGCAATCTCAATCATACCAATCACAAAAAATAGCAAAATATATGTTTTCACACTGCACACAACACAGCATTAATGTGACACGGCATCTCTCTTTGTATCTATAACGACTAGTCTAGTCTACTCTACAGACAATCTCGTACTTAGTACGAGATACTAGTCTACCGCCTTCGCACCAGTTTTATGGCGTAACAATAGACTAGTACGACGTACTTATGGCGTAACAATAACACATTTTTTTCAAACACTGCAGTTTGAAACTCAATTAGAAAGGGCGGGCCGTATTCTTGTGATAACTAATTAATATGTCTCGGGCCGGACGATTTCATATGGCGGGCCGTAGGTTGCCGACCCTTGCCTTAAACCGTGCACAACAGGAGAAGGCAATCAATATTCCTCAAAGATAAAAAATAACGAGACACTTTTTGCATGTTCTTAATTTTGGTATTTCTTTGGTACAAAATGGTAGCCTATACTAAAGGGGTCGAAATACCCAAAGAAAGCTGTTCCCTAAAAATAAGCACGTTTCTTAGAAATTAGCACATTAATATTTTTTAGGGATGTGCCGCGAGGAATATTATTCGGGTTTGTACGAACCCGAATATCATGAAGGTCGACACGAACGAATCCCGAATCTATTCGTATTAGAACCAAACAATAAAATTTCATCCAAAATTTGTCAAGTCTTGCTTGTAACATGATGTAATCGATAAACAAATCGCTTTCTTTTGAAAAATAGTATTTAAAAAAACAATTGAAAAAGCAAAATCGTTAGGTAAACGACGTTCATTATAAGTACTGCTGACTCTAGTTTAGCTTTGTCGGAAAACTAGATCATCATTTTTAACAAAAGTCAGTAAATTTATAAGTAATATTGTATTCGGGTTCGCCATTGTTGGTATTCGTGTTCGCTCGAATCTTCCATAAAGGCGATATTCAGCGAATCTATTCGGGTTTGGGTTCGTATCGGCCCATCCCTAGTATTTTTAGACATTGTACTTGAAAATAAGCACGGAATGGTAACCCTGCCTATAACTGTATATTGCAATTTTAATATTTTTAATATTCAAATATACAATTTTAATATTTTTGATTTGGCTAGGATTAATCTACCATATAGGAAGAGTCAAAGTCAACTCATCTATTGTATTGAAGTATTGCAAATGTAGGTCTAGTATACAAGTGCACAACCACATAATGCCTTTGTTCTAGACCCCAGCTACTCAAATTGCGATGTCATCTGGTGGGGCACTTGTATATACTATACCCCAATTTTGTTATTGATATCTTACATGTTTTAAGCTTTTGGGCTTTGTCACTCTTTCCTGTTTGTTAATTGTTGGTGAGCATGTGTTTTATTGTTCTATAACTATAACGGTTAGCATCCTAACTTTTGTGCCACACAGTTATGGTGAAAGATAAACAACACGATACATGCAGTTGTATTTTTTTTATTTATTATAAATCTGCGTTCAGATAAAAAAGTTGGGTGTGCACTTCAATAAACCTCGTACATCGTGCGTGCAGGTGCCACACTTTCCACCAATGCACCAGATAAATGTGATGCCAAAATTTGTGCTACGCCAACGTACCGGTAAAACTTACAATATAGAATATAGGGTGAAACAGCATTTCTGTGGCAGAAAATTCCCGTAAAAGCCAACTTGCTGCGGCGGATTAATACACGAACTTTCTTGTATGGATATGATGCTTTCTGTAGTAAAATTGCATTTGGCTTTTGGTATATTCTATATTTGTCTGCTCGGTAGCCATCGCACTGCAGACTATGGCGATTTTCAGCAATATTTTAGGTGTGCCAAACACCCAAAAATGAAATGCGGTGCACAAAAATGCTCAGACACAATGAAAGTGCACACTTAAGTGCGCAGTTTCACAGTAATGTACACGGTTTGACTTATTCAATCTTTAAATCAATTGAAAATTTAGTGCATAGAAGTTCTTTCCAAGTCATTAAGTGCAAAATAACGCACCTTATATACAGCACTGAAGCTCATGAAAAGCATTATTGACTGCGCCTATGCCAAACTCGGCAATCTGAGGAAGCTGGGTTGTTCGAGCACTTTTCCAGGCTCGTGTTCAGTGTTTGATACCCAGTAGAACTATACTGTTGTAATGCCCTTGGTGAAGGCACTAATGAAACTTGTAACTATTCAGTGGACCTGGTGGACAGTTCTAAATTCGGTCAATGCTATACAAAAAGAAATAAAAAAAAAAATAAAAAAAAACTTACGACAATCGGAACTTTTACAAGGGTTAGCTTAGTAACTGGGGCTCGAGTTAAAGAGGAATCATCGCCAGATTTAAGTTGTGGAAAGACTTTCCTCAGTCCAAGGATAAAGATTATCATATCACACCATAATAAGCAAAAACATTATATATTGTTTCGAAGATATATCAAGCTGCTCTCAAACCTTCTCATCACTGAAAGTTTACTGTTAAAAATTACAAAAAATATCTTTCCACCAAGTGTTTCTACCATGTATCCATACTTTTAGTAATTGGCAAACAAAGCAAGGTCGGTGTTTTTTGCACTACTTAAGTATCTGCTAGTATGATCATCAATATATACTAATAGTTGACAACATTCTTGTAAAAAACTGTCATCTATCCATGTTTGGATGAAATGTGAGATGATCAGATCATGGAGAGTATGTTAAGATTCATGGAGATTGTTCATTGCTGTGTACAAATTTGCTATCATGATTTTGTTGTTATAGATACACAGTATTGTTGTTTTAATAGTTTGCGCATAGTGATATTAGCAATGCGACGGTCAATATCTCTTAGTCCTATTCGCACTGAGAGTGGGGCTAATCTTCGCACAGCAAATTGGACGAAGTTGAAGTTTCGTGGCCCAGGACAAAACCGAGGATATCAACATTACAATAACAGAGGAGGATATAACCATTATAACAACAGGTTGCATATGCTTCAATGTTAATGATTTTTTAGTTTTATTTGATGAGTGATAAGATTGATGTTAAACAAGCTGAAAAAGATGAAAGTTTATCACTGGTTTATTAATAAACTTTTCTATTATTTTTTTCTTGATATCATTCTGAAACATTTTTTAACAGTCTTATTATATTTTATCAAATTATGATGAACACTAGTTACTGTAGCGAGTATCAACACCACTTATTAATAAGTACTAATTAGTAATCATTTTTTTAGGTTTCATAATCGAGGAAGAGGTTACAACAGAGGGCAGAATTGGAGAAGAAATCGTTATGTTCCAGTAAAAAGGGATTACAATAGCCGGGATTTTTCACGTTCAAGGCAACTATTCAAAGAGACTTCATTCGTTCTTAAATTCCTTATCCGCTTTTATACTAATTAAATCTTTTGTTATTGTGATAGACTAAATTTTACTTTTATTTGGCTATTGTTCACTCTTTTCTTCTATTCAGAAGAGTTATACTTGCTTCTTGGTATGTTTGTTATACAAATGTATAAATGTTTATGTATGTAGACCTATAAACTTGTGTTTGCATTTTCAGATCAAGGTCTTATTCTCGCTCACGATCACGTGATAGATCACACTCACATGATAGATCACCATCATATGATCGTTCTTCATACTCAAGATCAAGGTCATCTTCTAGAGGAAGAAAAAACTCTCCTCTTAAATCTCGATCACGTTCTGGCGAAAGAAAAAATTCGGAGAAAGATCGTTTTGACCAAAAGAAGAAGAATGTGATAAAGTCTGAAGCAGCTTCATATTTTAGGTGTTTGTTAACAATGTTTAATTCAGGGAATCACAATAGAAAACGATTAAACTCCGGTTCAGGTTTTTCAAAATTTCATTTTATGGTTCTACTCTAGTTCGGGTGTGTATCAGGTACAGACATTAATTCCACTCCAGGTTTAGGTTCAGCAGACTTGCTAATAAACTGTTTGGTCAGGGTTTAAATGACATTATTTAGCTAACTGCTGTCTTGTGTCCTCAACTGCACTGCCCAAGCACTTGGTAAACTCAATAAATTTCATCAGACGTTGATGTCTTTTTAGTCTAAGACTTTTACATTTTAAAATAGGAATACTATAAGTCTCGGAATACATTCTCAATAACTCTTGAATGAGGTTACCCCGCTTAAAAATGGTTGCATCCTAAAAATTTTTGATTCCGGTGGACTTGGATTTTTGCCTCTTAGACTTGAATAGCTCAGGTTGGGTTTAGGTTCAGACACATTTATTATATTGGGTTCTGGTTCAGTTTTCCAAAAGTTCTGCTCAAACCAGTTTAGAAGTTCAGATTTGTTTCGACACCCTGGTTAAATTAGTGCTTTCCATATTCGATAGGATGATGCTGTGAAGAATATTGAAAAGCTTTATTCATCCTCTTTTACAAATACGTACAACACATTTAAATTTTTCCAGTTTAACAAACAAAACTGTTAAATATTTCAGGTTTTTTGCCAATTATTTTATCATCTCTGCATTACTAAATTTGAAAGGGCTACCAATGTAATTTGGCCTTACCTTGTTGTAGTTCACAAATATCAGGAGATGAAGTTCCAGACAAATCAACTGGAACTTCCATGAAAAGTGATCCCAAGTCAGAGATGGAGATGTCCTTTAAAATTCACAACCCGGAATCTTCACTGATGCCATCTAACAAGGTTTGCTAAAAAGTTTTGTGTTAAACTTTCCATGCATTACTAAAATTAGCTTAAACATAAGGAAATGGAAAACACTGGGAGAGGAAAGTATTTTGATGGAGAGGAAATGCAGAAAAAGATGACAAAGAGCGCTCTTGAATCTGTGGAACGCCATGAAAAATCTCTTCGAAAAATGATGAAGGTTGAGGAACGTGATGAGAGTGAGTCGTCCAATGAGGAGGTGGTTGTTGAGAAAAAAAGTAAAAAGAAGAAGAAAAAATCGAAAACGAAGAAAAATACGAAGGAGAAAAGTCATAAGACAAAAGTTATTGAGATTACTGATTCTGATGAAGATTCTCGCAGGTTTGTTGCGAACTTAGTTTATTGTCTTAGTGGAAAGTTTTTGCCGTGGTGAATTGTAGATATTTTACGATTTGCTCTTAGTCATGTGTGTGTGAAGTGCTTAACATGCCTTGCTGATTGAAATTAACATTCTGCTACTTTACATACAAATATACTACTCCATCTGGTTTGTATGGTAATAGCTGTCATGAAAAATTGGTATCTGAATCGTTGAAGATTTCTGCAATGAAATCTAAAAATTCCGGGAAAAAGAATCCACCATCATCATTGACGGGAGATGAAAAGATGTAATTTCATCAAAATTACCCTATTTTTCTTAAACTTTTAAGCTAAAGTTAGTGCTTTCTTTTTCTGTTTTTAGTATTCCTCCAACCCAGCCTCAACAATTGGTTCCTGGGTTTGCTTATCCATCTGGAAATATGTCCCAAGGGATTCCCTCTCAGCCAGGTATGCCGTGAAACCCATTTCTTATGAAATCGACTTTACACTTATAAGAATAATTTCTATAATTAGTAATGATGATGGCACCCCCAAGTGTTGAAATGCCGATGGTGAATCCTTACGGACAGCCAATGAATGTGATTCAAATGCCAGGCCCAGATGGCCAAATGATTCAATTTGTTCAAATTCCTTCATTTCCACAACAAGCTAGCCATGCATTGCCCCAACCGGTTATAGTCGCCTCACCAGGTCTGTTGGCTACACACCACAAAGTGAAAGGTTTAATTAAAAAATTAAGATGTTGTACAAAGTAAAAGGTTTTACTTCATAAAAGTTTAAAATTTAAACATACCTTTTCTGCAGAATTGTATTGTACCATCAGTAAACTTTGATTTAATGCAATTAACCCTGATGTGAGTTACGTTTTTTTGTGTTTGCAGTCCAGCCCACTCCACAGGCAATTTCAAGTCCCACTACAAAACCAGGGAATGCCCCGGTGCAAGTGAGTAGAAACGTACCACAGCCCGTGCCACCCCCAACAAGTCAGTCACTTCCATCTCACCTTAAAGTTGTACCCATTAGCGATTCGAATGACACACCTAAAGCTGATGAAAGTCTAACATTGAAATCATCAAAGGTTTGTGAGCTGGAAATAATAATACTTTACATTTTGCTAACCAAGCTTGTAAGTTAATTTGAATGTTTAAAGTTTTAGATTAATATAAATATTTAAACCCTAAACATAGACATTATACGTTATTGGAGCATAAGGACAATGGTTTAAATTAGAATTTTTGTCCAGGATTTTAGTGAAAAACAGGCCCGTAGAAAGGAGGTGATTAGGACACGGTTCCTTCCTAAACCAGCCACAAGCAAGTGGGATGACTATGAAGCTGACGCCATAGGTTTGATGTCCTTCACATTTTTTACATTATGTTTCATCCTATCGCATATGTAAGCCTGTAAAGGTATGAACAGGCACGTCTTCATGAATATTTATATTACGTATTTGTTAACCTGCCAAACTACTTATTTTGCTAAATGCCATGACTTTCCAAATACTTTGATTAAAACGACACAAAACATCGTAGTGCAAACGTATGACCATTCTAAGATAAAGTGGTTTTATGATGTCATGATGATGATTTTTATGATTAAAAGATGGCATCGAGAAAGCAAATGAATGGCCGTTGAAAACAAAAAGTGACAACAATTCTGGATTGATACCCGGCTTTGATTATCCAAATATACTCGGTTTTCTTGTGAAATTCATATTCTTATTGTTTCCACTGACGCCATTCGATACAGTTTTACACCATTCAATACATTTTGTAAAGATTTTCTTTTTTAAATCTTTCAGATGAGTCTGGAGATAAAATGATTCTTGGGTTATCCCCAGACATACTTGGTGAGAAAAACAAGGAAAGAAAAACCTCAAAGAAGGTTGAGGGTGGCAAACATATTCCAACACTTGCTGGCAGAAACCATCGTTCCAGTTTAGATGCAAAGCAAGGTATGTTCTATTGTTCATGTTGCACAAACTTTTTCATGTGATTGTTTCTATGTTTTGCGCTTTGACTCTATGTTGATTTTAAGTTTAACAGTCTCTCTTGTTCATTAAACCTCTCACCCTTTTCTTTAACAAAAGCTTACAAATTTTCCTCACTAACAAGGCCAATGCAGTGAATCTGAGAATACCCATCACAAGCGAAGTGTTTCTAATATTGCATTTTTAGATTTTTATAATTTAATAAAAGTTAGTTTAGCATAAAAGGCACCTATTTGTAATAGTGTAACTAATAAATTTTTTTTCAACCATTTTTTTGATTTGTTTAAGTTTTCTACCACATCTCGCATTATTGTTTGATGTTAAATTCCGAATGATGGTTATTTGTGGAAAATATATCAACTTGTTGTTGTTGCAAAACGGAAGCAATGTTTGAAAGATGTTGAAACCTCATGTCGTGTCATTTTTCGATCGATTTGTCTGGAATTGTAATTGTTAGAGAAATGCGAGAAGAGAGAAATTAGTATGGATGGCAGCCATGTTGTGTTACTCTCTGGTTTGATAATACTCAATTGATCAAGTGGAATCAATAACAGGCAAGCTAATAATACTGGAGATGTATCATTTCTTTTGGTTAGATCCAAACATTGCTGAGCGAGGTTCAAACATCAGTGCAACTGACCAGGTCAACCATGTTCAAGGAAGCTCTGTTCTTAATAAAACTACAGCTATGCAAACAGTTGCATACCCTCACATAACTCAAGGTTTGTTTAGTCTTAATGATAGTAGTATTTCTCAAACTTTCTGAAATGACACCAATTTTGAAAAAAATTTCCTAGTGGTCTTACTCGTGACCCCAAAATATGCACATGATAATTTAAGAAACCAAATTTAGGTTAATGTAAAAATTAGCCTGTAAATCCATGCCATTTAACAAATAGGTGTTTATCTTGCCTTATCTTGTGTCACCAGTATGAGTGTGCATGGCTGACTTGGCCTTTGATTAATAAGCACTTTCAGTGTGAGTTAGAGAGCCGGCCATGCTGCTGAATAACTGCTGTTAGAAAATAGCTGGTGCCTTGTATTTAAAAAAGGACCACTTGTGTTGACACAGTTTGGGAAACCTACAATGTCATGTAGTTTGTTTGTTTAATGCAGTTTCATTTATAACTTTTGCAAGATTATTGAATTTTGAAATTACATTTCTTCAGGATTTACACCAGTGTTCAGCAGCATGCAAAGCACACCAATACCAATGCAACAAAATCGAGTCGTTGATGATGGAAAACAGAAACAGTGGAACTCTGCAGCTGATGAATTTCTCAGCCGGACTGATAGGTACAAATGGAAGGTTATCAATCATTAACATTAATGATATTGTTCTGTGTCCAAATGACAGATTTTGAATCTTCATAACACCATCTTGTCTTGTTTTGGTGACAGTTTTGTTGATAAGTTGTCAAATTTGCATTGTGAACTTAACAGTTTGTATCGTGATGTGGAGTGTTTGATTTTGAAAAACAGGTCGCAAAAGGTTTCATCAGATGAAGGTTCTGACTCAAATGATGATGTCATCAAATCTAAGTACAGGTAAGCTCTTGTGAAAACATTTGAAGTTGGCTTTTTAAACCCGTTTTTTAAAACATTTTTGAATTTTCTCAGAAATATCAAGCAAAAGTCAAAACCATCCATGTCAAAAGATAAAATGGATGAATCTGAGGAAGAAGGAAAAAAACATAAGAAGAAAAAAAACAAAAAAGAAAGAAAAGAGTCATTTGCATCAGATGAGCCGATGAGTCCAGTTGTGAAGGATAAAAAGCGAAAGAAAAAAAAGAAAAACAAGGTTTTGTTGATAATTTTTGTCGATTCTTGCAAGTTTTATAAATTGCATGTCAATATCGATTCAAACTCATTCACTATACTCACAGGACAAGGACACAGAGAACTTGAGTGAACCAGAAACAAAACGAGTTAAAAAGTCAACGAGGGAAAGTTTGAAGGATTCTGACGATATAACAGACGAGAAAAAGAAATTGGATGATGGTTTGGAGAGGTAGGAAGATTTCTTTTATATTTATTTCAGGTTGGATCATGATTCGAACAAATATTAACTCAGACACTTTGTAAGATGAATTTACAAAATTTTATCCTGGATGAATGCTGAAAAAGTTGGCTGGATGAATTAATACAAGTCACTTTTTAAGATGATCACAGTTGTTTTTGGTCATAATGGAAAATCAGCAATATTGATATTTCCATGAATGTGGATTGTAATAACAACCTGGATACACATGATTGAGCTTTCACGTTTCAAAGCAGAATTTTCATTGGTCTGAAATATGGCTCATTGCATTGTTGTTGTCGATTCTGTTTCAATTGATGTTCTATGACATTACAATGGAGTATCTTGTTACTTGCTATGCCAGTCAATGAATGGTTTATAATTTGTTACAATTACTTATTATCAAATCAAAGATTTATGTAGAAAATCATGGTAAGTTTTATCCTGATAAATAGCTTTATACTGTTAGTAGGGGTGACAACTTATCGTAGTTTTCATTCAATTTTAATTATTTTTCATCTAAAGCTTTCTGCAATCAGTTAAACTTGAAAATAAAATGTGTTTGTTGAATGGCATTTTTTACTATAGGCTAGTTTTTTAAGATTGCATTTGTGTTAATCAAGACTTTTTTCAGATAGAATTAAACTTATGCTTAAGTCAATTAATGTGGTTATATATTTGATGTTGTGTGCTTTTGTGTTACTGTTTAATTTTTTTAACGCAATTTTCAAGGAGTCTGTGTTTTTACTAAAAAAAATGGGTTGAGACGTTAATTCTTGTTTCAGAGGAATCCCCCAGGACCTCCCGCTTTCCCATATTCGAGCTTTGGTTCTGAGAAGGCCTAAAGAGGGTTCCGAATCTGTATTTGCCGATATTGATTTTGGGAAAATAGAGAACAGAAAATCGTCCAAAGATACTTACGAGGATCAGTTTGTGTCCCTCTTCCAGGAGGACAGTGACTCGGCATCATCAGAATCTGCTCTTACAATGAGCAGGAAAAGTCTGAAAAAGATAAAAGTCAAACCACAAGGTAATAACAATGGGTTGTTACTTCTACTGCATGTTGACTGTTGATACAACTGTGATAAGGCCGAAAAGGGTAAGTATGCGATTCTTGCAGGCACAAGATCTGTCACACACATGACAAAGCTTACATTATGCGAGCGGATCAACAAGTATTTGGAAGAAACAGAAGAAGTAAAGAAGATTATCCCGCAGAAGGTTGGAAGGTTGTTTTAGTTAAAAATTTATAGTTTTGCAGCAACATTATTTTTTCAGGTTTCCGTAAACTTGGCAAGTCTGTCCAAGGTTGATATGAAATATGAAGAGGCACTTCCAAGGTCTCCATCTAGGTCTCGTTCAAGGTCAAGATCAAAGTCAAGATCACTTGACAATCGTCGTTCACGTTCTGCTTCTTCATACTCGAGGTCACGATCCAGATCTCGTTCCAGGTCTCTCCCGAAAGCATACAGCATGAAAACCAAAAGGTATACTAAATTTTATTTTCACATTTTTTTAACAGCATGTGTGTTTTCACAAACTCTGATCACGTTACTTGATTACAATAAAATTTTATAGACGAGAGCAATCAAACGTTAATATACAGTTATGTTAGTATGAGTTTTCTGATGTTTGTTGCAGATCACGTTCAAGGGATGATGATCGTCGAATGTATGGATCAAATCGAGGAGGATTTTATAATCAGAGATTCCAAAATAACCAGAGATACCAGCGTCGTGGATGGGGTAAGTGGTTATTGTATGTGTTGGGATGTATCTAACTGACCATATAGCTGTTGAATGATAGTTCTCTCTTGTAAAGCTTTCCTTTTCTGCAGTTAATTATCGTGCTCGAGGTAACTTCCAGCACAATCGTGGTTATAATCGTGGTTTCTACCACAATCGTGGAAGAGGTTACTACAACAACAACAACAATCCTAATTACAACAGGTAAGTTTTGCTACAACATAAATTAGAACAAGCAGAAACGAAGACATACAGACGCTGTAGTATTTGTAATGCCTGGACACTTTGTGCAGGAATCAATGGAGATACAACAGAGAAAGAAGAGAGAGTGACACAAGAGACCAGTAAAATTTCATCCTTATTGCTTTATTGCAAATCCTATGTTGAAAGAAATCGACATGGACGGGTGATACCGAAGTGTGATACGCAAATAATAGTGTCTTATTTCTTTATTTCAGATCTTGGGAACGCCGTAGCAGGTCACACGACCGCGATAGCAGCTACAGCAGTGACAATTCAGACAGATCAGATAATCAGAAAAAAGATCGTTCTTCCAATAAAAAGGAGCAGGAAGAAAGTAAGCTTTATTTGTGGTACTTATACCCAGAAGGTTCTTATCTCTTGTTTTTGTAGTAATCATTCTACAGGAAATCTGAAATTGTGTTTTTTTATTATAGTTTAAAACAGAAATGTTTCAAATTTTTCTTGCTTTTGTAGAAAATATTGACGATGCTCGGCATCAGATAGAGAGCAAGAAAGAGTTGAAGAAGGAACGCAAGAAATCTCCCGATCTCTGGACCCACGACAAATATCAGGAGCAAGAAGAAGAGGGCACTAATGAGCAATAATTTTAGCAAAATTAAAGGTAACTTTTTCGAATATCTCTGAATATTTTTGAATTTGTTTTTCCGCAAACTTATAACAGTTTTAATCTTGTAATGTTTCAGTTTATTACTCTTTTTAATGCGTGTGTTCTGTCAACTTTCTAGTTGGAAAGAGCACGATATCATCATCACAGGACTCTGACATTGTTTGTGTAATATTTCGTCTTCTGGACGAATTAAACTTCTTGTATCAATTGCCGTCGTTTTGTGGAACGCTTTATGTGTATTTGGGCTTATACAGAGAAATTTTTACTTACTAGGAATGATGTTTATGAAAAATATATTCCTAAGCGTCACTCGACCTTTTTCAAGTTGCAGTTTTGCGAATTGTAGCAACGCATTGAATTGTAAAAACTGTTTTGAATGCTTGATTGTAAATAAAGTGGCGAATGTCGTCTTTTAAACTTTGTTTCAACAACTAAAATTCCGATCCGAAATAAACAGTATGTCAGTTTTAGTTTTGACAAGGTTTTACCCGTCTATAGACCGTCGTTTTGCTTGTGAGGCAGAGGACGGTGAAGTTTTATCAGAACTGCGCCTTTGCAGCTATTGACCAAGAACGAAAGTTACCGACCTCAGTTTAATGTAACCAAAATATCGGTTGTGAAATACAGTTAGGTCATCTGTACGTGTATTAGCGATTGTTAATTAAACAGTACCGTTATATCATCAGAACAGTACGGTTAACGTATACTCATTACGTACCGTTTGCTAATTTTTCACCTGAGACTTTCTATTATTGCTTGCTTAGAAGTATTTATAACACGACGACGATTAGACTAATATATGAGGTACAACTTAAAGTAACTCGGAACGTCAATAGATTGTCACCCACCGAATTAACATATGACACAAACCCGTACCGATCTTTATCTATAGCGATCAATTACGAAGTCATGCAGGTTTTTCCTAAATACTGGTTCTAGAATATTTCATGATGCTTTCAAGCTTTTGATGAACGACGGGTTAAAGCAAGTGGTTGTAATTGCATTACTGATGTAATTAATGTGCACATCATCCTGATTAAAGTATATGATCAATTTCATTCAATACAGTAAGCGCAAACTAACTCAGACTCCCAAAGATATAACAGAAATGCAAACACTGGTTACAGCCATTTTCCAATCCTTTTTATTGACATATAATAACATACCACGGCAGCTCAAAACAAAATACGTACGAAATGGAAACTTAAAGCAGTAATTAGTACCGACTTTATAAAAAATTAGGGCAGGCAGGCAAGCATCCCACTTCTTGGGGTGATCTTTGACTTTCTGCTTATTCTAAATGCTTTTAGTTTTTTTCAGATTTTTTAACACTATTCACTTTTTGTTCAAACAGAAAGTGAATAGTGGATACAAGATTTACGGTTTGAATATTTGACCTAATATTATAGCTTGTCATGCTTTTTTTGCTTTTCAGTTTGTTATAGTTATTGGTTATGATTATGACGGACGATTACGCGCTGTACGTTTGTTCTATGATCTTGAAACTTGGTATGAAAGTGTCTAAATTTGCAATCCCGGTTAAATTCGTTGCTTGGGTGTGCCCGTGTATTCTATCGTCCTCTAGTGGCAAACTGAAGGAATAACTTTGAACTTAGTTCATGTACAAAAATACTATGTTTGCCACCAGGCATAATTTCAATTACAAAAGGTGGTCAGCTGGTGACTTAATTCTTTTATGAACCAACGTTTCGCAAACCCTTGCGGGTGAGCTTCGTCAGGGCAGTAATCTGTGAATGTTTATTTTTGTGTGTAACTGTGTATGGCTTTGTAACTTTGCGCATGAAAGCGTATGGCCAAGATCCTTCACCATAAGGATGGAACAGTGGAGGAGTTTATCAGTTCACCCTCTACTAATGTAAACGTAAAATTAAGAATAATTTTAAATGAAATAGTTTATTTGCACTGAGTTTAATGGTGGAGCTTGACAATGACCGGATAAATGAGTCCTTTTGCACTATATAATATAGGAACGTCCTCTAGTGGCGAGAAAGGTTTTTATAGAATAAAATTGTTTCCAAGAGAATCTCTTGGGATTTGTACTTTTCTTGTCTTGTAGACTGTTTATTTGAGCAATAACTTTATTTTAGATCAAAATTTAAATGTTTTTAATGCTTGATTTTTTTCTCTGGATTCGATCCATATGGAGACTGACTGAATTTCTTGTTTATTTTATATCTATGCTAGCTGCACATAGGATGTCTATTATCGAAAGATAAACTCACTAAACATTAAAACAGAACTCCGGAAACATTAGGAATCATTCCAGCCTGACTAGGCCCATTGAAGAGATTTAGCTCCATTTACGACAATTTCCAAAACGGACACAATCAGTTTATAAACTTTATAAAAATGGACAAAGGCTAATGGTAGTCTTTCGTATATCGTGTCTTTACTTTCGTCGACTCGGTAGCCGAGTGGTTCGAGGGCTGGCCTCGCAAACAGATATGGCTTGTATTCCGTGTTTGTTACCACCTGTGTCAATCTATGGAACAGTGTCTGCGAACACTGCATAATTTGGCCGATATCTATGCAAATGACGGCTTGCGAGCGGTGAGGAATGAAGTCAAAACGGCAATTATAGTTTGAATATAAAATGAAAAATCATGCCAGCAAATTTTATACTTTTTTAATCTAGAGTGATTGATAAATAATTGTAATGAAAAATTATTTCAATATTTTTTGCGAAAATTTTTTTTTTGAGCAGCTATATTTCATGCGTAGTTTGGCCCTAATCAATGCAAGTGACCGATTGCGAGCGGTGAGAACCAAAGTTAAGTCACTATTTTGTCTGAGTATAAAATAAAAAATAATGCCAGCTAATTTTCTATTTTTCTATTTTAGAGTGATAGATGATCAAACGTATAGAAAAAATTTTTGTTTTGTGAATGCGGAATCGTATTTAATTAGCAATTAAGTTAGCAGCATATTGAAGATATTATACGAAATATTTGTATGGAATTAAAAGATGAACTGGCAATATAAGCTGTATATTTTTGATTTAAGATATTTTGTTGCCAACTGATGCATACTTTGCAGTTGTTTTCATTTCCAGGTTTCTTTGAAGTTATTATGTTGCTTGCCACAATTTGTAGACGCCACGTTACAAATGAAAAGGTCGGACTGGAAAAAGATCAGGCTAGCTTTACTTAAGAAAATTAAGCGACGACCACGGACAATCATTCGTTACCTAGTGGCGCCATACCGTAGTAATGCCCTTGGGCAAGGCATTAACAACAATTGCTCCTGTTCGGTGAACCTTGTGGACAGTTCTAAATTCGGGCAATACTATATATAGTACAATATTACATAATAAAAAATGTGTAACAAAGGCTTGCTTGGTAACCGGGGCTGGACCGACGAGAAATTATCGCCGGGCTTAAGCCCTGCAAAGACTTTCCTCAGTCCGAGGATAAACATTATTATACCATTTCAAATATCTAGCTGAACATTTTTTTGCATAGGCTATATGCTTAGCCTACAACCCTACACTATATGAAAGGAGAGCTAAGCGGGTCTAATATACAAGTGCACAACCATATGACGTCACAATTTTAGGAGCTGAAGTCTAGTATACTAAGCTAACCAAGGCATCCTTAGGTTGTGCACTTGTACACTAGACCCGGCTAAACTAGATGGAAGGTAGAGAGTTAGAGAACTGACGAATTGCAAAGCAATAGGCTGGCTAGGCTTTGATGGGAAACATGTGAATTAGGCGAAAGTGAGGATGTAGCCTAAATATGCTAAATGTGAGGAACTGTTAATTTATTCTTATCAAGCTGATTAAAAACTCGAAAGAGAAAATTTAAAACACCATAGGCTAAGCTTTATGAATTTCAACACCATACATAGGAATGCTGAACAATTTGCATTTGATCATTATTGTCAAAAGAACTGTTTGTTGTTTGTTGGCATTGTTTTTTGGAGTTTAATGCAGAAGCCTTGGGCGGAAAATGTGGCTAATGCTTGCAGAAGATTCATCAATGTGCATGTCAATATTTTCTATGTTCATGCCAATTTGTAATGAATAAACAAAGGAAACCTGAATGGTTTGAGCTCCAACTTACAATAAATAGGGTTGACTTCAGTGCGTGCTATCTTCCCAAAATTTCTTTCTTATCAAAAAATGCTGTACTTTCCAATTAGGTGCAAAAGGACATAAACAGCACAGCCAAGTTTGAAAGTTCGCTGCTTTTGGGTAAGAAATCCTTAGCACAACAAGATGGAACAATAGCCATTAGCCTATATGTAATATACGTAAATATTTTCCATCCTTCATGCACTTAGTAAACTTTTCAATCTGGCAACACAGATGATGCATTTGTACACTACACCTCTGTTACGAAAATTGCAAAATTGCCACAGTGGCGTCATTTGGTTATGAACTGCTGCACTTTGTTTTTATCTCTACCACTATTAATGAAAAAAATAAAATCATTTTCTCATTACTGACTTGTATTGTACAAGGTTATGATATTCAATAAGTTTAGTGTACTAGACTACCAGAAGACCTTGTTAACATGCTCTTACATTGCCCACGCAAGAGAGATCCGGATCATTGGGCTTCGTTTCACCATCCAGATGCATTTAATGTTTATCAACTTAGTGTTTATTGTTGTTACTATGCAACCATGTCACTATACTGATATTTTACATATCCTTTAGCATTTTAATTGTAATTGCCACTCTGGCTCAGTATCCAACTTCATATAACTTTACTATGTATTTTTATGTTTTTCAGGTTTGTTTTGGCATTAATATTCTCTTTTCCAACTTGTTTATTTATATGTTGGGTTTAGTGGCACTGCTATCCATTATTCGTTTGGGCTTTGCTGCTTTTTCCCACTTTTAGTTTGCTGGTGGCGTTGTTATTTTGTCATGTTCTAATGGTTAGCGTTTAATTTTTTATTCCTTCACAAGGAATGACAAAATATAAACGATAAGGTTTGCAGTTTTGTTAAAAAATATGTCTTTCAGCTTGCCTTGAATGCCATCTGACTTTTTATGTAAAAGTATGTACTTTTTTGTGCCAACAGTAACCTTACTTATGATGATTAGTGGTTTAAATGACAAAAAATTCGTTTGCATGTCACATGCTATGAGTTTTCATAATTAAGCTCTGTTTCAAATGTTGTTAAAATTCTTCAGCATTATATCCCATTGACTGACTGACTGATTTTCTACAAGGCTTTTTATAATAAAACATTCCAAAAAATTTTACCAGAAAACATAATACTTCACATATGATCCTAATTCCTAGCAGTCATGATTGTCATAATAACAAAGAGTATTGGATATTTATGTAGGCTTACTTCTAAATTTTTTTATTGCAACCACACCGGTACTATGAAAAAAACTATAATAAAATTAATTTTTTCAAGTGTGTTCCCAAAGTCTTATGCTACACGCCAAGGAAAAACATTTGTAGTTTGACACTGTTGACAGTTTCAAAATCAGCAAAATTTTTAACAAATCTTTAATGAAAAAGACCATTGTCAGTGTATTGTGTTATTTGCATATGACATTGTGTATGCTTTTTTCACAAGTGCTTAATTAAATTTTATTATTAAGCTCCCATACTTCTCAAATTTGGCATATTACATCAACTGCAACATAACGTTTTTAGCAAACTCATTCTACTTGTTTATTATTTTGTCTGAACTAGATTTTGCTTGAAGTAAATCTAATAATAATTTATTACCTGTTATAAGGGCTGTTTTGACAATTTAAAAATGATTTATTTTCTTTACCAAACGAATGGTTCTTGTGTTGGTTGAATGTACATAATTGTAAGTGTATTTGACACTGCTTTGTTAAATGTAGCAAAAGCAAAACAAGTACCTTGACCCTGCTATAATAAAAATTTAACTGGACAAGCTTTTGTTTGCCAACTTCAATCAAAACTATATGGCTTGCGTCATGCTAATTACTCTAATTTTCATCTTTCAACAACGTGTTGTGTCAGAATTAATAAAATTGTTTTAGTCGTTGTCTACTGTAATTTGTTTGGAGTTAGTTGGGAATGTGGAATTTTTATTGCTCTTTTGAACTGACTGGAGCTGGAGAGAAATTTTTACAGTTCAGTTGTCAAATTTTTAAACTTTGAGAAGATAGAGGCAGTTTCATAAACTTGGATAAGTTAATAGTTATGCAAGGTGTGAGATGCTGTGTTAAATAAATTAAGTCTGAGACAAATTGCTGTGCTTATTTATGACATTTAGCAACATTCAGTCTTCGTTTCAATTGTGCAAAGATCAAGATGTGGTTACACTTGTCAAATATACTTTGCAGGAATTATGTAAATTTTTTCTGCACCATGAATAATCAGATTGTATCTTTGTTGGTTGTTCTTTGCTTGAATGGTGGAGGTGCAAAATTTGAAAATGGTAAGCAATGATTGACAACCGTTTTTCATTAATGTAAGTCATATTTTATATTGTGCGTAAGAAGGCGCAGTCTGGCAAAGTATTCAAATCATTTTTCTGCATTTAGTTGCCAAACTTTATATAAACAGTAGACTCTGCTTATTATGACCACCTTGGAACTAGACCATTTTGGTCATAATATCCGAATGATCGAAGTAACCGAAAATGCTGCAGTACTGTTTAACCACACCAGGATCAATACAATTAGGCATGAAATGACAAAATATGTCAAATTCATCATTTATTTCATTAACGTTAAGTAAGTAACATTAAAGTAAACATCAGTAGGTGAATTAGGAATACAAGTGACACAAATGTCACTGTCAAGTTGCATAATTTACACAAAAAAGTGATCGAAAAATCTCTGAAAAGGATCGGAAAAGTGGTCATAATATCTGAAGATGGGTCGTTGTAAACGAAGAATTTTATATGGCAAAATTCAGGGCTACAAGAAAATGGTCATATAAAGCAGGTGGTCATATTGAGCGGATTCTGCTGTACTACCATTTTTTGGAAACTAATAGATTAGATTGACTATTTTATTATTTGTAAGGTACATGCAAGATCTTATTTTTTGACATTTCTCTGCAATCTCCCAAATTAATTAAGATGCACATATATATGTATATGACTACCTCAGATATTCATATGTGTTTAATTTAAACTGTGCTGATATAACTTAAGTATATTATTTTGTTTAAATGTTACATTTGAAGTTAAAATTTATCGCTATTCTTAATGTCAACCTTAGGCCAAATCGTTCCAGATCGAATTGACAACAGCACAAGAGTTTCTTTATTGGCTGCAGGAGGCAAAGGAAGCTGGAATCTTCCAGTATACGACGTAGGCGATAGTTTTGATAGCTTCCTGAATTATTGTTGGTCTTGTTTTACTTGTAAACTTTTATATGCTGTAGCTATACTGTGTTACCATGGGTTTGTATTCCATACACCTCACTGTATTTCATAGCTTAACCTGTCTTGGACAAACATTTGTGTTAAATATAAAGATGACTTGTAAAATGGAAGAATGGGTTGTTTTTTAACATTGATGACTTCGGTTAATTTAACATGCAATGATAGTGTGCACTGGCAGTGCAGTAATTCACTGATGGTTAACTTTGTCTTGATAATTCTTTTAGCTGCCACGTGGGCCACAGGTCGAAGAAAACGATTTATTTTACTGCCTCTGTGAACAGTCAGAAGCTGTTACAAATTCAGATGTTTCACCCTGTGATGATCAAGGATTGTGCAACACTACTGTGTCTTGCTATTCTTATTTGAATGAGGCTGGGTAATTGGCATTGTTGTTAATTTCATTTATATACTGGTTTATAAATTTTTGTATTCTAATGGCGGAGATCTTTTATTATATTTTAGTGAAACATTTAGAGGTTGCATATCTGCACCGCAAATGGTTGGTTTTATGTGTGAGTCGGATATCCTGCCAATGCTCTGTTGTACGAACAATTTATGTAATGAAGAACTTAACCCCACGCTTCCTTCGTCAACAGGTTAGTTAGAAGCTGAATATTTGTATGTTCTGTGCATTTTGTCAAGATGTAGTAACAATTATCAAAGCCAGTATGCTTTTGCTAATGGAGAAATGATCTCCTGATTTCCACTGATAATGCTGTTTTTAGTGAATTTTTAATCTGTGATGTTACTGTTGCCTAATTATTATAATTGATATGATAATTATCATTTAGGTAATTATTTATTTAAATTTGAACGAATATTTGTTGTCGTAAATAGGTTTTAATGCTGTTTTAAGCCACACATATATTTAATGCTCTGAATGATAACGGCAAAGCTGGTTGATTTTAAAATATACATTTACTATATACTGTTTTCATAGACCCACCACCTAGTGACAGCAACTCTATGAAGATTGTGGCAATTATCGTTAGTCTGTTTTTAGCGTTTTTCTTATTGTCTGCCTTTGTTATCTACTGCATACGGCGATTTCATAAAAAAAGAATGAAGGTAAGGAGTTTCTTAATTGGCGTAAAAATATGCTGAAAATTAAGCAAGCATTAAAAGTTGGCCAAAAATTGAAAAGGTAAAACAAAAAATGTTGATAGACTCCTATAAATAAAATTTAAATTTAATTGATTAATAAGCTTTTTATATAACTTTATTTATCAGTTGCAATGACAGCATTTGGCTCGCATGATAACGTTTTCATTTAGGAACTTGAAGAGCAGCGTGAGGCTGGTAGATTAGAAGGAGGCTTAAGAACAACTCAAATTGGAGATAGCACATTAGCGGTGATATATTATTGTAATTGAAAAGTATTGCTTGACACAGGCTGCGCCTGTCTTAGTTATCAACGTTCAAGAACAAGTACTTACTAAGTACCGTACCAAACACTCACCAGGGCAATAGCCTATAACGTACCATACTTGTAAAGGATTGGATGAACTCTGCTACATCTGGAAGCGGCTCTGGTCTACCTTTTCTTGTGCAACGAACCATGGCAAGACAGATAAACTTGATTAACTGCATAGGTACTTTGCTGTATAAAATAGTTGACAATGTTTTTATTTGTTTATAAAAAGTTTTTTTTTCAACTTTACATAGACCACCCGGACATTTTGCTCATAAATGGTGTGGTTAATTTTCTAAAATAAAAAGTCAAGTTACAAAACTACTACTCGGTAGTTGAGCTTGCAGAATGATAGGACAGTTTATGCCCTCTGTGCAATGTGACATTTATTGAAGTAAAATTGTAACTTCATAACCTTAGGTAAAGGTCGTTACGGAGAGGTCTGGAAAGGTTCTTGGCAAGGTGAACCTGTCGCTGTGAAAGTCTTTGCATCGCGTGATGAACAATCATGGGCCCGAGAAACCGAAATCTATAACACTGTATTATTACGCCATAGCAACATCTTGGGGTATATTGCATCCGACATGACATCAAGGAATTCTGAAACCCAGGTTAGCTATGTTAAGTAGCGTTCAATTGAACACCACAGCCCTGTATAACAAGCTTAAAAAGCATGTTTACCCAGCTTAAACTCAAAAAGAATAACAGCTTAACTTCTGTCTGGCTTGTGCAAGTAAGTGCACTACTGGAGCCTTATATGATGGATTAACAGCCTAGATGGCATTCCATGTAGCACTCCTGGTGCCTAATAGTCTACACTGTTACAGTGTGCCAATTGTGATCAAGTTATTTTGAATGCTTGTGTTTGGAAGAAAGGCACTTTCAAACTGACTTGCTCGCCATCAGTCTTATATCTTTTAAAGCCTTTCAAATGTTGTACTTGTTTTGGTGGTACACTCCATATTACTTTCTTAAAAATAATTAGTATAATGCTGGTTTCCTGTTTTTGCTGGAAACTACAGTGGTTAACTCGTTTGGTACAGTATAGTTAACACTAAATATGTTTGAAAAAAGCTTGAACTGATGATTCAGTTACTAATAATACAGTTCTAATTGGTAATCTGTCTTATCGGCCATTTTTAAGATTGATTATTATTAATGGTGTTGGTTAATCAGCCATTGATAAAGCTGTAAAATAACATATAAATTTCCTCAATGAACTGTATATTGCAAGTGTGCTATGCAACCACATCACATGGCAGTTTCTAAATAAAATGTATAAGTCTTGTTAAAAGTTCTTACTTATTTGGTGACATGTGAATACTTTCAACAAATCTCTTGTTATCTGAAATAATTAAAAAAGACTCTTTTCTAGTATGCAACTAAGGCTTAAATAATCGGCAGCTAAATAATTGGACTTAGCCAATTTGGTTAATCATACTTTTAATTATAATAATTTAATGGTGTGAGTAAGTAATATTATGATATTGGTGTATAAATTGCAGGCATGTTGATTGTGAGTTAATATGTATATAATGCATAGCAATGAAAAATGTTTTGTAATAATATAGAGTGTTATGGTTATCTTTCAACACAAAACTAATTCCTGTACAAAAGTGTCATTTAGGTAAAGAACCTTTACCACCTGCTTAATTTTGTATACATTAATCAAACAAAGGTATATACAAACAATATATTAACCTTTTATTACTACTGAGAACACTTCACGTTACAGTTGTGGCTGGTGTGTTACTATCATCCCCACGGTTCCTTGTATGAATTCCTGCAGAGAAAGGAACTAGATAAGCATCTTATGTTGCAACTCTGTGTTACTGCAGCAAGTGGTATTGCACATCTACACACTGATATATCGGGTGTTTGTGTAAGTATATACAATTTAGATATCTTTTGTTGTTGGAAGATGTTTTGCGTTACCAGGATTTTTATTAGTTAATTTCCTTTATGTTGTGTTCTTGAAGTTACTTTTCTTTAGGGAAAATCTGCAATAGCACATCGTGATATAAAAAGTAAGAACATTTTGGTGAAAGATGATCTAACTTGCTGCATTGCAGATCTTGGTAACTATAATAGGAATAAATATCAATATTAAAACGACCATGCTCAACACTTCTTCATGCTGGTTTTAAGTGCATTTTTCAACTTTCATATGTAGTGTATTTATTTGAGTAGAAGCTGTGGCTTTTATTTTTTTTACAAGCATTTTTTGCGTCCTTTATTTTTATCTTGCCATCATAAATTTATACTATATGCAATAATACAATACAATAATATAATACCGTATACAGTTACTATGCTGTTAATCTTGTCAATCAGTAGTTAAGTATGTACCTATGGTATTTTGTTTCACTTCTTTGAGCCTCCTTTGTTGATAAAACAACGACATTTATCCAGTTCTAAGAGACGTTTTAAGCACGATACTTTTTTGAGATCATTTCGTGTGCCTTCTTATTATTTGCACCTTTTATTCTTTTTTTTGTTTTCTTTTCGTGCACCTTTCAAGCAAGTACCAAACAAACTCATTTTATTTGTAAACTTTTGTGAAATTTAAACAAAATATTTTTGAGGTCTTGCTGTAACTCACAATCCTGCTGAAGACAAGATTACCATCCCAAAGAACAATCATCGTGTCGGGACCAAACGTTATATGCCTCCAGAGGTGAGAACTTTTGCTTCAATCATTACTTAACAACGAGATATTCTACATAAGTTTATACCTTTATTATATACTGTAAAATCTTTCATTGTTTATGATTTTTGCATTTTTGTTTTCGTCATGTAGGTGCTGGATGAAACGCTAAATGCAAACAGTTTCGAAAGTTTCAAACAAGCTGATATATATTCTTTTTCACTTGTACTGTGGGAAATTGCAAGGCGTTGTATTGCTGGAGGTAAGGTCATAGTACTGCCCATCAGTGCAGTAAAAGTCCCTTATCTTAAAAGCTTGACCCTTTCAGGATTTGTAGAGGAGTACAACCCCCCATATTATGACGTTGTGAATTATGATCCAAGTTTTGAAGAGATGAAGAAGGTTGTATGCACAGATGGCTATCGACCTGTTATTCCAAATAGATGGAGCTCAGACCCTGTAAGTTAGATAAATGTTCAGTCTAGTTTAAAACTGAACCAATCTACTCCAAAAATTGTCCAGTTGTTTTGTCATTCTTCTGTGTTTCAGTCACTTTCTATCGTAACAAAAATAATGAAGGAAACTTGGTGCAAGAACCCATCCGCTCGCTTGACCATTCTTCGAATCAAAAAGTCTTTGCTCAAGGCAAAAGATCAGGTGACGATACATTTCAGAATATCACTACTTGCTGATTATTTCAATACTCAATAATGTGTGTACTTGTATTTTGTTGGAATCGTATTTATTCCATGAATTGTATTTCAGCTTGCTCCTACTGTGCATGAAAAGATGAATGTTACACCAGAAAAAGATCCACTTATTACTATACCACCCAAAATAGATGATAGTGCTTATGCTAACAATCTTCTTTAACTCCTAGTGGAAAATGTGACCCAGTATTGTGCAGTTCTATTTCTTGCCAAGGACCAAGAGTGGTTGAATGTGTGTCAATTCTGTTAACTTTAAAACATTGCCTATGTAGTGAGACAGGCTTTCTTGTCATCAAACTTCAACATCACTTACCTTAACTGCAAGGAATGATCGACTTTTAGAATAAAGTAGTATTATTTGCAATGCTGAAAGCAGAATAAACTGCTTTTAAATCATGTTTTACATGATTTCTTTGTTATATTGATGGATGTAGTACAACGCACTCATGCAGTCATTTTTAAGGTAATCCCTTCAAGGTGCAAGGAAGAAGTTCAGTATTTTTTGTTAAAACATACGAGCTGTTTCATCAAAATTTAATTATGTGGTGACGATTTTGTTTTTCTACTGTACCTATTACTCTTGATTCCATCCCTTAAATAGTAGTATATGTAAAGGCTGTATCGAATGCTACCTGACTTCTTGTTCGGGGCTATGGTTTGTAATCAGTGTTTAATAATTTTACCAGTTGATTGATGTTTTGCTATGAACTTTTTGCATTAATCATGAAAAATCTGTAAACGTAAAACAAAATTTTTAACTTCTCCTTTGTTGGTTGGTTTGTAAATTTGATAATGCAAATGCGTACTTCGAAATGAATTCATATGTACATAGAATACACTTTAACATATTGCCTTCTTAAATATTTTTATTCTTTTTCTGATCAATGATACTTCATGAATTTTTTCTAGACTTTTTATTTTCATAGTGAGAAATGTCTTAATACCGTAAGTTACATATAATCACATATGGTAGGGTGCTTGTCATGCTACAACAGATCAAATGCTGTGTAACTCTATATAAATGTTACCTGTTGTAATTTGCTAGTGGTGCTATTTTGGAAATGCAAATAGTACATTGCAAACATTGGTCAAATGTTTTTCTCTCAACTGTTTACTTTTTATGTTTTTATTCGATTTTTATTCATTGTTTGTGCCTTTTAAGTACATCACCACACGTTCAACATTGTTTTTATATGAATCAGGCGATGGAGGAGGAGAGGAAGTCCAAAATATGGTGACATAATTTTCAGAATAAGTTACGGCTACATGTTGTACATCTTATGAAGAGCACTTTGCCCTCGCTATACAACATACCTTCAATGACACATTTTATTAAAAAAGGCTTCAATGAACTGTGTCGTATTTATTTCATTCCAATGCAGTTGTCGATTTCCTTCTCACTGAGTTTTTAAAAATTTTTCGTAATCAGAGTTGGGTCCAAGTTGACATTTCTCACAAAACTCTTGGTCAGTTGAACAAATTATATCATACAAAGGCAAGTAACCAGGTTGGTTTTCTTGGTAAATGTTCCTCTTCATGGACTTCAAATAGAAGTGTCTTGGTTCCACGACCTAAGAATAAAACCCTAAAATATATGTCCTTTACATACTTGCTTTGCAGATTCAGCCACATGTACCTTCAACCTGGTGTCGAACACAAAAGCATTTTTAGCCAATTGGTCATGTGTCAGAAGCATTTCTTTAATGTACAACTTGTATAACATCTCAATAGATTTCTGTTCTAAAAACAAAATATAACTTATGTAAAAAAATATTGAAAGCAAAAACAGAACAAAACATTAATGAGCTAATTGTAATTGCTGATATGACATAATAGCCAAAGTTTTTAGTATTCTACTATTTCTCAATGCTACTTGTATTTGCAGCTTACTAAGTTTAGTACTGCTTACCTGCTAGTAATACTTTTGGTCGGCTTAAAATTAACTGCCTGATTTGAGAAATATTAAATCCACAAGAAATTTCCAACATTTTAATTTGAAGAAAAATTGCTTCTGTTGATGCTCCAGTTAACTGAGGGCACCTTGAAATTTGATAGTTCATAGAATGTTACTTGGAAATACATTGAAATTTCTCATTACATGAATAAATTCAGTTTATTTAAACGGGACTGGTGTTGAAAATGATAAAGTCTTTGGTAAACTTTTCATACTTTTGTTAGCATAGGCAGAAATAACAAGTTTTGACCATTTAATTCAAGGTATTATGATACACTATTTTTTACCTACTATTCGAAAATATTATGTTACATTTGTAGGACTAGCCTTCATTTAAATTCTTATTGATTTAGTTAAAACTATGCATAATAATTAATTAATCACATGAAAAGTCGGGATTGTTTTAAAAAGCGGTTGTCCTGTTACATTTTATACGTATGTAACATATGCAAATTACTAAATCTGAGGTCCGCAGCCTGTGAGACTAGTTTGATACCTTGACATCATATTGAGTTTGCATTACAAAGTGGCCCATTATGCAACCAATTTTGTCAGGTTCAGTAATCAAAGCACTTGGTAAATTTGACTTTTTTAGCTCTCTAACGTCCATTACGCCACAGCACACACAGCCATGTGTTTTTAACACAATTACTTGATTATTTTCATTATTTTTTTAACATGATTATTCACTATTCCCTTCATCAAAATTTAGCGTTACTTTTTTTGGAAGCGGCCTGCCGACACTAATCATTCTCATTTCGCAGCCCACAGTTCAAAAGATTAGACCCCCCTTTACAAAATAACAACGAATAGTTGTTTTATACGTATTGTGGTGGAGAGTCTGTGAGTGGATTATTATTAATGTAAGCTTTGATCACCAAGAAGTATTGCTTTGGAATTTGAATGTGTTACTATACCGACAACTGCCAGCAAGAAGTCAAGTTAAAGTTCTGAGGTGTGACTGTATCATTATGTGGAAATTGTTCACTCACTAATTTTGAGGGACTTAAAGTTAAATGTTATGTTATTAGTAGAAATGTGCCGAATAGAACATGAATATAATGCACAAATATTACACTTTTTGTTATTCTCATGAAGACAATTCTTGCAAGTAGATTCAGGTCGAATCTTTAGCAGGAGTTAGTTCAGGGTTTAAGTTTTGATTGCATGATCAATCCTAAAAAAATGGTTCTGACAATTTTTAGTAATTTTGTGCAAGCAAAAACAGGTTGATTTTTTTCATTCACCAAACAAAGTGACAAGTTCCAGCAATTAGTATGGTTCATTTGCTAGTCAGGTGTGGTCACAAATTGAAATCAGCTGATTAGAATTCACAGAAATACCAAAAGCAATGATACATACAGTCAACCCTCGATTTAACGTACAAATGCGGACCAGCAGCAGTCCGTTGCTGGAAAAAGTCCATTAATCGAAAATAACGTACTCCCACTACTGTACAGTGTACAGTCAAGTACTCTGCTATAGCGTAGACCAGGGGTGGGCAAACTTTTTGTACTGAGGGCCGCATTAGAAAAAATGTTGCAGCCGGCGGGCCGCACACTCTCATTACAAAGTAGGAAAATTTACCCGGTGTGTAAATAAACGCATATTCATATTAAACACAATTTTTGCATTTCACACTCAGTTACGTTTAAAGCTACGCAATCTTCATCACAAAGGCCTACGGTAGCCGCTACCGTATTTGTATTTTATGATCAAACAATTGAATCAAACAATGCGTGAGAAGTGTACGGCTAGTTTCTGGAAGCATGTTGCAATACATGCGCGACTGGCGTGTGTGTGTTTACGCACTGAAAGTGAAGAGAAAAACACACTCGTAAAGGGAATAATATTTTGTCATGTAACCTGTTTAATTAAAACAATAAGTGATGAGTAGGAGTTTCTGCAAGTGCCGGCGGGCCGCATAAAATGGGACCGCTCGTACATCATCAGGAGAAATCTTCAGCACTTCTTGATATTTCCGAGTCGCAGGCACAAAATGCAAGAAAAACCAATCAGTGAATATTGCAGAGTTAAACCAAGCTTTCTTAGAGTTGTAGTAAACTACTGGCAGGTCACGCTCGACGTTTAATCCCTTAAATGCCCGTGGTTTCTTCGATTTGCCCACCACGGCTAGCTTCAGTCGGTGAGTACCGGTGGCATTGGACCCGACCAGGACCGACAGCCTTTACTTGCTTGTCTTCTTCCCCTTTAGTCCAAGCAAAATAGGGTTTGACCCACCACTAATTGCAAATGTTTCGACCCATACATTTTCTGAAAGCTTACATCATACAGAATAACTTACTAAAAATCTGCCACTAAAAATTTAGTGGAACCCCCTTTTTAGGGGTAAAAACAAAATGGCCGCCATGTGTCCTAAAAATCTTCATTTTTCCATATTTTTTCACCTAATTCATATAATTTAGGTCTGTAAAAGAGCTCATTCTCTATTTCTGGTAGAGGAATCCAAAAACAGACATTGGAAAGTTGCAATATGAGACAAAAACGTGTCTTTAAAATTTATAACAATTTAAAAATAAAATGGCCTCCACAAGTCCCAAAAATCTTTAATTTTTTCATATCTTTTCATCTAACTTAGTTCTGCAAAAGACTTATGTTAATAACTCACTGTAAATCGAACATAAACCCTTAAAAAGTTTGCTAGTTTGATCATATTCATGTTTCTTCAACTTGCAGATCAATATTTCACAAACATTACCGTTTGTATTATGACGTAACTATCGTGATAATTGCGCTGCTTTGCCTGAAAAATTTAGTTCTGCAACAGACCTCATTCTCTATATCTGATGATCTGGGAAAGACTGTATATCCTTCTTGTAAGTGTGTTGAATTTTATTGATATCTCTACATTATGAATGAATGTGTTTTTTGCTCGAATTCTATACTGAAATGTGATGCAGCTGTGACTTTGACAGCGAAAGGTGTTGACGGAATTGTGAAAGCAAGTGCACAGAGAGGAGAAAATCTGAACATTGTTGTTGATCAGTCTGTACATGTGGAGTGCAGAAAACGTTACACCAATCCAAAAGCACTCTTGGTACAAATGAAAAAGCGTCAGGAAGATCAAGATGAAGATCATGGTCAACACTCACTTCGTTCAGAATGCACTTTCTCTTACAGAGACAACTGTATATTATGTGGATGTCCTGATATGTATGATGGCAAAAAAAATGACCATAAGCTTATTCCGATTAGAGCTTTGAACTTCCGTGATAAGCTATTTCAAGCATGTGTTGCTTTTCTTGGAACCTGGGCTGATGCTGTCAAGGGGAGAGTCCTCTATGTACACGATTTGCCAGCTGCAGATGCAGTCTACCATACTGCTTGTAATGTCAACTTTCGCACTGGCCACAGCATTCCAAAAGTTTTTGATGGTGATTACCCATTATCTACTACAGGGAATTTAGAACAGCACGACTTTGGCTACAATACATTTCGATGGTCACAATCCTGTGCAAATTCATTAAAGCAGAGCGACTAGGCTTATGGCCATTGCATCTGCAGTCCATGTATGAAATGCTTCTGTACTTGGCAGCATCAGGTCACAATCACTATGTGAAAAGTATCCACTTGTACCTAGCCAAGATGTCCAACCTTCAGAGTGAGATGCCTCTTGTCCACAAGCACTTCATGGAAGGACATCAAGTTGTTCGTTGCGAAGTCAAGGGGTGGACTTACAAGGGGGCGTGGATTGACAGAGACACAACGACTTATCTGGGTTCTATCTGCACCAGCATGCGCCCAAGTAAATGAAACCATGCAAGAGTTCACAGGGGTGAAATTTCTCACCAGTGAGCAACACAAAGAGAGTACCCCAGCAAGGATGAGCAGAGATATGAAAGATCTTCAAGATCTAATTCAGTATTTGACAGTGAGAAATCCATTTCGAAAGGATGGCCCACCAAGCCTGAGAAGCATAGTGACAGGCATTGCAGCTCATGACAGTGTCAACTGTGACTCAGCATGGGATGTAGGTATGAAAATCCTTGCACTAATGCCTGGAGTAAAGGTGACTGAGCATTCCTTCAGAAAGAAACACCAAGCCATCACCATGGGTGCAAAAGAATCGGTCAAAGTCAAGGACAGGGAAGTGAGTGTTGATCCCATCCTATTTCAACGTTTAGTCTGTTCTGGCACAACAACGAATCAGCTACCAGAGGTATTCCAGTATGAACTTTGTCAATTTCCATCAGCCTTGTTTGAATCAAAGTCCATCATTAGACCAGCCAACAAGGCCTCCTTGGCTGACTTCTTGTGGTCTTCATCAATTGAGTCTGCTCCAAAACCATCTAAGCCCTTAGTCCAGCATGTACTAGGTGCCCTGCTCCATAAACTTCCTTGGACAAAAGGAGCTGCATGGGATGAAATTATGCAGATGTACACTGATTATGTGATGTCCAAATATGGAGCCTGTATTGTTGTGTTTGATGGTTACACAAATTCGCCTTCCACAAAAGATGGTGCTCACTTCCGAAGAACTGTTGGTAGGATTGGGGCTGAAGTAATCTTCGATCCAACAATGAAGCTCCAAAACAAAAAGGAAGACTTTCTTGCTAACCATAAAAATAAACAGCGACTAATCCATATGATAGGGGACAGACTCGAAAGAGCAGGATGTGTTGTCCACCATGCCAGAGGAGATGCAGATGTCCTGATAGTAGAAACCGCGATGTCATCTGCACAGCAACAAGACACTGTAGTTTTAGCAAGTGATACTGATATTCTGATTTTGCTCATACATTACAAGAAGAGTAATACCACACACAACATCTGGTTGCAAACAGCATCTAAAAAGGGCACTAAAGAACCATCAAAGTGCTGGAACATTTCAGTCACCAGAAAACTTCTTGGAGACACTGTGTAAAATAATCTTTTCTTTGCCCATGCACTGTTGGGATGTGATACCACTTCAAGGGTATTTGGAATAGGCAAACAGAAAGCTGTTACAAAACTAAGAACTGATGAAAACTTCAGAACAGCTGCAGCAAATTTCATGTCATTCTCTGCAAATGCAAATGATGTTGTAAAAGCAGGGAAGTTGGCTCTAATTGCCATGTACAATGGAAGGCAAGATGACAATCTTGACGATCTAAGATATCAAATTTTCTGTGGAAAGACAGCAAGAAGTACGACTGCAGTAGACCCATGTTCTCTTCCTCCCACGTCATCAGCAGCGATGTTTCACAGTCTCAGGGTATATCATCAAGTGCAGGTGTGGCTGGGTCATGAGACAGATGTGCCATCGGAACAGTGGGGTTGGCGTTTTAGTGAAGGCAGTCTGGTGCCTGTGATGACAGACAAACCTCCAGCTCCATCTCAGTTCCTGGAAATGATTGTCTGCAACTGCAAGACCGGCTGTTCTACACTTCGATGCACATGCCGGAAGTCTGGTTTAGAATGTACAGTTGCATGTGGTGAATGTCATGGGTTACGTTCCAATTCGTCATTAGGCCTAATGGAAGACATTGACTCTGATGATGATGCCTTGGTTTAAACTATTAATTGTTTGATAAAATTAGGTCTTTTACAGAACTAAATTGTGCGAATTAGGTTAAACGATAAGGAAAAACGAAGATTTTTGACAAATTTTTATCTCATTTTTCAACTTTCCAGTGTCTGTTTATAAATTCCTTGTACCAGAAATATAGAACGAGCTCTTTTACAGAACTAAATTACATGAATTAGGTGAAAAGATACGTTAAAATGAAGATTTTTGGGACACATGGCGGCCATTTTGTTTTTACCCCCAAAAAGGGGTGTTCCACTAAATTTTTCGCAGCAGATTTTTAGTATGTTATTCTGTATGAAGTAAGCTTTCAGAAAATGTATGGGTCAAAACATTTGCAATTAGAGGTGGGTCAAGCCCTATTTTGAGCCGGATTGACTGGACTACTTGGTCTTCTCCTCACCCTGACGGACTTGAGAATTCTTCGGGATAGAACGCCAAAAAATTCCCGTCTCGTCTGCGTTATATACTTGAGATAGGGTGAGGCCTGCGTCACTAATCAGCTTTGTTAATTTTTCGCGAAAGGGGGCCACACTTGCCGTATCTGCATCACCAGCCTCGCCATGCAGAACCTCGTTAAATAATCTGTGGCGATTTCGGAATCGCCAAAGCCACCCATCACTGCCCTTAAAATCGGTTAAGCCAAGACTGGTAGCAAGTTTAGCAGCAGCTGCGATTAACTCTGTCCCACGCACATTCACTCCACTGGACCGTTGTTGAACGTACCACTTCATAACTGCTGCGTCCAAAGATTGTTCCTTACCCATCTTCATATGTTTTCTGTTGCTCACTTTACCACCCTTGGAAGACGCCGCATCAACACAATAAGACGTAGCGCATTTCAACAGCTTGTCCTTGCTCTTCTTAATGTTTGAGACTGTTTGTTTTTTGACACCATACTGATCGCAAACACTCGCAACGCTGGCCCCTTTTTCAAGCTTTTTGATCAGTTCTAGTTTCTGCATCACCGACAAGTTCACACGTTTACGTGTTTCATTTGGCTTAGACATAATGCACCGTACTAAACACAGGCAGGTTCTAACTGATTCTAAGGTGCACCGAATGAAGGCTCTTGCAAACAGAGTACAGAGTACGCTGATAGATCACAATACGCTGGTATTGTGACGTTGTGAGAGACAGCTTTCTAATCGTTTCACGTATTCTCATAAATCTCACTATTCTTCAATTTGGCTGTCAAAACCTGGTTATTATACACGAATTTAAAACAATCACGTATTTGACCTACTTGGTAATTATTGTTCGTACTTCATCACCACGGTAGTGGATTGGTCGATTTTCGTAATTTGTAGGAACTCTTTGATAAAATCCAAGCACAGCATCTAGCATGGGAACTTCAAAATTTAGTATTTGTGGATATCTAACCAGAACTGATGCAATCTGTTCAGATGAGAACTGTTTCGACTTCAAGTAGCTGACACTGAAAGTGCAAACAGCCAAGGTAACAACGCTTCAAAAAAAGCAATAAACCTCTTTTCTTAAAGTGATATTTATTGATCATCTTGTTCTTTATGGTTGCACCCACATGCATAATTCTCTCTCTTGCGAGTTTTAAAAAAATTTAAATACCACAATGAACCATGTAATTTTGTGACTGTTGCTACTTACACGTTTTTAAGATCGTCCACAACTTTTGTTGGATTGAGGATCAATATGTTTTTAGTCAATATTGTTCCAAACTCTTTTGCTACAATCCCGAGTGATTTTAAGAAATTCAGTTTGGGCAATAAATCTCTTTCCATATCTAATTTCACTAAGAATTGTATTGAAGCTGGATGGGAATGCTGAAGCATTGACAGATTAACACCAAACATCACAAGTGTTTGCAAAAGTTCTGACGAGTTTACAAAATCAGCAAAATTTCTTGAATTTAATGGAGTTAGTGGAGGGTCGTAGTTTTCCATCTCTTGGGAAAGTTTCTTGTCAAACTCAACAAAACTTTTTATCTTTTCGCGATCGAGCAAAAAATTGGACGTGGTTCCAGTAAAATAACGCATCGTTGCATTTTTAAAACCATGCTTCCTTCTACATGCCTCTGAATGGTAGAGAGTCACTTGTACCAATGGTGAGATATTGCCTATCGCAACAAACTTCTTGTGCAGAAAGGAAGTGTAATATTTTTGACACCATGAGTTTGGATTATATAACAACCATTTCGAGCAAAAATACATTATTGGTACGTATTAATTTTTTATAAATTAAGCAACTTATGCCCACAGAGCAAGTGTTTGTAACACCTATTTATTACTACACTAGAGTGATGCAGTTTTTTCACAAAAATTCCAACTAAGATAACATAAAACAAGTTGAAGTTAGAAGTAAAAATCATTCATTCTAAGCACAACTTAGGCGTTACGCCAAAGATGCTTTGTCAACTACAATCTCTAACAAAAGAGTCACTGTGCTCTTTTTTGTCTAAACAAGAGAAAATTGAAGAGCAAAGTGAATTTGCAATTTCAATGTTTGCGTCAACATGTGTATTCGCCAATGCCATGTCAAGGTTAAACCCAAGTTCACACCTCTTGACAGTCGGCCAAGCTGGCTCACATGGCAAGCACTCTGGAACAAGACAATGAAACAAGAACAAACGTCGTAAGTGACTTCCAAAATGGCAATATAATAGCAGTGCCGCTGGTTATCAAACACAGGTTCGTATAATTACACGTGGCTGGTTACTCATTTCCTGCCCTAAACATACAATATGACTGGTCATCAGATCACCAAATTTAAATCATGACAAATCAATGCAAGCGTGGCGCTCTAGATTACCAGTTCGTTACCGAACCATGCAATATATACAAATAACTGAAATTACTTGGTAAGAATATGTTACTTCTGTCAATGGAGCAACAGTAGAAACTTTAAAAAAAAACTGATCTTACAACAGGTAAGAAGTTATGGTTATAAACTTTATAACTTCGTTCTATACAGGCCGAACAAAAGTAACTTGTAAAATGTAAAGGATATCGTCAAATTTCGACAGATGGGGGAAAAGCAAGCATTAATGACGTGATAATAACTTAACAAAAAGATGAGTTCTAAAATTGCGTTATCGCGTCATTATGCTTTAGTTATGCATATACGTTAGGGTTGCCATACCGTCCGGAAAATTCCGGACATGTCCGGAATGTAGGGTTAAATTTTGCGTCCGGGAGGAATTTTATGATGGGCGTTTTGGGGGAATTAGAATTGCGGGAATAATCCTGTAAATCAGGGGTGTCCAACACGTGGCACGCGACGTGTCTGAGTTGGACACACCTGCTGTAAATTATGTTTAACTTTAAACATTTATACATGTCTTTTGGTGTTCCATGGGCTATTATCTCACTTACTACTTTGATATTAATGCCTTGGACGTTATCTTTGCTGGTATCATTTTACTGCATCTGCAATCGTACTGTGCACACTGCCAATCCAGAACATTGTTATTTCGTACCGTGTGCATTTTTTTTTTACTACGAGGTTGTACGGAATTATGATGTAACATAGAGTTTTCCTTATCAATGATGTTTACCACTGAGAACTTTCTGGAGCTTTGGAACTTTCTTGAACTTATTGACCGTTGCGCTGAATCAGAATTGGTTAGATATAGCCTAGATCACATGCTGCGAAAATTACTAGAACATTCCAACAGTCTATAAAAGCAGGCGATTTCGCACATTTAATCAGAGATTTACTTAAAATGTCATAGAGGAGGAAGCCTAGTGATTTACTTAAAATGTCAGGAACCATTTGGTTCAGCTATTCTGGTGGCAAACTACTTTATTTTTTAGATTATGCACTTTTAGTTGGGTTGTATTTATTGTTAATAAAAAAAGATATTATTTCAAATGGCTAATTCTAAACGAAAGTGCGCATTCACTAACGAAATGCAAAACAAACATCCATGTTTTAGAAAAGGCAGGAATGATTATGAGGCAAAATGCTTGGTTTGCACGTCAGGAACCTATATATCTGTCGTGCACAAAGGTAATGGTGATTTAAACACACACCTGGAATCGGAAAAACATCGCAAAGCAGTAAGAGGGGCTGTTGCATCAACGAAAATTATTTTGTTACAGCAGGAAGCAAATGCGAAGATGTACTCACTGCCGCAGAAGGCACTCTTGAATTTCACGCTGTTAAGCATCATCATAGCTTTTTGTCCATGGACTGTACATCTGTTTTACTTAAAAAGATTTTCCCTGATTCTAATGTAGCGAAGAAGTTTAGTAGTGGCCGCACAAAAACAGAAAAAGTTGTTACTAGCGTACTTGCGCAATATTCTATTAATGCTGTTCTGAAACGTTTTGCTTAATAAATAAAAATAAGTTTTATAATTCATTATTTTAGTTTTTCTTGGTGTCTTACTACTTTAGTTGTCCCTGACGATAGGAATCCAAAATAGTTTCATACTCCTAGTAAAATATGAACCACATTTGTCTGATAAGGCTCGTTGCTCCGAAGCTTCCCGTTTTTTAAGCACAAAAATATAGTATGCCTGACCAGAGGTCAAATCAGAGATGGCCCAAAATCCTAGTGAATTCACGACACTATGTTCAAAAATCCACTCGGTTATACAATGGACAGGCAAAGCATTGCTATTGTGACGTCATATTGACAGACAATGTGTTCATTCTAAAAACCGCTAGTGGGCACTAAAGAGTGTCCGGATTTTAGGCCACGAAAATATGGTAACCCCGTTTATACAGATAATATCTGATGTCTATGTTTTGAAATTATTTAATTTTATTGTTTTTCATTTATCATATTGCAACATCCTAAGCCTACAAAGCTGGCTTAAATCTCTTTTGTCTTGGGTTTTTGTTGTTGTTACTAGTGAACAATTAAAAAGGAAACGTTTATTTTGGGTTTAGCTGACACTATTTCATTGGTTTTCAACCATTTACATGGAATACCTAAATGCTACTCATCGTCAGAAACTTTTGTTATGATTTTATTAACTAGATTACATATTATTATGTTGAAGTTTTTTAATTTATTGTTTTATATTTTTACTCGTATTGTAGATTTTGTCTTCTCTTCTCTTGTCTTTTTAATTGTTATTTGCACATCTTTGAATATCACGTATGCATCGAGTGCCACAATGTCCAACAAGTTGAAAAATGCAGCAAGTGTCCATCTTCGTGATGCTGCCTTAGTAGAGTAAGGGCGGAGCATTTCATCAGCTGTATCCACCCCACCCTTACTAGAGTTGTAGTTTAGCATAGCCCATGGTTTCTTCTTCGCTTTATCATTTACCTCCATAACAATGTGAAGTGAAGGAAGTAGATACACGAGAAGCATAATATGTTTTGGTGGTTGTGTGAAAACAAATTTGAAGTGTACAGTTGCATATCTTTTCCAAGGTGAACATTATGACATTTAATAATTCGTTCGCTTGTGTACTACTCGTGTGAGGTATTACACAACGAATATATCCGTCATAATGTCCGCGTTTGCTGGCGGTAATTGTTTGAGTATGAGCGAGGACGATAGATGGTTGATAAGTTGTTTTACTTCTGCTTCGATGAATGAGTTCTCATTTCTCAAATTTGCGTGACTATGCTGTTAGTTGCTTGATTCTGTCTATACAAATTACTAAATTATAAAGTTCCCATTTTATTTATTATAAGACACAAAGGTTTTCACCTTCGGGCAAAGCTTACTGAATGTTACATAGCGCTGTAGTAACCAGTGAATTCGATCACGTAAAAAGGAAGATGGTAAACATTACAACGGTATTTATATGTGGCAAATCAGTTCAAGCGAGGAAATTATCTGACGTCATTAAGGAAAACTCAAGTCCGGTAAACAACTGAATTGCGGGATTCTAAATTAAATTCCAAACAGCTCGAAAACAACTTGTGATTCGTGACGTAATCGTCACAACATCAGAGGGAATTTCTCAGTGATGAGATCTGATAGTGCCAACATATGTAGTGTTCCTCTTAAATCACTTCCTAGCAAGAGCCAATGACGTGAAAGCGTTGTCAGTAGTAACATTGAGCCCACAGTTTTTGTAAGCTTCCATCAACGACAATACCACATGCTCCCCATGTCAACTTTCCCGGTCTTCTTTTCCAACAAAAGAAAAACTTGCAAAACGTAGTAGGTTGTAGCATCACACAGCATCCAAAACTTTATACCAAATAGGCTTTTGGGGCATGAACTGTATGAATGGGCATCTAAATGTTGATACGAATATAAATTCATACAGAGAGTACAGATATGGTAATAATATGCAACAAAACGTATATGTAGCCTTAACTAGATCTGCAAGGGAAAAGTTGCTCATCAAATGTAACATGAGAAAGAGGAAAATAATACTTTTGGCAATTCTCCTTCACTGAATTCCACAAACCTCGAATTGCAGTAAACTTGTCAGATTGTCGGCAACGCTGCCTTGAAGTTTTCTCATCAAAACGTATGCAACGAATAATTGATTGAAATTTGTTCCTAGTGATATTCTAAATCTCAGAAATCTGTTAGCAGTTCATCCCTTCCTTTCAAAACTGGTCGAAGAAGGCACAGACCAAAAAACGCTTCCAACTCTTCTTTTCTGAGAGAAAATTCGCTATCTCCTTGTCGCTTAGCTTCGGCTATTGTGAATTTCAATCTCTTGAAACACGTCTTTTGCATTGTCTGAGCGTGCAAGAATGAACTGTTTAGTACCTGGCCTTGTTTTAATTATATTTCGTTTACTTGCACGTCCATTTTGAGGTGGAAACTCAGGTGCCCAAATGGTACCATCTCTACTGACTATCTGCTCTCTGTTTGGCAAAGTAGGGACAGCATTTTCCGAACAACTTTCTTCTTGCACAAAATTTGTGATGATAATGTGTAACCAAAACTGTTGGAATAAAAATAATAAATCTAAACAAATTTTTTCAAATTTTACTACAAAGTAAAGAACAGCAGTGACCTGTCACATACAAAAACAAAAATATTCCCTGTTGTTTTGAAAGAATAGCTTTATAAAAGCTTGTGCATAGTTTCAAGATGTAAAACACACAAAATCATCTTAAATGACATAACACAACAGTTTTACCTTATGACATTTAATAATTCGTTCGCTTGTGTACTACTCGTGTGAGGTATTACACAATGAACTTATCTGTCATAAAGACCGCATATGCTGGCGGTAATTGTTTGAATATGAGCGAGGACGATTGATGGTTGGTGACTTGTTTTGCTTCTGCTTCGATTGATGAGTTCTCATTTCTCAAATTTGCGTGACTATGCTGTTAGTTGCTTGATTCTGTCTATATAAATTACTAACTTATAAAGTTCCCATTTTTATTTATTATCAGACACTTAGGCTTTCACCTTCGGGCAAAGCTTACTGAATGTTACATCGCGCTCTGTAACCAATGAGACAGTAAAAGGGAAGATCGTAAACATTACAACAGTATATATATGTGGCAAGCTAGTTCAAGCGAGGAAATTATCTGACGTCATTAAGGAGAACGCAAGTCTGATAAACAACTGAATTATAGGATTCTAAATTAAATTCCAAACATCTTGGAAAACAACTCGTGATTCGTGACGTAATCGTCACAACCTAAACTAACCCACAATTGGCACACACTATAAACATTGCTCAAATCACTTAAAAATCTTAGGGCAACAAATTTAGGAAAGTTATATCCGAATTAATTGTTTAAGTCTGTTTGATGTGTTGTTGAAAATCACTGATCAATGACCATTGATTTGATTGAAACGTTTTAGGTTCACTTCAGATTGTTATATTATAGTATTTGTACTAGTGAAAACTATTCCAACAGTTTCGTTTATGATATCATTGTTTAATTTAATGATGATTGGTAACGTTACGAAATGCCTTGCTTGGTTGAGTTTTCAACCTGGTTAAACAATCGTTTTAATATAAACAATGCTTCAGCGAGATGCGATAAAATTTTCTCACACACAATATTAGTAGACATTACTTTGTCATACTGCTAAAGAATTCAAGGGAAAAGACAAACAAAATGCAACGCATAACGGTAATAGGAGTCTTGGGAAAACACATACTTGTGATGTTTCTTCAGTGGAACCTTGCGTTGCAAAAATGCAATGCAAAAATGGCAAGAAAAATGATTTTCTTAGTTATTTCCAAAAAACAGCTGAGCATCAACTTTGCAAGCATTTGCGCTGGGTTCATCGAGTAACATTTCTACAGAATCGCTGAATTCTTCATCCGAATTTGTTTCAACACAACTTCAAGGATCAACAATTTTAACTGTGGCTTTTACTTCTATCTACGATTGATGAGAAAACATATTTGACATGGATATACTTGGGTTATCTGTTTCAGAAACCTCCCAATGCTGCAACAGCAAAGGTTCTTCTTTGATGGCTTCAAAAAGAGGAAAAACTGATGCATTCTCAGAATGAACTTCCAGAAAAAACAAACTATTTGCCAAAAACAACCACATAGTGCAATTTTATGTTTCATTAAACATACAAAGTTATTGATAAAACATGTAAAAGTGAACAAATGGATGTAGCGTCTGGATAAATGGTTTGTAAATGTTTTTTAAAGCTAAGTTTTTATCCAAACACCTTTTCAAAATATTTACATTGCCCCAATATGAGTTTTAATAATATTATTAATATTAATAATAAATTTTAATACAGTGAATTTACTAAAAGACTGATTACCCGAAAAATCCTCCATGGGGCTCTCTGAAATTTTGCATGTCAATTTAGTATGCTTTGAACTAGCATTTCATAAAATGCCATAAAAAAACCATGATTAAAAATTTTTTTACAGAGGCGCAAAATAAACACTGGAATTTTTTGTCTAAAAACCCACTTTTAGCTATTTTCGTGCTAAATTTTAGCATAATTCTGCACGCGACATGGGACATTGAAGCACGTCAACTGCTAGGGCAATTCCCAGGCTAGAAAACAACATCGTCCATGCTGAATTCTGATTTGTCTAAACATGTTTTCTAAAGCTCTACGTAGGACGTCCAACAATTTCATAGAGATCTGAGTATTAGGTGTTTGACGCCTCCTTAACAATAATCGCTTCAACGTAAATGACTTTTGACAAAACATAAACCTCGTTAAGGCCCCTTTCCAGAGTGAATAGTTTCATGATTCCACAAATTGCTCATTTGGGAAAATGACTTGTGACACACCTGGCATTGATAAGGTTGCTCTCCAGTGTGGATTCTCATATGAGCTTTTAAGAGGCTGCTTTGGGTAAATGACTTGCGACAAACCTGGCATTGATAAGGTCGCTCTCCAGTGTGAGTTCTTATATGAACTTTCAAACTGCTGCTTGCGGAAAATGACTTGTGGCACATATTGCATTCATAAGGTTGCTCAGCAGCGTGAGTTGTCATATGATTTTTCAATTGGTTGCTAAAGGAAAATGACTTGTGGCACACACCGCATTGATAAGGTTGCTCTCCAGTGTGGATTCTCATATGAGCTTTTAAAGTGCTGCTTTGGATAAATGACTTGTGGCACACATCGCATTGATAAGGTCGTTCACCAGTGTGAATTCTCATATGATCTTTTAAATTGTAGCCTTTGGTAAATGACTTGTGACACACCTGGCATTGATAAGGTTGCTCTCCTGTGTGGATTCTCATATGATGTTTTAAACTACTGCTATCTAAATATGACTTGTGGCACACCTGGCATTTATAAGGTCGTTCTCCAGTGTGAGTTCTTATATGAATTTTTAAATTGTTGCTAAAGGAAAATGACTTGTGGCACACATCGCATTGAAAAGGTCGCTCTCCAGTGTGGATTCTCATATGAGATTTCAAATTTCCGCTAAAGGAAAAAAACTTGTGGCACACATCACATTGATAAGGTCGCTCTCCAGTGTGGATTCTCATATGAGCTTGCAAACTTCCATTTACAGGAAATGACTTTGGACAAAGTTGGCATGGATAAGGTCGCTCACCTGTGTGAGTTCTTAGATGAACTTTCAAGTTGCTTTTGCATTTGAATGATCTATCACAAAAATTGCAAGAAAAATGTTTTTCTTTGTTATTTCCTACAAGCAACTGAGCATCAACTTTGCAAGCATTGATTCTTTCAATTGCAGTAGATTTATTGAGATTCATCTCCACAGAATCGCTGAATTCTTCATCTGAGTTTCTTGCAACACAGCTTTGTGGTTTAACAATTTTGACTGTGGCATTCACTCCAATATCTGATTGAGGAAGAAATTTATTTAACATGGATATATTTGGATCATCAATCTCAGTGTGTGAATCCTCATATTCTTCCAACAGCAAAGGTTCTTCTTTGATAGATTCAACAAGAGGAAAGACTGGTGCCTTCTCGGAATAAACTTCCTTAATATTAAGGCTGATGTCTGATTTTACAACTGTTGTTTGTGATGCTTCTTCAACTGGCATTGCATTGTTCATGGTTTCAGTTTTCTTTATCTCTGCAAGAAGCGTTGAAGTCACATCTTCCATGCTTTCTTGCATTTTTACAAATTCCTTGTTGATATCTTGTCGCATTGATTTAAATTCTTGTGAAATCATATCACTGAATGCTTTTAAGAAAATGTCAACTTGCATATTATCTGCAAATGTCAAAATCTTGCAAAATCTTGCAAAATGTCAACTTGCTTGCAACTGGATGACACTCCATTGTCTGATTATTATTATACAAACTTATAACCTATTTGCTGAAAAAAAAATTAAAATGTTTGAAGATTTTCTTGATAGTGGAAAATTGATAAAATGTAACCAAAACTATTTGAATAAAAATATTAAATCTAAATAAATTTACTCTAAATTTACTACAAAGTACCGTATTTTACGGACCTTAAGGCGCACTTTAAATCCTTTTTTTCCTCATAGATTGATCGTGCGCCTTATGAGCCGTTGCCTAATGTATGAATCATAATGCGCATGCGTGCGTTAACATGCGCATGCGTGCGTTAACATGCGCGGAACGTAATTTAATGGGCTTTATACGGTAACACATGTGCCTTAAAGTCCGTAAAATACGGTACAGAACAGCAGTGATTGTCACATACAAAAACTAAAATCAAAAAAATCCCTGTTGTTTTAAAAGAACAGGTTCAAAAGACTTGTGGATAGTTTAACCATGTAAACCACACGAAATTATTTCAAATGAAATTACACACCATAAACAGTGGCACACACACACACCTGGCACACACCATAAACAGTGCTCAAATCATTTAAAAATCTTAGAGCAACACATTTAGAAAATTTATATCCGAATTAATTGTTAAAGTCTGTTTGATGTGATGTTGAAAATCACTGATCAATGACCATTGATTTCATTGAAACGTTTTACGTTCACTTCAGATCGTCATATCATGATATTTGTACCAGTGAAAACTATTCCAACTGTTTCAACAGTTTCGTTTATGATATCATTGTTTAATTTAATAATGATTAATAAAGTTTCAAATTGCCTTGCTTGGTTGAGTTTTAAACCTGGTTAAACAATGGTTTTAATATAAACAATGCCTCAGCGAGATGCGATAAAACTTCCTCACACACAATGCTTCTAGATATTACTTTGTCATATTGTCTGAGAATTCAAGCAAAAAACGAACAAAATGCAACGCATATAAGGTGTCAAAAACATGCTTAGCTTTAATGAAATTTCACACACCCGGTATGGATAAGGTTGCTTTTCCGTTTGAGTTCTTATATGACACTGGAGCGGGTTTAGTTTGGTAAATAACTTGAGACACAGCTGGTATTGATATGGTCACTCATCCGTTTGAGATCAAGTTTGTTTTGTGTTGGAATAATTTATCACAAAAATTGCACAAAAATTGTTTTTCTTTGTCACTTTGACCAGACATATGAGCATCAAGCATGTACTGACTTTACTAATTTCGGCAGATTCATCAAGGAATATTTCCAAAGAATCGCTACATTATTTATTTGAAATATTTCAATACAGCTTTGTGGCTCCACAGCTTTAATTGCGGCATTACTCCATCTTTGAGACAGAAGGAAATTTGTTTGGGGGTTTGTTACTGGGGTTATCAGATTCAGTTTGTGAAATTTTAAATTCTTCCAATAGCAAAGATTCTTCTTTGACAGTTTCAATTGGAGGAAGGACTGGTGCCTCCTCAGAATAAACTTGCTCAATACAAATGCCATTAGCAGGTTCAATATCCAATGGATGTGATGTTGCTTTAATTGGACTTGCGTTGTTTATGGTTTGGACTTTCTTTGTTTCTGCAAGAATCTTTGAAGCCATATTGTCCATGTTTTCTTGCACTTTTGCAAATTCCATCTTCATATCTTGTCGAATTAATTTAAATTCTTGTAAAATTGCATTAACGTGACTGTTAGTTTTCAATGCAGCATCAACTTGCGTTGTACCAAGGTCACCTTCTATAGTTCATGTTAATAATGAATGAAACTAATTACATGCTACTTCCTGAAGAAATTGGTTGGTGTAATAAACAAGAATGATACAAGTAATGATAGACGCCGAATTAAAAGGATACAGGATGGCAATGTCAGTCGACGATTGTTATAACTGGGTGTCATAATGTCATGCTCCAATTTTATCACAAACACAACTTGCATAGCATCAAGTAAACTACTCGACAAACAACTGCAACAATTTTCAGGACTCTAACTTCAAACTTTACTACAAAGTGAAAAGCAGCAGTGACTGTCACATACAAAAACAAAATCGAAAAAGATTCCATGTTCTTTTGAAAGAATAAGGTTGTAAAGACTTCTGCGTAGTTTCAAGATGCAAAACACACTTAATAATACTAAATGACATAACACACCATAAACAGTGGCACACACAGTCACACACATCTAGCACACACCATAGACACTGCTCCAATCACTTAAAAATCATAGGGCAACACTTTTAGGAAAGTTATATCTTAACTAACTGTTAAAGTCTGTTTGACGTGATGTTGGAAATCACTGATCTATGACCATTGATGTGATTGAATTGTTTTAGGTTCAATTCAGATCTTCAAATTATAGTATTTGTACTAGTGAAAAATATTAAAAACGTTTCAACAGTTTCGTTTATGATATCATTGTTTAATTTAATGATGATTAATAACAATTCAAATTGCCTTGCTTGGTTGAGTTTTCAACCTGGTTAAACAATCATTTTGATTTAAATAATGCCTCAGCGGGATGCGATAAAATTTTCCTCACACACAATGTTAGTAGAAATTACTTTGTCATACTGCTAAAGAATTCAAGGGAAAAGACAAACAAAATGCAACGCATATCGGTAATGGGAGTCTTGGGAAAACACATACTTTTGATCTGACACTAATGGTAGTGATGTTTCTTTGGTGGGACATTGCATTGTTCATGGTTTCGGTTTCCTTTGTTTCTTCCATCTGCATATCCAATCGCATTGATTTGAATTCTTGCGATATCATATCACTGATTGCTTTCAATAAAACATCAGCTTGCATATTATCTGGATGACACTCCATGGTTTGATGTTGCTATAATAGGTAGTCGCAAGATCTTGCAAATCGGTGCTTTTGGTTAATGACATGTGACATGCCTGGTATTGATAAGGTTGCTCTTTAGTGTGAGTTATCATATGAGTTTTCAAATTGAAGCTTTGGATAAATGACATTTCACACATCTGGCATTGATAATTATGCACTCCGATGTGGATTCTCACATAATTTTTGAAATAATTACTACGGGAAAATTAGTAAGTGTTAATAATCATCGTTTCATGAGTTTTCAAATTGCTGGTTTGGGTAAATGACTTTTCACACACCTGGCATTTATAAGGTCGCTCTCCAGTATGACTTCTCATATGAGTTTGCAAATTGCTGCTAACGGAAAATGACTTGTGGCACACATTGCATTGATAAGGTCGCTCTCTAGTGTGGATTTTCATATGAGTTTGTAAACTGCCATTTACAGTAAATGACTTTTGACAAACTTTGCATTGATAAGGTCGCTCACCTGTGTGAGTTCTCATATGAGTTTTCAAATTGCTGCTAAGGGAAAATGACTTTTGACACACATCACATGGATAAGATAGCTCTTCAGTATGAGTTCTTATATGAGTTTTTAAACTACTGCTTTGGGTGAATGACTTGTGGCACACATCGCATTGATAAGGTCGCTTTCCAGTGTGAGTTGTAATATGAGCTTTCAAATAGCAGCTTTGAGTAAATGACTTTTCACACAGCTGGCATTTATAAGGTCGCTCTCCAGTATGAGTTCTTATGTGAGTTTTTAAATTGCTGCTAACGCTAAATGATTTCTGACATACATCGCATTGATAAGGTCGCTCTCCAGTGTGAGTTCTCATATGAGTTATTAAACTGCTGTTAATGGAAAATGACTTGTCGCACACATCACATATATATAAGGTCGCTCTCCAGTGTGATTTCTCATATGAGCTTGCAAATTGCCATTCTGGATAAAGGACTTGTGGCACACATCGCATTGATAAGGTTAAGTATAAGGTTCTTAAATGAACTTTCAAGTTTCTTTTGCATTTGAATGATCTATCACAAAAGTTGCAAGAAAAATGTTTTTCTTTGTTATTTCCTACAAGCAACTGAGCATCAACTTTGAAAGCATTGATTCTTTCAATTGCAGTAGATTTATTGAGATTCATCTCCACAGAATCGCTGAATTCTTCATCTAAGTTTCTTGCAACACAGCTTCAAGGGGGGGGGGAAGCAAGCACCTTCACGTGGTCCCCCCTGTCAGTAACATATCTAATACGAAGATATGCGAAGCGAAGTTTGTCAAAACCGAGCAATTACCCAGACCAGAGTTCAGCGCAGAGTGGCGAGGGAAACGCCCTTCCTAGGGCGCGGCAGCTCCTCTGTCGAAAAGTACCGTAGACCCACCGTCCTGCAGCTGAACACCGAGGGCATCACCGCCAGCAAGATCAGTGTTATAGAACACCTGGCCAACAAACATCAAGCCCTCATCATCGTCCTCCAAGAGACCCACTGCACATCTATGGATAAGTTGGTAATAACCAACTTCACACTCGCAGGCGCAACCCTCAGCAGGAAACACGGCCTCGCCACGTTTGTCCATGACCAACTGAGCTGGACCCTAGAAGATCAATCCCCAGCTCATTCGGAGCTCGAGTGGCTTTGTGTAGACATAACAGGCTACAAGATCATCAATATCTACAAGCCCCCACCCTTGCGACTTACACCATTAACCATACCAGTGTTCCCCCACCCCAGCCTCTACATTGGTGACTTCAATAGCCACCACACGGACTGGGGCTACAAAACAACCAACAACGATGGAGAAAGCCTGGCTGCCTGGACAGCCAATAACAACCTCACCTTACTACACGATCCTAAGGGTGCTGCTAGCTTCTTCTCCGGGCGCTGGAACACTGGTACAAACCCAGACCTGGCATTCGCAAGTCTGGACTCCGACTGTCGACACCCGCACAGACGCGTGCTAGAGAAGTTCCCAAGGTCCCAACATCGACCCTCGCTTGTCACGGCCCCCAAACTCGCACTGCTTGTTCCGAGCAAGCGGGTTAAGCGGTGTAACTGGAAACGCTACGGCTTCCATACAAAAAAAGCCGTCTACCTCCGCCACACACCATCAACGTGGACGAAGCCTACCAGGACCTCTGCGACGCAATATCATCTGCGGCAAAAAAAATCCATCCCCCGCGGCCGTCGGAAGACCTACATACCATGCTGGGATGAGGAGTGCCAAAGCCTCTACTGCGACTTCCTTGATGCCCCTCAGGGTGACAACACCAACACATCAGCCACAGTCTTACTAGAAAGGCTTGATCAGAAGAGGAAGCTCCGCTGGACAGAGGCTGTCGAGTCAATCGACTTCACACACTCTAGCCTCACAGCATGGAGCACATTGAACAATCTCACTGGCAGGTCACGAGGATCTCGTCAACAATGCCCTGTCTCGCCTAATGCCATCGCGACACAACTCGTGAAGAACGGGACGTTTAAAACGAGAGACCGTGAATCAGACAGGTCCGTCCTTCAGGAAATGACGGACCTCTGGAAGGTACCAACATCAGACAATATCTCCGGCGACTTCACTACGGAAGAATTCGTCGCCGCCCTCCAGCAAATAAAGCCAGGTAAAGCTCCGGGCCTTGACCATCTATGTCCGGAACTAATACTCCATGCTGCTCCCGTCCTGAAGTCCTGGTTGAAAGACTTCCTTTCCTGCTGCATGCGCCACCTGCGTATCCCTAAAATCTGGAGAAGAGCCCTCGTGGTTGCAGTCCCTAAGCCGAATAAGCCCCCAGGGGATCCAAAGAGCTACCGTCCCATCTCCTTGCTCTGTATCCCCTTCAAGATCCTCGAGAGACTCATCTACGCCCGTGTCGAACCGATAATAGACCCACAGCTACCTCGTGAACAAGCTGGCTTCCGACACGGAAGATCAACCGTAGACCAGGTCACACTTATGACCCAAGACATCGAGGACAGCTTCTCAGCTAAGAAGAAGGCCGACGCCGTGTTTGTTGATCTCACGGCTGCCTATGACACCGTGTGGCACACCGGTCTCACCTGCAAACTACTCCGTCTACTTCCTGACAGGCACATGGTCCGCATGATCATGGAACTTGTACAAAACCGCAGTTTCACCCTCACCACCGGCCCACAAAGTAGACTACGCCGACTCAGAAACGGCGTCCCACAGGGCTCCGTCTTGGCTCCCCTCCTGTTCAACACATACACCTACGATCTGCCCAACACCACCTCCAGGAAGTATGCCTATGCAGACAACCTGGCGCTCCTGCATTCTGCCGGAGACTGGCAATCAATGGAGAGGCATCTTAGCCAAGACATGCAAACACTAACAGCATATCTCCAGAAATGGAAGCTGCAGCTCAGCAAGGCAAAGACAGTGTCGGCGGTTTTCCACCTCAACAACAAGGAAGCGCAGCGTGAGATAAACATCACTATTGATGGGGAAACCCTGCCCTACAGAGCCGAGCCCACCTACCTCGGCGTGACCTTGGACAGGGCACTCACGTATCGGCGACACTTGGAGTTACTGCGCAATAAACTATCTGCGCGCGTCGCACTCCTAAGGCGGCTGGCGGGCTCAGGTTGGGGGGGCGGCACAAAAACCCTCCGCACAGCCACCCTGGCACTTATCTACTCCACCGCCGAGTACTGCGCACCAGTGTGGTGTCGTAGCTCCCACACCCGCCATAAACGACGCGCTGCGTATTGTAACTGGTTGCCTGCGTCCAACTCCAAGGGACTACCTACCAATCCTTGCAGGCATCCAACCTGCTGAGCTACTCCGCAAAGGAGCCATGATTTCTCTCGCCCGCCGCGCTTTGGACCCTAAACACCGTCTCCATACCCCACTCCAGCGACCACCACCTGGAAAGCAGCGACTGAAATCAAGACATCCCTTTGTGCCGGCCGCACAACAGCTACTCACTAGCGCAGAAGTCCTTGGACTAAGTGCGGCGCACTGGATGAACCACATGTGGAGCACAGAGTGGCAAAACAACACCTCCAGACTCTGTGACTTCATAGCCGACGCCGACCCAAATCCACCGGGAATGTCCCTCACAAGAACTGCTTGGGTCAGTCAGGCTCTACCGCCTGCGCACCGGCGTCGGACGCTTTCGTTCATACATGCACAAATGGGGACTGGCTCCTTCACCAGGATGCGAGTGTGGTGCCACAGAGCAGACAGCAGACCATGTGTTCATTGCCTGCCCAATCCATCGGCCTCCACATGGTGTGCGTGGTCTGAAAAGACTAGACGAGGATACAATAACATGGCTGATGACCTCATGCCCGGAAATCTAGTCTGGAAGGAAGAAGAAACGCTCAAACGAAGAAGAAGCTTTAATTGCTTTGAAATAAAAACACCTATACTGTAGTAATACTGTAGTATGCAAGCCACAAACGCCAAGAGTTTTTGGCAATCTTTCAACATGAATCCCACATAGTCTCGTCAAGCAGTTAAAAAAGAAAAAACAACCGCGGAAAAGAGAAAGGCCAAAAGAACTAAAGACGCAGATAGCATTCAAACTTGAATTACGTTGATGCTCGTGGTTTCGACATTTATCATTTGCAGTGATCAAATCATTTTTATTCTTGTCGCAGAGGGTGATGGTAAATTAGCCAACTTTTTTTAGCCTTTAGCTGCCATAGTCTCTAAATTTCATGCAATAATGTAAATTGTAGGCAATAAGTGGTATTTTTTTTATAAAGAAATGTGATGAATAGGGTTGTGTTGGCAATTCATGTCATGTTAGACCACACAGTCTATCAGCAAAACAAAGCCATGAAGCATTAAAATGATTAACATTAACAGAATTCCTGTCAGTCAATGGATTACCAAAGATTTTGCTACAAATTCCCTCCTTCATGAACATTTTCGGCTAATGGCTAAAACAATCTTTAGTCGCGAAAAACTTTGAATGTTTTACGTCGGTAGAGTGTTTCCTTTCACATTCATTACATTGGCTCTTTTCATGGCATGAGCGCGACTATTCACATGTCTATCGTAATGTCTTCTGCTCATGAACTCTTCGTTACAAATTTTGCAACAAAACTTATATTTTAAACATATGGTGCTGTGATTTTTGTAAGTTTCAAACACCTTAAACAGACGTTTGCATTTGTGACATTGAAAACGTTCGCCAGTGTGAGTTTTTAGGTGTTCTAACACAAGCACCTTCTTATTGTATGATTTGTCACAATGTTTGCAAAGGTACCGATTGTCCGAATGTTGATGTTTGATGTGGTAGTCAAGCTTTGAAGCCATAGTAAATATTTTGTCACAGAATTCACATTGATAACTCATCCTTTTCGCATTGCCATTGAACAAATTATCAGATGCTTCTGAAGGTGACCTTTTCTTGGGTTCATTGTTTTTAGATTTAATGAGATCGCCTTCACTGAAAGTATTACTTTGTTTCTCCGAAATTGAGATTTTCACAGATTTACTGCCATCATTTTTTACACTGCCATCATTTTTTACACTACCAACATCAACAACAGCATGACTACGCAAATGTAACTTAAGTGAAGCGTTATTCACAAATATTCTTGAACATAACTGACATGAAGCAATAAGCTTCTTGTCCTTATCATCCTCAACACAGGGTTCACATGATGATGTTGTTCTCGTTGGAAAACTGTCTTCAACAATATCACCACTTTCATCAGTATTATCTGTGGAATAATCATCATCTGCAGGTTCATTCCTTCCAACTGGCTCATAAAAACTTGATGAAATTTTGTCTTTGGAAAGTGAGTTATCTGTCATTTGTGCCACTTCACCTTCAGGAGAAATTTATTTTATATTTTCCCCTTTACATGCATCAACGCTCGAAGACAAATCCTTTTCTGGACAAGCAGCTTGTAAAGACTGATTGTTTATAAACAAAACACCTGATTTGATGTGAGGAATCATAAAGATCTTTTTGTGAACCTTTTGTGGATGATTGGTTTCTTTCTGCATCATATCACTAACAGGTGTAATTCTAAGAGTTTGATTTGTGCTTTGGACCAACTTCAGACCGCAGATCTCGTCATATGCGGATGTCAACGGATGTGTGGCATTTGACATAGAATCGAAAGTGGTATTTAATGTTCCTCTTCTGGTCTGAACTGACATGAACTGCTTGAGCAGATCGATTAAAATCCTGAGTTCCTGTCTGATTTCCTTTCGAAATCCTTGTAATTCGTCGAAGATCAGCTTTGCGAGTGGCTCCTCCTGAACAAGTTTACATCCTATATCATCAGAGATTTTAAACATTTAGAGTTAGCTTGAACTTTTAGGTTAACAGGTTAACAATGAAGCCTTACAAAACTTGTGTCAATAAAAACTTCTTTTTAATCAACCAGCAATAACAAACAGCTAAAACAATATGCTCAATATATTTTGCGCAGCCAAGATCTTGCTGAAAACGGCCATAGTCTGCAGCTCGGCTGCACAGTAGGCTATAGGTCTATAACAGTGTTTCCATAACTTTTTGAAACATGAACTTAAATTGTGCTCAAACACACATTCAACAAAAAAGTAAAAACGAATTTATTAACCAGCTTTGATAAGTGGGAAGGAAACAAACATGTGCATGCTTGCAAAATCAGCACTAAAATTAGCCTGAAATTTGTTTCTTTTTACAATTACTCGACATATGATGGGTCTATTTCTACAACTAAAACATTTCTTACAAGGTCAAGACATACCTCTTTCGAAAAGTGTAGAGTCAGGCTTATCTATATTAATCTTTCAAAGCCAGAATCCCGGTTAAGAGTACTACTATTCAAAAACGATTTACTCAGTGAAGCAACGTTGCCAACAAGAATACAACATTATCTGTCACAAAGCTCGTACAGTCAACATCTTTCTGCTTCGTGTTTATTTTTAAGCGAAAATGACTAAAAGTTGCTTATTATCCTGCTCTTGAAATTGTCACGATTTACTCTCGACGCCACCTCATCGCACCCACAGACTACAGAGGCACTGGCCCCGACTTTGTAAAACACTGGCCTACATACTGTAACGAAAAGTGAGGTATATGACACCTGGGGCAACAGCTTGTAATGGAAAGGAGGTATATGGCAGCAGAGCTACTTCAAATTTAATTCAACAATGGTATATACTGATTATAATGAAACTTCTTTTAACAAATACATTTAGACAAAACATTGGCACAGCAACAGCATAAAGACGACCATGTTGCAGCGATTATCTTAGCAGAAACAATGCATTGAACAGTTGTGAATAATACACGCAGGATAGGCAGACACGACATTTATGTCACGACTTAAAACGGAAAACAGGAAGTCATCGTCACGCATTGCAAAGCTTCGCAAAGCCGATGTCCGAAAGCAGGAAGTCTATGCTATATTCGATCTGTATAGAATAATATGCCCTTATTATCACAATAACCTACTGGGAAAATTTGTTTTCAGTGCACCAATAACTGTAACGCTAAAATTTGCACCATGCCATTGTAATATTTATAATATAGAATTTAGAACATAAAGGCAATTATGCGCAGGGAGCCTATAGGTCAGTAGGTTTAGAGTTTAGACCACACGTTCAGCATGAACAGCGGTGTTTTCATTCTAATAAAGCGCGATAATAATAATAAGGGTTCCTAAGTGTATCACAAAATACCCAACGCCGAAACATATCACTAAGACTGGTTGCTTCAAATTTGGCAGAACCACATTCTTACTTTGTTTTATAAATTTATGTATTTCGAGTTTATTTATCGTCTTGTCGTGAAAACAAATTTTTAAAAAGTTTTAAAACACAAATTTTTCGTCAGAAGTATCAATGACGCAATGTGCTCGAAGGCTGATCCTAGAAAGAAAAATCAATAAGCCCTAAGAAGCATGGGATGCTAGGACTACGCTTAAGCGATCATGTCCAAGGAGACAAAAGATCAAGAAAATTTTATAGAGATTTTAAGGGAGACAACTCAGTACCACATAAAATTATTAATATTCATCGTGTGACTGAGAAAACTCTTTGCACGACTTAAACTTGGCGAACTACAATTTGTAAGCTATCCTTTGTGCAAATTCTCATACACAAACTCACATACTTTTTATTTGGTCTAAAATTGTTCTGTATCTCACGAATTTGGAATTGCTCATAAAAGGGTTGCCATGCTGTCCGGAAAATTCCGGACATGTCCGGAATGTAGGGTTAAATTTTGCGTCCGGGAGGAATTTAAAAAAATGCTCAAATGCCCGGAATTTTATGATGGGCGCTAGGCTAGTAGCTGAAGGCCTTATATCTTGGTCGATATTGCAAAATTTAGAACATGTCTAAAACGATAAGAGCATATATTTGCTGAAGAAAATTATAAAGCAGTAGAAAAATAGCGCAACAAGAAGTCTGCTGCAGACCAAATTAAAAAACCAAGGAAATTGTCGTTTGTTTAATGCTTAATGATTTCGAAGTGGGCCGCGGGTTTTGTTCGCACCGTCAAGGTGGGGCATTGCTAATGTGGCGTCATATTGACAGACAATGTGTTCATACCTCATTCTAAAAACCGTTAATGGGCACTAAAGAGTGTCCGGATTTTAGGCCACGAAAATATGGTTACCCTAATATACGTCATATTTATAGTTCAAATTATAAGAACCAAGAAACATGTTGACGACGACGTTCAAACTACTTGGTTCATGGAATTTAATCACTTTAGGTTCTTCCCCTAATAAAAAACATTTTTGTTACATGTATCATTATTCATAATATTAAACCACAAAGTTTGGTCGGTAGACAATACCGGTAAGTTATCCAACTTTTGTTAAAAGTCTTTGGCTCTTATTGTATTGTATTCAGGATCTTACTGAAACTTGTTTAATTTTATGTAACTTCCTGTCGAATCATTAGGTTTTATGGTAATTGGACACTTTTCCTATAATGTGCTGAATAATGTGCTTTTCAGATAATGTGATTGCTTGTCACGTGGGATCGTATTATTTTCGCCATTGATTGTTGGGAGCTGTTGAACGAAAAGCTTAATTGGTGTTAGCCTTATTATAGAATGAATGGATGATAAAACAAGAAACACCCTCACAAACAACTAAAGAACGGGATAAGGCGTTAGATTTTTGAGGGATTAAAATGTGCAAGATGTAAGCTATACCTAGTGGTGCTATACAACGATATAAGTTTAACACGGTCAGTCGGTCACCAAGCCCCAAAGGCCCTAAGCCGCTTTCCGCTCAAGTTAAAACTAAATAAAAAACAAAGAACCAACAAAAGCTCAGAAAACACACAGGACTATCAATTTTTATACCAAAAATAACATTCGGGGACATGTAGAAGATATGCTTGTAGATAGGCAGGGGCACCGTAATAAGGGGAAGGGCAATGGTTGAGCATACGCAGGTCTAATACATAAGTGCACAACAACAGGATCCCTTTGTTTGCTAGACCCCAGCTACTCAAATTGTGACGTCATATGGTTGTGCATTTGTATATTAGGCCCGCATACGCCATAGTTAGCTTATTCACTATTCGTCACATATCATAATACTTTAGTTGAAGGGAATGTAGAGGCATGATTTCCTAATGGCAATATTATACTTTTTATCTTTTAGTTCACTTGTGGGCCTCAATATTATGCCCTCTCTTGGCCACGGAAACGGGATTCAGGTCCCTGGGGTGGAGTTTCTTTTGTGCAGTTTTCTTTAACCATCCATTTGTTGTGCACTTAAGATATTCATTGTCCTTTTAATCAAACCATGTTCGTTTATTTATTTATTTATTTTAGCTGTTGACATCCATGTTTTTAATTTTAGGGAACATGTGTTCTACATATTTCAATAGTTTAATTGTTTGTGTTATTTTGGTTTTCAATTCGTAAAACTTAGCAACTATTTTGTGGGTTTGGTGGTCATCTTAACCTACCATCTTATAGCACAATTGTATTATTGCTATCTTGCATATTTTAATCCCTTAGACTTCGCCACTTTTTCCTGCTTGTTAATTGTTCGTGAGCATGTGTTTTATTGTGCTACAACTACAATGGGCAGCATCCTAAATTTTGCTTCGCACAGTTAAAGAGGAAAAATAAACAATACAATACATCGCCCCCTTGCATGTAACATTTTTTGGAAGAAATTCGGAAAAAACTTTAGTAACCAGTCAGCAGTCAAAATAGAAAATATCTGTGGACTGTGATCAGATTGTACTTGCATGATTTTTCACCCCTTTAGTATCATACTGTTTATTGCATTTGCTGACTTGTGCTATCTGGTTGTGTCTTTTGTGTTCAAACGTTTATTAGAAGAAATCAAGTTAACCAAAATTTCGGACCAGTAAGTAAAGTTAGTAGGGATGTCCTGAATTGAATACGGATCTGAATATTACGCACGATAATCGACAATTTTTGTTAATCGCATGAATCTGAATCTTTCAAGCAAATTTTGGACAAATATTATATTCTGCAATCTGAAGTAAGAAATCAACAGCAAAGCAATGAAGTTCTTGTTTGTATGATCAATTGTAAAGACAATTAAATGGCTGCAATAAATTTGAGTTACTTGTATAAACAAGTAAACATATTTATTTTTTTCAAATTTCTGCATGATTATTTTGCTCAACAGGTAGTTAAATGAAGGGACTTGAACAAAGTTACCAGATTCGATCCAGATTCTCACAAACATCAAAATCCATTATTCGTATTCTCACAATTATTAATCTTTTTGACATAGTCCTAAAAGTTTGTTGTTTCTGTTGAGGCATACCTTGGCCTTGCTTTCTTTTCAAAATTCATATAATTACAAAGTATTTCAGGTTGGTATGTTGCAACGTTGCTTCATTTTTTTTTTCATTGTTCTGCTTGATTATACATATTATATCATAAGCATGAATACTTAAACATGAATCTGTTCTCCCCTTTAGGTAACAATCACCAAATTCACAAAAAATGGATAATTTAGAACAGTTGGTAACAACACTACGAAGTGCTGCAAGTCAACAGTCTGCTGATATAAAGCCAGCAGTTCAAGCGTTAACAGATAATGAAGATAAATTTGGATTTCATTTTGCCCTGCTCAAAGTGGCACTTTCATCAGGACTTAATCTAGAAACTCATGTGAGATGGCTTGCGGTTTTATATCTTAAAAATGGCATTGAAAGGCACTGGAGGATGCATGGACCATCACCGCTCACAGAAGAAGAGAAGAATTCTATACGAAATGAGATATTAAGCTCCTTTGATGAAGAGGTCAATCAGGTACAATTAAGCTTTGCCAATAAGTCGGTGAACTAATGTGTACTCATTTACAGTAAGATGCCAGTAATCTTGGAACCATTTTGTCCCCAGCACATTATCAGATAGAGTTTCAGTAATATCAAATATACTCACTCTTGCAAATCTATAGTAATGCCATGTATTGTGTTGTGGTTTGTGCGGTGGTCACTTGATATGGCTTAAGACTGAGATGGTGCAGTACAATGCATGCATTTTTATGACCTAATTAGCTGTGCCAATAAAACATTTGATGAGTGGAAACTAAGTCAAGTTTTCAGCACACTTTTTTGTGTCCTCCCGTTCAAAGACCACATTTACATCCATATCAAGTTCAACAGCAGACACATATATTTGTTTGCTAGTATTGATTTTTCTTTTTTATTACCAATACGCAAGATCTACTTGACTTTGATAGACGTGATCCCCTTTTTCCAAACTTCTTTGTTGTATCCAAACAGTGACGGTTCCCAAACTATTGGGATAAAATACGTTAAATTGATAGGGTGAAAGTTTGAATCATGATGGAAGTTTAATGAACTTCAGAAAAAGAGTGATCCCACTGGATTCATATTTCACTGATAACCAATATCAATAGTATATATCAGGGGTGGCCAAACTGCGGCTCTCGAGCCGCATGCAGCTCTTTGAGCCTTTGATTGCGGCTCTTTAATGAATTAGCATTGTTGAATTAGACATGCATTTTCCCGGTCTAGACGAGTTGTTTGATCAGATTATGAAACAATGCGTTCTATCACACGTATTAACAATGGACTCATTGTTAGCAATAATCAAATTACACTCCAAAAAGTACATTATTGTACAGAAGTGTGCTAACTTGTACACTGTAGTTACGTAAACTGTCAGATTGCAGCTATACGTCAGGGCTGAACCAGTTTTAAGTCTTGGTTACGGTTATAACAATAATTGCAAAAAGAGTTGGTGAAGTCCAGTTGGAGACTCATAGTATCACCACGTAACACTAATGTTAATCAATAGCTACACTTCTTTGTGAGTGAATAAATTCGTGTTTTTTGTTGTGTTTGTGTTGTGGCTCTTTTAAAACTGGAATATGTTATATGCGGCTCGAGCATGAAGCAGGTTTGGCCACCCCTGGTATATATGATGTCACTTAACTAGACCTTGTTTGTTGATATTCCAGATTGCACTGCAATTTGCGGTGATAGTTTCGAAGATTGCAAGATATGACTATCCAAAGAACTGTCCACATTTATTGCATATTCTTCTGACAGTAGTAGAAAGCATGCAAGTGTTGTCAACAAAGCAAAGGGACAACACTGTGTTGCTCACTTTTCGATATGTCGTGAAAGAGTTGAGCACAAAAAGATTACCAAATGATCGCAAGCTATTCTCACAAATTAGCTGCAGCAGTTATCCGTGCATATTTGCAACATTTGATAGATTCCATAAGACGGTTGTTGAAATGCTTTCGTCATCAACTGGTGACAGTAACACACTGCTTCATGCTATTGAAAAGCTGCTGCACATACTGAAATCGCTCAAGTGTATCTCTCCAGCTCTTGATTCTACAACGAACTGCAATTTTATCAATGAAGTCCTAACTATGTTAAAAACTTTTCTGGGATTAACAACTTCCCACAGTTTTAAAGATCAACTGGTATTGGACAAATGCCATAAAGTTTTGTTGGTTTATTCAAAAATTCTACTTGACACATTTGTAGTGGAGGATAACAAAGTAGCAAACTTTGTGCCAGAAATAGTAAATATGTGCAAACAGTGCATTTTCCTGTTCGCTGAAAATCGAGCTTTGTTTCCCGAGAGGTTTGTTGTTAATTGCATGAACGTTATCAAATTACTTGTGGGTCCTAATGAAGGCCAGAAAGATTGTTCCGTTTCAATGGATGATATGCAAGATCTTTTAAAGTAAGTTTGACAAGTCTTACTGTCAACTATGAATAATTTGTCATATGCCATGAATTACTGTGTCTTTAGGGGTTTGGTGTTCTCCTTTCTACCATTGACTGCTGCTGATCTTGAAAATTGGTAAGAAGACATGGAAGAATTTTGTTCCGAAGAGATCGGTGAAACGTGGAAGTACAACCTAAGACCAAGTGCGGAGGTTAGACAAAAAATTAAAGATATTATTTCAAAATTTTATGTTTTTCTGTAAAATTTATTTGATAATTGCTGTTTCAGGTTCTTATTCTTACCCTGCTACATCGCAGCCCTGAACGCTTTGTGCCTGTTATTTTGGCAACTTTGGACACCGTAAATCAAAATTCACAAAAAGGTTTATATTTAAAATTTAGTATGTAGTTTATACGTTATCATTATGCATGCTTACTGATGCTTATTTTTTTCTTGTGTGAATAGTGCTGAAATTTTTGTCAATATTGGTGCAGCTTGTAAATGGAACAATGAATAATTAATTCAACCAAAATATTTTTGAACATATCGTTAACGGTCGTTTCGTTTCAATTTAGAAGTATTCTCTATCCTTATGATGGCATAATCATAGTGCAACTAGAGCAGGGGTGTCCAACCTTTTTGGCCACGGGGCCACATGCGATTTACAAATGATTGCGTGGGCCATTTGAAGAAAGAAAAGAAAGCAAAAGAAAGCAAACAATTAATGCCAATTTCTCGAAATGTAAGTTCACCATAAATTATGTAGGCTGTTCAGTTGATAATATAAGTCATTTCGAAAAATACAGCGCGGGCTACTCAGAACCTTCCTGAGGGCCAAATGTGACCCGCAGGCCACGGGTTGGACATCCCTGAACCTGAACTAGAGTTTCAATGGCCTTATGGGCAATTATGATTTCATTCCTTATTTCCTTAACACCGAGTCTATACAAAATCTCGTGACGCGACACCTGATCGAAAGACACTTTATCGAACGACACTTAATCGAACGACAGTTTATCGAAAGACACTTAATCGAACGACAGCTGATCGAAACGACACCTGATCGAAACGACCGTTGATCGAACGACACTTTATCGAACCGACAGTTGATCAAACGACACTTTATCGAACCGACAGCTGATCAAAGCAACAGTTGATCGAATCGACTGTTGCTTCTCCCGCACACGGTACTACGACACCTTATCGAAAGACACTTTATCGAACGACACCTGATCAAACCACAGCTGATCGAAAGACACTTTATCGAACGACAGTTAATCGAGCCGACAGTTGATCAAACGACACTTTATCGAAACGACAGCTGATCGAACGACACTTTATCGAACCGACATTTGATCAAACCGACAGTTGATCGAACGACACTTTATCGAACCGACAGTTCAAGCAAGATTTTTGCGTGTTTCTCAAACATTGAAACAATGAGCCATTGTGATGTGCGGTCTTTGTAATGGTGTGCATTAATGAATTGTGATGTATATATCATAAAGTTGACGATTTATATTTTATATCTATATTTTATATTTGTATCATAAAGTGTTCGATTTCGCATGGCGGCCGGCCCGCCCACATATTAATAAGATATCACAAGAATAATAGCATTGAAGGATGGCACAATGCGTTCAGCAAGCGTGTCTCAATATCCCATCCGACGCTTCGCAGACTCGTCAAGAAAATTAAGCAGGAACAAGGTTCCAACGAAATGTTAATTGAACAATTGAGTGCTGGAATCGATGGCCCACCACGGAAGAAGCGCTACGACGCTGTCAACTAAGTAAAATTTGCTGCACTGGAATTGTTTGCGGTACAAGAAAAGAGAAAAACGGAAGAATAATATTACAAAATGGTTACAAAATTACAAGTTTAATAGATTTTGACCTAAAAAAAAGACCTAACGAGACAATTTGACCGTATTTTGACCTAACGTAACATTTTGACTTTATCTGACCTAATAACTTCTATACCACACGTCGTACAAACCTGAAATTTGTTTTGTGCTTGTTTCATAGCATTCTGAGCAGGTAAAAAAATTGACCATATTGACTTTTGGTTGCCCTACTCATAAATAAATAATAACATATAAATAAATGAAATATTTCCTGTTGATTATGAATTTATAGCACAGACTACGGTAACACTTTTTCCCTTCTAGCGGTTAGTCACTTTATTTACTTACCTGATGCCTCATTCATACTATAATTCACACTCACTTCAGTATATTACACCACATTGCTGCAATCTCAATCGCTTATTGTTATGGCTTATTGTTTCAATGTTTGAGAAACACGCAAAAATCTTGCTTGAACTGTCGGTTCGATAAAGTGTCGTTCGATCAACTGTCGTTTTGATCAACTGTCGGTTCGATAAAGTGTCGTTCGATCAGCTGTCGGTTCGATAAAGTGTCGTTCGATCAACTGTCGGCTCGATTAACTGTCGTTCGATAAAGTGTCTTTCGATAAGGTGTCATAGTACCACAAAATCTAGCTGCATTGTGTTATACCACCAAAATTTGAAATGTTTGTAGATTGAAACAAAACATCTACCACAGATACATTTAAAAGTATTTTGGCTGAACTAATCATCCTTCAAAATTTTAAACTTTAATAATTAAATACTAAAACAGAAAAGTTCTTGTAAGATATTCTATATTTTGTACATTTCTCAGACGTCTTGCAGGATCATCAGGGTGTAAATTCTGTTCTTTTAAATGATGCTGTTTATGCTGCTGTTGGCTTGGCCGCAAATGAATTGTTTGATGAGCTTGACTTTGAAATGTGGTTTCTAACTTACCTGTCACCTTATGTGCAGAAATGTGTCACGACTCCATGTGGAAAAATACTTCACAGGTAAGTGTAGTGTTTATTCGCCTATTAATAAAATAAGTGTGAGTGTGAGTCAAATCTGTTGTCTCTGTTTACCTGAACTGCGAATCACTTCAATGAACATTGTGTTTTTAGTAGGGAAGTGAAAATATGAAAAAAGCTCACGCTTGTTAGAACCCAAACTTTTAACGTTAACTTTTGTGAGTAGCTGAGCCTGAGTGCATGACGTCATAATAAAACAAACAAACAAGTCAGCAAAATGCTTTTGCCGAGGCTACGTCTAGAGCAGTGGTTCTTAACCCTTTTTCCCCCAAGGCCACTTTTCAGAGGTTTCCATAGTCTGCTGCCCACCATAATGAAAGGGCTGTGATAAAAATGATGAGTGTTTAGTGAAAAGACCGGCTTAATCACCAATTCAGTTGCCTTGTATTTGGGAGAAGCGATGTTATTTAATATATTAATAAGAGTAATAATAACAGTAATAATAATAACAGAAATAATAAGAGAATGGTTGATATTGAACAATACACATTAATAAAGCAGGAAAAATGTATTTAATGGCTACTTTGGAGCTGGTGAGAACTTGCCAACTTAAGTATTCTTACTTATCGCCTTCTTACTTACTTGCACGCACCCTTCTTACTTAAGAGTTGCAAGACCGAACTGAATCCCTTCTCTGAAGAGACCGAACCGCATCCCTTCTCTGTAGACTGAACTGAGCTAAACCTTACTGCAGCGGTTCCCAACCGGGGGTAATCAAACCCCTTGGGGGTACGAGATTGAACATCAAGGGGTACGAAGATCCTTGGGCCATAGAGCAATATATATATGAAAATGATGGAATTTTTCAATATATATATGAAAAATCCCATCCGATTTTTTTTGGGGGTACGAAGAATGCTTTGACCTGACAAAGGAGTACGAGCAGCAAAAAAGGTTGGGAACCATTGCCTTACTGCCTTAGCAATGAAATTCCGTTGACTTGCTGTTAACTAACTCTTCGGATTCTATGTCTAGGGTTACGTCATAAACGAAATGCTGGTCTAAAAAAAGAAAAGAAAAAGAGAGAAACGTTCATAAACGGTACTCTTGGTAGCCTTTGCAATTTTTGATTCGACTATAAGAGCCATGTGGGTGCCGGTGAGCCGCAGTTTGACCACCACTGGCCTATACAAAGCAAGAGCATACATTGATCTTGATCTAGCAGAACTACTAAAGCAAATTTGCAGTGAGATAAATATCGTTACACCTTCTGAATATAACGCCCCCTATAGCGCCCCCTGAGTATTTCCGCCCCTGTAAAAATCAAAAGCGCCCCCTAGGGGGCGGTAGCGCCCAGGTTAAGAACCACTGGTCTAGAGTATATGTATATTTAAATGGATGTATGAAATGAAAACATTTGACTAATACAAGCTGTGAGGTTGATGGTGTTGCATCATAATGCAGTAACAACAAAAACTTTTAAAAATGTATCACTTGTAGAAATACTTAATTTACACTAAATGCATTTTCTTTAGTTTTACAATAATGATGTATACAGGAAACCAGATGTTTTTGCTACTAACCTGTAAATATCCGATCAGTTTACGACGTATAATTTTCGAGTCATTAACGATTGAAAACTTGTGTGCAGTGTCGGCCACACATAATAAAGATAGTAATGTCGCGCACCCGGTTTAAATACGGTAAAACCAACGTCAGCCAATATTAAAACCGTAAAATGAAGTAAAACTTAAATTTAGTATTGATTTAATAACCAGATATTTTAGTAATTAAACTAATTGTATTGAGTGGAAAAAAAGAAAGTATGACCAAAATTATCTGACGTATGGCTGTATAGATACCACAGTGAACGAAAAAGTCGTACCGCAATGCGTGATATGCTTAAAAAAGCTAAGCAACGATGTTTTGAGACCAAGTCGTTTGCAGCGTCATCTTCATGAATATAAAGACAAAACCTAGGAACAAACTTGACTGTGAAGCCGACCTAAGGTGTGCATTATCTTCCACAAAGCCTCGAATTAAACGTTTGGTTTCCCAAAAACAACTACATCCTTCTCATTAATGAAAGTTAATCGAAAATAAATTGCTGTTTTGTTTAATGCTTTTTATTTTGCAATGAAGGGGGCGCGAAATTTTTAGGTACCGTCAAGGAGGGCGTGTGCCAAAAATTTTAAGAACCCCTGGGTTAACGTGGATGATTTTCTTTATTTATCTATTAAGTCGCTATAGATTTTGAAATGACCTATAGACACTTGAGTATTTAGTTCGAAGATATTTTTGCGTACGTTTTAAATCTGACAAAGCAAGCTAAAGCTTACGAAAACTCCTGTTTAAATGAATGAAATTTACTTAATTTTCATGCATGATGTTTTGATACATTTTAATGTATGTTAATTGCAGCAAGGTCAAAACACAAATTAGCTGAGAAAAAACAGCGATAAAACATCAAAATTGTCAAATTTAGAAATCATGCCTTGGACACTTTGCAACTAATTGAAATTCGAATTTGTATTATTGCCTGGTTGGCTAATACGGACATCATGTTAAATTTACAAAGTGCTTTCAGGGTCCTCGTAAAGTCATACACACCAGCCCTGACAAGTTGAACATTCTCACGACAGACTTAATGCCAAGCAAAAGAGATGCACACTTTCCAAATCTATGCAAATTACAGCCATTGATCGCAACTTGCTTAAACAATTAGATGTCATGTCAAGCTATTTAACTTAACCTATGCCATGCGAATTGCATTTGCAGGTAAGCATAGCAGCCATAATTTTAATGTTAGGTTTATCCAACCTAAAAACATGGTTGGAATCGTAATAGTGTATCACTTTGTTTAGATTTGATTTACTAAGGGTGTAGCGTGTAGAGTATTCTTCAGTAAAACTATTACAAAATGATTTCGTCAAATATGAGTACGACTTTCCTATCAGTCCAAAGTAGGCTATTAATGAATATTAGAACGTCTATTGTTAACGATTGACTACTCTCAGCACAATTGAAACATTTCACACGATCACCTGAAAAGATAATAATCTGAAACAATCCTAACTATGGAAAAAGAACGAGCTAGCACACGCCATGCACAATATATTTATCATCATTCCAACAAAATCTAATAGTTTTTCCGTTAATTCCTGTAAATTCAGCTTTTAAATATTTTTAATTACTATTCTATATTTCATGAAACATAAAAAGTATTCGATAAAACATGTAAAAGTGGACATATAAAACACAAACAAATGGATGCAGTATCTGGATGAATGGTTTGTAAATGTTTTTCAAGGCTAATTTTTTGTCCGAACACGTTTTGAAAAAGATTATATTATTTTAATGTGAGTTTTGATATGTGTTAATAATTAATTATCGTTTTAACGTAAAGGACTTTTGAAAAAAAAAAATTAGTAAGGTCCCTTTCCAGAGTGAATAGTTTCATGTCTCCACAAATTTCTCTTTTGGGAAAATAACTTTTGACCTACATGGCATTGATAAGGTCGTTCTCCAGTATGGATTCTCATATGAGCTTTCAAATTGTTGCTTTGGGTAAATGACTTGTGACAAACCTGGCATTGATAAGGTCGCTCTCCAGTGTGAGTTCTTATATGAACTTTCAATCTGCTGCTTGTGGAAAATGACTTGTGGCACATATTGCATTCATAAGGTTTCTCTCCAGTGTGAGTTGTCATATGATTTTTCAATTGGTTGCTAAAGGAAAATGACTTGTGGCACACATCGCATTGATAAGGTTGCTCTCCAGTGTGAGTTCTCATATGAGCTTTTAAAGTGCTGCTTTGGATAAATGACTTGTGGCACACATCGCATTGATAAGGTTGCTCTCCTGTGTGGATTCTCATATGATGTTTTAAAATACTGCTATCTAAATATGACTTGTGGCACACCTGGCATTTATAAGGTCGTTCTCCAGTGTGAGTTCTCATATGCCTTTTCAAATTGCAGCTAACAGAAAATGCCTTGTGGCACACATCGCATTGATAAGGTCGCTCTCCAGTGTGAGTTCTCATATGAGATTGCAAACTGCCAAATTGGTTAAATGGTTTGTGACAAACTTGGCATTGATAAGGTTGCTCACCTGTGTGAGTTCTTAGATGAACTTTCAAGTTGCTTTTGCATTTGAATGATCTATCACAAAAGTTGCAAGAAAAATGTTTTTCTTTGTTATTTCCTACAAGCAACTGAGCATCAACTTTGCAAGCATTGTTTCTATCATTTGTTGCAGAATTATCAAAGAACATTTCCACAAAATTGCTGCGTTCTTCATCTGAACTTCTTTCAATGCAATTTCTGCTATCGATCGTTTTAACTGTGGCTTTTACTCCAATCTCTGACTGATAAGTTAATTTATTTAACATGGATATAGTTGGGTGATCAATCTCAGTCTGTGAAACTGCATATTTTTGCAACATCAAAGGTTCCTTTTCAATAACTTCAAATTGAGGATAAAATGATGCCTTTTCAGAATGATCTTCTTCAATACAGGTTTGGGGCTCAACAGTTTTAACTAGGGCATTTACTCCAAGTTCCGATTGAAGAGAAAACATATTTGAAATGGATAAACTGGGTTGATCAGTTTCAGAAACCTCCCAATGCTGCAACAGCAAAGGTTCTTCTTTGATAGCTTCAACAAGAGGAAGAACTGTTGCATTCTCAGAATGAACTCCTTTAATACAAATGCCGATATCAGATTCTACATCTAATGTTTGTGATGTTTCTTTAATCGGTATTGCATTGTTTATGGTTTCAGCTTTCTTTGTTTCTACAAGAATCTTTGAAACCATATCTTCCATATTTTCTTGTACTTTTGCAAATTCTATCTTCATATCTTCTCGCATTGATTTCAATTCTTGTAAAACCATATCACTGATTGCTTTCAATAAAAAATCAACATGCATATTATCTGGATGACACTCCATAGCTTGATTGTGATACAATAAAATTATTGGCTGAAAATGTGAAAGGTAAAACGTTTTAATATGAATAAGATGTCAAAACCCAAAAATTGAATTGAAATGTTAAAAGTAAATTGTAATAAATATGTAAATGTAAATAAATTTTGACAGTTGACAAAATGTATGATGTGTTTAAATAACACAAATAAACAGGATATAACCATTTGAATCCCTACACATGATGACAATAATCTATTTCAAAATAATTCTTTTCAAATTTAATTCCGTCAATTTCATAAAAATGTTTTATCTTATCTCATGACAGCAATTGTTTTCTTAATTAAATAAAACACTTGACTAATGCTTTCTTCACACATCATCATCAATTGTAAAATTAACATTGGACCTATCAACCCCAGAAAATTGTGAACCAGGTCAAGTATCATGAACTTTAGAGTTTATCTTAAAAGTTTATCAAAAAAAACAACATAATATATTTTAAATGGGGACAACAATTTTATACCTATAAATACCTAACAAACGAATACAGTCAAACCTGGTTAATTGCATTCTGAATAAACACATAATTTGTTTTATCGCATAAAGAGCGCAAATCCTAAATCATAGTCTATCATTTGAAAAGATTACATTAAAGAAAGATTATATTACACATTAGATTACACAAAAGAAAGATTATTAGATCGCATAGCGGTTTATTGCATAATCCGCTTAATTGAATAAAATGAAGGTGTTTTATTCGATTATTCTAATGTTTTTAAAAGATAAAATTGAAGACAACGAGCACTGGGAGCGCACACGCAATGCGCAAGCCTTGCAACTTGTACTGCGCTTGGTTATAAAGCAATCCAACAGACAATGCCCAATTTAAGCATTAACACGTGGCTGTCAATACGCAGACATTAACATTCGCACTGTTTTAGTTTCTTTTAAACGCTGCGTAAAGAAAGGGTTAAAGTGTTGCGTTAAGATGATGTTGTAATATGTGAAGACGTTTTACGAAACAAACAATTTGAAAAAGACGACATCAAGGAAGAAAGCTCTGCTGATGCAATCGCTGCGACTACACCAAAAAATAAAGAAGTTCCGCATGCACTTGATACAATTCGCCGACGACTGCAGTTTGAAGGGGCGGACATGGCCACATTTGTTCGTTTAGAAACACAAATGCAAGAAAGCATGCGAAATAAAATTAAACAAAGAACAATCAGTCAGTACTTTTCTTCAATAAACAATAAATGATAGACTGTTTTTCGCGTTTGAATGAATGGATGATCGCAATACACCAGGCATGCACAACATACGGCCCGCGGGCCGCATGCGGCCCGCGAAACCTTTTCCTGCGGCCCGCGAGATATTCCGTGATTTCGCTCATTATCTCTTATTCGACGGTTAATCGGTCACATTATATAAAGTAGGCTACACGTTAGTTACAACAACGTTAGCACGCGGCCCGCGAAAAATATTTTTTCCTTAAAACGGCCCGTGTACTGTTTTGAGTTGTGCATGCCTGCAATACACAATAAACAGTAGTATTTTGCGTTTTGACGCTTTTACACGTAACCAGCTTCGCACGTCAGGTAAGACAATAAGTAGACTTTGCACTTTTGCATAAACGCATAATTTGTTTAATCGCATAGAAAGGCTTGGCAAATTGACTATGCAATTAACCGGATTCGCCTGTATATGAAAACACTCGAGCCAAATTTTCACAATTTTTAAATAAGTAGTTTTCCTCCATAATGAAATTGGGACACATCTTTTAACTTAACACAACTAGAAAACTGAAAATTTAATAATTTTTAAATGTTTTTTTGCCAAAAACAACCACTATAGTGCAATCTTATGTTTCATGGAACAACAATTTTCATGCATGATGTATTGATACAGTTAAATGATATCACAAAGAATTCCAGAAAAAAAACAAAAAGTTATGTCACAATTTTGAATTAACAATTATGTCTACTGAAATGCTGTGTCAGTTCAGCTCTTCTTAAGTTTTAAGCAGTTATAATTATTAGCAAATTGGAATAGTTAACCCGATTTCGGAAAGTTTTATCCCTAATCTTGTGTCTAGATTCACTGCCCACAAATCTATCATTGGTGGGCTACATAGTTGAACTCTAGTTGATCTAATGCCAGGGCCGTCAGCCAAACAAATCGAAAGCATTCAAGTGATGGGAAAAGTTTATCAAAACGATTTAACTAAATTTTTGGAAGACTTAATTGCTGAATTAAAAGTATGGTTCAGAAAATTTAGTCGGTTTAGCGAAACAGAAAGACCAAGCGATGCAACTGGCTACTTATTCATTTCTTACAATTTTTTAACTCGTTCGGTGACCACATGTACAAGCAAACGTTCTTTTTCTACATTACGCAGACTAAAACATATTTGCGCAATACGAGTGGTGAATCTGAATGAACAAACCTGTTTTGTTAAACATCTATAAAAATCAAGTGCTTTGTGCAGAAGAGATTATTAACAGGTTAATCGTCGAACAGGCGTTTGAGCATGAATTTGTAAAAATTTAACTTGGAATGTTTAAATTTGTAAGTTTTATCACATGTGCATGTTGCTCTATAGTTTTCTCTTCAAAGGCTCGTTTTTTGATGAAACTGCATTTATCGTAATCTGTCATTACATGATTTCATGCAAATCCTCGAAAAAAACTTTCTGCATTCAACAAGGCTGACACAGTTTTTAGTCAAATATTACAGACAAGTCCAATTAAAATAACCTAAATAACAAAAAATGTGTTTACAATAGCCTACAGTACAAATCCTACTTAACAATTGTCAAAATTTGTTAGAAACATTGTGGCATGCTTACTGCCCCATTGGTATGAAGCGCTGAACTATAGACAGTTAGATACCGAATGGTTATGATGATTGCAATCTCCTGTTCTTCACTTAGGAACTGTGGATAGGTTGATTTAACGCAAACTCAGACACGATTCACATTTTTATTTTTCCCCAGCAAATGCAGTTGATTGAGATGGGTGAATTGTTCACCAAGTCAGACACAGCGATTTCATTGAATTGCCGATTATGGCAAACATTGTCTCTATTTTCAAACAAAACACTCATTAAATCTAATTCATTTCTGCATCCACCTGCACATACAAAAAGACAAGGGTTAACTTCAATTATGATCATTTACAAATTTTGTGCGTAGAATTTAAAAAACATAACAACACATCACATAAGAAGAAAAACCCATAACGGGATGTTGATTGCCACAAGGTCAAAACACAACTTGGCTTAGAAAAAACAGCGATAAAACATCAAAATTGTCAAATTTAGAAATCATGCATTGGACACTTTGCAACTAATCGGAATTAGAATTTGTATTCAGGGGAAGCCTTTGTCTAATCCCAAGAGAAAAAGTATAAGAGATAAATATAACACAGAAGAAAGAATGAGATCATAGCAGCAATAACAAATACATACACTCATGTCTGGCAGCGAACACACGCTAGGTGCTGGTATTACTGTACAACGTTTAAATCCTAAATGAAAATTAAAAACATCCATAAAGCCATCTTTAAAAACAAAGACGTTATTACAAAAGTTACGTACACACGATATAAAATGTTTTTCCTGAAAAATTTAAAACTTTTTGCAGTTTTTTTCCTGCCACTAGCAACAGTTAACTAGAACAGAAATGACAAATAACTATTATTACAGCCATCTAACATTAAAATGAGGAAGCATTGGTGTTAACTTCCAGGCATAGGCACAGACTTTTGTTGCCGGGGGTTTGGCAAGGTATGACATAATCAAGTTAGTGACTTCATTGCGATAACTTACCTTGTTCTTGCCACATCTTGTTTATATTCTTATGTGAATATGTACTTTATAACCTAGGTCAAACATGGGTATCTATGCCATTTCTTGCTGAGGATTTATTGCCTGGTTGGCTAAATTACGTACAATATCTTAAGTTTACAAAGTGCTTTCAGGGTCCTCAAAAAGTCATACACGCCAGCCCTTAAAAGTTGAACATTCTCACAACAGACTTAACGCCAAGCAAAAGAGATGCTCACTTTCCAAATCTATACACATCATCGCCATTGATCTCAACTTTCTAAAACAATGAGGTGTCATGTCACGCTATTTCACTTAACCAGAGCCATTCGAATTGCGGGTAAAGTATAGCTGCCATAGTTTTAATGCTAGGTTTAACCAACCCAAAAACATGGTTGAAATCGTAATGATACATCACTTTATTTAGATTTGATATACTAAGGCGGGGGTGTTCAAATTATTTCTGCCATGATCCACGACAGCCAAACCTAACAACGTGATGATCCACTAAATACGAATAGTAAACATATTGGACATGCTTTAATTTTTATGGTGCTTTATTTGTGTAAATGTACCCTACATTGTAGGGCCTACAGCTTATTTATAACTTTGTACAGGTCAAAAGTGAAGTGTGCTACAGCTGCAAGATTGTTTCAAGACTACACTGGAAGATCAACACAAAAAGTTAAAAAGATCCGGATCCGCCATTTGAACACCCCCATACTAAGGTGTAAAATATTCTGGAGTAAAAACTTGGCGGATTTCAATTGTACGTTGCATATTTTTGTATGGAAAACTATCACACAATGATTTCATAAATCACAAGTTCGACTCTCAAGTCAGTCCAAAGTAGGCTATTAATGAATATTAGAACGTCTATTGTTAACGATTCACTACTCTCAGCACAATTGAAACATTTCACATGATCACCTGAAAAGATAATAATCAGAAACAATCCTAACTATGGAAAAAGAACGAGCTAGCACACGCCATGCAAAATATGTTTGTCATCATTTCCACAAAATGTAATAATTTCACTGTTAATTCCTGTAATTCCAGCTTTAATTGCTTTAAAATAAAAACACCTATAGTAATACTGTAGTATGCAAGCCACAAACGCCAAGAGTTTTTGGCAATCTTTCAACATGAATCCCACATAGTCTCGTCAAGCAGTTAAAAAAGAAAAAACGACCCCGGAAAAGAGAAAGGCCAAAAGAACTAAAGACGCAGATAGCATTCAAACTTGAATTACGTTGATGCTCGTGGTTGTGACATTTATCATTTGCAGTGATCAAATCATTTTTATTCTTGTCGCAGAGGGTGATGGACTAGGATAGGTAATTTAGCCAACTCTTTTTAGCCTTTAGCTGCCATAGTCTCTAAATTTCATGCAACAATGTAAATTGTGGTGGTAATAAGTGGTATTTTTTTATAAAGAAATGTGATGAATAGGGTTGTGTTGGCAATTTATGTCATGTTAGACCACACAGTCTATCAGCAAAACAAAGCCATGAAGCATTAAAATGATTAACATTAACAGAATTCCTGTCAGTCAATGGATTACCAAAGATTTTGCTACAAATTCCCTCCTTCATGAACATTTTCGGCTAATGGCTAAAACAATCTTTAGTCGCGAAAAACTTTGAATGTTTTACGTCGGTAGAGTGTTTCCATTCACATTCATTACATTGGCTCTTTTCATGGCATGAGCGCGACTATTCATATGTCTATCGTAATGTCTTCTGCTCATGAACTCTTCGTTACAAATTTTGCAACAAAACTTATATTTTAAACATATGGTGCTGTGATTTTTGTAAGTTTCAAACACCTTAACCAGACGTTTGCATTTGTGACATTGAAAACGTTCGCCAGTGTGAGTTTTTAGGAGTTCTAACACAAGCACCTTATTATTGTATGATTTGTCACAATGTTTGCAAAGGTACCAATTGTCCGAATGTTGATGTTTGATGTGGTGGTCAAGCTTTGAAGCCATAGTAAATATTTTGTTACAGAATTCACATTGATAACTCATCCTTTTCGCATTGCCATTGAACAAATTATCAGATGCTTCTGAAGGTGACCTTTTCTTGGGTTCATTGTTTTTAGATTTAATGAGATCGCCTTCACTGAAAGTATTACTTTGTTTCTCCGAAATTGAGATTTTTACAGATTTACTGCCATCATTTTTTACGGTTCCACGACATATGGCCGCGAACAAACTCACCGGGGACAACTGAACGTGACGTAAATTGACCGCGAACAAACTAACCGGGAACAGATGGTAATATATGATATGTAAACTAAATATTTGTTTGTAACTATTTCCTTTTTTTAACAAATTTTTTTTTTATTTCAATACACATTGAAACATTTATTGAAATAAACAGAAATATTTCCGGAAATACGAGAAATACGAGTAACAACATTAACAGAAGTTCACTGCAAAACACATATGACACTACATAATAAGGGCACTAAAATTTACACAAACTGTTATTTGACAAATCAGTCAACCTTGACTGCAATACACATACTTAATTGGCTGGGATTAAAGCTGATGCGCGACTAGATAGTGAATTAGAATTTTGACCTTTTGACGGCCAATTTGTCGCCGGTTAATTTGATCGCCGGCCAATTTATCGACGGTTAATTTCATCCTCGGCCAATTTACGTCACGGTTAATTTGATCGCCGGCTAATTTGTTGTCAGTCAGTTGTCCACTACCAGTTGTCGCCGGTGAGTTTGTTCACGGCCATATGTCGTGATCCCATTTTTTACACTACCAACATCAACAACAGCATGACTACGCAAATGTAACTTAAGTGAAGCGTTATTTACAAATATTCTTGAACATAACTGACATGAAGCAGTAAGCTTCTTGTCCTCGTCATCCTCAACACAGGGTTCACATGATGATGTTGTTCTTGTTGGAAAACTGTCTTCAACAATATCACCACTTTCATCAGTAGTATTTGTGGAATAATCATCATCGGCAGGTTCATTCCTTCCAACTGGCTCATAAAAACTTGATGAAATTTTGTGCTTGGAAAGTGAGTTATTGTCATTTGTGCCACTTCACCTTCAGGAGAAATTTATTTTATATTTTCCCCTTTACATGCATCAACGCTCGAAGACAAATCCTTTTCTGGACAAGCAGCTTCTAAAGACTGATTGTTTATAAACAACACACCTGATTTGATGTGAGGAATCATAAAGATCTTTTTGTGAACCTTTTGTGGATGATTGGTTTTTTTCTGCATCATATCACTAACAGGTGTAATTTTAAGAGTTTCGTTTGTGCTTTGGACCAACTTCAGACCGCAGATCTCGTCATATGCGGATGTCAACGGATGTGTGGCATTTGACGTAGAATCCAAAGTGGTATTTAATGTTCCTCTTCTGGTCTGAACTGACATGAACTGCTTGAGCAGATCGATTAAAATCCTGAGTTCCTGTCTGATTTCCTTTCGAAATCCTTGTAATTCGTCAAAGATCAGCTTTGCGAGTGGCTCCTCCTGAACAAGTTTACATCCTATATCATCAGAGATTTTAAACATTTAGAGTTAGCTTGAACTTTTTCACTTGTAATAGGATAAGGTTAACAATGAAGCCTTACAAAACTTGTGTCAATAAAAACTTCTTTTTAATCAACCAGCAATAACAAACAGCTAAAACAATATGCTCAATATATTTGGCGCAGCCAAGATCTTGCTGAAAACGGCCATAGTCTGCAGCTCGGCTGCACAGTAGGCTATAGGTCTATAACAGTGTTTCCATAACTTTTTGAAACATGAACTTAAATTGTACTCAAACACACATTCAACAAAAAAGTAAAAACGAATTTATTAACCAGCTTTGATAAGTGGGAAGGAAACAAACATGTGCATGCTTGCAAAATCAGCACTAAAAGTAGCCTGAAATTTGTTTCTTTTTACAATTACTCGACATATGATGGGTCTATTTCTACAACTAAAACATTTCTTACAAGGTCAAGACATACCTCTTTCGAAAAGTGTAGAGTCAGGCTTATCTATATTAATCTTTCAAAGCCAGAATCCCGGTTGAGAGTACTACTATTCAAAAACGATTTACTCAGTGAAGCAACGTTGCCAACAAGAATACAACATTATCTGTCACAAAGCTGGTACAGTCAACATCTTTCTGTTTCGTGTTTATTTTTAAGCGAAAATGACTAAAAGTTGCTTATTATCCTGCTCTTGAAATTGTCACGATTTACTCTCGACGCCACCTCATCGCACCCACAGACTACAGAGGCACTGGCCCCGACTTTGTAAAACACTGGCCTACATACTGTAACGAAAAGTGAGGTATATGACACCTGGGGCATCAGCGAAGGAAAGGAGGTATATGGCAGCAGAGCTACTTTAAATTTAATTCAACAATGGTATACATAGGCGCCGAAGTTTACAAAATGTAGGGTGGAAATGATAATGGGTTTGGGAATTCCCCGTGTCAAGGATTGTTGTAAAAACACAAAACAACATAAAATATACTTCTAATCAACGTTATTTGCGACAACAGCCATGCTACAAGTTTTTGCTTTTTATAAAAATTCTACACTTGTTGGTTATGCTAACCTAACACTTATAGCTCAATTGTATTTATCGTCCGTGATTTTCTGCACCTCTTCTAGTTTTGCTCTCCCTATTCTCTTTAAACTCTTCGCATGTGTCGTCCCAAGGTTATTTTTGGTCTAATATGTTTGTCTGTACAGACGTAACACCAGAGATGGGAAAACACTTCCAACAAAAGCATATCAGTCGAATCCGGTTAATTGCATAGTCGATTTGCCAAGCCTTTTTATGCGATTAAACGAATTATGCGTTTATGCGAAAGTGCAAATTCCACTTATTTTCTTACTTGACGTGCGACGCTGGTCACGTGTAAAGACGTCAACACGCAAAACACTAACGTTTATTGTGTATAGCGATCATTCATTCATTCAAGCACGCAAAAGATGAAAACATGCTTTCTTGCATTTGTGTTTTTAAGCGAACAAATGTGGCCATGTCCGCCCCTTCAAACTGTAATCGTTGGCGAATTGTATGAAGTACATGCGGAATTTCTTTATTTTTTGGTGTTGTCACAACGATTGCGTCACCAGTGCTTTCTTTATTGTTGTCGTCTTTTTCAACTTGTTTGTTTCGTAAAACGTCTTCACATATTACGGCATAATCTTAACGCAACGCTTAAATGAAACTAAAACAGTGCGAATGTTAATGTCTGCGTATTGATAGCCACGTGTTATTTGTGTTAATGCTTAAATTGAGTACTGTTGGTTTCATTGTTTCGTAACAGACCGCAGTACAAGTCACAAAACTTACGCATTGCGTGTGCGCTCCCAGTGCGCGCTGTTTTCAATTTTATCTTTCAAAACATTTTTGAATAATCGAATAAATTATCTTCATTTTTATTCAATTAACCGGATTATGCAATAAACCGTTATGCGATAAACCGAAGTATTGTCTTTACAAATGACAGACTACGCCTACAGTTTGGGACTTGCGCCCTTTATGCGATAAAACGAATTATGTGATTATCCAGAATGCAATTAACCGGATTTGACTGTATAACGTTTTGAACATAAAATCGCTATTAGTTGTTAGAAAAATCCAGGGTGGACAAATCCACCCTGTCCACCCAGGTTCGGCGCCCGTGATGGTATATACTGATTATAATGAGACTTCTTTTAACAAATACATTTAGACAAAACATTGGCACGGCAACAGCATCACAGGAAAAAATAGTGACTGATAATAGTCCACAATTTTCATCATTGACTAATAAAATGCCACTTTCGTCCAAAAAAACACTCCCCACGCCTTATTTTGGTCCAAGTACCATAAACCTGCCTACATACAGTTCGCAACACCTTTGTATGGCTAACTACGCACCACCGATGCATTGGAAACAATTATGGGGAATGATGATGGTGGTTTACTTTAAGGTTGGCCTAATCTAAAGCCAAGTCTTGCTGTTTGACTCCGAGCTAATTGTCTTTGACTCCGTTGCGTTTGCTGTCTCTATAATGTTTCTTCAAAGCAACACCAACTTCATAAAGTCTAATTGTTATATTGTCCGAATAGGTTGTATCGAATTAGAAACATTTACACTATCTTTCCACATTTAAACAAAGCTATAACTCGAATTCAGTAATGATTCCAATATTCTTTTCTCATTCCTACGTACAAGCTATGTCACATCTAATATTATTCTATTATCACCGAAACTCTTGACCAAAGTATCATCGAAACTTTACACGGTAAAAATACAATGCTACTTGAAACATTTCAAACTCCTTTGTTTGAATAATTGCTTAACGACGAGTAATACATCTGTTTAAACATTCAATTTTATCCAGCTGGAGAAACACACACAAACCGCTTTTAAAGTGCCAATTACATAGTTGTTATAATTTGTTATCACGATCGCCGCACAATTATGGCTAAATAAAACCCAGTGTACGATGTGATTGGCGTTTACTTCGTTACAAGTGCAAAACAAGTGGCTTAATCTCATTCGCGTCACGTAATATATTGAGCCACTTGACACAGTCAGAGTTACCGGCTTAATAGTTGCTGTTACCGCGTTAAACACCACATTAATATTGAGATGGTGACATTTCGTCAATGTTTAAAACCTTTCTTATCCCTGCAATGCCATAATTTCATGAGTTTTTTACTAAATGCAAGGTTGTAAGAGGAGGAAGGAACTTAAAAGTTTTCCCACGTAAGTACAGTAGGCCAAGATTTTTTACAAATTTCATTACCCAAATTATTTTCCCCAAATGGTAAAGGCGTTTTTTAAATAATCCTGAAATGTCAACTCACACAAGTGCTACGAATACTTTATTCACTTTTCACAAAAAAATACGACATCTATGCTAATAATCACAACAAATATGTTCAAGACCTGTAGGTTTGCTTGTTTGTGTTTTGGTGTTGAGGTAAAGCAAGTTTGATGCCATTTTGAGTTTGGGGTAGGGTCAATTACATAAACATAATCTCTGGGTTGAGGTTGTTTGCACCCAGACTTACTTTCCTTGGAAAATTTTTATTTTTTAGGTTGTGCCAGGGAATTGGAATTTTTATCTCTTCCTGCAACTTTCAATTTGACAAGCGTAACGAAAACTAGAGTCGCGAACATGTTTCCGCAAATGGTTGTGGTAAAGTCGAATGGAATTGCATGCATAATTTGCATTCTGATAGCTGGTACAGTTTCTACAAATAAAGAGCTTCATGATTTAGCACACAAAACCAAGTTTTTGGAGAACTATGCATAAAGTATTGCGGCTAACGATCACATGCAGGCAAACTAACTGGCCAAGAAAAGGGAAGTTGAGAGAAGTGGGTAGACCTGGAGAATATTTAGCCGGAAAGAAAAAAGTCTCAAAATAATTTGGGAAGTATCCAACAATCCAACCAATAAAAGACAACTTTGCGGATGATGTCTTACACAAGTCTAGTAATACTTTCTTTTCAAACACCACACTGTACGAGATGGACCCTTGGTTACGAAACTTCGCTTTCAAGAATGGTTTGCATGAAACTTTCATTAAAGGGATTGAAGGTTTGTTATCAATTCTGTTGTTTTTCCAGGCATTACATATGTGGCGTTTTGTTTTGCGGCAACCGATTATTCCATTTTTATTGTAAAACTTCATAACTTGTGGCAAGCAAAGTTATTAAACTTCTATTGCTGTTCAAAACAACTTAGTTTCAAAAGCTTTCTGCTCCATTTGTAAGACTTCCTTGTAACTAATTTCGCCTGACGGTGGTGAGTTACGCGCGTTACGTTTTTACTTCGCACTTGATCCCAGAGTGATTCCATGCGTAATCAATGATTCGTAGAAAAAGCAAAAACAGAGGACGATGACGAAATTACACATAACGCAGTAATGCTTGAATTGTGTGCGATTGGTAATACAAAAAAAGCTTTGTAATGTAGCCAAGACTGTTTTATTTTGCAACCATGAACCGTTGCGAACTATTTTCAAGCTTTGTGACATTGTTATGAAGGAGACCGGAGGGGCATATTTTTATGTAAACTATACTTAACTATACTCCATTAATTTGCACATATGTCTAGCTGTTGTCCGGCCAAAAATGAATCGATTCACATTCTACTGTACCAACACGAGGAACGAGATTCGTGATATTAAATGATTAAACTTTGGGCTATAAATTGTCTATTGCATTGGTGACTGGTTACTTTATTATGTAAAAATCGGTTTACGCAGCGTTGGTGGTGTACACACTAAATTTTATTACAATAGATATAGCCTAATATGCATTGTATTTGAGTATTAGAGATTTAATGCTAACGTAAACTTAGTGAATTTTGCAACTTGTTCCAAAATTATAGCCCTTAGTTTTACGGTCAAAAATGTAAACCTGTCTTTATTTTTAAAAAGCAAAGTTTGTGATTACTGCACTGCTTTTGCGTTATTATATTTCATTACGTTGGTAACTGCCATGGCTACTGTAATACATACTATAACAAAAATACATAGTTTAAATCATATTTTAAAAAAAATATAGAGGATTTATAAGCGTTATCATTTTAACGAATAATTTACAATATGTGCACTTTGCAGTTGCCAAAGTCACAGTACACGATCTGCCTTCATCTCTTCAAGAAGTTGGAATTAATATCAGTCCATTCAGTCTCAAAGACAGAAGACTTCTTGAAAGATTTTTTGGAACAGCGATGGAGCAGTTTTTGGTGGAGGTGAACAGTGGTTTGTTGTGAGTTAGGATCTAACAAACAAGATTTTGTATTTTCATTGTGGCAGTGAAGCCCTGTTCATTTGCCCATATCCGAAAGCGATTCAACAACCAAATGGCAGCCTTAAATAAATTCACAATGACGCCACTTCTGAAAAAGAAAAATCACACAAACGAGGAGGAAGAAATGTCATTAATAGCGATCAAGAGGGGGATGGAAGTTATCAAATTTCCTGGTAACGAACGCACTGCAAAGACTTTAGAAAAGTACCCATCATACAAGTTGAAAGAAAAGATAAGTGTGATTTTAACTGATATTTCATTAAGCATAAAATTTAAACAACAGGCTCTGCTTTTTGTCGTTAGTAAACATAAGATACAAAATCGTTTCAACGTTATTGTTGTAACGTTTTCTCTATTTTTGCAGTGCATAATCGACATTGCTATATTCTTTGGATATTCCTCTAAAGAAAACATTGTGAACAAGTGCCGGTTGCGATTTCATCGAGGGAAGGTCATTGTACTGTGAAACAGGGTGTGTATGCCTAATGGAATTGTCCAAAGTTATGAACCAACTAGGAGTTTCTTCTCCTAAAGGGCTATCTACTGTCATCAAGCTTATGGATGATGGAAGTGAAAAGCTCGTTAAAGATCGAAATCAGCCACATATTTTGTGTGCAGGTACTAAATCAGATCTGGGACCCGAATCAGTTGTTGTTCACCAATTGCAATTTGTTGATTTAGGAAAATCTGAATTTTTTGTGTCTATTAACTCTGCTTTGTGTGTATTTTATCCTGGATTTAGCATATCCTGCTGCAGGTAAAAAGTTGTGGGGCGATCGCAAAAATTGGTTACTTCTTCAGTTTTCAATTTTCCAACGTTGTGTGAATATGGGTCATGTAGCCTAATTAAATTTTATTTCTAATTATGAATTCTCAAAGTTTTATTTCTTTATTTCCATATGCAATATACGGTTTTATTACATTAACCAAAATAATAATTTTAAATAATAATAATTTCGCTTGAATGTTTACATTACAGTATTTCGAAACGAGGAGTGTTTGTTTGTCTTCTTTAAGTTTATTGTAAAAACTTTATCATTACAGTATTGCATTTGTATATAATTTTTATTTGTTTATATGCCATTTCCGTTAGTTTCGTTCTCGTAGCTTGTGGTAGACGGCATCAAGCCGATTGTGAAATTTGAAAGTAATCGCTTTTTCTTTTCTTTCACTTTTTTGGAAGGATACATAATTAAAATTTTGTAAGACTGGTAGGCTAATTATGCATTTTGGTCACGTGATGTTCAAGTGCGACATTTCAATTGGCATGGATTAAGCCAAGAAAACCCCAGGCTGGTCTAGGTTCTATATGGGCTAGTATTGAGCCAGGTTTACATTAACTATGACGCTCGAGGCTGAATATGGGGATATTCATAACCAAACACGATTGGAAAGGATTTAGTCGTTTCAGACTAGCATTTAGCCGCAAGAAGGACTGTATTTATCCAGCTGGTAGTGGCTAAATACCGGGATATTCATAACCACTTTTTTGGGAACGCATTCAGTCACTTTTTTTTCCTGTGCGCGCATAAAGACGTCCATGTTGCAGCGATTATCTTAGCAGAAACAATGCATTGAACAGTTGTGAATAATACACGCAGGATAGGCAGGCACGACATTTATGTCACGACTTAAAACGGACAACAGGAAGTCGTCGTCACGCATTGCAAAGCTTCGCAAAGCCAATGTCCGAAAGCAGGAAGTCTATGCTATATTCGATCTGTATAGAATAATATGCCCTTATTATCACAATAACCTACTGGGAAAATTTGTTTTCAGTGCACCAATAACTGTAACGATAAAATTTGCACCATGCCATTGTAATATTTATAATATAGCTTAGAATTTAGAACATAAAGGCAATTATGCGCAGGGAGCCTATAGGTCAGTAGGTTTAGAGTTTAGACCACACGTTCAGCATGAACAGCGGTGTTTTCATTCTAATAAAGCGCGATAATAATAATATGGGTTCCTAAGTGTATCACAAAATACCCGACGCCGAAACATATCACTAAGACTGGTTGCTTCAAATTTGGCAGAACCACATTTTTACTTTGTTTTATAAATTTAAGTATTTCGAGTTTATTTATCGTCTTGTCGTGAAAACAAATTTTTAAAAAGTTTTAAAACACAAATTTTTCGTCAGAAGTATCAATGACGCAATGAAGTGCTCGAAGGCTGATCCTAGAAAGAAAAATCAATAAGCCCTAAGTCTAAGAAGCATGGGATGCTAGGACTACGCTTAAGCGATCATGCCCAAGGAGACAAAAGATCAAGGAAATATTATAGAGATTTTAAGGGAGACAACTCGGTACAGCATAAAATTATTAATGTTCATCGTGTGACTGAGAAAATTCTTTGCACGACTTAAACTTGGCGAACTACAATTCGTAAGCTATCCTTTGTGCATATTCTCATACACAAACTCACATACTTTTTATTTGGTCTTAAATTGTTCTCTATCTCACGAATTTGGAATTGCTCATAAGCTGATTATACGTCATATTTATAGTTCAAATTATAAGAACCAAGAAATATATTGACGACGACGTTCAAACTACTTGATTCATGGAATGAAATCACTTTAGGGTCTTCCCCTAACAAAAAACATTTTTGACACATATATCATAATATTAAACCACAAAGTTTGGTCGCTAGACAATAAGTTATCCAATTTTTGTTAAAAGTCTTTGGCTCTTATTCTATTGTATTCGGGATCTTAGTTAAACTTGTTTAATTTTATGTAACTTCCTGTCGAATCATTAGGTTTTATGGTAATTGGACGCTTTTCCTATAATGTGCTGAATAATGTGCTTTTCAGATAATGTGATTGCTTGTCACGTGGGATCGTATTATTTTCGTCATTGATTGTTGGGAGCTGTTGAACGAAAAGCTTAATTGGTGTTAGCTTTATTAGCCTATAGAATGAATGGATGATAAAACAAGAAACACCCTCACAAACAACTAAAGAACGGGATAAGGCGTTAGATTTTTGAGGGATTAAAATGTGCAAGGTGTAAGCTATACCTAGTGGTGCTATACAACGATATAAGTTTAACACGGTCAGTCGGTCACCAAACCCAGAAGGCCCTAAGCCGCTTTCCGCTCAAGTTAAAACTAAATAAAAAACAAAGAACCAACAAAAGCTCAGAAAACACACAGGACTATCAATTTTTATACCAAAAATAACATTCGGGGACATGTAGAAGATATGCTTGTAGATAGGCAGGGGCGCCGTAATAAGGGGAAGGGCAATAGTTGGGCATACGCAGGTCTAATACATAAGTGCACAACAACAGGATCCCTTTGTTTGCTAGACCCCAGCTACTCAAATTGTGACGTCATATGGTTGTGCATTTGTATACTAGGCCCGCATACGCCATAGTTAGCTTATTCACTATTCGTCACATATAATACTTTAGTTGAAGGGAATGTAGAGGCATGATTTCCTAATGGCAATATTATACTTTTTATTTAATTCTTACTTTTTATCTTTTAGTTCACTTGTGGGCCTCAATATTATGCCCTCTCTTGGCCACGGAAACGGGATTCAGGTCCCTGGGGTGGAGTTTCTTTTGTGCAGTTTTCTTTAACCATCCATTTGTTGTGCACTTAAGATATTCATTGTCCTTTTAATCAAACCATGTTCGTTTATTTATTTATTTTAGCTGTTGATATCCATGTTTTTAATTTTAGGGAACATGTGTTCTACATATTTCAATAGTGTAATTGTTTGTGTTATTTTGGTTTTCAATTCGTAAAACTTAGCAACTATTTTGTGGGTTTGGTGGTCATCTTAACCTACCATCTTATAGCACAATTGTATTATTGCTATCTTGCATATTTTAATCCCTTAGACTGCGCCACTTTTTCCTGCTTGTTAATTGTTCGTGAGCATGTGTTTTATTGTGCTGCAACTACAATGGGCAACCTCCTAAATTTTGCTTCGCACAGTTAAAGAGGAAAAATAAACAATACAATACATCGCCCCCTTGCATGTAACATTTTTTGGAAGAAATTCGGAAAAAACTTTAGTAACCAGTCAGCAGTCAAAATAGAAAATATCTGTGGACTGTGATCAGATTGTACTTGCATGATTTTTCACCCCTTTAGTATCATACTGTTTATTGCATTTGCTGACTTGTGCTATCTGGTTGTGTCTTTTGTGTTCAAACGTTTATTAGAAGAAATCAAGTTAACCAAAATTTCTGACCAGTAAGTAAAGTTAGTAGGGATGTCCTGAATTGAATACGGATCTGAATATTATGCACGATAATCGACAATTTTTTTTAATCGCATTAATCTTAATCTTCCAAGCAAATTTGGGCAAAATACTAATTTTGCAATCTGAAGTAAGAAATCAACAGCAAAGCAATGAAGTTCTTGTTTGTATGATCAATCGTAATGGTTATTAATCATAACGTAGCAATTAAATGGTTGCAATAAATTTTAGTTACTTGTATAAACAAGAAAACTTATTTCTTTTTTCATTCAGCAAAAAAATGACAAATTTCTGCATGATTATGTTGCTCATCATGTAGTTAAATGAAGGGACTTGAACAAAGTTACCAGATTCGATCCAGATTCTCACAAACATCAAAATCCATTATTCGTATTCTCACAATTATGAATCTTTTTGACATAGTCCTAAAAGTTTGTTGTTTCTGTTGAGGCATACCTTGGCCTTGCTTTCTTTTCAAAATTCATATAATTACAAAGTATTTCAGGTTGGTATGTTGCAACGTTGCTTCATGTTTTTTTTTTCATTGTTCTTCTTGATTATACATATTATATCATAAGCATGAATACTTATCTGTTCTCCCCTTTAGATAATAATCACCAAATTCACAAAAAATGGATGATTTAGAACAGTTGGTGACAACACTGCGAAGTGCTGCAAGTCAACAGTCTGCTGATATAAAGCCAGCAGTTCAAGCGTTAACAGATAATGAAGATAAATTTGGATTTCATTTTGCCCTGCTCAAAGTGGCACTTTCATCAGGACTTAATTTAGAAACTCATGTGAGATGGCTTGCGGTTTTATATCTTAAAAATGGCATTGAAAGGCACTGGAGGATGCATGGACCATCACCGCTCACAGAAGAAGAGAAGAATTCTATACGAAATGAGATATTAAGCTCCTTTGATGAAGAGGTCAATCAGGTACAATTAAGCTTTGCCAATAAGTCGGTGAACTAATGTGTACTCATTTACAGTAAGATGCCAGTAATATGGGAACCATTTTGTCCCCAGCACATTATCAGATAGAGTTTCAGTAATATCAAATATACTCACTCTTGCAAATCTATAGTAATGCCATGTATTGTGTTGTGGTTTGTGCGGTGGTCACTTGATATGGCTTAAGACTGAGATGGTGCAGTACAATGCATGCATTTTTATGACCTAATTAGCTGTGCCAATAAAACAATTGATGAGTAGAAACCAAGTCAAGTTTTCAGCACACTTTATTGTGTCCACCCGTTCAAAGACCACATTTACATCCATATCAAGTTCAACAGCAGACACATATATTTGTTTGCTAGTATTGATTTTTCTTTTTTATTACCAATACGCAAGATCTACTTGACTTTGATAGACGTGATCCCCTTTTTCCAAACTTCTTTGTTGTATCCAAACAGTGACAGTTCCCAAACTATTGGGATAAAATACGTTAAATTGATAGGGTGAAAGTTTGAATCATGATGGAAGTTTAATGAACTTCAGAAAAAGAGTGATCCCACTGGATTCATATTTCACTGATAACCAATATCAATAGTATATATGATGTCACTTAACTAGACCTTGTTTATTGATATTCCAGATTGCTCTGCAATTTGCGGTGATAGTTTCGAAGATTGCAAGATATGACTATCCAAAGAACTGGCCACATTTATTGCATATTCTTCTGACAGCAATAGAAAGCATGCAAGTGTTGTCAACAAAGCAAAGGGACAACACTGTGTTGCTCACTTTTCGATATGTCGTGAAAGAGTTGAGCACAAAAAGATTACCAAATGATCGCAAGCTATTCTCACAAATTAGCTGCAGCAGTTATCCGTGCATATTTGCAACATTTGATAGATTCCATAAGACGGTTGTTCAAATGCTTTCGTCATCAACTGGTGACAGTAACACACTGCTTCATGCTATTGAAAAGCTGCTGCACATACTGAAATAGCTCAAGTGTATTTCTCCAGCTCTTGATTCTACAACGAACTGCAATTTTATCAATGAAGTCCTAACTATGTTAAAAACTTTTCTGGGATTAACAACTTCCCACAGTTTTAAAGATCAACTGGTATTGGACAAATGCCATAAAGTTTTGTTGGTTTATTCAAAAATTCTACTTGACACATTTGTAGTGGAGGATAACAAAGTAGCAAACTTTGTGCCAGAAATAGTAAATATGTGCAAACAGTGCATTTTCCTGTTCGCTGAAAATCGAGCTTTGTTTCCTGAGAGGTTTGTTGTTAATAACATGAACGTTATCAAATTACTTGTGGGTCCTAATGAAGGCCAGAAAGATTGTTCCGTTTCAATGGATGATATGCAAGATCTTTTAAAGTAAGTTTGACAAGTCTTACTGTCAACTATGAATAATTTGTCATATGCCATCAATTACTGTGTCTTTAGGGGTTTGGTTTTCTCCTTTCTACCATTGACTGCTGCTGATCTTGAAAATTGGGAAGAAGACATGGAGGAATTTTGTTCCGAAGAGATCGGTGAAACGTGGAAGTACAACTCAAGACCAAGTGCGGAGGTTAGACAAAAAATTAAAGATATTATTTCAAAATTTTATGTTTTTCTGTAAAATTTATTTGATAATTAAATTGCTGTTTCAGGTTCTTATTCTTACCCTGCTACATCGCAGCCCTGAACGCTTTGTGCCTGTTATTTTGGCAACTTTGGACACCGTAAATCAAAATTCACAAAAAGGTTTATATTTAAAATTTAGTATGTAGTTTATACGTTATCATTATGCATGCTTACTGATGCTTATTTTTTTCTTGTGTGAATAGTGCGGAAATTTTTGTCAATATTGGTGCAGCTTGTAAATGGAACAATGAATAATTAATTCAACCAAAATATTTTTGAACGTATCGTTAACGGTCGTTTCGTTTCAATTTAGAAGTATTCTCTATCCTTATGATGGCATAATCATAGTGCAACTCAAGCAGCAGTGTCCAACCTTTTTGGCCACGGGGCCACATGCGATTTACAAATGATTGCGTGGACCACTTGACTGTTTACTGCTAATTTCTAATTAAAACCCTCACACCAAAATTCTAATCTGAAAAATAACTTGTGATGCAATAAAAACTTAATTGTATAGTTGTGCACCCCTGCACTAGAGACTATAGTATATTATCTATATTAATTATCTGTTATCTCCACTTTCTATTGCTCTATACTACACAGTCTATTGCATAGAGCAATAGACAAAGAAAGCAAACAATTAATGCCAATTTCTCGAAATGTAAGTTCACCATAAATTATGTAGGCTGTTCAGTTGATGATATAAGTCATTTCAAAAAATACAGCGCGGCTACTCAGAACCTTCCTGAGGGCCAAATGTGACCCGCAGGCCACGGGTTGGACATCCCTGAACCTGAACTAGAGTTTCAATGGCCTTATGGGCAATTATAATTTCATTCCTTATTTCCTTAACACCGAGTCTATACAAAATCTAGCTGCATTGTGTTATACCACCAAAATTTGAAATGTTTGTAGATTGAAACAAAACATCTACCACAGATACATTTAAAAGTATTTTGGCTGAACTAATCATCCTTCAAAATTTTAAACTTTAATAATTAAATACTAAAACAGAAAAGTTCTTGTAAGATATTCTATATTTTGTACATTTCTCAGACCTCTTGCAGGATCATCAGGGTGTAAATTCTGTTCTTTTAAATGATGCTGTTTTTGCTGCTGTTGGCTTGGCCGCAAATGAATTGTTTGATGAGCTTGACTTTGAAATGTGGTTTCTAACTTACCTGTCACCTTATGTGCAGAAATGTGTCACGACTCCATGTGGAAAAATATTTCACAGGTAAGTGTAGTGCTTATTCGCCTATTAATAAAATAAGTGTGAGTGTGAGTCAAATCTGTTGTCTCTGTTTATCTGAACTGCGAATCACTTCAATGAACATTGTGTTTTTAGTAGGGAAGTGAAAATATGAAAAAAACTCACGCTTGTTAGAACCCAAACTTTTAACGTTAACTTTTGTGAGTAGCTGAGCCCGAGTGCATGACGTCATAATAAAACAAACAAACAAGTCAGCAAAATGCTTTTGCCGAGGCTACGTCTAGAGCAGTGGTTCTTAACCCTTTTTCCCCCAACGCCACTTTTCAGAGGTTTCCATAGTCTGCTGCCCACAATAATGAAAGGGCTGTGATAAAAATGATGAGTGTTTAGTGAAAAGACCGGCTTAATCACCAATTCAGTTGCCTTGTATTTGGGAGAAGCGATGTTATTTAATATATTAATAAGAGTAATAATAACAGAAATAATAAGAGAATTACACATTAATAAAGCAGGAAAAATGTATTTAATGGTTACTTAAGTATTCTTACTTATCGCCTTCTTACTTACTTGCACGCACCCTTCTTACTTACTTTGCAATCTATTTCTCTTCTTAGTTAAGAGTTGCAAGACCGAACTGAATCCCTTCTCTGAAGAGACCGAACCGCATCCCTTCTCTGTAGACTGAACTGAGCTAAACCTTATTGCAGCGGCTCCCAACCGGGGGTACGAGGTTGAACATCAAGGGGTACGAAGATCCTTGGGCCATAGAGCAATATATATATGAAAATGATGGAATTTTTCAATATATATATGAAAAATCCCATTCGATTTTTTTTGGGGGTACGAAGAATGCTTTGACCTGACAAAGGGGTACGAGCAGCAAAAAAGGTTGGGAACCATTGCCTTACTGCCTTAGCAATGAAATTCCGTTGACTTGCTGTTAACTAACTCTTCGGATTCTATGTCTAGGGTTACGTCATAAACGAAATGCTGGTCTAAAAAAAGAAAAGAAAAAGAGAGAAACGTTCATAAACGGTACTCTTGGTAGCCTTTGCAATTTTTGATTCGACTATAAGAGCCATGTGGGTGCCGGTGAGCCGCAGTTTGACCACCACTGGCCTATACAAAGCAAGAGCATACATTGATCTTGATCTAGCAGAACTACTAAAGCAAATTTGCAGTGAGATAAATATCGTTACACCTTCTGAATATAACGCCCCCTGAGTATTTCCGCCCCTGTAAAAATCAAAAGCGCCCCCTAGGGGGCGGTAGCGCCCAGGTTAAGAACCACTGGTCTAGAGTATATGTATATTTAAATGGATGTATGAAATGAAAACATTTGACTAATACAAGCTGTGAGGTTGATGGTGTTGCATCATAATGCAGTGTGTCATTCCAAAAATCGGCGGAGGAACAAAGAATGCGTGCCCCGGTGTTTAAAAGAGAATAGCGGAGAAAATGTACGAAACGCATACATCGGTTAATCGCATAAAAAAGCTTACAACAACAAAAAGCTTACTTACTAACAACAAAAACTTTTAAAAATGTATCAGTTGTAGAAATACTTAATTTACACTAAATGCATTTTCTTTAGTTTTACAATAATGATGTATACAGGAAACCAGATGTTTTTTCTACTAACCTGTAAATATCCGATCAGTTTACGACGTATAATTTTCGAGTCATTAACGATTGAAAACTTGTGTGCAGTGTCGGCCACACATAATAAAGATAGTAATGTCGCGCACCCGGTTTAAATACGGTAAAACCAACGTCAGCCAATATTAAAACCGTAAAATGAAGTAAAACTTAAATTTAGTATTGATTTAATAACCAGATATTTTAGTAATTAAACTAATTGTATTGAGTGGAAAAAAAGAAAGTATGACCAAAATTATCTGACGTATGGCTGTATAGATACCACAGTGAACGAAAAAGTCGTACCGCAATGCTTGATATGCTTAAAAAACGATGTTTTGAGACCAAGTCGTTTGCAGCGTCATCTTCATGAATATAAAGACAAAACCTAGGAACAAACTTGACTGTGAAGCCGACCTAAGGTGTGCATTATCTTCCACAAAGCCTAGAATTAAACGTTAGGTTTCCCAAAAACAACTACATCCTTCTCATTAATGAAAGTTAATTGAAAATAAATTGCTGTTCTGTTTAATGCTTTTTTATTTTGCAATCAAGGGGGCGCAAAATTTTTAGGTACCGTCAAGGAGGGCGTGTGCCAAAAATTTTAAGAACCCCTGGGTTAACGTGGATGATTTTCTTTATTTATCTATTAAGTCGCTATAGATTTTGAAATTTCCTATAGACACTTGAGTATTTATTTCGAAGATATTTTTGCGTACGTTTTAAATCTGACAAAGCAAGCTAAAGCTTACGAAAAATCCTGTTTAAATGAATGAAATTTACTTAATTTTCATGCATGATGTTTTGATACATTTTAATGTATATTAATTGCAGCAAGGTCAAAACACAAATTAGCTGAGAAAAAACAGAGATAAAACATCAAAATTGTCAAATTTAGAAATCATGCCTTGGACACTTTGCAACTAATTGAAATTCGAATTTGTATTATTGCCTGGTTGGCTAATACGGACATCATGTTAAATTTACAAAGTGCTTTCAGGGTCCTCGTAAAGTCATACACACCAGCCCTGACAAGTTGAACATTCTCACGACAGACTTAATGCCAAGCAAAAGAGATGCACACTTTCCAAATCTATGCAAATTACAGCCATTGATCGCAACTTGCTAAAACAATTAGATGTCATGTCAAGCTATTTAACTTAACCTATGTCATGCGAATTGCATTTGCAGGTAAGCATAGCAGCCATAATTTTAATGTTAGGTTTATCCAACCTAAAAACATGGTTGGAATCGTAATAGTGTATCACTTTGTTTAGATTAGATTCACTAAGGGTGTAGCGTGTAGAGTATTCTTCAGTAAAACTATTACAAATTGATTTCGTCAAATATGAGTATGACTTTCCTATCAGTCCAAAGTAGGCTATTAATGAATATTAGAACGTCTATTGTTAACGATTGACTACTCTCAGCACAATTGAAACATTTCACACGATCACCTGAAAAGATAATAATCTGAAACAATCCTAACTATGGAAAAAGAACGAGCTAGCACACGCCATGCACAATATATTTATCATCATTCCAACAAAATCTAATAGTTTTTCCGTTAATTCCTGTAAATTCAGATTTTAAATATTTTTAATTACTATTCTATTATTCATGAATCATAAAAAGTATTCGATAAAACATGTAAAAGTGGACATATAAAACACAAACAAATGGATGCAGTATCTGGATGAATGGTTTGTAAATGTTTTTCAAGGCTAATTTTTTGTCCGAACACGTTTTGAAAAAGATTATATTATTTTAATGTGAGTTTTGATATGTGTTAATAATTAATTATCGTTTTAACGTAAAGGACTTTTGAAAAAAAAAAATTAGTAAGGTCCCTTTCCAGAGTGAATAGTTTCATGTCTCCACAAATTTCTCTTATGGGAAAATAACTTTTGACCTACATGGCATTGATAAGGTCGTTCTCCAGTGTGAGTTCTCATATGAGCTTTTAAAGTGCTGCTTTGGATAAATGACTTGTGGCACACCTGGCATTTATAAGGTCGTTCTCCAGTGTGAGTTCTCATATGAGCTTTTAAAGTGCTGCTTTGGATAAATGACTTGTGGCACACCTGGCATTTATAAGGTCGTTCTCCAGTGTGAGTTCTCATATGCCTTTTCAAACTGCAGCTAACAGAAAATGCCTTGTGGCACACATCGCATTGATAAGGTCGCTCTCCAGTGTGAGTTCTCATATGAGATTGCAAACTGCCAAATTGGTGAAATGGTTTGTGACAAACTTGACATTGATAAGGTTGCTCACCTGTGTGAGTTCTTATGTGAGCATTCAAGTTTGTTTTGTGTTGGAATAATTTATCACAAAAGTTGCAAGAAAAATGTTTTTCTTTGTTATTTCCTACAAGCAACTGAGCATCAACTTTGCAAGCATTGTTTCTATCATTTGTTGCAGAATTATCAAAGAACATTTCCACAAAATTGCTGCGTTCTTCATCTGAACTTCTTTCAATGCAATTTCTGCTATCGATCGTTTTAACTGTGGCTTTTACTCCAATCTCTGACTGATAAGTTAATTTATTTAACATGGATATAGTTGGGTGATCAATCTCAGTCTGTGAAACTGCATATTTTTGCAACATCAAAGGTTCCTTTTCAATAACTTCAAATTGAGGATAAAATGATGCCTTTTCAGAATGATCTTCTTCAATACAGGTTTGGGGCTCAACAGTTTTAACTAGGGCATTTACTCCAAGTTCCGATTGAAGAGAAAACATATTTGAAATGGATAAACTGGGTTGATCAGTTTCAGAAACCTCCCAATGCTGCAACAGCAAAGGTTCTTCTTTGATAGCTTCAACAAGAGGAAGAACTGTTGCATTCTCAGAATGAACTCCTTTAATACAAAAGCCGATATCAGATTCTACATCTAATGTTTGTGATGTTTCTTTAATCGGTATTGCATTGTTTATGGTTTCAGCTTTCTTTGTTTCTACAAGAATCTTTGAAACCATATCTTCCATATTTTCTTGTACTTTTGCAAATTCTATCTTCATATCTTCTCGCATTGATTTCAATTCTTGTAAAACCATATCACTGATTGCTTTCAATAAAAAATCAACATGCATATTATCTGGATGACACTCCATAGCTTGATTGTGATACAATAAAATTATTGGCTGAAAATGTGAAAGGTAAAACGTTTTAATAAAAAGTAACATATTAATTTGAATAAGATGTCAAAACCCAAAAATTGAATTGAAATGTTAAAAGTAAATTGTAATAAATATGTAAATGTAAATAAATTTTGACAGTTGACAAAATGTATGATGTGTTTAAAGAACACAAATAAACAGGATATAACCATTTGAATCCCTACACATGATGACAATAATCTATTTCAAAATAATTCTTTTCAAATTTAATTCCGTCAATTTCATAAAAATGTTTTATCTTATCTCATGACAGCAATTGTTTTCTTAATTAAATAAAACACTTGACTAATGCTTTCTTCACACATCATCATCAATTGTAAAATTAACATTGGACCTATCAACCCCAGAAAATTGTGAACCAGGTCAAGTATCATGAACTTTAGAGTTTATCTTAAAAGTTTATCAAAAAAAACAACATAATATATTTTAAATGGGGACAACAATTTTATACCTATAAATACCTAACAAACGAATACAGTCAAACCCGGTTAATTGCATTCTGAATAAACACATAATTTGTTTTATCGCATAAAGAGCGCAAATCCTAAATCATAGTCTATCACTTGAAAAGATTACAATAAAGAAAGATTATATTACACATTAGATTACACAAAAGAAAGATTATTAGATCGCATAGCGGTTTATTGCATAATCCGCTTAATTGAATAAAATGAAGGTGTTTTATTCGATTATTTTAATGTTTTTAAAAGATAAAATTGAAGACAACGAGCACTGGGAGCGCACACGCAATGCGCAAGCTTTGTGACTTGTACTGCGCTTGGTTATAAAGCAATCCAACAGACAATGCCCAATTTAAGCATTAACACGTGGCTGTCAATACGCAGACATTAACATTCGCACTGTTTTAGTTTCATTTAAACGCTGCGTAAAGAAAGGGTTAAAGTGTTGCGTTAAGATGATGTTGTAATATGTGAAGACGTTTTACGAAACAAACAATTTGAAAAAGACGACATCAAGGAAGAAAGCTCTGCTGATGCAATCGCTGCGACTACACCAAAAAATAAAGAAGTTCCGCATGCACTTGATACAATTCGCCGACGACTGCAGTTTGAAGGGGCGGACATGGCCACATTTGTTCGTTTAGAAACACAAATGCAAGAAAGCATGCGAAATAAAATTAAACAAAGAACAATCAGTCAGTATTTTTCTTCAATAAACAATAAATGATAGACTGTTTTTCGCGTTTGAATGAATGGATGATCGCAATACACAATAAACAGTAGTATTTTGCGTTTTGACGCTTTTACACGTAACCAGCTTCGCACGTCAGGTAAGACAATAAGTAGACTTTGCACTTTTGCATAAACGCATAATTTGTTTAATCGCATAGAAAGGCTTGGCAAATTGACTATGCAATTAACCGGATTCGCCTGTATATGAAAACACTCGAGCCAAATTTTCACAATTTTTAAATAAGTAGTTTTCCTCCATAATGAAATTAGGACACATCTTTTAACTTAACACAACTAGAAAACTGAAAATTTAATAATTTTTAAATGTTTTTTTGCCAAAAACAACTACTATAGTGCAATCTTATGTTTCATGGAACAACAATTTTCATGCATGATGTATTGATACAGTTAAATGATATCACAAAGAATTCCAGAAAAAAAACAAAAAGTTATGTCACAATTTTGAATTAACAATTATGTCTACTGAAATGCTGTGTCAGTTCAGCTCTTCTTAAGTTTTAAGCAGTTATAATTATTAGCAAATTGGAATAGTTAACCCGATTTCGGAAAGTTTTATCCCTAATCTTGTGTATAGATTCACTGCCCACAAATCTATCATTGGTGGGCTACATAGTTGAACTCTAGTTGATCTAATGCCAGGGCCGTCAGCCAAACAAATCGAAAGCATTCAAGTGATGGGAAAAGTTTATCAAAACGATTTAACAAAATTTTTGGAAGACTTAATTGCTGAATTAAAAGTATGGTTCAGAAAATTTAGTCGGTTTAGCGAAACAGAAAGACCAAGCGATGCAACTGGCTACTTATTCATTTCTTACAATTTTTTAACTCGTTCGGTGACCACATGTACAAGCAAACGTTCTTTTTCTACATTACGCAGACTAAAACATATTTGCGCAATACGAGTGGTGAATCTGAATGAACAAACCTGTTTTGTTAAACATCTATAAAAATCAAGTGCTTTGTGCAGAAGAGATTATTAACAGGTTAATCGTCGAACAGGCGTTGGAGCATGAATTTGTAAAAATTTAACTTGGAATGTTTAAATTTGTAAGTTTTATCACATGTGCATGCTGCTCTAAAGTTTTCTCTTCAAAGGCTCGTTTTTTGATGAAACTGCATTTATCGTAATCTGTCATTACATGATTTCGTGCAAATCCTCGAAAAAAACTTTCTACATACAACAAGGCTGACACAGTTTTTAGTCAAATATTACAGACAAGTCCAATTAAAATAACCTATTAACAAAAATGTGTTTACAATAGCCTACAGTACAAATCCTACTTAACAATTGTCACAATTTGTTAGAAACATTTTGGCATGCTTACTGACCCATTGGTATGAAGCGCTGAACTATAGACAGTTAGATACCGAATGGTCATGATCATTGCAATCTACTGTTCTTCACTTAGGAACTGTGGATAGGTTGATTTAACGCAAACTCAGACACGATTCACATTTTTATTTTTCCACAACAAATGCAGTTGATTGAGATGGGTGCATTGTTCACAAAGTCAGACACAGCGATTTCATTGAATTGCCGATTATGGCAAAAATTGTCTCTATTTTCAAACAAAAACACTCATTAAATCTAATTCATTTCTGCATCCACCTGCACATGCAAAAAGACAAGGGTTAACTTGAATTATGGTCATTTACAAATTTTGTGCATGGAATTTAAAAAACATAACAACACATCACATAAAAAGAAAAACCCATAACGGCATGTTGATTGCCACAAGGTCAAAACACAACTTGGCTTAGAAAAAACAGCGATAAAACATCAAACTTGTCAAATTTAGAAATCATGCATTGGACACATTGCAACTAATCGGAATTCGAATTTGTATTCAGGGAAAGCGTTTGTCTAATCCCAAGAGAAAAAGTATAAGAGATAAATATAACTCAGAAGAAAGAATGAGATCATAGCAGCAAAAACAAATACATACACTCAGGTCTGGCAGCGCACACACGCCAGGTGCTGGTATTACTGTACAACGTTTAAATCCTAAATGAAAATTAAAAACATCCATAAAGCAATCTTTAAAAACAAAGACGTTATTACAAAAGTTACGTACACACGATATAAAATGTTTTTCCTGAAAAATTTAAAACTTTTTGCAGTTTTTTTCCTGCCACTAGCAACAGTTAACTAGAACAGAAATGACAAATAACTATTATTACAGCCATCTAACATTAAAATGAGGAAGCATTGGTGTTAACTTCCAGGCATAGGCAGACTTTTGTTGCCGGGGGTTTGGCAAGGTATTACATCATCAAGTTAGTGACTTCATTGCGATAACTTACCTTGTTCTTGCCACATCTTGTTTATATTCTTATGTGAATACGTACTTTATAACCTAGGTCAAACATGGGTATCTATGCCATTTCTTGCTGAGGATTTATTGCCTGGTTGGCTAAATTACGTACAATATCTTAAGTTTACAAAGTGCTTTCAGGGTCCTCAAAAAGTCATACACGCCAGCCCTTAAAAGTTGAACATTCTCACAACAGACTTAACGCCAAGCAAAAGAGATGCTCACTTTCCAAATCTATACACATCATCGCCATTGATCTCAACTTTCTAAAACAATGAGGTGTCATGTCACGCTATTTTACTTAACCAGAGCCATTCGAATTGCGGGTAAAGTATAGCTGCCATAGTTTTAATGCTAGGTTTAACCAACCCAAAAACATGGTTGAAATCGTAATGGTACATCACTTTATTTAGATTTGATATACTAAGGCGGGGGTGTTCAAATTATTTCTGCCATGATCCACGACAGCCAAACCTAACAACGTGATGATCCACTAAATACGAATAGTAAACATATTGGACATGCTTTAATTTTTATGGTGCTTTATTTGTGTAAATGTACCCTACATTGTAGGGCCTACAGCTTATTTATAACTTTTTACAGGTCAAAAGTGAAGTGTGCTACAGCTGCAAGATTGTTTCAAGACTACACTGGAAGATCAACACAAAAAGTTAAAAAGATCCGGATCCGCCATTTGAACACCCCCGTACTAAGGTGTAAAATATTCTGGAGTAAAAACTTGGCGGATTTCAATTGTACGTTGCATATTTTTGTATGGAAAACTATCACACAATGATTTCATAAATCACAAGTTCGACTCTCAAGTCAGTCCAAAGTAGGCTATTAAATGAATATATATTATATTAAATGAATATTGTATGAATATCTAATGAATATTAGAACGTCTATTGTTAACGATTGACTACTCTCAGCACAATTGAAACATTTCACACGATCACCTGAAAAGATAATAATCAGAAACAATCCTAACTATGGAAAAAGAACGAGCTAGCACACGCCATGCAAAATATGTTTGTCATCATTTCCACAAAATGTAATAATTTCACTGTTAATTCCTGTAATTCCAGCTTTAATTGCTTTAAAAAAAAACACCTATAGTAATACTGTAGTATGCAAGCCACAAACGCCAAGAGTTTTTTGCAATCTTTCAACATGAATCCCACATAGTCTCGTCAAGCAGTTAAAAAAGAAAAAACAACCCCGGAAAAGAGAAAGGCCAAAAGAACTAAAGACGCAGATAGCATTCTAACTTGAATTACGTTGATGCTCGTGGTTGCGACATTTATCATTTGCAGTGATCAAATCATTTTTATTCTTGTCGCAGAGAGTGATGGACTAGGACAGGTAATTTAGCCAACTCTTTTTAGCCTTTAGTTGCCATAGTGTCTAAATTTCATGCAACAATGTAAATTGTAGGCAAAAGTTGTATTTTTTTTATAAAGAAATGTGATGAATAGGGTTGTGTTGGCAATTTATGTCATGTTACACCACACAGTCTATCAGTAAAACAAAGCCATGAAGCATTAAAATGATTAACATTAACAGAATTCCTGTCAGTCAATGGATTACCAAAGATTTTGCTACAAATTCCCTCCTTCATGAACATTTTTGGCTAATGGCTAAAACAATCTTTAGTCGCGAAAAACTTTGAATGTTTTACGTCGGTGGAGTGTTTCCATTCACATTCATTACATTGGCTCTTTTCATGGCATGAGCGCGACTATTCATATGTCTATCGTAATGTCTTCTGCTCATGAACTCTTCGTTACAAATTTTGCAACAAAACTTATATTTTAAACATATGGTGCTGTGATTTTTGTAAGTTTCAAACACCTTAACCAGACGTTTGCATTTGTGACATTGAAAACGTTCGCCAGTGTGAGTTTTTAGGTGTTCTAACAAAAGCACCTTATTATTGTATGATTTGTCACAATGTTTGCAAAGGTACCGATTGTCCGAATGTTGATGTTTGATGTTTGATGTGGTAGTCAAGCTTTGAAGCCATAGTAAATATTTTGTTACAGAATTCACATTGATAACTCATCCTTTTCGCATTGCCATTGAACAAATTATCAGATGCTTCTGAAAGTGACCTTTTCTTGGGTTCATTGTTTTTAGATTTAATGAGATCGCCTTCACTGAAAGTATTACTTTGTTTCTCCGAAATTGAGATTTTCACAGATTTACTGCCTTCATTTTTTACACTACCAACATCAACAACAGCATGACTACGCAAATGTAACTTAAGTGAAGCGTTATTCACAAATATTCTTGAACATAACTGACATGAAGCAGTAAGCTTCTTGTCCTCGTCATCCTCAACACAGGGTTCACATGATGATGTTGTTCTCGTTGGAAAACTGTCTTCAACAATATCACCACTTTCATCAGTATTATCTGTGGAATAATCATCATCTGCAGGTTCATTCCTTCCAACTGGCTCATAAAAACTTGATGAAATTTTGTGCTTGGAAAGTGAGTTATCTGTCATTTGTGCCACTTCACCTTCAGGAGAAATTGATCTTATATTTTCCCCTTTACATGCAACAACGCTCGAAGACAAATCCTTTTCTGGAGAAGCAGCTTGTAAAGACTGATTGTTTATAAACAAAACACCTGATTTGATGTGAGGAATCATAAAGATCTTTTTGTGAACCTTTTGTGGATGATTGGTTTCTTTCTGCATCATATCACTAACAGCTGTAATTTAAGAGTTTTGTTTGTGCTTTGGACCGACTTCAGACCGCAGATCTCGTCATATGCGGATGTCAACGGATGTGTGGCATTTGAAGTAAAATCCAAAGAGGTATTTAATGTTCCTCTTCTGGTCTGAACTGACATGAACTGCTTGAGCAGATCGATTAAAATCCTGAGTTCCTGTCTGATTTCCTTTCGAAATCCTTGTAATTCCTCGAAGATCAGCTTTGCGAGTGGCTCCTCCTGAACAAGTTTACATCCTATATCATCAGACATTTTAAACATTTAGAGTTAGCTTGAACTTTTTCACTTGTAATAGGATAAGGTTAACAGTGAAGCCTTACAAAACTTGTGTCAATAAAAACTTCTTTTTAATCAACCTGCAATAACAAACAGCTAAAACAATATGCTCAATATATTTGGCGCAGCCAAGATCTTGCTGAAAACGGCCATAGTCTGCAGCTCGGCTGCACAGTAGGCTATACGTCTATAACAGTGTTTCCATAACTTTTTGAAACATGAACTTAAATTGTGCTCAAACACACATTCAACAAAAAAGTAAAAACGAATTTATTAACCAGCTTTGATAAGTGGGAAGGAAACAAACATGTGCATGCTTGCAAAATCAGCACTAAAATTAGCCTGAAATTTGTTTCTTTTTACAATTACTCGACATATGATGGGTCTATTTATACAACTAAAACATTTCTTACAAGGTCAAGACATACCTCTTTCGAAAAGTGTAGAGTCAGGCTTATCTATATTAATCTTTCAAAGCCAGAATCCCGGTTAAGAGTACTACTATTCAAAAACGATTTACTCAGTGAAGCAACGTTGCCTACAAGAATACCACATTATCTGTCACAAAGCTCGTACAGTCAACATCTTTCTGTTTCGTGTTTATTTTTAAGCGAAAATGACTAAAAGTTGCTTATTATCCTGCTCTTGAAATTGTCACGATTTACTCTCGACGTCACCTCATCGCACCCACAGACTACAGAAGCACTGGCCCCGACTTTGTAAATCACTGGCCTACATACTGTAACGAAAAGTGAGGTATATGACACCTGGGGCATCAGCGAAGGAAAGGAGGTATGATGGAGCATCATGATGGAAAGGAGGTATATGGCAGCAGAGCTACTTTAAATTTAATTCAACAATGGTATACATAGGCGACGAAGTTTACAAAATGTAGGGTGGAAATGATAATGGGTTTGGGAATTCCCCGTGTCAAGGATTGTTGCAAAACACAAAACAACATAAAATATACTTCTAATCAACGTTATTTGCGGCAACAGCCATGCTACAAGTTTTTGCTCTTTATAAAAATTCTACACTTGTTGGTTATGCTAACCTAACACTTATAGCTCAATTGTATTTATCGTCCGTGATTTTCTGCACCTCTTCTAGTTTTGCTCTCCCTATTCTCTTTAAACTCTTCGCATGTGTCGTCCCAAGGTTATTTTTGGTCATTATGTTTGTCTGTACAGACGTAACACCAGAGATGGGAAAACACTTCCAACAAAAGCATATCAGTCGAATCCGGTTAATTGCATAGTGACATAGTCAATTTGCCAAGCCTTTTTATGAGATTAAACGAATTATGTGTTTATGCGAAAGTGCAGATTCCACTTATTTTCTTACTTGACGTGCGACGCTGGTCACGTGTAAAGACGTCAACACGCAAATCACTAACGTTTATTATGTATAGCGATCATTCATTTATTCAAGCACGCAAAAGATGAAAACATGCTTTCTTGCATTTGTGTTTTTAAGCGAACAAATGTGGCCATGTCCGCCCCTTCAAACTAATCGTTGGCGAATTGTATGAAGTACATGCGGAACTTCTTTATTTTTTGGTGTTGTCACAACGATTGCGTCACCAGTGCTTTCTTTATTGTTGTCGTCTTTTTCAACTTGTTTGTTTCGTAAAACGTCTTCACATATTACGGCATAATCTTAACGCAACGCTTAAATGAAACTAAAACAGTGCGAATGTTAATGTCTGCGTATTGATAGCCACGTGTTATTTGTGTTAATGCTTAAATTGAGTACTGTTGGTTTCATTGTTTCGTAACAGACCGCAGTACAAGTCACAAAACTTACGCATTGCGTGTGCGCTCCCAGTGCGCGCTGTTTTCAATTTTATCTTTCAAAACATTTTTGAATAATCGAATAAATTATCTTCATTTTTATTCAATTAACCGGATTATGCAATAAACCGTTATGCGATAAACCGAAGTATTGTCTTTACAAATGACAGACTACGCCTACAGTTTGGGACTTGCGCCCTTTATGCGATAAAACGAATTATGTGATTATCCAGAATGCAATTAACCGGATTTGACTGTATAACGTTTTGAACATAAAATCGCTATTAGTTGTTAGAAAAATCCAGGGTGGACAAATCCACCCTGTCCACCCAGGTTCGGCGCCCGTGATGGTATATACTGATTATAATGAGACTTCTTTTAACAAATACATTTAGACAAAACATTGGCACGGCAACAGCATCACAGGAAAAAATAGTGACTGATAATAGTCCACAATTTTCATCATTGACTAATAAAATGCCACTTTCGTCCAAAAAAACACTCCCCACGCCTTATTTTGGTCCAAGTACCATAAACCTGCCTACATACAGTTCGCAACACCTTTGTATGGCTAACTACGCACCACCGATGCATTGGAAACAATTATGGGGAATGATGATGGTGGTTTACTTTAAGGTTGGCCTAATCTAAAGCCAAGTCTTGCTGTTTGACTCCGAGCTAATTGTCTTTGACTCCGTTGCGTTTGCTGTCTCTATAATGTTTCTTCAAAGCAACACCAACTTCATAAAGTCTAATTGTTATATTGTCCGAATAGGTTGTATCGAATTAGAAACATTTACACTATCTTTCCACATTTAAACAAAGCTATAACTCGAATTCAGTAATGATTCCAATTCCGAATAATTCAACAATCACTTCAATTCAGCATAACCGAAGAAATAGTTAAGATACGAGAGAGTTTCGAAGAGAGCGATTTAAACGAAACATTAGCTTTTATATTCGCCGTATTGACCAATGGGCTCGTGCCATATATTCTTTTCTCATTCCTACGTACAAGCTATGTCACATCTAATATTATTCTATTATCACCAAAACTCTTGACCAAAGTATCATTGAAACGTTACACGGTAAAAATACAATGCTACTTGAAACATTTCAAACTCCGGCCGCTACACTCCTTTGTTTGAATAACTGCTTAACGACGAGTAATACATCTTTTTAAACATTCAATTTCATCCAGCTGGAGAAACAAACACAAACCGCTTTTAAAGTGCCAATAACATAGTTGTTATAATTTGTTATCACGATCGCCGCACAATTATGGCTAAATAAAACCCAGTGTACGATGTGATTGGCGTTTACTTCGTTACAAGTGCAAAACAAGTGGCTTAATCTCATTCGCGTCACGTAATATATTGAGCCACTTGACACAGCTACGAATACTTTATTCCCTTTTCACAAAAAAATACGACATCTATGCTAACAATCACAACAAATATGTTCAAGACCTGTAGGTTTGCTTGTTTGTGTTTTGGTGTTGAGGTAAAGCAAGTTTGATGCCATTTTCAGTTTGGGGTAGGGTCAATTACATAAACATAACACTGGGCGACATTTTTCAACTTTTTTTTTATTTTTTTCAAACAATTAATTGAGTTTACCTAATTTGACTATGCTGATTCCGAATTTGCAGTCAGAATTCACCCATCACGTCACACGTTTTTGAAAAAATTGAATGAAAATTTTACTCAAAAACGGTTCTATTATGGCGAAGGTAAAGCTTGTAGGTTGTTGCGTTGCCGTCACGTTGCTGCGTTGTTGACTCCTTGTCACAGAAGGTTGCTATCGCTGTTCCTTCTCCTTCGCTCATATATTAAAGTAAATTAACACGAGGTTCTGAGTTTGACCTTTACTAAAACTCACACGTCCTGTGCGTAAGCGGTGTAAAACGGAAAGAGGGCAGTAAAACGAACTAACGGTGCTTAAATAAACATGTGCTGGGAGCACCGCGAGGGCGCCAGCCAGCGACTCTTATAGGTGTTTGGCATGAATTTTCTTCTTTTAACTTTTCTTGCAGCCTCACTATTCTCGCAGTCGCATTTCAGGTACCAACAGTAGTCCGCCATCATCGTTACACCCCATCGCCCTTGATACCGCGTATCCATAGCTTTGATGTCCTGGTGAAAACGTTCACCATGCTCCTCACTCATGTCACCCATGCCACCAAGTTTTTAGGAAAATTGTCCAAATGTGCGCGTAGAAAATGAACCTTTAAGCTCATTAGACAACCAAGTGCTTGATAAGAAACCAACATGTTTTCTACAATATTTTGGTAATCCGGATCTTTAGTATTTCCAAGAAATTTAGATACAACTTCGGTGAAAGAGAGCCATGCTTTTTTCCCACATCCGTCATGGTAATAAGAAATTGGGGGTCTTTGGTAAGTGTTCTGATTTGAGGTCCAACAAATACACCCTCTTTAACTTTCTCGGCACTCAAGTGAGGCCCCTTTTCCCGAATGTATGTAAAACATACACCTCCTTTGTTGAGAGCTTTTACAAACTGTTTCATAAAACCCAGTTTAATATGTAATGGTGGAATATAACATTAGATCTGTCGATAAGAGCAGGCTGTAAAACATTTTTATAGCCTGGTGTAAGATACTCCCTTAACGGCCACTCACGTTTGATCCAATGATTTCTCCTGTCTCGGCTGTCCCATTCACACATAAAACAAGGGTACTTTGTAAATCCAAATTGTTGACCCAGTAGCATATTTAGGACTTTAAAATCAACGCAACCTTTCCATGTATGAGTGCTATATTGCAACTTCGAAAGAAAAAGTTTCATATTTTCGTAAGACTCCTTCATGCTAGTTGAATGAGCTACAGGGATAGAAGCAAATTGATCTGTATTGTGCCACAATACAGCTTTTAGGCTTGACTTTGATACGCACAAGCTGGCATATGGTACTGTACATGTGCTTGTATGTAAATTGGTTTACTCACAATTAAATTATTATGACGTCATAATAATGTATAATGGCTATGACAATAGTAAGTATGACCCAACAACGAGGAATACTTCATTGAACAGGCTGTTATTAGTAGTGAAGTGCAAATTTTAAATCACAAATTATAAAAATTCTTGACGTGATAGAAAAAAAGCGACTTCATATTCGTAATCAGCGTGAGCAAATTATCTTAGAAGTCACCATTTTTGCCAGAAAATAAAAATCATGTCGGCCAGTGAATCTCTGGGTTGAGGTTGTTTGCACCCAGACTTACTTTCCTTGGACAATTTTTATTTTTTAGATTGTGCCAGGAAATTGGAATTTTTATCTCTTCCTGCAACTTTCAATTTGACAAGCGTAACGAAAACTAGAGTCGCAAACATGTTTCCGCAAATGGTTGTGGTAAAGTCGAATGGAATTGCATGCATAATTTGCATTCTGATAGCTGGTACAGTTTCTACAAATAAAGAGCTTCATGATTTAGCACACAAAACCAAGTTTTTGGAGAACTATGCATAAAGTATTGCGGCTAACGATTACATGCTGGCAAACTAACTGGCCAAGAAAAGGGAAGTTGAGAGAAGTGGGTAGACCTGGAGAATATTTAGCCGGAAAGAAAAAAGTCTCAAAATAATTTGGGAAGTATCCAACAATCCAACCAATAAAAGACAACTTTGCGGATGATGTCTTACACAAGTCTAGTAATACTTTCTTTTCAAACACCACACTGTACGAGATGGACCCTTGGTTACGAAACTTCGCTTTCAAGAATGGTTTGCATGAAACTTTCATTAAAGGGATTGAAGGTTTGTTATCAATTCTGTTGTTTTTCCAGGCATTACATATGTGGCGTTTTGTTTTGCGGCAACCGATTATTCCATTTTTATTGTAAAACTTCATAACTTGTGGCAAGCAAAGTTATTAAACTTCTATTGCTGTTCAAAACAGCTTAGTTTCAAAAGCTTTCTGCTCCGTTTGTAAGACTTCCTTGTAACTAATTTCGCCTGACGGTGGTGCGTTACGCGCGTTACGTTTTTACTTCGCACTTGATCCCAGAGTGATTCCATGCGTAATCAATGATTCGTAGAAAAAGCAAAAACAGAGGACGATGACGAAATTACACATAACGCAGTAATGCTTGAATTGTGTGCGATTGGTAATACAAAAAAAGCTTTGTAATGTAGCCAAGACTGTTTTATTTTGCAACCATGAACCGTTGCGAACTATTTTCAAGCTTTGTGAGTTGTGACATTGTTATGAAGGAGACCGGAGGGGCATATTTTTATGTAAACTATACTTAACTATACTCCATTAATTCGCACATATGTCTAGCTGTTGTCCGGCCAAAAATGAATCGATTTACATTCTACTGTACCAACACGAGGAACGAGCTTCGTGATATTAAATGATTAAACTTTGGGCTATAAATTGTCTATTGCATTGGTGACTGGTTACTTTATTATGTAAAAATCGGTTTACGCAGTGTTGGTGGTGTACACACTAAATTTTATTACAATAGATATAGCCTAATATGCATTGTATTTGAGTATTAGAGATTTAATGCTAACGTAAACTTAGTGAATTTTGCAACTTGTTCCAAAATTATAGCCCTTAGTTTTACGGTCAAAAATGTAAACCTGTCTTTATTTTTAAAAAGCAAAGTTTGTGATTACTGCACTGCTTTTGCGTTATTATATTTCATTACGTTGGTAACTGCCATGGCTACTGTAATACATACTATAATAAAAATACATAGTTTAAATCATATTTAAAAAAAAATATAGAGGATTTATAAGCGTTATCATTTTAACGAATAATTTACAATATGTGCACTTTGCAGTTGCCAAAGTCACAGTACACGATCTGCCTTCATCTCTTCAAGAAGTTGGAATTAATATCAGTCCATTCAGTCTCAAAGACAGAAGACTTCTTGAAAGATTTTTTGGAACAGCGATGGAGCAGTTTTTGGTGGAGGTGAACAGTGGTTTGTTGTGAGTTAGGATCTAACAAACAAGATTTTGTATTTTCATTGTGGCAGTGAAGCCCTGTTCATTTGCCCATATCCGAAAGCGATTCAACAACCAAATGGCAGCCTTAAATAAATTCACAATGAGGCCACTTCTGAAAAAGAAAAATCACACAAACGAGGAGGAAGAAATGTCATTAATAGCGATCAAGAGGGGGATGGAAGTTATCAAATTTCCTGGTAACGAACGCACTGCAAAGACTTTAGAAAAGTACCCATCATACAAGTTGAAAGAAAAGATAAGTGTGATTTTAACTGATATTTCATTAAGCATAAAATTTAAACAACAGGCTCTGCTTTTTGTCGTTAGTAAACATAAGATACAAAATCGTTTCAACGTTATTGTTGTAACGTTTTCTCTATTTTTGCAGTGCATAATCGACATTGCTATATTCTTTGGATATTCCTCTAAAGAAAACATTGTGAACAAGTGCCGGTTGCGATTTTGCAATTTCATCGAGGGAAGGTCATTGTGCTGTGAAACAGGATGTGTATGCCTAATGGAATTTTCCAAAGTTATGAACCAACTAGAAGGAATTTCTTCTCCTAAAGGGCTATCTACTGTCATCAAGCTTATGGATGATGGAAGTGTAAAGCTCGTTAAAGATCGAAATCAGCCACATATTTTGTGTGCAGGTACTAAATCAGATCCGGGACCCGAATCAGTTGTTGTTGACCAATTGCAATTTGTTGATTTAGGAAAATCTGAATTTTTTGTGTCTATTATCTCTGCTTTGTGTGTATTTTATCCTGGATTTAGCATATCCTGCTGCAGGTAAAAAGTTGTGGGGCGATCGCAAAAATTGGTTACTTCTTCAGTTTTCAATTTTCCAACGTTGTGTGAATATGGGTCATGTAGCCTAATTAAATTTTATTTCTAATTATGAATTCTCAAAGTTTTATTTCTTTATTTCCATATGCAATATACGGTTTTATTACATTAACCAAAATAATAATTTTAAATAATAATAATTTCGCTTGAATGTTTACATTACAGTATTTCGAAACGAGGAGTGTTTGTTTGTCTTCTTTAAGTTTATTGTAAAAACTTTATCATTACAGTATTGCATTTGTATATAATTTTTATTTGTCTATATGCCATTTCCGTTAGTTTCGTTCTCGTAGCTTGTGGTAGACGGCATCAAGCCGATTGTGAAATTTGAAAGTAATCGCTTTTTCTTTTCTTTCACTTTTTTGGAAGGATACATAATTAAAATTTTGTAAGACTGGTAGGCTAATTATGCATTTTGGTCACGTGATGTTCAAGTGCGACATTTCAATTGGCATGGATTAAGCCAAGAAAACCCCAGGCTGGTCTAGGTTCTATATGGGCTAGTATTGAGCCAGGTTTACATTAACTATGACGCTCGAGGCTGAATATGGGGATATTCATAACCAAACACGATTGGAAAGGATTTAGTCGTTTCAGACTAGCATTTAGCCGCAAGAAGGACTGTATTTATCCAGCTGGTAGTGGCTAAATACCGGGATATTCATACCACTTTTTTGGGAACGCATTCAGTCACTTTTTTTTCCTGTGCGCGCATAAAGACGTCCATGTTGCAGCGATTATCTTAGCAGAAACAATGCATTGAACAGTTGTGAATAATACACGCAGGATAGGCAGGCACGACATTTATGTCACGACTTAAAACGGACAACAGGAAGTCATCGTCACGCATTGCAAAGCTTCGCAAAGCCAATGTCCGAAAGCAGGAAGTCTATGCTATATTCGATCTGTATAGAATAATATGCCCTTATTATCACAATAACCTACTGGGAAAATTTGTTTTCAGTGCACCAATAACTGTAACGATAAAATTTGCACCATGCCATTGTAATATTTATAATATAGCTTAGAATTTAGAACATAAAGGCAATTATGCGCAGGGAGCCTATAGGTCAGTAGGTTTAGAGTTTAGACCACACGTTCAGCATGAACAGCGGTGTTTTCATTCTAATAAAGCGCGATAATAATAATATGGGTTCCTAAGTGTATCACAAAATACCCGACGCCGAAACATATCACTAAGACTGGTTGCTTCAAATTTGGCAGAACCACATTTTTACTTTGTTTTATAAATTTAAGTATTTCGAGTTTATTTATCGTCTTGTCGTGAAAACAAATTTTTAAAAAGTTTTAAAACACAAATTTTTCGTCAGAAGTATCAATGACGCAATGAAGTGCTCGAAGGCTGATCCTAGAAAGAAAAATCAATAAGCCCTAAGTCTAAGAAGCATGGGATGCTAGGACTACGTTTAAGCGATCATGCCCAAGGAGACAAAAGATCAAGGAAATATTATAGAGATTTTAATGGAGACAACTCGGTACAGCATAAAATTATTAATGTTCATCGTGTGACTGAGAAAATTCTTTGCACGACTTAAACTTGGCGAACTACAATTCGTAAGCTATCCTTTGTGCAAATTCTCATACACAAACTCACATACTTTTTATTTGGTCTTAAATTGTTCTGTATCTCACGAATTTGGAATTGCTCATAAGCTGATTATACGTCATATTTATAGTTCAAATTATAAGAACCAAGAAATATATTGACGACGACGTTCAAACTACTTGATTCATGGAATTAAATCACTTTAGGGTCTTCCCCTAACAAAAAACATTTTTGACACATATATCATAATATTAAACCACAAAGTTTGGTCGGTAGACAATAAGTTATCCAATTTTTGTTAAAAGTCTTTGGCTCTTATTCTATTGTATTCGGGATCTTAGTTAAACTTGTTTAATTTTATGTAACTTCCTGTCGAATCATTAGGTTTTATGGTAATTGGACACTTTTCCTATAATGTGCTGAATAATGTGCTTTTCACATAATCTGATTGCTTGTCACGTGGGATCGTATTATTTTCGTCATTGATTATAATTATTGGGAGCTGTTGAACGAAAAGCATAATTGGTGTTAGCTTTATTAGCCTATAGAATGAATGGATGATAAAACAAGAAACACCCTCACAAACAACTGAAGAACGGGATAAGGCGTTAGATTTTTGAGGGATTAAAATGTGCAAGGTGTAAGCTATACCTAGTGGTGCTATACAACGATATAAGTTTAACACGGTCAGTCGGTCACCAAACCCAGAAGGCCCTAAGCCGCTTTCCGCTCAAGTTAAAACTAAATAAAAAACAAAGAACCAACAAAAGCTCAGAAAACACATAGGACTATCAATTTTTATACCCAAAATAACATTTGGGGACATGTAGAAGATATGCTTGTAGATAGGCAGGGGCGCCGTAATAAGGGGAAGGGCAATGGTTGGGCATACGCAGGTCTAATACATAAGTGCACAACAACAGGATCCCTTTGTTTGCTAGACCCCAGCTACTCAAATTGTGACGTCATATGGTTGTGCATTTGTATACTAGGCCCGCATACGCCATAGTTAGCTTATTCACTATTCGTCACATATCATAATACTTTAGTTGAAGGGAATGTAGAGGCATGATTTCCTAATGGCAATATTATACTTTTTATTTAATTCTTACTTTTTATCTTTTAGTTCACTTGTGGGCCTCAATATTATGCCCTCTCTTGGCCACGGAAACGGGATTCAGGTCCCTGGGGTGGAGTTTCTTTTGTGCAGTTTTCTTTAACCATCCATTTGTTGTGCACTTGAGATATTCATTGTCCTTTTAATCAAACCATGTTCGTTTATTTATTTATTTTAGCTGTTGATATCCATGTTTTTAATTTTAGGGAACATGTGTTCTACATATTTCAATAGTTTAATTGTTTGTGTTATTTTGGTTTTCAATTTGTAAAACTTAGCAACTATTTTGTGGGTTTGGTGGTCATCTTAACCTACCATCTTATAGCACAATTGTATTATTGCTATCTTGCATATTTTAATCCCTTGGACTTCGCCACTTTTTCCTGCTTGTTAATTGTTCGTGAGCATGTGTTTTATTGTGCTGCAACTACAATGGGCAGCATCCTAAATTTTGCTTCGCACAGTTAAAGAGGAAAAATAAACAATACAATACATGGCCCCCTTGCATGTTATCCGAACATTTTTTGGAAGAAATTCGGAAAAAACTTTAGTAACCAGTCAGCAGTCAAAATAGAAAATATCTGTGGACTGTGATCAGATTGTACTTGCATGATTTTTCACCCCTTTAGTATCATACTGTTTATTGCATTTGCTGACTTGCACTATCTGGTTGTGTCTTGTGTGTTCAAACGTTTATTAGAAGAAATCAAGTTAACCAAAATTTCTGACCAGTAAGTAAAGTTAGTAGGGATGTCCTGAATTGAATACGGATCTGAATATTATGCACGATAATCGACAATTTTTTTTAATCGCATTAATCTTAATCTTCCAAGCAAATTTGGGCAAAATACTAATTTTGCAATCTGAAGTAAGAAATCAACAGCAAAGCAATGAAGTTCTTGTTTGTATGATCAATCGTAATGGTTATTAATCATAACGTAGCAATTAAATGGTTGCAATAAATTTTAGTTACTTGTATAAACAAGAAAACTTATTTCTTTTTTCATTCAGCAAAAAAATGACAAATTTCTGCATGATTATGTTGCTCATCATGTAGTTAAATGAAGGGACTTGAACAAAGTTACCAGATTCGATCCAGATTCTCACAAACATCAAAATCCATTATTCGTATTCTCACAATTATTAATCTTTTTGACATAGTCCTAAAAGTTTGTTGTTTCTGTTGAGGCATACCTTGGCCTTGCTTTCTTTTCAAAATTCATATAATTACAAAGTATTTCAGGTTGGTATGTTGCAACGTTGCTTCATGTTTTTTTTTTCATTGTTCTGCTTGATTGTACATATTATATCATAAGCATGAATACTTAAACATGAATCTGTTCTCCCCTTTAGGTAACAATCACCAAATTCACAAAAAATGGATAATTTAGAACAGTTGGTAACAACACTACGAAGTGCTGCAAGTCAACAGTCTGCTGATATAAAGCCAGCAGTTCAAGCGTTAACAGATAATGAAGATAAATTTGGATTTCATTTTGCCCTGCTCAAAGTGGCACTTTCATCAGGACTTAATCTAGAAACTCATGTGAGATGGCTTGCGGTTTTATATCTTAAAAATGGCATTGAAAGGCACTGGAGGATGCATGGACCATCACCGCTCACAGAAGAAGAGAAGAATTCTATACGAAATGAGATATTAAGCTCCTTTGATGAAGAGGTCAATCAGGTACAATTAAGCTTTGCCAATAAGTCGGTGAACTAATGTGTACTCATTTACAGTAAGATGCCAGTAATCTTGGAACCATTTTGTCCCCAGCACATTATCAGATAGAGTTTCAGTAATATCAAATATACTCACTGTTGCAAATCTATAGTAATGCGGTGGTCACTTGATATGGCTTAAGACTGAGATGGTGCAGTACAATGCATGCATATTTATGACCTAATTAGCTGTGCCAATAAAACAATTGATGAGTGGAAACTAAGTCAAGTTTTCAGCACACTTTATTGTGTCCACCCGTTCAAAGACCACATTTACATCCATATCAAGTTCAACAGCAGACACATATATTTGTTTGCTAGTATTGATTTTTCTTTTTTATTACCAATACGCAAGAACTACTTGACTTTGATAGACGTGATCCCCTTTTTCCAAACTTCTTTGTTGTATCCAAACAGTGACGGTTCCCAAACTATTGGGATAAAATACGTTAAATTGATAGGGTGAAAGTTTGAATCATGATGGAAGTTTAATGAACTTCAGAAAAAGAGTGATCCCACTGGATTCATATTTCACTGATAACCAATATCAATAGTATATATGATGTCACTTAACTAGACCTTGTTTGTTGATATTCCAGATTGCTCTGCAATTTGCGGTGATAGTTTCGAAGATTGCAAGATATGACTATCCAAAGAACTGGCCACATTTATTGCATATTCTTCTGACAGCAATAGAAAGCATGCAAGTGTTGTCAACAAAGCAAAGGGACAACACTGTGTTGCTCACTTTTCGATATGTCGTGAAAGAGTTGAGCACAAAAAGATTACCAAATGATCGCAAGCTATTCTCACAAATTAGCTGCAGCAGTTATCCATGCATATTTGCAACATTTGATAGATTCCATAAGACGGTTGTTCAAATGCTTTCGTCATCAACTGGTGACAGTAACACACTGCTTCATGCTATTGAAAAGCTGCTGCACATACTGAAATCGCTCAAGTGTATCTCTCCAGCTCTTGATTCTACAACGAACTGCAATTTTATCAATGAAGTCCTAACTATGTTAAAAACTTTTCTGGGATTAACAACTTCCCACAGTTTTAAAGATCAACTGGTATTGGACAAATGCCATAAAGTTTTGTTGGTTTATTCAAAAATTCTACTTGACACATTTGTAGTGGAGGATAACAAAGTAGCAAACTTTGTGCCAGATATAGTAAATATGTGCAAACAGTGCATTTTCCTGTTCGCTGAAAATCGAGCTTTGTTTCCTGAGAGGTTTGTTGTTAATTGCATGAACGTTATCAAATTACTTGTGGGTCCTAATGAAGGCCAAAAAGATTGTTCCGTTTCAATGGATGATATGCAAGATCTTTTAAAGTAAGTTTGACAAGTCTTACTGTCAACTATGAATAATTTGTCATATGCCATGAATTACTGTGTCTTTAGGGGTTTGGTGTTCTCCTTTCTACCATTGACTGCTGCTGATCTTGAAAATTGGGAAGAAGACGTGGAAGAATTTTGTTCCGAAGAGATCGGTGAAACGTGGAAGTACAACCTAAGACCAAGTGCGGAGGTTAGACAAAAAATTAAAGATATTATTTCAAAATTTTATGTTTTTCTGTAAAATTTATTTGATAATTGCTGTTTCAGGTTCTTTTTCTTACCCTGCTACATCGCAGCCCTGAACGCTTTGTGCCTGTTATTTTGGCAACTTTGGACACCGTAAATCAAAATTCACAAAAAGGTTTATATTTAAAATTTAGTATGTATTTTATATGTTTTCATTATGCATACTTACTGATGCTTATATTTTTCTTGTGTGAATAGTGCTGAAATTTTTGTGAATATTGGTGCAGCTTGTAAATCGAACAATGTATAATTCAACCAAAATATTTTTGAACATATCGTTAACGGTCGTTTCGTTTCAATTTAGAAGTATTCTCTATCCTTATGATGGCATAATCATAGTGCAACTAGAGCAGGGGTGTCCAACCTTTTTGGCCACGGGGCCACATGCGATTTACGAATGATTGCGTGGGCCACTTGACTGTTTACTGCTAATTTCTAATTAAAACCCTCACACCAAAATTCTAATCTGAAAAATAACTTGTGATGCAATAAAATTAAATTGTATAGTTGTGCACCCCAGACTATAGTATATTATCAATATTAATTATCTGTTATCTCTACTATTTATTGCTCTATACTACACAGTCTATTGTATAGAGCAATAGACAAAGAAAGCAAATAATTAATGCCAATTTCTCAAAATGTAAATCACCATAAATTATGTAGGCTGTTCAGTTGATAATATAAGTCATTTCGAAAAATACAGCGCGGGCCACTCAGAACCTTCCTGAGGGCCAAATGTGACCCGCAGGCCACGGGTTGGACACCCCTGAACTAGAGATTCAATGGCCTTATGGGCAATTATGATTTCATTCCTTATTTCCTTAACACCGAGTCTAAACAAAATCTAGCTGCATTGTGTTATACCACCAAAATTTGAAATGTTTGTAGATTGAAACAAAACATCTACCACAGATACATTTAAAAGTATTTTGGCTGAACTAATCATCCTTCAAAATTTTAAACTTTAATAATTAAATACTAAAACGGAAAAGTTCTTGTAAGATATTCTATATTTTTACATTTCTCAGACGTCTTGCAGGATCATCAGGGTGTAAATTCTGTTCTTTTAAATGATGCTGTTTTTGCTGCTGTTGGCTTGGCCGCCAATGAATTGTTTGATGAGCTTGACTTTGAAATGTGGTTTCTAACTTACCTGTCACCTTATGTGCAGAAATGTGTTACGACTCCATGTGGAAAAATACTTCACAGGTAAGTGTAGTGCTTATTCGCCTATTAATAAAATAAGTGTGAGCAGCTATCGATAACTCGAATCTCTTTTACACTTGAAGTACTCAAATATGTTGTCTCTGTTTACCTGAACTGCGAATCACTTCAATGAACATTGTGTTTTTAGTAGGGAAGTGAAAATATGAAAAAAGCTCACGCTTGTTAGAACCCAAACTTTTAACGTTAACTTTTGTGAGTAGCTGAGCCTGAGCGCATGACGTCATAATAAAACAAACAAACAAGTCAGCAAAATGCTTTTGCCGAGGCTACGTCTAGAGCAGGGCTTCCCAAACTTTATTTGCTCGCGACCCCTTTCAAACTTCTGAAGTTTTCCGCGACCCTTCACGTTTAAATTGATAAGCAGTGCGAAATATACATTAGTCATTAGTGACATTTATTGAGATGCAAAGACTGAATTCAAGCCACCAGTACTCAAAGCCTACTTACTACTTTACACATATGTAGGCTACTGCAAACAAAAAAGCACACACATTTATTCAGTGTGATTGGTCCGACTGCTTTCTGCTACAAAGCAAGTCCAGCCGTGGCTCAATATCTGTTAATGCTGGTCTCAAGGCGGTTTCTATGTTTATTAGGCTGGAAGTATATTTTGTTTTGATTGTATTTTGTACTTCGTGTAAAATTGGTATACGCTCTGCGACCCCTGAAGTTCGTTACGCGACCCCGCAAGGGGTCGCGACCCCCAGTTTGGGAAGCCCTGGTCTAGGTATATGTATATTTAAATGGATGTATGAAATGAAAACATTTGACTAATACAAGCTGTGACGTTGATCTTTCATGGACATTAAGCAGTATATCATATATACTCGCACACATAAGTTGTAGGTTCTTAAATATGCGAACCAAAAGATTAAGTGTGATACATGTAACATCCTATGCATCGGATGATTTTCTACCCCGACTGTACAGGCAACTGCTGGTAGCAAATAATGGAACTAGAGCAGTGGTTCTCAAAGTTTTTTTCCGATTCCTCCCTTACCAACCCAAACACCGTCAATTCCTCCCCCCCAAAAAATCACAAAAAATAATTTCCAAAATTTTTACACTACCTGAATATTGTCCCTGGGTGATGTCTTTTGAAGATTTATCTCAGGAATAAAACTCAAAATTGCAAAAGAACGCTCTTACAAAATAACCAAACAAATTTACAAACAAATCGTTGCTCATTGTTAGTGAGAACCGTGAGCCTCATGTTGAGAAGTTAATAAACAAAATCGAGGAGAAAAGCGTGTGAGTTTTGCTCGAAGGTCTCCGCAAATATCGTGTGTTCCTCTTTTTTTCATCACTAGCTTACTAGCTAGTTCTCTAAGTACCTTACTAACAATAAAGAGAAAACAATAGCCATTATGAACCAAACAGACACGTTTATAACGTCTGTCACTGCAGTTAAGGAGCTTGTCCTCGCGCACTATTGTAGACATCTAAACAACCTCTTCGAGAGGATTTTTCTGTTACAAATAAAATTAAAAAATTAAAGTTTTTTTCATATACAGTTTTTTCCTCCCCAATTCCTCCCTAGAGAAAATTTCCTCCATGGAATTAAAAATTCCCCCTTTAGTGAGCCAAGTGGCCCGGTTTGAGAAGCACTGAACTAGAGGAAATTTGCAGTTTTTAAAATATCTGATTATACTTGATCTAGTTTGACAAGTATCACACCTTTTTATCAAGTAGGCTACACAATGCGCATGCGTTTTATATACAAACCGATTTTCTCCATTTGTAAATTATCTGTTATTTGCTTATAAATGACTTTTTCACATTTTTTTGATTAGTTACTTTCCACTTGTCATTTATACTGCAAAAGAAAAACTATCCATCACCGGCACCAAGTGTCAAACAGGGTCAGTACGCTTCACAATAACTGTGAAACTGTTCTAACCTAGCCTTGCAGTGATCGACAGCAAGTTTTTACAAAGAATTGTATAAATCTTGAGATTGTTTTAAAAAAAACTGGCTACAAAATGCTTTTTGTGTATTTGTCCAAAAAATAAACAGCTGGGTAAACCTGGGAATGAAGCTCAGGTTTGTGGAAACACCTTAACTGGTTGAGGCTTGTGCTTATTGTTCAGGCTCAGGCCGGTGTTTAGCACATATACCTAGTTGTTACTATCACCAATTCCAAGTTATTTGCAGATATTAGCCTATGGAGCTTTATGGTAAAAGGATATATTAGAAATATATAGGATCATTTAAGAAGATCTCTGCCTTTTAAAAAAATCAAAATTTTGTAATGGCCGAAAACTTTGATGTTTACCAGAAGTAAGATTTTTTGGAAACATGTGTGTACATGAAAAACAAAACACAAAAGTGTATATTATTAATATTATGCAAACATTTAAATTTTCTCAAACATACTAATTTTTGTCCCAGTTTACATCAATTTTCCAATCCATCCCATTCTGTGATAATTTATTACATATCTCCTGTAGAATTATTTTGATTTCTTTTGAATATTTTCAGACGTGTTTTATGGTTAATTGAGCAATGGATGGGAGTTAAACCCCCGAATGAAGCAAGAACTGCAATGTATGACTTCATCATTTCTTCTATGGACTCCAATCTTAACATGGCTGTTCGTCTTGCAGCATCCAGTGCTCTTCGCCAAATATTGGATGATTTTGAATTTGACCTTGGTATAAAAATAATTATTGCTTCCAGTTTTTAAGTAACATGAAGAAGTAATTTGCCAAGTATTGGACTCCTTTTGTAAGATTTTTCATTTAATAGCGGTAACTTTAAGGAATATAAGAAATGATATTTCATCGTCATGAATAGTATCAAAATCCTCATTAAGTGATGCTTTTCCAGATACATTCGCCCCATTTCAAGAGAAATGCACTGACTCTCTGTATAAACTTCTTCAAGACTCTCAGACAGGAGATTCCAAGATGAGAGTGCTCCATGTCTTAAGTTTTGTTATAGAGAGGCTGGGGTCAAGGGTGGTGTCTTGTGCCCACAAACTTGCAGAGATACTTCCAGCAATTTGGCAAGTTTCAGAAGCACATAATATGCTGAGGTTTGTTATGAACAGGGTGCATTTTGAAAGGAAGTTGTAGTTACAGGAAAGTTGAAGACATTATACAGTAAACAATAACCGTTATTAGTTACTTGAATATCATTATATTATTTTTGTTAGTTTTAATGGCAATCATGTTTAGATGTGCAGTGCTAACCACACTTACCAATGTTGTTGTTGGTCTTAAAGAGCAATCAGTCTCTTTCCATCCATTTCTGATAAATGTTATCCATACAAGCACAGACACGACATCCCCAGCACATATATACTTGCTTGCTGATGGATTGGATTTGTGGATCACTGTCTTACAGAACACCACTGACCTGACAGACAGCTTGATGCAGCTTTTCAACAATATATATGGTTAGATTATAGATATGTTACATCTATGATCTATTGCTTCTTTACATTGGTTTGGTTCAAAATATCACTTTTTGTTGTGACTATCAATTTTCATATTCTTAATTGTGGGATTGACTATGGTAGACGCTAAATTCCACTTAAGTTAGTTATTGTACAAGTTACTTTTAATCTATTCCAAAAGTATGCAAATACTTCTGTTTAATTCATTCTAAAAGAAAATTTTCAACATTTTAAGGTCTGTTTGAGTTCAGTTCGGAATCAGTCCGAGCATGTATTGAAATAGTGGAGTCATATGTTGTCCTCGGCGGCTGCAGTTTCATCAGTGGAATTCATGGACAAAAGTTGTCAGCCGCCATTCTGTCTCTAGTTACAGATGTCCGGGATGAATGCTTATTGCTAGTCACGCGTCTGCTCGAGCTCACATTGCAGGTTTGCATTCTTGTTTTTGCTGATATTTTCAGACCAATTTACTTGAAACATCATAGATAGTGCAGGTTACTGGCATTAAGGAATTGTTGTGTTCACTGACTAGCAGGATGTGAAAAGATGAGCTCATGTTTTCCAAGTACTGTACTGTACTTATCAACGGTATTTGGTTTGCGTGGAGATGGTAGTTTTACATGTCAGTGAAGCCAATATTTCTCTGTGGAATGTATGTGGTTACTAGTCACAATGTTACTAATCAGGCTAATCACTGATTAGCCTAATAACAATATATCGCTTCTTATTTGGTGTTGGTGAGCCGGGCTATGCTCAGTACTGCAATCTTTTGCATAATTAATTAATGGACTCTGTGTTGCGGTCATCTGTTAACCGCATTCGTAATTCTTGATTATATGTGTTTATAATCTATAATGGGTTAAGTGGCCGTGCTAGTTGTCATCAGCAATTATTACCTTAATTATTCTTGAGCACGTTTTAAGCCTGTTCGGCTTTGTCACTTCTTCCCGTTCAACAGCACATGCTAATAAAAACTGGCTTGATTTTTTCATCCCCTCCGCGCTTTTGACGAAAAATCAAATGATCAGTTGATGTCTGGATTTAAACAATTTCGGGTTAAACACGTTTGACTTAAATTATTTATCACAATTCTGTTATGTGTTAGTTAGTACGCCTGAAATTTTGAACAGATCCTTGAAGGGGTTGTGAGATGATTCAAGTGAATCGTATAATTTTTGTGAAATAGACTTTTTTCTGCTTTGTAGCGTTTTACCTGCACAGTGCTGCTTTAATACTTGTCGTTTCAAATATTATTTACCTTAAGTTTCTTGTCGGTTGCCCTGACAGATATCATTTTTTTCAGGTTGCCCCGGCTGTTGTGCCTGAAATATTTCAACAATATGTACGTGACAACATTCAGCACGTTCTTACGGACGAAACAACAACGATATTGTCGACCGCCAGAATGGTCTTGATTGCAAGACTTGCGCTGTTGAATCCATCGGCGTTCTGGAACCTTCTACAGAGACAAACCGGTCAGCAGATTGGGAATGCGTTGATGGCGTTAACCAAGATTTTTAACGACAGAATCGACTGTGTGATTGAGACCGAACCGAGAAAAGCTGTAGCAATGGCTTCTCTCAGCATACTCGACCAGTACGCCCAAAGTGAACCAGTTCGACATTCACTGCCGCAGATCATGTGCCTTTGTGTACAAGTAAGTGCTGGTTTCGTTTTTACTGGCATTACAAGGTTAAATAAACTAAAATATAGAATCGATGAAAATGCCTCGACTTTTACACCTTTTTTGCTATTCTTTTGGTTGTGTTGGTTATGCAATTTATTTTAAGACCTTGGTACTTTTATACTATTTTTGTTTATCATTGATCCCTTTTATGTACATATTGAAAAATATAATATTATTATTCTGTATGATAGGTACTCCATGACGTTTGTGATGAAAGTGGTTCCGATACGGTGTTAGTAACTTCAAATCCCGAAGCGCCAGTTGTTTTCAACGAATGGGATAACTTTCATTTCATGAGGGTGCGTACCCTGCTAAACGCAGGTCCTACTCATACAGTTTCACTACAGACCTTTGTGAAGCAAAAATTGGAAATTTTATCTGATATTCACGGCGGGGCGGACAATCTTCAAACTATGCTCACTGCGGTTGTAGATGCACAAGTTTTGCAAGAACTACAAAACTTTTTATAGAATTATTAGTTTTATGTACAAGCGAAGGTTTGCGCGGATTATGTTAAACAAGCTTTTAATGTTGTACAAGACATTTGCCTGAGAGGCAAGATTATTGTTTTATTTCGATTTGGATTATTTGGAACAAGTTTGATACCATGCGTATTGAGTAATCACCTGGAAAAAAGTCTTGAATGCAAAGTGCTTTCGTAACGTTTGTTTGATAGCTGGTGATAAGCTACATTTTCGTTTTTATACCGCTGCTACATTTTTATGACACTGTTTCATTTTCTCGTTTTTGGAAATGTTTCATTGCAGGTAGTGAAGCAATCATTACAGTTGAGCTCATTAGTAGTTTCGCGGCTTGTGCTATCCCTTTTGTTTAAAATGAGAGATTTCAATAAATTTTACGCTTGTTTCAAGCTGTGCACTTCTTCAATGACATATAATAATCAGTTTTGAGTTTCATATGACGTTGGAATTACAGTTGATGACTAGGCGTATCAATTTATATAGACAATTGCTGGGAAATAGAGCACTGTTTTTAACCATCGGATGCCAATTCACTTTGTAGGGAGAGTAGTGTAAAAATTATTTGTGTATAAGGTAGACTATTGCAAAAGTTTGTCAGTTAACTCTTCCGACACCGAGGTAAAAAGCATTGTAGGCTATATTTCTAAAGCTGCAATAAATTTCAACAGTGGATCATTTGTGTGTGGTTAATCAAATATGTGTTTAACTTGTATGTCAAAGAAATATAAAAGATGGAGGTAACTTTGTAACTGGTGTAATATCTCTATAGACAGCTGCTAGTTATAATCATTTATCTTTTAGGTATATATTCAATAATAATCTTCATTCCCATTTAATATGAGGAAATAAAGGATTATAGAATATATATTCATAATATGCCGTACCGTAATATTTTTTTGTAAGCTCTACTCACTAAATTTTATAAGGTGGGAAGTAGCGAGATTTATAGGCTCCGTCGTTGTTAAGATGTCTATAGTTTACAAAGACCTCTGAGAAAAAGTGCCGCGAATTTACAGCGGTGTTGTTTTTTCTTTCATCAGTTCGCGGCAAATTTGCAGGTGTAAGGAGTGGAAGGTGGTTTTCCCGCGCAAAGGGTGTTTGAGGCTCACTCTCTTGATAGTTACCATCGTCATTCTTGTTTTACCTGTTAAGGTGCCGTTTATCTGGGTCTGTTAGTGGTTATCGGTGGACGTCTCGGGCACAAGGTATTTCTATTGGTGGATTAAAGTGATGATTAACTTTTCGGATTTGTTTTACAGAACGCTTCACCATAACTAATATACGGTAGGGCGTGCCTTAAGCTAAAATTTAAGAAGGTGGGCTCTCATATACTTTTGCACTCCGACTTAAAGGCCTATATAAATGGGGAGGAGTTATGAGATAATAGAAAATAAGTCATGATGTATTAATTCCTCAATACTCAACCCTGATTTGCATGGGAGTGCAAAAGTATAAAAGAGACTCATCAGAAAGCGTTCGGTAGATTGTATTAAGCATGCGTTTTTTTTGTAAATTAAAAGCAATAGTTTTCTGTTTTAGCTGTAGGCCTATTACAACATCCAAACTAGAAAAGTAAGAGGACTGAGGAGATTTGTTTGAACTATTGGTTAACCTTATATATGAGTTTCCTTAGAACAACGGTCAACACTAGACCTTCTCGATGATTTATTTTTATTTTACTTAGCCGTATTCATTCGCCTAAGAGTTTATGTTTTTAGATGTATACTATTTATATTGTTATGACCGCTTTTACGCACTATGTAAACATTAATGCTCACCATGTGTAGCTTTGTATTTTATTAATATTTTACTCATATACGACTTGTGACTTAGCGTTTTAATAAGTTTCTTATACACGTACAAGGCTACACCATTATACACAACTTCTTTCCGAGGCATATAACACCCCCCCCCCACCCCCCGTACTTTTTGATCTTTTACTTTAATTAGGTAATTGCACTGTGGTGATTGGGATTTCTGTGCAAGAGGATTTATTCTACTGTATTTGATTTTATACAAGAATGCCGGTGTTTTTAATTCCAGTGATTGCCATGTCGTTATTATATATTCCACACCGGTGAAAATATCCGTTTTCATTACAATTTTTTAAAAGCAATGGTTTGTTGTATTGGCGGTAAATGGAAAGAGCAGATCAATCAGAATTTGTTGTGACAAAGGAACAAAATTTATATCATCAGATGCGAAATGCAAAAATCAAATGCGTGCATGTCAAAGGTTTTTATCTTAATGCCAATTTATAATAAATAAACAAAGCTTCAGTGTGAACTTCATGCCAAACTTTTCATTTTTGCATACACGATTTCTTGCGGAAAACTGCTGTACTTTCCAATCGGGCTAATGGAGCCAGTGTACGAAATTTTCTATTTCACACATTTTGCTGTTCTATTTTTTGTTTTCTGGTTGTTTGATTTGTTAAAAATAGACATCAAATATTTTGGTATTTAATTTTTGGACGATGTTCATAAGAAAATTCAGCTTTATTCTGAAAAAGTTTTGTTCAAGCCTCATAGAAATTGTCTGAAACTTATTTCGATTATTTAGATAAATTTATTTAAATTGCTTCAGTCTTGCAGTGATTGAAGACTCGGTTTGCGATACTTAGAATACGCAGAAATGGCTGGTTCACAAAACTTAAACCCACACAGAGAAAAGTGGTTAAAAAAGAAACTTGCAAAAAAGGTAGCTTTGTAAGTCAAATTACAAAAATGTTAAGGAAGAATTAAGACCCAAGCATGCGAAAAAAGTATGCAAATGGGGATAGGCCGCCTTGTGTGACTCATTGAGATGCAGGAAGGGACTTTGACTTTGTAGTACAAAAAAGGCTCACTAGCTAGTTCCCTTTATGATATAATATATTTTTGTACCGAACATCGCAATTTCATTTCGGGCTTAAAATTTTTTTTTATGATATGGCTAAGTTGGATGCAATAGAAATAAAAGAAACATTTTACTTAAATATGTCATATTATGGCCAGAAGAAGAATCATGCCTACTACCTGCTCCATAAATTTAGATCATAAGAATGTTGGAATAATGATTTTTCAGCAAAATTCATACACTAGGCACTTACGGTAACTGAAATTTTTTAGCAAACCAAATTTCTTAATTACCATAGTTTTTAAATTCTGTTTACTCATTTTAATAACGCTTGCTGTCATATAAGAGTTGGTAAAACTATCCACAAAAGCCTCCTGAAATACTATCTTGTTACAAACTACAATTGTTATTTCAATAAAGTTACAGACTATGTCTAAAGTATGCAGGGTCAGATTTTAAAGGGTATCTCATTCCCATAGCAAACAAATTTTGCATTGGGCATCCAAAATTGAGTTAAAAAGATGCTCACTGGGCACCCATTGTTTTTTTCAATGGAGGGGTAACACTTCACTGCACTGCTCATTTGATTGATGTCTGGAGAATGCCATGGTTTAAAGCTTGATCTGTGCCAAAGCCTTCTATGTGCACAGCATGAAGATATTGTATTAAGCAATGTCTTTAAAGGAAAATTACTCAGTTATGCAGTGCAGACAGTTGTGACCAGATAATTGGAAAGAGGAAAGGCTTTTATGAAACCTTTGACCAAAAAATACTACATTGTCTGTTAGCAGATAGGCTTAGTTTATTGTGTAGGCTCTTTTGGGAGGCAAATAGCTGAAAGGCCGCACTTTCCTCACCTGTATAGGCGAACCTGTATATTCTATAGGTACCCCAATTTTGTTCAAAGTGTGCAAGTATATCTCTGGATAGGATTAAGTGAGTGACTGAAATATCAGCTTCACAATGCTAATCTTCCAGTGTTAAGTTTTCTTATGCTTGAAGTTTTGTTTTCTTTCTTAACCAATAGGTTAGGGCTTAGGCTGTATAAGTGTGTAGGTAACTTAGAAGTACTCGAGTAGACTAGACTTTTCAGCCCTAGACTGCTACCGTAGCAAAGCATGTGCAAAACCTAGGGGTATGCCAAACAGAAAATGAGCTTGAAGGCTTGGCATGAGCCTCACTTGCAGATTTACCCGAACATTAACTTTTGGGCAAATAAACAAGAAGTATATATACTGTTGCCAAAGAGTTTTTTTTCCAAGCAACTTAAAGATATACATGTTTGAAATTTGTTGTCGATCACTACAAGGTTATAATACAATAGAATAGGTATATAATAATACACTAATAGGTTACAATAGAGAAAATTGGATTGTATGGAATTAGGTATTGTGAAGCCTGTGGGGTGAAAAAGTGTGATACTTGTCAAAGAAAATCATATACAACTTGGTTATGTTGATGTACTTTTGTTTGTTTCATTATTTGCTATCGACAGGTGTGTGCACTTCATGTAGTCATTATATAGTTCATGCATGTCATGCGCAGAATGTCTCACATATTACACTTAATCTTTAACTCGTTATTTCATTGACTTATAACACTGGCATGAGTATTATATATACAATATACTACCGTAATTTTTGTTCCTAAAAGAGTTATCTCACAGTTTGTGTTAGTCGTATGCTCTCATTTCATACATCCACGTAAATCCCCCTATAGCTAACGGAGGACGTATGCTATGGATGTAGCCTACACTGCAGTATAATGGCAAAGGCATTTCGCTCACAGTTCTTTTTTGTTCGATTTATTATGACGTCAAACGTTCGGGCTCGTTTACTTAGGAATATTGCAGTCAAAAGCTCATGTTTTCTCGACTTCAAGCTTTTTTTATTTCTACATCTCCAGCGGAATTGATAAAATTAAATAAAAAACTTGTACACCTGGTAATGACCATGAACTGAAAATTGTGGCTTATTTACAAGTTTACGAGGCTTTTACTATTTTGAGGTTTCTCAGCTTTGAACAAAAATATTTGACAGAAGTTATTACTGAATGGTACTGTACTCGTACCATGTGTGTGCGATAATCAAAAAACATGCGAGTGAGAAGAAAAAGATTAACCCAGAAGTTTTGCCTAGTACAGTAGTGTGGAACTGAAGCCAATAACCGAAAAATATCCCCATTTTCTGAAGACATGGCATGCAGCACTTTATATTGTTGCTGTTGTGCCTTGCAGTCCTTAAATATATTACCTTTATGAAGAACATTTGTTATAATTTGATTTTCATGGTTTATTGGTCACTGTTTATGTAAAGTTTGACAAGCATCCTACCTATTCCAAACTCAAATAATTGCTTGCTTGTAACAGCCGTTCGAAAATGTTTATTGTATTTAACTTTAGATTTTAAGGTTTTAGATTTTATTTTTTAACTTGTCGCCATGTCTGTGAGAACTACTAGAAGTGGCAGAGTCTATGCAACTCCCGAAGTAAAGCAGCATCGACAGAACAAAGATGATTCATCATTTACAAAATCTGCAAGAAAGAAGCTTGCATTGTTTGACTCATCAACAGACATGAAGCAAAACACACTAACAGATGAGTTAGTTTTAGAAGAAATATTTAAACTCTCTCCCGTGTCACCTGTGAAAAGATGCAAAGAAAACATAGTACCTAAAGCCAGTAACTGTCGTTGCATTCTGTCTCCATTACGGAGTTTAACGTTAAACTCTCCACCTTCGACAAAAGGTAGTCCTGCTCTCTCAATTTCATTGCAGAATCAGTTACAGGCAGTGCTGTTGGCTAGTCCACCTTCAGTTAATAAGTCATCGCCAAAGGTTCTTAAATCACCTCAGAAAAGAAGCTTACCTGAAAATAATAGTGTGCTTACAAATGGGAATGTAACCCCATTGAACGATGCCACCAATGCAAGCCCTAAAAAAGTGATACAAAAGTTTATTACTTCTTCACCTTCTCCAAGTAAGAAGACTAAGCTTGGGCAAAGCTCTGGAAAACCAAGACGGGCGAAATCTGTGCAATCACCGGCCAAATTTACAAAGGCTATATTACAAGATAAGTTTTGTAACAAGGAAAACATTCCTCCTTTTCAACTGAAGAAGAAAGGTATATATTTGAAAGAAATAACAACAGTTACGAATTTGATATTTAGTTTTGTTAATATATGGATGGAAGTTTTTTTTAGTCAATACTTCATGCATTTTTCAATTGATTTTGTCCTAATTTCATTTATTGACTATTCTGACCGTTTTTATTCACAGATAATAATCTATACAACAAAGTGAAGAGTGCTTTACATAATGCTGTACCAGATCAGTTAGTAGGTCGTGACCCAGAATTATCAGAAATTTCATCCTTTGTCACTAATCACATTGCCTCAGGGAATGCTGGCAGTTTATATATTTCTGGAGCTCCAGGCACAGGGAAAAGTGCATGTTTAGTGAATGTTTTATCAAACGAAAAGGTTCATATTCATATTGGGATATACAGTATGAAAAATATTTTTTATTTGTATTTATCTGAGAAATTCAGTAATCCAAATGTTGTATTGTAGCCCTAAACAAGACGTCTATTTTATATATTTCCTGATTATGTTTGACTTGTATTCCAGATTTGCAAAAAGTTAGATCAAGTGATTACAATCAACTGCATGTCAATGCGCACTGCCCAACAAATTTATCAACGTGTTGCTTATAACATGGGAGCAACAAGTCGTCAGTTAAAATCGGCCAGATTGGCGCAGAAATTCATTGAACAAAAATTAATTGAACCAGGAAAAATGAAGTAAGGCAAAAGACTCTCACATTAATGTGGTTTATTTACATGCAATACCACCATGTAACACTGTATATTATTGTCTACTAATGTTCTCATGCTCTTCGAATAATTTGGCTATCACTTCTTTTTTTGCAGTGTAAATGCAGTTGTATTGGTCAATGTACATCTCTTTGCTCTCTTTGCATTATCAGTTTAGTTCCTTTTAATAAGTGCTAGATAATGGAAGATCCTAATTATGTTTGTCACTTTTAGACTCCTACTCTTAGATGAAATGGATCAATTGGAATCAAAACACCAGGAAGTTCTTTACACCATGTTTGACTGGGCTTCCATAACAAACTCTAAACTTATTCTCATTGGAATTGCAAACTCTCTCGATTTAACTGACAGGATTCTACCACGGTAAGTTATTAAAAAATTTGTTTTACACTTGCAGCAGGTAACAAGTAATTATGTATGTTGGTAGTAAATGATAGTTGTGGACTGAAAGTGGTATGTACCCAAAAGGTTATGTTTATTTGTCAATTGCAGATTACAGGCTAATGTGGAATGCAAACCCCGTTTAATTAATTTCAAACCTTATTCAAAAGATCAACTTGTCCAAATTTTGCAAGCGAGGATAAAAAAGGTATATTTCTCAACTAAACACGAAAAAGTATCTTTAAAGTAAATTGAATTGCCAATTAAGATTTTACTACTGTAATAGGTGCTTGTCTACGAATGACTTGCATGTGTCATAAGTGGATTCAAGCATATCACAGTGTCAATGAAAACAGTGTTGTTACAATTTTTTCATTCCTTTGTTAGCCGAACCGAAGCTAACTTTGCTTTTTATCAATCCAGGCCTCAGAGCATGAAGAGAACGATGTCAGTGTTGTGGATACAGTTGCTGTTCAATTCTGTGCTCGCAAGGTGGCTGCTATGACTGGAGATGCCAGAAAAGCTTTGGAAGTTTGTAGAAGAGCCGTAGAAATGGTTGAGAGGAAACATTCTAAGCAGACATTGTCTCCTAGTAAAGGTGAAAAAAGGCAAACAACGTAGTCAGATTGTGACATACGTAATGTTGTTCAATCTGCTCTGATTTTGTGCTTATCTTTTGTAGTAAAACACAAGAACCCTTTTATTTGCTGTTACTATAATGCTAATGGTTTGCACAAACTTACCCTTAGCATCTTCAAAAAAAGTTCTGAAGGTTGGATTGATGCAAATCTCTGATGTTTTGTCTGGCGTCTATGAGTCCAATAATTTCTGTGCGAGGTCAAACAATGATAATGAAACTGACAACGATGATGCTTTTCCACTCCAGCAAAAGCTTGTAGTCTGTTCACTTTTCCTATTGTGTAAAACCTCCAAAACTAAAGAAGCATCGTTGGGAAAAGTATGTATCATTAATCTGTGATATCGCCAATATGGCGTTAATCTGTTTTTTTGTTATTTGTTATTCCAATGGTATATTTCTTGAAAGCTGCATGAATCTTACTCGACCATATGCAAGAGGCGTCACGTTCCATCTGTTGGCCAATCAGAATTTGTATCTCTGTGTGGGTTGGTGGAATCACGTGGAATAATATCAGTTAAGAAAGCGAAGCAAATGAGACAGACCAAGGTATGCTATCCCATGCTGTACTGTGTATAGATTTTATGTAACACATGTTTAGTGTTTTATTTCATATTTATACAGTAAATTCGCCTAATGCACACATAATAATGCTTAAAATTAAACATGTTTTCAGATTAAATTAAATATGCAAGAAAAAGATGTTGAATTTGCACTTCAAGGCAAAGCATTGCTATCTTCCATCTTGCAGATGAACTTGTCTTAACAAATATCTTCCGTCATACGTATCTTAAGTCACTGTCGTCATATAACTGCTATTATTGTTCTTCTATCGTGATGCGAGTTATGTCTTTATGACAGAAAAACTTTCTAATTGATATTTTATTGTCTTTTATAGCATATATGTGAATATTTATATTTAATGCTATTGTGGAAATTGTAAAAAGATATGCGTTTATGGTGTGTTGTTTTGGTGCCGCAGTTCTCGGCATTGTGGAACTGAAAATATTACTGCCACTCTTTTCACTCGATAAGAACTGCCTTACACACGTTCTTAGTCATTGTACTGCACCCGTTGTTTGTATTGCAATTGCATGATTTTGGTTGTCAGTGTTTTTATTGAGTGCGTTGTGAAACGTGTAATGGTTATTGTATGTCAATGGTTTTAATAAAAAGAAAAGCAAAATCACCTTTAAATTGGGATATCTCGCTCCACCAAAAAACAGACGGTATTTTTTATTTTTGCTGTAGGATAACGAAAACATACATTTCATTTTTACGTAGAAATAACCAGCGGCAAGAGTTAGATTAATTTCATATCCATTATACATATGCGTGGACGCCATTCTGAAGAGCAAGAGAAGAATACACTGCAAAATAGAACCAACGCAAGTACAGTTATTTCCAGCCGCTCATAATAGCCTGGTCCTCAGGTGGGCTTATAAAGCGGTGACCACTACGTAGGTTTGATTTTTTAAAGATTTCATCTAAATATTAACGGATCTGATATTATTTCTCTGCATTAAGTCTAATTTCTATGTTGCCGTTATAAAATTCTTTTCATTGTTCGTTCCTATCAGTCGTATGCCGGTACTGTATTATCACTTATCAGAATTAATAGTAGTTATATATTTCGTCACTAACGTTGAAACATTTTAAGAAAATAAAGATTCGATTACTGTATCAAAATATTACACTCTCAGGTTTCGGAGTACACCCGAAGAAGCAAGCTTATGCTTGCGTATTAAAGTACTAATACCCCTATAAGTAAAGTTAACCTTCAGAATGCCAAACTATATCCTGTTTTTTTATATTTTACTCTCAGGTTTATTGTATAAGCACTTACCGAGATAAAGCAACTTTCAGTATGGAGGTCACGACTAAGATAGATTTTACTGACTACAACTTGAGGGTTTGAGTGTCATGAACAATTTCAAATAGACAACTCTAGAATGGTCTATAAATGTGAAATGTAGTTTGTCTTTCATTAAAATAGGAATTTAATGGCAACGCAAGCGGCAATCACCGCAGCGACAACGTCGGCGTTTTTATAGTGATGGGCGGCGGGCGAGAGGACAGCAGAACGAGAACAAAGCCCTTGTTAGAATGGTCTACTGCTCTATTGTAAGAGAAGAGGCTTTGAACAAACCAGCTTGTGCTGTTGATGAATAGGCAGCCTGAAAATAGGATTTTGCGTGTTTGGTTGAAGTAGACCTACTAGCTAACTAGCAGTTTAATCATCGAAGTAGGAGAGGTAAAAACAACTTTGGATATATGTTTTGATGGCTTACAACCAAAACTGCCTTGACTTAAATGTCCGCTAAACTTATGATTATTTTTAATTCTTTTGTAGGAAGAAAGTGTTGAAAACTACACGTGGTATGAAGTTAGGTTATCTATTCTGTTTTCCCTTTAGGAAACGGGAGTTATTTCATAACATTTCTACCCACAGCCACAGATAGCTGTAACTGGCACCTTAATAATTTTCAAGGGCTCTACGAACTTGACATGTCAGTTCGTTAAATTGAATTGTTAAAGGATATTGACAATTTGTATTAGCTTAGTAGGACATATGTTAGATTGTGAAGTAAGTTGTTATAAAGGTAGTACTCTTCAACAATATTTGTAGTTTCAAAAGTTTTTTGAAAAGCTTGCTAGTGAAACATTCCAGGAAGCGTTCACCAAAGGCTTCAATATTTACCGAAGGTACATGTCTGTTTGTAGTTCCGGGATGAGTTCTGTTGACTGAGAGTTAAATTTTAACTGAATTATGTTCGGGTCCATAGTGACTATTCGTCTACAGCAGCGCAGCGATATAACTTTGAGTAAATAAAACTAGCCCATACAATAGCATTTCAGCTGCAGAGATAAAGAAAGGTCTTTTATTTTTATTGTTTGCCGTTTACTACTGGACTGATAGTGTGTTATCACACTGTAAGACATTTGTAAATGTTTTTGGCTTATTTTTTGTCAACCATTTTTGTTATTTTCGTATCAAGGCTACAACTAAGGTACGTAGTAAGTAGACCAGTAATTGACCATAGATTAGTGTGGTTCTTAAATTGTACTTTGTTAGAGCGGCCAGCCGCTGTTAAAGTGACACTTTCATAAGTGAAGAGGAGACCGTTATAAATTTAAGTGACCGTAAGATGTTCAAGTGTTTCCGCTGGACTGATCAAAGACCGCTATAAAACCCATGAGTCTGTTACGTGTTGTGAAACGGGTAAGCTATGAAAATGATTACCCTGGTGTGTTATTTCCCGAGTGATTCGATTTTATTAAGGAAGTTGGCTACTGAAGGAGACAAAATTGTTTACCGTAACTAACTGTGTATCTATCTAATTTCGCAAGACGTTGTTGCCAATGAATCGTGGGAAGAGTATGGGAGTTTTGACTTGAAACAGAGCACTGTACTAAAACCGCAATATCGTCACGGTCTGGAAATTATTTCTACGCTTGATTGAATTTGCATTCATCGATAGAGAATTGAGATAATCTTGTGTGAAAGCAGGTTAGGTTACTAATCACGTCATGTAGTTTATTATGACAGTGATTCCACAAAACACCCGCTTTCTTTGAAGGCTTTCAATTGTTATTGTCCTAAGTGCTATTGCTTGTTGTATTCAATTACAGTTAGCGATGTACAAAAACCATCTGATTGCATCCGCTGTAATCAAGAAGTTTTGATTGCCTATAACTGCTTTTTACAAGCATTGTGTGGTAGAGAGTTTAAGTTTTCGTTTTAAACTCAGTTGTTGAATTTCTTTCATGTAGTAAAGTGTTCTTTTGTACTGGGTCATGGTTCCACAAACCTTGGATTAAAATGCTAGTTTATGTTTAATGTTTGGTTAGTTTGCTTTTTATGTACGGCATTATTCTGTTAAGCGTGTATTTGTAATGTTCTTAATCTGGTAACGAAGTGTTGTGTGGGTGGAAACGAGGAGCAAAAAATTTCTCACCCAGCGCACAGATAACTTAACTGGTCAGTGTAAGCAAATATTAACACTAAATAGTGAAAAAGGCCTTGCAATGACTACGTAAGATTTGTGGTTTCCAGCAAACTACGACTATTGTTTACCAAATGTTGCAGAAAGGATTTTTGCATGACATTAGGAGACGCGGTTTGCTTTGATGTGGGGCCTTTTCCGAAAATAGGAAAGTGTTTGATGAAAAATGATCTGCATTTACCATAATTTAAAAACCATGAATATTTTATGCTGGGAGAGTCGCTTGTGGGCTCATGTCGTCATTTGTGTATAATGTGAGCTGCAAGAGTTGAACATGACTCGACACACAGAAAGACGAGCTTTTCGGGTTCGCCAAAATTGGATGAACTTTTGCATGATTTGAATGAAACTGCTAAAATTTTTAGCTATTTGCGTATACTTGTCTCTTGTTTGCTTGAGTATTAAGAAATAAATCGTTATCGAGTCGATAAAAGGGGAGGTGCGTTCTGTGCATTGTTGCAACCTCACGCAGTCACGCTAACCGCAGACACAAAAGGATGCAACATCTCGGTCCTTTCAGTCCTCAAATTTGAAAATTTAATTACAATTCTTACATTCCTCTAGCCGTCTCAATAAATCTTGCGTTTTCTCGCGAATACCGTTCTCAGGTAGGCTAACTTTGTGAAATAGTGAAGTGCTTATTACTACAATAAGCCTACTACTATAAACGCTTTATTGAAAACTTAGTTTATTTTCCTTCCAACACCTTTTTGGCATTCATATTGTCACGGGATTATTTCTACACCCTTGTTTTATTATGTAGCACTGCACATTGATACGTTTTAGTTGTATAGTTAGATGTATATTCCACGATGTGTTTTTAGATTTATATTAAGATGTATTTCACCCGTATTGTTGTGGCCATAATGTGTGACTGCGTTTTTATTTAGAATTAGTAATTCATCGATATTTCACTTGTGATTCCTTTTATTGTTAGTAAGTTTTCTACACACGTATACGTTTTGCACCCCACAACTCGCCCCCGGGGTATATTACGCTGCCCGCAATTTCCATTCTCACACCGGAATGATAATTAATTGCTTACGCTGTGGTTTTTTGGAGAAGAGTTAATTCAGTCTACCTTCGTTTTTAATACAAGAAAGACGTTTGTTTTTATTAAAGGAAGACTCATAAAAGATAGGAGGGCAGAAACCGGCTAAGTGACTAGCCGTTAAAACGGGAGGCCTCCTGGCCCAAGAAAAACTTGGTTACAATATTACTTAATTGATTTATTTAGCTAACAACAATCCTGTCTTACTACTTGTCATGAATGAAAGGCTCCCCAAGATACCATTTCACCGTAATTTTACAAAGACCAACTGCAGGTCAATCAATAAAGTTTCAATTTTGAGCAAAATGAAAATTCTGTATCATTTAGGACAGCAACGACTAGTGTTGTCACAATGGAGAGAATGACTAGTTAAAATATTCTGCATACATCTTGTCTACGTTGTGCAAAGGTTAAGCACCTACACGGTATTTTAGCTGGCAATAAGGTCCTTTTGCAAAACTACTTGATGGAATTAAACCGATTTAGGGTGCGGTGGTAAGTTAGTTGTAAGCTTATTACATTTCTTACTTCTATACATCCGTTTTATGCACTATAATAAGTTACTGTAGTGTTAGTAGCGGAATTTAGACGGGAAAGTTCTTTTTTCCATCGTATCTGCACTGCACGTACTTGCGTCCGATTTGGACAAAAAGTCATTCCAGTTCAATATACTTGTGATGTCATCGTGTAACCCTCTGTTCTTCTGATACAAATCAAGGCCTCACCACGTATTTTATCGTGCCTTTTGTAAAGCGCCATGCGAAATAAGGAGATTTGGAGCCGGTCTTTACGTTTAGTTAGATATATACTTTTATATATAGCACATGAAACACTTTTTGTGAGAATGTTGTTTTAATATTGTTCACCGCTTTAGGCACGCAGTTTCACACGTTCTTTTTAAGTTTAGATTGTAAATAAATGTAGACAACTTTTATATCTACTGATCATGAACTTATCTCATGCTGTCGGCGTTTGCTTTGACTTATAGAAGATGAATTGGTTGTCAATGTTGCAAGAAGTACTAAGAAACACTTTTCTAATATTATCGACATTAATTGCGTTATTGTTAACTCTGATAGATTTGATCCGAATAGTGCTAAAATTGCTTTCAGTGTTGATAAAATGTTTGTTGGCATTGTTGAATTGCCTTTGGCCATTATATGTTTGTGCTGGGTATTGATGAAAGGTCGTTGTATGTAAAACCATTAATAAAAAATTGATTATTAATGAATTTTTAATAAAATAATTCTTAATAAAATAAAAACAGATCATACAGTAGCACTCCAGAGGTTAATTATATTTACTCGACTTGGTGAACTTGGTGAAAAAGATTCAGTTTTTAGCAACAATAAAATACAAAACTAAAGAAAAACTTAAAGTTGAAAAGGAAATACTTCAATTATAATAAGTTAACAAAACGTGAAAAATCCACTAATTGACTCCAACGTGAAAACATTATAAGCTGCTAGCTACAGACAGACAGATATCTTACGAAGTTGGATTGGAGAAAGAATTTGTTGTGTGCGTTTTACATGTTGTTTTTTCGAACTTTCCAAAACATTTTGTTTGTGAAACATTATTATCGATGAATTGCAAGCGCCAAAAACCACGCAGTAGGCCTATACCAGATACCTGAAAATTTCAGGCTTGTGTTTACTCTGCAGTTACAAACCGTATGTTGAACAGATGGACTCCCTTGTAACCCGTTCGTTTCATTTTGCAGTAATCAATACGGCCGGTTGCGTAATTGCGTTACCGGTGGTCCAAAATCCTTTATTGGATGAAATGTCTCAGCAGCTCGGAATCCAATCTCACAATTTTCGCGCGGTGTCTGTATTTGCTTTCTTTAAATTTTAATAGAAGTGAAATTTAATTTAACAGTATTGCACTTAGCTCGTACGTTGTTATCGTTGTACTCATTTTTTTATTCTTGCTTTTAAAATCAGCTTTCGTGAGCGAGTTTCAACACTTTGTTGAGGACACAGGTAAACGATGTTTGTTAATACACTTCCAAATGTTCACGAAGCATCTTTTACTGTACGGTCACATATGACATGAGTCATGACATAGCTATTGTAAAAGGAACTGGTAGTAAACATATGTTTAACGTTCCTATATCTCATTGTTTTCAAACGATGCAAAAACGAAGAGATTTTACCCTCTTTTGAGAGACACTAAACCTTGTTTGCATTTTACAGGTAAGGTGTTAAACGCGACTGTAACTTTATCTAAGACACATAAATTTTATTTGTTGTTTTACTGCTTGGATGACGTAAAATCCGGATGATTACGTCATGGGTGCTGACGTCAGCAGCCATGTGCTTCCTTTGAAAGAAAAACATCACAAACCTTACATAGTTGATGACGACATTCCGTCCAAACCTAATCACATTCAAAAGAAACCACTTGAGGTCGGACAACATGCAAAACCGGAACAAAATCAAAACAACAATCGTGACGTTAGTGAAGAAAACCGACATGAAACAAGGAAAAACAAATCGCACAAATCCGATCTAAAAGATGAAAAAACACCGAAGGAAGAATCTCTGAAACGGCAAAAGAGATCCTCCCGCGATGATCTCTCGCGTCGCAAGGAGAAAGTTGATAACTCGGATCGGCGTCGAAGGAAGCGACGGGATAGATCCCCACGCAAGGAATCTTCTCCTGAAAAATCAGAAATGTCATCAAAGCAGCGAGATGAAAAACAAAGCGACGCAAAATCGCGTCAGAAAAGCAAACAGAGTATGTCTTATTTTCTGGTATTGGCATCGGTTTGTTGGTTTTGTTTTAAGTCGTTTTATAGTATGCAGGGTGCAGGCAATTTTTGCGGTTTAATTGCAACCACAAATTAAGTTTCGAAACCCTTTTTTTCTGCCATGGTCTTTGCATTAGTGGCATCCTATATTGGACATACTTTTAATGCAGTTTGCTGTTTGCTGATATCTTTAGTTTTGTTTAAACAAAAGTTGGTGATATTTTACACATTACATAGGAAAGGAACAAGGCAAAAACAGAAAGAAGAGTTCTGATAAAACTGAGGAAAAGAATGAAAACGAATCACCAAAGAACGGAAAAAGAGATATGAAAAATCGCAAAAAGGGAAAACGGGTGGGTGACTTTTTACGTCTGGATAAACCATACACTTCTAACTATACATTTTATAAAAGCAGATCCACCGTTCAGTTTTTTAAGTAGACTATACGTGTTACTTAGCATCGCTATTTTATAGAAATCAGCTAATCTTGCCAAAGACATTGAAACACATCGTAGCGTGCCTGATCTGAACAGCGCAAGTGCGTCCAAAGTTGGAGCTTGGCTAAACTCGGCAGTTCATTACTGGCCCCAAGATTCATCACCTTGGTCGAATACTTACCCGTGAGTTGAAGCCTTATTTGCTGTAGTCAAGTTTGAAGTCCAACACCCTTACTCAAACACTTTGTTGTTTGTTAAGATATCCTTACGCTAGTACGCTACCAAACGTTTACGGAAAGAGTTCAGGAGAAGTCGGGCCACATCAAATAGTCGACGGAATGGGCTCTCCAGTAGGAACTATGTTTCCAGATGGATGTAAGACAACTTGTGCTCCGTATTGTTTTGTTTTAAAGTCATACATATTTTTTGAAATAATATTTTTTCGGAAAGCAATTTTTAATATTCAACCGATTTATGAATAGGCCTGTATGAGAATTGCGTCTGCAGTTTGCTGCGGTAACTTTTTATTTCATTCAGACAAACTACTGTATTATTCAAGTTTATTCTTTGGAATTGTTTTGCAGCATTTCAGGTAGATCAGGTATATATGAATGAAGAAGCGGCGGATTTCAGGTAAAATACTACTCACTGCGTCAGACAATAAATTTTAGGAGTTAAGACTCAAACGCAAACGAACGCAAGAGCAAAAACAATAGAAAGTATTTATTTGGAAGACGCTGCGGTTGGCATTTTCAATGAAATGTACAGTAGCTGTGTTGCGAGTCGAATGTATGTTCTGTATTTGTAAATACAGTAGAAGCTCGTTAACGCTTACAATAAAGTCAATTATACCAACTTCTGATGACACCAAGTAACTTATCCGATCCCTTTAGCTTCGAGTTAACAAACTTCCACATTAATAAATGATATCTGCCGATAGATTTTGATATAAAACGTAAAACAGCGGCGACATCGGCGATAAGTGACTTGTTTTGGAATGTAGTAGATTTTTGCTTGTGTGCTTATAGCGGCATACGCTTCAAGACATTTCTTCATTTTTATCTGTACATGCTTGTGCATTTTCCCGTTTTCTAGAGGCGGATCACTTCCTCGATTTGGAATGAATCCTTATTTCGGTTTCCCTTATCCTCCCTATCCGTATATGATGTCCCCGCATGTCTATATGTCCACCAGTGCTCTACCACACATGGAGAAACAGCAATATGCAGCAGGAAGGTTAGCATGCTTTTCAAGATTTAAGTGGCCTTGCTTCTGGGGCCCTTTGAGAACAAATTATTATTTTTTGAAGCCGCATGGGAGTCCACAGAAGCCGTTCTTATAATGAAATCAATAAAATCGCGCCAGACGATCCACTACAAAGTGTACAGGATAACAGGAGAAAGCTTCGAAAACAGGTGAAAAATGAGGCAGTAGCTACTGTAACTGGCAAATTTTTGAACACGAATGAAAATACCTAAAGCTGTGATATTGAACAACATTTCTACCTAGTGTAAAATTGAAAATATTTGATTTTTAACTTATTTGGTATACAGAGTGCAGCAACATGACGTATTTAGATTATATTAGAGTGAACCATTAAACGTTTTCCTGCTAATTTATAGAAGGTGGTCCAGTCGATGTCCATGGATGATGCTCTGTCATCCGGAGGTCTTGGCTCCCCGAGATCTCAACAGGAAGTTACTGGAACTTATTTTAACGATATATCTGAAACAAGGCGGTCTATCCACGAAAACGTGACGTATCGAGCAAATCAGGAGATATCGGTTGATGCAGTGAAGCACGCCGAGTTTCATCTTCAAGAGCAAAATTTCTCTTCTTCATCTTCATGTGAAGAAGACTCAGATGATGATTCATCCAACGAAGACTCCTCCAGCAACGACATTGTTCTAGACACTCCAAAAAAGACAACACCAACTTTCAGTCAAACTCCTAAAACCCTAAACCAAGCAAAAACGTCCAATGTAACCCAGATATTACAGCCTTTGTCCGAACGTGAAGTTTTCATTGACGACGTATTGCCAGAATTTAGCTCAAATCAGTTTTCGGAAACTCACAGGTCTAAGGCAACAATCATTTCAGATAGAACAAGTCAGAATGTTGTATCTTCCGAAAGCGTACCCCATGGCCAAGCAGGTGAGGCATGATTTGCTAAAAAAATCGAAAATTATATTCTCCCGTTATCAGCGACTTAACATGATGTTATAAGATGACAAGCTAATGTTTCATAGGAATGTTGCATAAAGTGCCAATGCCATTAACACTACAGACATGTTTTACCTGTGATTTACTGTGTGCTCCCGAACTGTATTCAAAGGTACTTCAAGCGAACCGATAATGAGGTTATGTGAAAAGGAGTCAATAGTCGCTACGTCGTTTCTCACCAGCGGTGGGAAAGTTTTTTGTATCAAACGAACAAAATCAGAATCTTTTCCAAACGGCGATTATATGGACGACATGCAAGATAACACGGGAGTAGCAGATAAAGCACAAGTACGGCCGTCAAGGGCATTCCTTTTATTGTAAAGTCTTGCAATTAGCATTGTTATTGACTCTACTCTCTTGACATCACTCTGGCGTACTCAAATACAATTTTAAAAGATGCTGTTTCTCCTGTTTATACTGATATTTTATCCGTAATTTCTACACGAATTACTGTTTCCGTGGTTTCTGACCGTTTCAGTAAATAAATAAATTTTTGTTTTACTTCACAAATAATATCTATTTTTGATGAAATTGGTATTTTCCAGCATAAATATGTAATGAAATGAAATAATTTTTAAAGAACTTAAGATATTTTAACTACAAATTTGCAGAGTAAACTTCTACCCAATGTTATCTCTCAACCGGCTGAATCTGGTACTTGGTTCGGTCTGACCGGATCGCCTCCCTTTGTGAAAGAAGTCGCATCTGTCCATGGCCGCTCCCAGAACTATGAGCATCATTTAGAGGATGCACCCAGCAATCCCCTACCTGCTCTTCAAGAGCAAAACATCACCGCTTCCAAGAGAGATCTCATGGAAGGTAGATTATTTTCACCCAGATCAGCGTCATCACAGGAATCAAAGGGTGCCAATGTCGAGGTGAAACGGATCTTTGCAAAAACCACCTCCGAGGCATCTCTTCCCATTGGGGCGGAAGAAATTGAAGATAAAGCAGAAGAGCAGATCTTTAGCACGGGGAAGAGAAAGAGTTCGTCATCTTCCGTTTCCGTTTCATCCATTAGTAGTAATGCAGAAAAAGAATGCGCGGGTTCTCCCTCTTTCAGCTTTTCGGACTCTGAACCGACTGCTGAGGCGCAAAATAGTCCACTGGCAAGTAAGCTGGTCCGTATCGACAGTCATGACTCTCTCACCATGAAGAGAAGACTCCGTTATCATCGAAGATCCTCATCACAAACGGAAGGTGCTGGAATTAACAGTTTTGACCGAAGAGCAACTATCGCTTTCATTCCTCATTCTGACTTAAATGATGCCCGCAACCATTATGAGAGACAGAAGAGCATTGAAGTCACTTCTCCATCCCACGAGATCAAAATGAATCCTTTCAAGCACTCCTACTCCTTGGACATGAACGATTTCCTTCATCGAGCAAAAAGCGAGGAGTCCTTAAAGCAGGAACTTTCCAGATCCAACCAGGCCCTCATGGCTGGTTTATCTCCCAGGCAACATAAAGAAACCTTACAGGAACGAGCAGCAAGGATCCTAGGGTTAGGTCCAAGTGATCTCGAAAGGGCCAAGCAGAGAAAAACTACCGGAAGTCAGAGTTACTTTTCCAGCAGTAGCAGTCTTAACAGCTCCGATTACAATCTCAACAGTTCCACAACAACCAAAGTCACACCCAGCTTTTCAGCAAAAGGCAACATTTCTCATAGCTCTATCAGATCTGCTCCTTTCTTCTCGCGGAGTAATTCCCAAGGAAGTAAGGAAAGCGAATCTTTTGCCGTAAGCGTCACTGATTCAATGCTCCACAAGTGTAAGAAGTACGAGATCAGAAACGTGGACCCCGATCTTTCGAGTGATGAGAGCTCCGTTTCCGTCAGGTCCGAGGAAAATGTAGGATCACATTCCGCGACTGACAGTAATTTCATTGTTGCAGTAAACGACTCTGTGTTGGAAGGCCGAAATCAAAAAGGAAACTTACGCGTCGCAAACCTTCGCTACACTGCCCCGACCGAGTACAAATTACCCGACGAAATACTTACTCCTGCCAGCAACTCAACCCACGAAAACACTATGTCGCCATCACCAGCCCAGGCTAGCATAGTCGCCAGCTACTCTGGAAGCATCTACGATCACACACCCAGACAATCGCTTGCGCATTCACAGGAATACAGTGACGACACTTCGGAAAGTGAAAGTTTGGATCATTCTGGTCAGTATCGGCGTTTGCCGGAAGTAGATAGACTAAGTGAGGACGACTTGTTGTTTCAACCAACGACGCCTAAAAGGGGAAACAAAACCGACGATAAAACGGTCCCAACAAACATAAAAGAGCATGTCCCCAATCGTAGGGTTGTAGAGTCCCCTGTGCCTATTGCGTCACACAGTGCTCCTCTTACCTCAGCAGAACTTGATATCATAATGCAGTTGTACAATAGTGCGGACGAAAGCGCCTCCACATGTAGTCGTGATGTCGAACACACGAAAAAAACTCAGTCAAAACTAGCCACAAATGGTTTGATGAAGCAGAAAGTAGCCCAAGCAATCGGGTTTAATGTTAAGAACATTGACAGGGGTAAAAGCCGTTCTCCAGACCCGCACAATCTGGGAAAAATCGAGGACTTTGATATAAAGATCTTTCCTGGTCGCACAAACAAACCAGATCAGCGACCTGTTGTACCAAGTCCGAAAGAACAAACTGTAGCAGACAATGGCGACAATGGAGCGAAGTCGTCTGCACAACCAAAAGAAGGTAGGCTTAGTGACGAAAAATTTTGAACGCATTTAGTAATATGCTTCGTATACTGTATTAGAGTTGTAAACGGGTCTTATGTTGTTAACTCGAAAATACAAGCCCGAACCGGAAAATTTATTTGAAGCCCAAATTAGGCCAGAAAGTTAAAATTATTGAATGAATCAAAGTCATCTTTTGATGCCATTCTTTGACTGTCATTCTTTTCTAAATTGCACTTTTCGGGAGCTTTCTGCGCCCACGGACATACGTGTAAGGAAAATGAAATTCACACGCAATTGTGGAAGAGTGTTGAGCATGAATTTGGGGCGGAATTTTTTTCAAACTTAAGCCCGAACCAGACCCGAAAAGTCTACCCGACTTACAACTCTATACTCTATTGAGGTATAGGCCTTTTTAAGAAAAATTCTAGTCGCTTTGTCCCAAATATCATTAATGTAGATTTTGTTTACCGCTAGGTGGTGTTCTCGATGTGGTGCAATCGCTTGGCCTTGATCCAGACCAAACATGGATCGTATCGTTATGAGAGTGTAAGATAGGCGTGTGCCGGCATCTCAAAAATTCAACCAACCAATGGAAATCTTTAAACGAAATTTATTTGTTTTCTTGCTTTTGAAATAATTTTTTCCCCAGTGACATTGTTTTTCGGTCTGTTTTCTCCGCAACGCTTCACACTAAGACTATTCTTAGCTGTACAAAAATACGCTTGCTACTACTATGCAATCTTGTCCACTTTTTTAGCATTGTAAGTCATTATATGCACCTTGTAATGTATATTTTGTATCATGTATATGTGCTTAACACTTGTCACATTTCCGCACCGTTTTCTTCATTGACACAAAGTCGTCGACTGTTTGTAAGCAGCTGTTTTTCGTTTAAATTGATCATTTCTTCAACTTGTATATGAGTGCTGTTGTGTTGTTGTATACTCATTACTCAGGTTGAGCATAATTTTCACTGGTGTAAGCAAACATCAGACATAGGCCTACCGGGCAACGGTCGTTCTAGTTTGCAGACAATTGATCGGAGACCTTGGTTTCCTTCGAATGCGACTGGTTTATGGATTATTTATTTGCGGATTTAATAGCATCTCTGACACCAGCTACATTTAACGGTAATTTTGCCCTAAATAGTAATCACGTTCATATTTCCTTCCAATTTTTTCTGCGCAAAGCAATATTTGGCACTACGTTACATATCTGTATTTTTTGCATTGAAACCTCTTTAAAGTGAAGCGTGAAAAAAACTTGATATCAACAAATACTATATTCAAATTGGGAAAGTTTTCACTGTGCTGCATAACAACGGTTTGTTCCATATTTTCGCTTCCCTTGATTAACAGCGAAAAATATTCGCTACGATTAGATGAAATGAAGAAAAACGCACAACAGCGCTAAACCAACGCGATCACTTTTCGCTATCAAAACGTTTCCAGCATTCATGATTGCACTCGAAATGTTAACGAAATCAGTTGGCGTATAAAAACTTACATAGATCGGTATTAACATACCAATGCAACGTTTAAACGAATAAACCCTCTTTACACAAGCAAGAGAAATAGCTTTTGGCGATTGTAGCGGTTGTAAAATCAGACTTGTCATATTAAAATCAGGTTTTACTGGAACCCCGTTGGGCAAAGAAATGAACTCGTCATCTGAGTGGTGTTCCAGCGAATGATTCTTCTGTTACTGGCACAAGCAGTTTGCTTGACTTCTCAGGAAACCCCCTTATTACGTTCCGATGCGGCCTCCTCTGTGACACATGACCCCTGACCTTTGTTGGTTACTTCACAACAATCTTGTTTAATTTGAGCAAGTGAGGGCGAGGCTGCAGTTTCGAGCTTCAAAGTCCATTGAGTTTGGTAAACAACTTGAACTTTCGTCCATAACGCACCTATCGATGAATAATAATCTGAGTTTACATAAAAATCATGGGCTATGACTCTGTTGAAATACAGTGGATATAATGATATCATATAGAATAGAATACAGTTCAAATGTAATTTAATTTTATTCATCCAACGTTCAAAGACCAATAAAACATCACGAATTTATTACACTTTATCACGTGAATGACCAGTCGATTATGTTTGAATGAAATATTAGGACAACTTTTATGCTCAAAAGGTTTATACAGTATATACGTGATCGCGCGTTGGTGTACACTGTACAGACTACCACTTCAATCGTGATTATTCCAAGTGGTGGCGTTATAAAGGTTTACCGCCGATTTCAAACGTAATGTGTTTTGAATAGAGCAGATGTTCTTCATTATACACTTCTATAAATGATAAAAATATTTTAGCACTAAATTGTACTGTTTCACATGCGCTATTATTCGAATATAACATTGCAATGGGTCGACATTACACTAAATTATACGGTTTGACAAGCGCTATTATTCGAATATAACATTGCAATCGGTCACCGTAAAATATCAATTATACCGGGGGCTATGTCATCCAAGAGCGATAAGTGCCAGAGTTACCGAAGTATATGATTTCAGCGCGATTACGCGTCATATATCTCAGTATGACGCAGTAGTTTATACGTTCGTGGGACACCATATGTTAGTTTTCGGAAGTTGGAGCAATTTTCTGACTTTTAAGAAGCATTGATCTCTAATAACTCATACTCTCAAAAGTATCCCAAAATGTCAGAGTTATTGACATGTTTGAATTTTTTTCACTCATTCGATTCACGTGAAAGAAAATGCAATCTTCTTTGAATACGCACCCAATTCAAATTATGTCATATTTGGGGATAAAAATCAGACTGTGGATAGAACGAGTAGAAGCCACGTTTATATAGTTCTCTAGAAATTGCACTCGTGCGAAAGTTACAAAATCATACAACTAACATATTTCATTTTATCAAACCACTGTCATTTCTCTCCAACCTGGTTTTTATTTGTATTCCAACGCCGCATGATTTTGAACAGCGCCCCCACGAGGCTAACTCTGTGTAGATAGCACAAGCTGGTTGATGACAGGATCGAAATTTTTCTGATGCACCAAGACAATTGTGTGGTGAAACCTAAAGCACATATGTTTCTGAATACAGTTTGAAACTGGTTATAGCGTGTAAAGGTTTCACCGAAGATTATCTCATTCGCAGCAAATGATAATTTATTACATTTTAACATTTCTACAGCATAATAAGAAGGAAAATTTCGCGACCCCTACGGCCAGTCTTAAATACATGTTCCACTCCCTTCTCTGAGGTAATAATTTGTAGTTTACTATAATTCAAGATAAATTTTCTACGACGTTTAACCTTTTGCAAGGGGAAACAACAATCATTAACAATCTTTTATCTCAGCACTTATCTATCTCACCCACCATCAACACCACTATATTTTATCCCAATACATTTCGTAGTAATATTTTGATTATCAGTATTTGTAATCAGTTATACTAATCTGTAAACAAAAATAAATTTTCCCGCAGTAAATTTCATTATTGAGCGACCGCGGAGCCATCGTCACTAATGTGTTTGTGTTACCGCATCTACGCTATAACTGACCTAATAACAATAGGTTATAGCCCAATCTCACGCCTATTACCAAGGCCTAAAATGACTGCAAATTCTGCCAAAAGTAGCACGACAGTAAAAGCCACAAAATATATGCACTGCCATCGACAGAACAATCAATTATTCAGACCTACCCTGTATATCGCTTATGATTAAGTCTACTCAATTTCGATGTAGTGTTGTTTAAGGTTTACTATCGCATCTCAACTGACATCTATTTACCTGCCCATTCGCTCCAACGCAGCTTCTAACCGAGAAGGTCATGCCCCCACCGCACGATGTTGAGCAGGTAGAGTATGCTGACCATGACGTCCATTCATGAAATGAATCACCTATTTATAAAAATATAGTTGGAGAGCAAAGCTCGACTAACATTGCAATAAATTTAATAGTCTGTTATAGCTGTCACTACTCACGGGGTTAGAAAGTATAGTTTCTTGGTGTAATAAAAATGTTAAGTCGTGGAGGTTACAGTACGCTATTCGTACTGTGAATAATATAGTGTTATTGTTTGAAATACATGTTAATCTTCTTTATGAATAGATTTACACCGAAAACTTACAGGAACGCAAATTACAAGTTCGGTGCTGTTCGTGCTGGTTGTCAGAGAGCCATGTTGCGCACAAAGACCTATGCACGATGACACCACTATTTTCCACTAAAACACATTCTCTGTTACGCTTTGTACGACCTTCTCCACACGATGCTGAACAGTATTCCCAGCTTCCCCAGTCATCCCAGTTTATAACCTTTGCTGGACAAGGTCCTCGCGAGCAGTTACGGTTTTCGGTAATATTGAAAGAACAATCTTGATCTGGTGCTATTGTGCTGTTAAAGCAAGCTCTCGTTCGTTGCTGAATTCCCTGCTCGCAAGTGCTTGAGCAGTCAGTCCAAGGTCCCCATTCATTTATAACCACGCAATTTTCTTTTGTGAAACAGGTTTGAGATTCAGAGCTTTTGCCAACGCATAAGTCAACGTTAACCTCCTCGCCATTTATTACACACAAACGATGCCTCGTTTGAGTATCAGGCTTACCACATGAAGCTTGACAAGCTTCAAACGGACTCCATTTATCCCAAATGGGGCAGCTCAATCCGTTGCAAACACTGTCTTCGACTGGCGAACCGTGGCACAACCTTGAGTCGGCCGCAGCCTGAGGCTCGCTATCGTATATACAGTAGCGACGTCGTTGCTGTCTTCCAGCTCCACAGCTGGCAGAACAGTCTTCCCAGGCCTGCCATGTACTCCATTTGACTGCAATGTGGGTGCAGTTTTTTGAGCAGGACTGTGTTTCTTTCGACAAACCGTCACACTCTGTAAAGGGCAATATCTCTCTTGGTGGAGCATGTTTAGCGCAGTGACGCTCTCTTTGCTGAGTTCCGTATCCGCAGCTATGTGAGCAGGTTGACCAACTGTTCCATGAAAGCCAGGCACTCCCAACTTCCTGAACTCGTGGCGGTGTTAAATTAGATTCAGAATTTACATTTCTTGCTAAAACCGGGGAGTTCACCGAACTCGGTACTGGCTTCTGCAATGATATTAAAGTATATTTGAACCACTCAAAGATTTGTTTGGGTTAACAGCTACATTTCCAAAGCAATTGCTTGTTTTTTATACTCTGTTTAATTGCAATAGTCTAGTGTCTGTACAGTCACAAAAATATGTCTGAATCATAACAAATTAATTTTGTCTTTTCACATTTTTACTCACGAATTTGCGATGGTAGCAAATGTAGTGGGAGCAGCAACCAATCACGGAATCGCTCAAATTAGGCAGACCCGGGAAAGGGAAATATTTGTACGGACAATAGTTATTCGTATAAGTTGACACCCGCGGTTGTACTCCTGAAATCAGAGTTAAGTATGCCAACAGGTTGTCGTTATTTATTCCCGTCAGCAAGTTTGGGCTTTTCTGCTGCAATTCGAAAAGGAGTTCTTGAGTTACGCCTTCGACAGACGGTAATCTGTTCACTGTGGGCGAAAAGTCTCTACAACAGCCAGAGCTCTGGCACTGTAGAGTATAAGTGAGATTAAAGTCACTGGTCCTCGGAAACAAGCAAGGTAGTCGGCGGAATGTTGATGGCTTGATTTCCGAGTCCTGTAAAACTATTCACATTTTATTCCGAGAAAATCGTTTCAGTAAAATTTGTTTGATTTATAAGGATATTTTTCGCGCTACACCATACTTTAACGCAATTTATATTATCTTTAATTGTATTTTTTCTGATGCTTATGAAAGCTTGTGTGCAGTTATGGAATGTAAAGATATTTGACAACGGGATCTAGGACGACTCCTCTTATAATAGTAAACATTGCAACATTGCCCTAACATTGCATTTTACCCAAAGATGTTCTTAAAACTCACCGTAGAGCATTCCATGTCTTCTTTGCTTTCTGCTATTAGCTCGGGATGTGATAGCGCAATGTCAGTATGTTTGCTTAGCCTTAGGTTAGGGTAATTGCATTCACCAGTTATGTCGTCAAAACAGCAATCTTTAAGTCTACATTCCAGCTTTGTTATACCTGGTCGTGAAATATGATATAGCTCTTATCGAGAAGATAATCTGGTTGTTCTCCGTCTATTAAGTACCATTTGTCACAAGTTTTGTATTTATCATTCGACTATCTAACGTTTAGGGTCAAATATGCAAATTTAACTTCATTTTATTGTATCGACAAGTTTAAGACGTTTCGTATTTTTTACACACAAAGGTCTTTTGAGTTTGCTAGATCGAGCTATTTTACAAAAACAAGGTCATTACCTATCCAACCACATACAGTTTGTCGGATCAGTGTATGTGTGAATCTGTTGCTCACGGAACAAATTGCTTGCTTAAAGTCAATGGTGTTGTTGAAACCTGACACGAAAAGGTCCACCACGGTCTGCTGAAAGAATGGATTCCAGGGTTGGATTCGACTTGCAATGTCACTAAAAACATCACTAACTGTATCGAGTTCTCAGATACGAAACCATGTCAGTTAAATGCACAAGTTGCGTATGATCAGCTTGCAGGACCTGATATACACAACCTTAAATTTAAATAACCGTACATGGCGCTTGTTTACATTTGTCGTTTCACAGTGTGACGTTTAAGTGAGGCGATTAAACGGATCGTAAGGTTAAGAGAAGGATTCTGCTAACACCTATCTTTGCTTACTAATAACGTTTCGAAGTTGGACCATAATAGCAAACTGGTGCGCTGTCCATGTAATGATCTCCTAACATTCGTTTATGCAAAAGCAAGTCATCATCAAAGCAACATCTAGGATCTCTCAAACAAACCCCCGCATCAGTCTCGGCTTCGGGAATGTCCCTTGCACATCTTGTTCTAAGATTTTAATAAAATGATACATTTATATTTTTAAGTTTCCAATTTCGGTGAAGAGGTTTTACCTTTACCTCTGGCAGATTGGGACTCTGACTGGACAGTTTGGTAACTTTTCTCCAGCTAAAAGAGATATGTCCAAGCTCGTCTTTTGGATGTTTATCTACAAATACAATCCAATTACGTCAATAAGTTTTTGTCGAATGCTCATTTATATTTGTTTATACTATAAGTGTGCTACGCAATCTGGAACATATACAGCTGTTTTGTTCAGTGTACAAACTGATAATAGTGGTTTAAACTTCTAGTTATATGTGAACAATTACAAACAATGTAGGTTCTCTATCTTTGTAAGATTTTGTTGTTACGCTAAAAGATGGTGTAATCTATTAACTTTGGATGATTGATAACAGTAGGCGACACATAGTTACTACATTCAAATTTTCTGGTTATAATTTGCTTTTTCAGCAATGAATAACACGTTTTTCATTTCACGTCAATCCTTCAATCTCTGTTATATGTCAAAATAAAAAACATTTTCATTTCAAGATTACTGCCTTACATTGGGCAACCCGTATTTTTGCAGTAAGCCAGCATTTATTACAGGATCCATGCTGTCAGGTAACCGAATGCCATGTGAAGCCTGCAGTTGCTTTTCAAGTTCCGTATACCAGCCTTGCGTCGACACTGCAATTTGCAAAACAACGAGTCTCATGAAATTATTACACCACTTTTGAATCACAAATTTATATCATACCATATATACATACCTGAGCCAAGATTTGCAAATGCTGTGAGGAACGTGAGCAGAAGTGCAATGATGTACATATTGACTAACTTTAATACACATGCAAAGCAAACATTGTCCAAAATACGACAGTCTTTATTATATCTGCATGAGAATATGTGATTACTCCTGTTTGTAAGAAACCTACACAAACTACAAATCTTGTTTATTTTGTGAACTCTTTGTATCCTATCTACCCAACATGTGAGTATATGACTACTGCAAGCTGATCTGGTTCACTGAACACTCACGCCTATGTTATTGCTCGAACCGGGTTTTGTTATCATCACTGTTTCCAAAAATTACCAGTGTTACCACTTCAATACGACAACTTTTCGCCGTAGGTGCTTACTCGACTAATGACTATTAAAGAGAAGGCGTGGCAGCCATCAAAAGTGTCAGGAGCTAACTACTGAGGCTCACGGTTGTCAGCTTTGAAAAAACCTTTGAGGTAGGTCTTTATTCAACATTTACCGAGAGCACTGTGCACAAAATAGACTTACTCGTCATATACTGTTGTAGTTAATGGGTGTCGTATAGCCTGGGGCCATATAATCATTTATTTTTTTATTGTGCAACTCTATTTGATTACGCTTAATCTCAGGTTACATTAATTGGATGAGGGCATAGACCTTCTTAATGGTCAGAGTAACTTCAAAAGAGAGTTGAGATTCATAACAGATACATTTAATATTCCAAGTTATGTTTGCTCAATCTGACCGGTTTTGTTGTATTTCTACTGCGGAGAAGACACGATAACCCAAAATACAAAGTCAATTAATTTATACAAAACTAACTTTTTGGTTTATCCGCGTAAAGCAAGCATTTACTAACAGACAAGAGGTTTATAGTAACAGTAATCAAAATTTTTCTTTCTAAAATGTGGATTGATTCTTAAATTTTACAGCCCGTTTACGGGAGTCAAAACACCATGTCTCTCACAAACCCTGTTTATCATAAACCGACGCAAAACAAGTTGACTTCAAAAAACGGATAAAATTTTTTGTACGTTATATGCCGGGATATGTAGTCATAGTTATACTACGATATCATGGCTCAGTCTAGTGATTAAAAGCGATAAGAATGTACATCACAAGATGACGCACTTGTGGTATGACACATCAGTATCACGTCGTGGCATGTCAACAGTTGCGTTTTAATACAAAACAGATAAAACAGGGAAAAGAGTTAAGCCCTTTCGTTTTAAGCCTTTTTTTGGTTTTATCATTTTCCCCGTGCATTAGCGCGTGCTAATAGCAATTAGCAACTATAGCAATTGTTCATTCCAGCCGCGCTAATGATCAAAAACAAAAGTACTGATTTATTGGTACATTCATTTGAGACCGTATGACAATCGAACCAAAGCTGCGTTCCTTTTTCAGTAAAACTCAAACTTAACCTGAGGGTAGTTGGAACCAAGCAAGCGGTACTGAGATTATGTTATGCACTTTTCCAGAGCTAAAAAAACTGCATTACGTTTTTTTATGCAAAGTGAATGTTCTCGATTGTTTTTGGAATATGTTAGAAAATAGGATAGGCAAGTGTTTGAAATGGAGTTACAGCGACCAAGCGTATAATTCAATTTTTGTTACTGCTCAAGTAAGTTTTGCTTTGCAAACTTGTCAGTTCCTTGTTATTAATACCTCGACTTCAGAGTACCGCGCAAAATATGTTAACTGTCAACAGTGTATTACTTTTTGGAGCAGCCGATTATTATTAATATGAATTCATTGGTTGGATGAAGAGAAACCCAGAGAAATGAAGTAAAAGATTGTTTACAGAAAATGGATGGCCTGCCGTGCCTTGATTCGCATTTCTAGTTTAAATTCCCATATTTTAATTTGCTGTTCTTTGTGTGTTCTTTTGCTGTTTGTCTCAAAATATTCTAAAATCGATTGCTATTAAAATACGTTTTGAAGGTTGTTAAGTTCTGAAAGCAACCAGAGAGAAAAATTGCATTGTTTACTTTTTATGATAATTGGATTTTAAAATAGCAAAATCTTTAATTTTGTTACTGCCATAAAAGTTTTTTTTGGTAAAAAAGGAATTTTGCTTTTCTCTTGGCTCAAAGTTCTACAGTTTTGTCCCAGTCCGATCAACTATAAATCACCTTGACTATATAAAATTTTGCTGTATGAATTGTTTCTTTTCACAATATAGAAATTTTATTCAGGCGCAAAATGTTTTCCTCACAGAAAAGGTATTTTACAGTATTCAACTTTATTGGTTTTACAGCCAACAATTCAATGCAAACGTTGTTTGGAACTAACAAGCGGGACAGTTATAACGGTCAAAGTTTGGCTGTTCATTTCTGCAAGTTGGATTTAAACATCTGCAAAGTAAAAAGAGTATTAGATATGCATGTGGTTACCTTCGTTTATAAACAAGATTTTCTAATTCAACAGTGATCTTTGTTTCAGATCTTGCCTAGGCCGAAAACAATGACAAAGTTGTGTAGATTTTCACTCCATGCTACATGTGTGTTACCTGCATCGTACACGAGTTCCACCACACGTGTCGGGGCACGCCGACCATTCGCAACAATAGTAATTTGGAGGACAAGAAGGAAGGCCACACGCTGGGCACGGTCGAGTTTCCACGTCACTGCCCGGACATAAGTTTGAGTTGACCTGCCACAAAATGTTTTTTATTCGACTTATGTTATACTTTACTGGGACTCAAATAGGAGCATTCTCGCTCACTACATTCCGCATGAATTTTAACAGTCATATAGGCCGCAGCGGTTTTGCAGAAAAGATTGGAAAGCGGTCAAAAAGTGTTTTCTGTCAATATTTTTTCGATTTTACCTGAATCAATTGACCAGCATTATTCCGTCGGAAACATCGACGAGATCTTTGCTGATTTTGCCCAGGACTGCATGGTTGTGAGCAAACTGTCCATGCAGAAAAATCACCCCAAAAATACTGCGTTGGTTGGGTTGCAAAACCTAAAATATTGTTCAAACATTCACTAATGAGCTTCTAAAAAAATAGAGCCCAAGAAATAGCTCGATTCGCACAAGGCATAACAAAACTATTCATATTTCAGGGCGATAGCAAACAAGGGTCATATGTGATAAAACAGTTTTAAGCAGCACTGACACACAAAATTATGGCAATTATAGAGTATATACTTACAGGGGCCAAGGTTACAAGTTTGACTTTCTTGCAACTCCCCTCCGTAAGCACAAATACAAAACTGTGGATGTATTGGTGAGTTAGATCTGCCTCGATAATAGCATGGTCTCTCCCTGGTTCGTGTACCTTGACCGCAGGTTCTAGTGCAAGGAGTGTATTGGGTATAATCACCCCAAACGACCCATGGAGTAGACGGTGTTGGCAAGCAAGTACCACCAGTGCATCTCCCTTCTTGACTCAGTTGGTTTGGTAAGCAATTGGAAGGATTAGTTGGCTGATTGTTCCTATCCAGGCAATCACGGCTTCGGTAACGAACACATTCACTTGTGCATGGACTCCACGGTCTCCACGCACCAACTCTATAGCAAGGGGGACCGTTACATTGTCTCGATTCCTGCCTCGGTCCTTGACAGCCACTTCCTCCGATACAAGATCTAGATCGGATTTCCGTTCCAGCACCACCACATTGGGCGTTGCAGTTACCCCAGGGTCCATATGGGCCCCAGCGAGAGCAAGATGATCCTGTACATGGGCGGGTACTAGTTGATGAACCTGGACAACCACCTGATGGCCGGCCATTGCTAAGACATGTACGAGATCGTGTTTGAGTTCCTCCAGAACCACAAGCAACACTACAACTACCGTACGGTCGCCAGCCGCCCCAGGCTGCGCAAGGGGGTCCTACACAAGATTGCGTTTCGACCGCAGACCCTTGGCAGGTGTCTGATTGTCGTCCATCTGAATGTAGGCACTGACGTGATCTTGTTTGAGTTGCACTAGAACCACAACCCTGGCAAGGTCCAAATGGCCCATAACTTCCCCATCTTGCTTGCGGTACAAAGGGTGGTGGCTGGAAGACCTGCATTAGAACATATTTGGTTTAGCAATTTTGGATTCAGTTTGTGATGTGCAAGCATTTATTTTCAAATAAATAATTAATTTAAACTTGCGCTGACCAAGTTTGTGAAAACTGAATTTTCGCTGACGAAAAATAATATTGTTTAATAATCGTATAGTATACATTAGTAACCGGTTCGGTTAAAAAGCCCAAATCCTATCACTTACGGATATCTTTTTGTGGTAGCAGCTGTGTATTGTGCAACAGTTGTCAGTAAAATCATCTAGATCTGGAAACCCTGGAATCGGGAAGTAAAAATAGGGACAGAAAAAATCTGTAAAGTCTACATTGGAGAACCCTTGTGAAAACAGAACTGGCGTCAACAATGGATTGGAAGTAAGAAGGTTTGGCGGGACACCACCACTTAATGCGGCAAAACCGCTTAATTCAGGAAGCAGGCCAAGGATGTTTTGACAACAGTTTGAGGTTTGACATCTGAACAAAAGCGACGTGTAACCGGATATATCAGAATTGCATTGGCAGGGCAATCGACGGAAAATGTTGGGATTAAAAGTTGGACTGAAAGGCTAAAACAAAGAAAATTGTCAGACAATTAGTACAAATGGCAAATATTATACCAAACATCAAAAATATACCAAGTTTTAAATACACAACGAAGACAAACATACCGGTTGACAAACAGCCTCATCTGGAGTTTGAGCGATTAGCTCAGGATAATATTCCTGTGACGGAAGATTTCCGAAGCCGAAGTTTCCAATAGGATTGTAAGGTTGATTTACCAGCTGTCCACCCAGTGTTGTAGGATAATTACAGCGGTCATCGTCATCGTTGTAGCAGCAACCTTTCAGGTTGCATTGTAGCTTGGTGATTCCTATAAATTAAGATCATCAAATAAGTTTAGAACAGTTTTATGGTTTGTAAACACTCAAGATTATATTAATTTAAAACACGCTGTAAACATCTACCTTCATTTAGTTGTAAACAATTTTTTCTCACCTTCCCAACCACACTTTACTACTCCAAATCCTTGGGGTAGTAAACTGGTAACTCGGCATATAATTTGTTGTTGAAAGTTTAAGGCCGTGTCAAAAATATCTTCGAAAATATTTACCACAGCTTCTTGAAAAAACGGATTCCATGGTTGAATGCTTGCAGCGATTTGCCTGACAAATGGCAACATACAATGGGTGAAAGACAATTCATTTACGTAGGCTATACGAACAATCAAAACGACAATGGATAGTCTGCTAAGTTGCTTTGGTATCACTAACAACAAAAAATCCAATGATTTTGACCAATAAAAATTGTTCAGTTAATGAAATTTCAATAACTTAATAGTTAAACAACAAATGATAAAAAATTTGTAATACGCAAGTACCTGTATCTAGAGGCAGTGGGGCCATTATAGCAGACAGGGGCACCTCCCATGTATCCAGGCCCAAAAACAGCTTTGTAAAGAAATAAATCTTTGTCAAAGCAACAGGATGGATCTTTATAACACTCTATTGGGTCAAACTCGGCAGCTGGATTTTGAACATTACAACGCGTCCTGTAAATATAAAACACTTTTTAAAAGCTACGAAATAAGTTAATCACTTTATAAAACATAACTAAGTCAGTTTTGCACTTATGGCTCGGCTATTTTGAATACAGTATCTTGGGTACCTGTGACAAAAAGGTGTGGGCACAGCACATGCTGGAAAATCGAGAGCAAAGCCTAGCAAGCTGTTGCCACCTCCGAAGTTTAAGCCACGTGCTTGGACTCTGCCGGTAATTTCCTGCGGAGCAGACATTTGGTAATCAGTGAAGTTGGAAAACTTTTTTTATTGTTAAGCTGTGTCAAAAATGCGCAAAAAAATTGTGAAAAACGTAATGGTTGTTTTTCTGAAAACCTACTGGTTCAGCTCCGGTTAATGCTCTCGCCTGCTCCGTGACAGAGTTAAAGTTATCTGGCTTTTCTACTTCGCGTAACCGGCCCTCTGCCTGTTCTTTCATCCGGTTTAATGCCCGTGATCTACCTGAAAAATTCATAACGATTTGCTACATGTCATAATAGGGTATAGAAAGCAAGTAAAAGTGATGTAGGAATCGTTTCCGGAAACATACATATTTATTATACTTATAGTTAGTAATTTTTCGTTGGTTATAATGCCGTTATAAGGTTCTACATAGGGGAGAATTTTACCAAAACTATTTAAAATCTATAATTTATAACATGACACAGATCTGTTTTAATCTTATCGGTTGGAATACTGACCTCTAGCTGCCTCCTCAGTAAGGAAGCAGTAAGGCCTTTTCAAAGTGGCGTCAAAACAACATGCTGTGCTGCATTCATCTTCCCTGTCACTTGTGCCACAAGGTGTTCTCTGTGCTCTGTTATTACAAGTGGGACGCTGCGCATCTACGAAGGAAAATAAAAAATTAAATCCTAAAAAAAATTGAGGTTTAAAACTTGTTAAAACTTTTCTATCATTTCAGCGTTTATTTTATTGGAACTGGCGGATAAAGCAGACACAAAACAAGCTTCAGAAATACTATATCTTATATCATATTGTGTGCACTTTAATGTTTCATATAAGCATTTATTAAACTAACTAAAAATATTGTGTTTTACCTGCCACAGTGAGGAAAGCTGCGATCAGCCCTATAAAAGCTGCTATTTTAACCATTTCTCAAAATAACCTGGAAAATATGATTATAACTATTTACCCGAGCTTATTTCAGTTTTTATTTTTTATTGAAATATGCATGTGCAGCAACATATTGCTGAGGGTAAAATTGATGTCATTTTTAAACTTATCGAGAAGAAATGGTTCAAACCATGTAGTCTATAAGAAAAAAGTTCTACAGAAACTTATAAGACCAATGCGAACACGAACCCTATTTATACATTGTTCAAAGTTTTGGTACAAAAAATTTGTACCAGGACGCTTAATTTTTGGTTTCACATGTTTGATTATTTTACATGGCGCTAGTCCTTCGAGATACGTTGTTGTTACTGTGTAATCCAATTAAATAAGAAAAGAAAAAAAAAATAGAAGTAGGCTATAATAGAAAAAATATTTATTTTTAATACATGACGTGGGTATTACTCAGTTTGACAAGAACAAACATTGATCACAATTTTTTTGCTGAATATTGCTTTTCGAGGCTAAAACCTCAGCACGGATTGCTCCAGGGCAAAATTTCGTGATAACCTCCAATAAAACAAATTTTGAAATATTTGTACTACATTGCCTATAATTTAATTATACTCACGAGTAAATGAGTAATCCGGTTTTTTATTTCTATAACCGCACCAAGACCATATGGCTTCGGTAACTGGCGGTGCCAGCAACAATGTTTATGGAAAAACCAATGGCAACAATTTCCGTGTTGTTGCGTTTGAAAATGCATATTTTTGAATATTATTTATGTTTGAAGTGTTACAGTATCATGCTCGAAAATATAAGTGCTCGATTCATACTGTATACGATTTTTAACTAACATTGAAATAACAAAAAAAAATAACCTATAAATCATGAATTTGGTTCGATTGCATTGAGTTTTGAAACGTAAAAGTATGCTTAGGCAAAATTTAGGCGAATATTTAAAGATTATATTTACTACTAATAAATAAGATTGAAGTAACAGAGACAAAAATCTAAAAGCGCATGAATTACATAGGCCTATAAGTTAGAAGTTAGAAGACCTACGTATAGCTTTATTCACAGTTAGTAATAGTGTAGAAACATACCAATTGCAAACCCACGAATACAGAAATGTTTTCGTTAACAAAACGTGAGAAAGGGAATAAAGTTACGTTTTGTAATTGCCAAAAAAAATAAATAAAACGCAACAGTTAAATAAAACAATTTTAAAGAAGAGTTTAGGTTCAAACACCACCAGTATTCCGAATACTCAACCAGAGTTTAGAATTCATCCAACTACAGCTATGAGTGGCGTTAAAATAAATGCACTGTAGCACTTACACAAAATTTTTTATTTGGTGTTGGCTGCACATTGCCTCATATACAATAGTACTATGCGCGGTTTCATTCGCTTTTCTCTTGCTGCAATCCATATGAGTGCGATTTGCACTTAGCCAATTACCTTTCATTTTCACGTATCTGACCCAAACTAAGCGAGCGAGGCGCGTTAAAATATTAGCCACTTTGCTTCGAATGATTTTAATTTATATATTTTACTTATAAAAAAAAACAGAATACGGCCTAAAAATTCTTGTCGAAGCTAAAATAGCTTCTAATCTATTTATACTCATTTCTCAAATTAACGTGAAAAATGATAAACCATTTAATTTTCCTTCACTGAAATAAGCGCTTGTTGCACAGATTATGCGCTCAGTGTAGCAACAACTGATGGTTCTGACTAAGCCTATGCGTTGATCAAAGTTTATATAAAAGCCGAAAGTTTTTTTTTTGCTTTGATTACTGTGTAGACCGTTCATAAGCCAAACGGATTAATGCTTAGGGCGACATTGATATCATTTTTAAACTTATCGTAAAGTGGTTCTCACTGGTACGGAATTAGGTGCTACAAACGTCAAGCCCAATGCAAGCACGTAGTATGTTTATGATTTTGATTCTTTTAACAATACTGAAATAAATCGGCCAAAAACGTATGTTTATGGCTTATAAAGAACAATTGTTTATTATTTTCAACTAGCATATTCAGTTTGACATAATTTAACAAACAGGGATCACAGTTTTGCTGAAAGTGGTTATTCAACTCTAAAAACCCAAGCGTGGGTTGCTCTAGGGCATAATTTCGTGATAACGTCCAGTGAAATAACTTTTGAAATATTTATAATACATTGCCTATATACGTCAATATTCCCGGGTAAAGGAGTGATCCGGTATTTTATTTCTATAACCGCACCAAGACCATATAGCTTCGGTAACTGGCCGTGCCAGCAACAATGTTTATGGAGAAGCCAATATACTTTCCGTTTTTGATATAGGCCAAAAAGACATTTATTTGAATATTATTTATGTTTGAAATATTGCAGTAACCTGCGCCAAATAACAGTAGGCTACTAGTTTCATACTTGATGTGATTGCTGGCTGACATTGAAATAACAGAGATAGATTGTGTATTAATCATGAATTCGATGCATTTGCTTTGAAGTTCAAAATTATTGAAGTACGCGATATAGGCTTATGTACTAATAATAAACCCATTTACAATCAAATACAGAAGTTGTTTTCCTTAACAGCAAGTGCTTATGTGAATGAAGTCACGTTCCATAGATGTTAAAGTTACAACTAAATAATAAAATTTTGAATAAGAAATCTTTATTTTAAAAAATCAGCATTTTTCCATAAACTAGCAAACATTTTTGAGCCGATGCATAAATGAACTTTGTTACAAACTTTGACCTTAAAACTTTGTTCCAGGTGATTTTGGTTGATATATCACTCATAACTAGACAGAACATGTCCAAAACATTTATGTCGAGGTAAAAAGTAAGTATAAGTGGCTTGAATATAAGCTTGCCAGATAAATGCGTTTTAAATACAAAGGTCACTTATAGAATAACAGCAACTATAACGTTAATTCTTTCAAAAATAGTTTTTGAAAAGGATTTTTCCGTGACATTCCTACACATTTATGCTTACCTTTGATATACTTAGGTATAAAAGTCTGCAGTCAATAATAATTTAATTACACTTTGCTCGATCATAATCTATCATTATATGATCGCAGATATGAATCTACGACCTATACCCGCAAACTGGGTTTGCCTTTAGGTATATGTAAAAATAAAGAAAACTCTTTAAAACTGAAACTATGATTGTGTATTGATAATACCATATGTAGTTATTTTTCTCGAAAACCTTATTTTTTATCAATTGGATCCGAAGACCTTGGCTTTTTCACGTTTGAGTTTTCTTCCGCACACTGCCGCCGACTGCCTATATTCAAAGCTTTTCAACAGCACAACTCCAATTGCAGCTTATATATAATTAGCCCCGATACGTTATGTTGTGCAAAAAAACGTTGACGATGAAGTATATTTAACTTGATAATTTTTTTTACTTGCACTAATAAAAAGCTCAAGTCCTACGTATTACGCTTATTGCTTATTTTTATTGTTTTATGGCACTGCAAACCTCGCTATATAGGGAAGTTTATACAAGCGGTCGTATGTCACTCTATTTCACAAACAGTTTTATCAAAATATTTGCGTCAAAGTATATGCTAAATATGAATTTGACCAGGGTTTAGATGCTGTTCTTCCGTTTACGTGCAACTTTTCTACTTCATTTGGTCCTTCTAAAAATCGTTTGTTGTGTATCTTTGGAGGATATGTCATCTTCAGCTTTAATTGAGTTTCAAAGCCCAGAGATTCGCGGTCAATGCGCGGTCGTGTTGGTCTGTTTTAATTGCAACGCGTTAATGTAAGGTTTACGTTTAGATATTGCTTTTCATAGATCCCGGTTTTATATTTATTAAGGAGTGAATCCCGTCCCAAGTAATGAGAGACAATATGAAAGTGTTTCAAAAATTTCTTCTGATGTTATAAGGTTAACAATGACATCGGCTTCGAGTCAGTGCACAATGTTCTTGGAAACCTACGTGATAGAAATAATCCGCCACAATCACGAACAACATACAACTTAACTGGCGTTTTAAAACATGTTTAAAAAATGTTTCTGTTATTTTCAGAAACAATTTGATAATTTTAAATAAATCAAAATTTTTAGATTTAAAAAAAATATTTTTGAGTACTTTCAGTTTGTTCTGTCATAAAGAAAGACTGCAAAGAAACGCCAACAGCTTAAAGAGGCAGCAATTGGTCGTTATAAATTCAACATTTCGCGGTAAACTTCGTGTTAAAAAGTATAACAAAAACGCTCAAGGGCTTACAATTAAACCCGGCACTTGTACGGCCCAGTACATGTTTTTCTCAGCAATAGGGCACGGCTTCCTCTCCTATAATTAGCAGAACTTCTGGAAAAACTACGTAGGCCTATAGGGGACTTTTCGCTTATCTGCAACATTAAAATTTCGTCACAGTTTTGATCCAAGATCTTACTCAAAATAGATGCAGCCGGGTATAAATTTCAACTCAAGATTACTAGATTTTGACGCCTGGGGTGTTTTAGGCTAAAATAGTTTTGTCGTTAAGTTATTGGCATGACCTTATCTAATAGTTTGCAAAAATTTTTTGCCATTACACAATTTTAAACATGCACGCGTATTTAGCACGGGCATAAACTGCTAGAGGGTAATTTGTTGTCGTTTTGGGTTTTATCGTAAAATCTGTGACGTTACATGTCTTTGAACTTTTACAGAACTTTCTTTACACGTTTTTCTTTGTATATGGCTCGACCCGCCCGTCATGTAACCACAGTTTATGACTGATGTTCAATGTTGTTTTTTTTGTATTTAAGCTTGAAAAGTCTTCGTAAAGTCAAGTCTCTTACATTCATAAACACCTGCTTAAGCCTTGCTTTATTAACGTTCCGCCCAATATTTATCAAAGGCTTAATATAGCAAACTATGCCATTTTGTGGCAGTTTCCCGGAGTTTCAACATATTTTCAGTTTAAATAACTGTTACTGTACCAACGAAAACCTTCATCCTTGAACGCAACATTCCATGCTTAGATATAATATCTCACCTTGTTGCTCTTAGTGGTGGAATATAAAGTGATCAAAGAATCATTCAAGCTTATGCCTCGCAGTGATACGATTTTACAAAGCCTGTGATAGCACGTTTTCCGGTGATGGTAGGTTTTACGATGGCAAAATTACACTTAGAAATAATCCTCGATCTCCTTTAAGTTGACAAACGTGTTGGCATTAAAATTAAACGTATCGTATGCATACGCTTGTCGTTCACATCAGAGCGCTTTTACAACTTCCTAACTCTATGGTAATTATTATCGCAATGGTCGACAGTGAAAGAAACCTTAGGTAAAATTATGTGACTTCAGTAACTATGTTTGCATTACTCACAAGAAATAAATTTCGCAAAACATGTCGTAATTCGTCGAGCTTACAAAAGCAGTCAAATTACCAGCAATTTAAACTGGAGTAACTGCTCAGAATTGTCTGCAATCAGACTACAATAAATTAACCCGAACTATCAGACTTCCTGGTTGTGAAAAATTTACACGAGCTTCGAGACTCATAAATCAATGGACTAGAAATTACAATCTACCACGTGCTGCAACTTTGTAACTTGATGGTGTGATCGCTTAGTTAAACTACAGTTCTAACACAACCCTGTCTTTTGTTACAACCGCATTCGATTTTAAATTTATATTCACAAAACATGTTCATTAATCCTGGGGTGCGTATTTATGAAATACAGAATGCAAACAATTGTAAAGCTTATCAAAGTTGATCGCTGTTTTCTCATTGATTTAAACAGATGTTCAATCAACAATTTATTCATATGTTTTATTTTTGTCACCAGCGAGGTGTGGAGGAAAAACAATCTCAGTTACCTACTGTAATAAGTTGCCGATAACAACTAGCGCGGCCACTAAACCCGATTCACCTCATTCCTGTTTATTGTTTACATTCAGCAGAGTCTTGATAAGGTTGGTAGCCTAGCCTCATTATTCATGACAAATTTAAATTATTTAAAACTCACATGAAGGTCTAGTTAGTAAACTCCCTATCAAGTTCAGCGTGCTTAGATTTTTACAAACGTAAAGAGTATATAGCTAATATAGGCTCATAGTAAAAATACATTTTGTTGAGGTTACGCCTATTGTAGATTTATCAGTAACATCGGTAACCATGTACGATGATATATAAAGCGAGCAGTAATTTTGGTAAAATCAAACGCAATAATGCACGCAATGCTATACTGCTGACATTACTTTTTTACTTTAACAAAAAATTCGTTTTCACTATTGTACATTTCTACTCCTTTCAATACTAAAACTTCTTTGATTTCAATACTAAAACAAGTATTAAAAAGTACGCAGTTTTTAGATTTTTGATTTTATTTGGTTGTACGTAAATTTATTTGATTTCTGATTTATTTATTTTAGTGTGTATGACACATTTTAATTTACATAACTTTATTTTAAACTTTATATTATGTATTCAAATTTACAAAATCTATTTCCTTTTCCGTGAATTAGTTTGAGTTTATATACGTTTACATGATATTATTTAAATTTATAAAATGATTTAAGTTTGTCTACTTTTTTACATGAACTTGTATGAATCTATCTAAATTTGTATAAATTTATTCAAATTTACAATCTTTATGAACTTATTTTAATTCACAACTTCTACAACACTTAACAAGTGATTTAACAGATTGCCAACTCAAACTGCGAAAAAGTAACTGAATAAGAATCAGAAAACCAACTTCACATTTTCAGTTAGTCCGGTCATTCAATAAGTAACCAAGGAACCGGTAACGAATTTCATGCTAGTAGAAATAGTGAGATAAAATTTAGAAAAATTCTGATTTGCCGATAAGAATAGCTTTTTTGAATTGCTGTTAGTTTGTACGATAGTATTGAATAGAATCTAAAATTACCTTAGTTGCGTTGTTAAATTTTCCATGTATAGTTTAAAATGTTTGGCGTAAAGATTAAGGCATGGAACATTTAAGTAGGTTTTAGGGCTAGGCTGTAGTTATATGCATGTTCAAGTTAGCTCGATTATTGCCTAATAGCGCAGCCAAGCGGGCTAGTGGAAGTTAAATTATTTTAAAATCTTTAATACATAAAAAACTTAAGTTAATCTTAACTTCTTATCAGTCTGGCTTGCTATGTAATAACAGTTTCCAATTGAGGCTACAACAAATGGCTTATTGAGATGCGAATATTTTCTCCTACATTATAAACATTTTTCCGATACTGTCAAAGAAACTGCTATTATTTTGTTGGACTTCGACAAGATATGATTTATTGCGTGTTGTCCTACTGTTACCTACGTACCATCCAACCATTATCGCACATTTAAAGCATTTTTTGTTATTTTTAGGATTTTATGTCATTAGACATTTATAAAAAAGATTAGTCTACATAGCCTATTCAACTTTATGGACTTTATACATCTCGAGTTTGGCCTTACCAGCGGACAAATATCCTTACGCATTCAGTGTACAAATAGTTAAGCTACTTAGTCGCAACGTCAGTACAGAAACAATGCGATTAATAAAAATAACGATAAAAACCAAGTCGTGAGAGAAGCAAAAGCTAATACCTGTAATTGAGAAATAGAGCCGCGACTACTGCGTACCGACAAAAGGTGGGCACGTTAATTCGCAAATGAGAGAAGGTAATATACCGTGACTACTAAAGAGTAACTCCAGAGGCCAAAAACGCTCCAAAAACTCCAAAAACGCCGAATACAAACCGGTATAAATAGGGACAGGAAATAAAAACACTGAAAAAGAATTGGAAAAATGTTCCTACGCAGGGCGGAAAGACAAATGGTTGCTGCAAGAATTTGTACAAAGTGCTGCGCATAATCAACCGCAGGTGCAAAAAGTGCCTAAGGGCTGGGGAAAGGTGCTCAGAGTAAAACGGCAAACCGAGGAAAAACATGGTGAAAGCTAGTAAAGTTGGGTAACCAACCACAGGCACAAACACAGATTATACACAACAGACAAACCAATTATACCAATACAAAACTTGTTAACTATAAATTATTCTTGCAATGTGTTCTGTCCCATCGTCACTGACGTTGGCTGTCAAACACATGTGTTTCATAATTTAGGGTTAGATTTCATGCTGCCTAATTCAGTTTGCTGACATTCCAAACTGTGAAAACTAAGCCCGATACCATCGGTACACAATACTGTTAAAAAACTTAAAGGTCAAAATCAATGTAAAATTTAAGACCTTTGTGTATAAAACTACAGCATGTGAGAAGGATACCTAATCTAATTATTGTATTATCTTTCAATTTTATATAAGACAATGCTGATTTTAAAAAGCAAAAAAATGATACAGCTAATCACGATACATTAATGTAATTTTCTACTTTTCACGCACCACGTGCTCATGTGGAAACAATCGCCTGCAACCGCGTTGAAGCGTTCTACTGATGACAAAGACAAGCTTTAAGGACAGAACATATATAGGGCTTATGGTAATAACATAATGTTTAAAAGTTATGCAAGCAGTGTGTAATAGTATACTTATGCAGTTTAAACGCTGCTAACTCTGCCTCGAAACAGAGGAAATTTTACAAAGCGGATTTTATTTCTACGAAACAAAATACGTAACATAAACATAATAAAATACAATGTTTTTTGAATCGCAGAAGATCGACAAGCGTGATTAATTTACTACAAGTTACCAGTTGCATACATCTTTCACAATGAACAGAGAACAACATCACAGGCAAACGTGTCATATGCATTGATTTCGTTTGATAGGAAAGAATGGTATAAGGCTAAGCTATGAACGTAGAAGCTTACAGACATATAGCAAATTACTGTGCAGAAATAAACATGTACATGTTGTTTTTACGATACGTGCACAGCAACATAAGCAAAAACAAAATATTTCCAGTACCATTGAATATTGTGTTAAGTTCAATAGCAAATAAACACGTAAATATTTCACAGCCAGCTGTTTTCCATAAAGACTGGATTGGTGGCTACAAGCACCCTAGAAATTGCAAAATGTCTTCAAGCCAATCAAAAGAATCAACCAAACATTTCCTGCGATGCGTATGTCATGTACAGAAAGCCATCTTCGTCAAGATTGTCACGATAAATTTCTGCTATTGTGAGCGCCATACCCGGCATGTGTCTTTTGTTCACAGTGAAATAAATTGCTTGGGATGAGCCAATGCACATGCGATTCCTGAAAGAAAATCTGTTATTTAGGATCGGTCAATACATATAGTATGATAACTGGCTGCCGGCTATACAATTGGTATTACACCGTTTGACTCAATGGGATTCAACAGATTATAGTTTTTCAAACCAGAAAATTGACAAAGGAGAGGTCGCCTATAGAAGGGTGTCGATGCAGTCATGATTAATAGGAAAATAACAAAAGTAGGCTATAACATGGTATGGCCTGCTACATGCATACTTGCCTGATAATGGTGGCAAATTGGCTCATTGTCATTTCTTGTGGGACGAGATATTTTGTCTTATCCAATATGGGAAGGTATTTTTCTTTTTTGTAGCGCTCCACAATTATCTAAAATGCAATTTCAAGCTTGTTTGTAAACAACAAAGTTTACGTTACTGTGCACAAAAAACTACAGGAGGAAAGCATCACGGCAATTGACCAATACAATAGTATTGTCTGTCACCGGAGTTCCAAGCACACATCCATCGAAATGCCAAGTAATCAGTTTTTAAAATTATAATGCTACATGTTTGATGTTTATAGTGATAATGGTCCCATATTTGTAACATGTGTTACAAGTACCGGCACATTCTGTTGCACAGGTAAATTAGAATTTTAATGCAAACTATCGCTAAAAATAGAATGAATGTCGCCAAGGTATATTAACCTGTAGACTGCAACTGCATGGCGACTCAGATATCGCAACCATATTTTCAAAGATATCCCATGTTAATTTCTTCAGCGCTATAATACCACCACTGGCACAAAACCGACAATAACCACCGGAGTAGGACCATCACCCAACGAAACAGACCAACAACTTTTTAAGTTAATAGCAAAGACATGTAGAGTCGAAAAACTACTTTCCTATACAAATCTTTAGGCCTGTTTAAAGTAATTTTATGGATGAACTTCAGAAAAACGCGTCTGCACCAGTCGACCTACGTGTACAATGTAAGAACAATTGCCCGCAAATTAACAGTAAGTGAGAACAATCGATAACAACAGAAATTTCTTGTCGTCAATTGTGATATATCTCGCTTGTAAACACCAATTAAACAGTGACGTATACGATGTCATCACGATGTTGCAAGTAAAAAAGCGCCAGACAACAAACACATGGAATGTTTCACGATCTACGTGACATATAGTTCTAAAGGCGATTGCCTTTTAAGTCATTTGAAATGAAACGAGAAATTTCACAAGTCGCTGTCGATGCTGTAAATCACATGTACCGGCAAGCAGCTGCATCATAAGCCCACTCAATTGCACAGCACGACATATCAAAAACGACGGGTGCAAGTCACGCTTGATACAAAGTTATTTGGACTATGAACCTTCAGTATACACGAATTTTGTCTTAATTTCGACATAGTTGGTTGTAATCAAGTGGCAGCAGCAGCAATGGTTATACACTTAGCATCGATACTGATTACAATGGTCTTACCGGTATTTTGGTAGGAAATTTCTCCCTGATTTTGTTTACTTCGTGTTTCCTTGTAACTGAAAAACAGAGTAGTCTGGCTATAAGGCATGTCACGTTTTAAAGATATTAATGAAGAAATACATCAATCATTAATTGAAATATTGCTAAAACACAACCCGCAGGCATTTACTTCTTGACTAAAAGAACCAGGAAATGAACCCACTTTTATGCTCATGTCAATCATACTTTGTTATCTATATAATTAACGACAGCAGCTTTCAAAGTAGAACTTGAATAGCGCAATGGCTTACGGCTACACAATATCTACACAAGAGCAAAAACTTACTGTATACTTTCTTTATGGACTTACGTAATGATTTAGTTTCTTTAAACGTTTTGTATCCAATCTGTGACTCTGCCCGCGCCATTACCATTCCACAAATTCAGAAACTACGTCTGTAACTAGCAATGTTTTGACTTACAGCAAATCAGCAGTGTAGTTCATCTATTTGCATCACTCCTTGTAAAGCAAGATGCACATATCAACTCAATCTTGTAAACTAAACCTCTGAAAAACAAAACCACCAAACAATGAGATCGACCCCATTTCACCAGCTATACAAGCTGACACAATAACGTGATCAACAAGCCAGTGCGTCTTCGTGTTTCTTCTGCTGTCGTCTCACGCGTCTGCCTGCGGGTAAATTGCGCCTAATCAAGCAGGCGTTGAGGTTGTCGCAATCACAATTTGAAGGCAGCAGCTGAACCAAAATGAAAGCCAGCGCTATTATTGGCCCTTACTCTATCCGCTGGACTTTGCCATCTCAAGCTGTTTAACACATCTAAATCAGACCATACGAAACACTAAGTAGTAAACGTACAAATGAATGATTTTGCTTTGGCAACAGGTGTCTCGTGTCTTTCCCCAACGTGTTGTGCCTACGCATATCACCATTTCGTCTGCATGGACGTATTAATGCGTCATGTTCATTCATGTGACACCAAATAACCAGAAATTTGCATAGCGTTTGATGATCACGATCATGCGAGCCTGTCATATTCAACAAAACGACAATATTTTCAATGACCGTCAGAAATAGGGTTTCTTACATTGATATACCGTTAATATAGCTGCTATACTATTATAAATGAACTAGTCCCGAAGTGTCATTAATAGGTTGCACTCTTATGAAATTTTTCCGACCGGGTAAGCCAGCATATGGTAAAACATTCAAAGTGTTATATTCATTCCTAGTAAACGGAGATTTTTTTTCAAACAGTTATACCGACAAACAGTTTATATAACTTTAAAAGGTGGCATTTGGCAATACATTGAACGCAGTATTCAAATTAATTTAGGAGTATTAGGGCACCACACCAAAGCGGACCTGTGTTCGAAAACAAAAATGTCAGCACTATCTTTTCTTTTAGATTATTTTATAACAAAAGGATTCGAAAATATGTTTTCGTTGGAGTCATCTACTTGGAACACAACAGAACAAACCCAATATATTCATCAACAAATTGATTTCTTACAATGCTGAAGGATGGCAACACAGAATTTCCAGGTAGATTTTTCAATTTTGTCATTCAAAATTTCGTCTGTCAGTAAACCTATTTTGGGAAAGTCCCGACATGAACTGTGGCGCCTTTAGTAACAATTGAGCAGGTTGTGGACTCAGCCCCCGAACCCTTTGTTCAAAATGGAAACGAATGAACATAAAAACGGTCTATATTTTATAACATACTGTATGTAATACAAATGTACGAGCAGTTCTCTATGCTGCCCGACCGCCTCATAATAGTTATTTTTTTTTTATTTCCATCATTTTCAAGGGCACTACCCTCATATTAACTTAAATAAGACTGGAGTTATGTTTGCATTCAGTTCAGTATTTTTTTCCAAACCAGCACCAGTGAATGATGCTGTTCCCAAACATTATCCCATTAACGAACCCTTAATAATTGTTGAAATCTGTAGGCCCCTACATATTAAAATTCCAGAAATTCATCTATTTATATTTTCCGTACGTCATATTTGCTACAATACAATGGCTACGCAACCACAAGCTAACCTTTTGCTGTCATATCCTGTTTCTGCAACGTGAAGCCAACCAGCGTATGCATGATGATTGATGATATTGAGATCAGCAACACACTAATTAAAATCTATCCTCACGAGACCAAGCAGCCATTACACTTCTTTGGCACTAACAAGGAGCTGGGTGAATCTCATCAACTACTGCACTGTCTGCACATACTTGTTCTCACACCAATCGAGATTTTCTTTCGGATTCCTTCATTAAATTTTTAACTACCCTTTCTGCTGATCCGTATAGTGCGGCGCGTGTCGCATACGGCCGACGAAAGAAGCCAGATGCTTATAAGATCTTTTCATCCACGTAATTACACTTTTGATTCCAACGACTGAGTGCACAATTTCATTTTTATAAATGATTTCAACATTTGTAAAAGCTTTGATGTAGCCTACGTTGCGCTTGAAATTTTAACCAGTAGCTTCAATAAATAATTTTTCTTGTGTGTTTGCTGCTTCCTAGAAAATTTGTACTCTTTCTTTCAAACCAGTTCGATGTAATAAAGAATATTTTGTCACGACAATTCCCTTCCAATGTTTAAAATTTTTTCTTTGATTTTTAATTTGACTTAAACATCGGTGCGATACTGCGTAGAGGTAGCCGCGCTGTAATGTACTTTTATGTACCTTAGAAACCGTTGATCGAATTATTAAATATAAACTTTCATTGTATTATCAGTCACACATGTTTGTGGCGTCATAATGGTCTTTTATTGAGCAAAATTGCAGGGACGAGGTAATGAATTAGTGAGTCTACAGTACAGATCAGTAGATCGATTGAAGTGTAATCGAATAGATCGAGTTGTTGACCTGATTAGTATCCAATCAAATGTCCATCTCAGCTCTAGGCTATGGTGAAAAATGTGTCAGACAAAAACGTTTGCAGGCTGCTTGTAAATCATTTTTGACCACTTTGTCGTCCACAAAATTCAGTTGTCACCTTCATAATTGTTTTAGAACAGTCAATAACTAAATTAATGCTGCATCTATTTAACCAGAAAAAATCGTACGTTCAAAGCTATTTTTCACAGTTTCTTGTCAACCTAACTTAAATGTCATAACAGAATAACTTAAACTTAATCTAAATCTACCTCCTAATTTAACTTTAACTCCAATAAAACCTAAAATAGCTAAAATTAACTTTTTGCTTTACCTTTCCCCTTATCCAAGCACCTATCTTTAACAACAGGCTGCGTGACCTAATACTTACGGTGAAATAGTCACTTTCTTAAATTAAAGTGTTTTATGCATAAAACCAATTTCGTATAAATGCTATGCTGATGTGAAATTTAAGCCCCTCCAGAATATTTTTGCTGCCCCCGCCCCTGATGACCTACCCTCGTTACAGCCTGTTGCGATCAAGCTGCAATTAGACCTGTGCCTTGGCGGACACGACAGAAAATAGCGCCAGTGCAGAGTTGTATAATAGGAAAGCGTTGTCATAATCTGCAAAATAAGAACATTAAAGCTGTAGCACCTTTAGCTATGATCTGGCTAAAATGAGTACACCAAAGTTTGTTGTAGGCTACGTTCAAACAATTTGTCAAAAAAAATGTAAAACGAGTTGTGTTCTTAGTTCTGACTAAAACTTGCAGACTAAAAAAGCCTAATTAAGACGAAGAGCAGGTGGAGTTTTCAAAAAACAGATGGCTTAAAATGCTTTACATCAATGGATGGGAAAAAAAAACACACATTAAAAGAAACCTCAACACGAGCAGGAACCCGGTTTTTGGTGGCCATGACAGTACTGCAGGTCGTTGCTGAAAAGATCGATTGAGATTTCAAATAATAGACTTTGGTTGTAATCCTTTTAAAGTACGTTGACGATTGCAAATGACGTGATACAGCATTTATTTGCAGAATGTATCTTACGACGATGATGGAAATTATTATAGCTCAAAGTTTTTCAAAGCTTTTGAGAGTAAGCCTATAGGCTTACAGTTGATGTTTTGTCAAATGCCGAGTGGCAAATTTTGCGCGGGTGGGTTAAATAGGTATTGCGAAAGCAAATTGGAGACAGTTTAGATAACGAAAGATATTTAATTTAACAGACTCCAGAGCATTAGCAGTAGCAGTAGTATCAGTTTTTTTAAACAGAGCAATACTGTTAAAACAAATTGTTAAAACAAAATTGTTTGTGATTAAAAGATTACTCTGCAAGTTCATTGTTTTATCTAAAATCTCGCACCACCTTCGGCCGATCTGGCGGCACTCTGGTTGAGAAATATTGCTCTACACTCTACATATAGACGTACAGTGTCGGCAATCATGGGACAACCCATTGTGTGCTCAACACGATTTGGGTAACACTTAGCAAAGGCAACCTACCTTTTTCATTTAGGTTTAAAACGATCTTGCATTGACATGTGCCGTGAGTTATTACTTATTCACATAGACTACACAGTCAAATGGTAACCTAAGTATGGCCTACTGTATTTCAAAAATTTTATTTTTTAGCTGGTCACACGGTTACTCCAAAAATTAAGAACAAAATGTTATTCTGGGTAATGCAACGTAAGAATGTCTCTCTGGTTACTTGAGTCATAGGTAATACGTAACACGTATATTGAAAACAATGATTGAACGAACAATACAGGTAGTCGGGAAGTTCATATTGGAAGGTAGGGCCTTTTAACCACGCCATTCAGAAGACGAAAGGGAAAATGGTAAAACTGAAATGTTTTTGAACTTATAGGCCGGCAAGTACAGTGTCAGTAGCGCATTGCTCCAAAGTTCTGGAGAAGCAATCTTAACTTTTGCCTTCTGAATGAATAGGTAAAGGTAAAAAGCTTTATTATTTTAAGAAGAATAAGATTTTTATGTGGTTATTTGAGGGAAGTTCATCCATAGATATCTTTAATTATAAGATATCTATGACCAAAACTTGGGTAAGGTAAAGTTTATTGAAAAAGGATTTCTTTCCCGCCAAATTGAAACTTAGGGTATAAGACTATAAGTGGTTTGCCCAAAGCAGGATTTCTAAACCGGGGGCTATGGGGGCGTTCTACGGTAGCGACGAGAAAATGCCTCACTAGTGAGCTAGCCTATAGCGTAGTAGTAGGGGAAAACGAAGCAAGGCGGGACAGAAGTTTTTCACAATTTGTGCTTGCTGTGCAAAATTAACAGCGCGAAGGCTACTGCACACGCATTAGAGAAGTAGGATAAAGAGTTTTGCAATAAACAATCCACGGATTTTGTGGGCCACTAACCATGTAAGGTTGAATACCACTGGCCCAAAGATTAGCCTGCCATAGTTGAAAGTGTGGCACCTGCACGTACACGTATATGCACGCTGAATATTTTACTCATAACGCCGATTTATAACAAATAAATAAAGAAAAGCTGGTTATATAAACGCAAATTTATAAAAAATAAACAGATAATTGAAGCTTTAGTGGACGACTGCACGCCATCATTTGCGTGTTTGCACACAAAACGTCTCGTCTAAAACAGCCTTACTTTTCAGTCGACCGAGTCGTGTCGCCGGATTTAAGTCGTACAAAGACTTTTCTCTGTCAGAGGATAAAGATTATACCATACCAAGATTAGGCTAGGTTAGAGGCCTACAGCTCCATAGTAATTTTTGATTAGGCCAGTTCAAAGATCATACTTAATCCCATAGGCATAAATCATAGAGTTAATTGAACATCACTGTCGATGTAGTCTATACCCCATGCCCAAAAAGACTCCATTTCATCACGTACGTCTATGCCCAAGTAGCCTAGAAAGTGCGGAAGCTGGACGAACGAGACTCATGAACGTGCACGCTGAACTTTTTTTATCTTAACGCCGATTTATAACAAATAAACCAAGAAAAGTTGATTGTTCAAACGCCAATTTATAACAAATAAACAAAGAATTGAAGAAGGCTGGCGCTTGCTCAAAGAAACAGGTTGTCTTTGTGTGAGCTGGTGTTTTTCAACCCTTTTTAGACGAAGATTTTTGTGATATCACCAATGCATGATATCATGCATGCTTTTATCCTTTAACTATAACTCTGCAAATGAAAACGAGACCATGATTTTTTTGACCAGCAAGTTGCAACCAAAAGCCAGAGTTGTTTCAGTGCACAAAAGTGTTATGACCAGCTCTGATTGTGCATTACTTTCAATAGTGCCATTATTTTTTGGCTTGTTTTATATAAATGTGAATTGTAATAGGCCTATGCTAATTGTATCACTTAACAAAGTGTTTCAAAATGGGTACTCAAATGGGTCTTTTACATAATATGGTATGCTTGCGTGTATTTAGAAACCTTTTAAAACATAAGCTATCAGTACTATATAATTCTAAGGTGATAAAATCATCAGTGAATACAATGAGCTTGTGGGTTGATAAGTATAGACCAAAGAGTCTGGCAAAACTGGACTATCATTTAGAACAAGCTGAAAACTTGAAGAAACTTGTGAAGACAGGAAATTTTCCTCATCTTCTTGTTTATGGGCCACCTGGAGCAGGTAGGGAATATATTTTTATTTCTTCCAATGTATGTATGACGATGTCGGATTTTAGTGGGTGTGTCGGTGCCATGGCAACCAAATTTTGAATTGGGCATCCAACATTGAGCTGAATACCATTGTTTTTTTATGATTGGTCTTCACTGCGCAATGAGGTTGCCAATGTGACTGATGTCTGGGTATTGCCATTGCTTAAGGTGTGATCTTTGACAAACTATGCTATGCTATGCGCACAGCATGATGAGATTGTATTAAGGGATGTAGTTGCAGGAAATGACTCTGGAAATTGTAACCAGACCATTGAGAAGAAAAAGAGCAGAGCTTTTATGAAATTTTACACCTAAAAAAGCTGTATGGTTGATTCTGTCTGTTAGCAGATTAAGCTTAGTTTGCCAGAGTTGAACATCCGACTTTTTCGAGGGGCTCCTATTTTTACAGAGCCAGGATGTCCAAGGACATCCACTAAAAATAGTTAAAGGTATTCACTGTATGACGTTTTGTTATCTGATTATAATTATATATATATATATGGAATTTATTCGGTCAGTGTATTCGTCCTCACGTCACAAATAGGACATGCTTTTAACAGTGAGGTCTAGAGATTCCAAACTTTCAACGAAGGTAAAACCTGACACTGGAGAGAATACAATGACCTTTGATTAACTCTACAACGCCGCATCAGGATTGAAAAATCAGTTCCAGGCGATCACCAAGTTTTTTGAAAGAATCGGAAAAACACACACCTTTACTTTCGGAAACAGCTAGAAATTTGTTGAACTTAATAATTACTCAGGCATTGCAGGTTTGATTAATTGCGACGTTTGATCAACATTTCTAACATGGCAAAGCACTTCGTTAACTGCGATGACAAGTGAAGAAATCGAACATTTACCAACCAAACTCTTAACTTCAAATCAAAAGTTTCTTTCTTTATCTTTAAGCATGTTTATTTCATGTGACCATTCAAATGACACAGTGTAGCTGCGAGGTTATATTAACAAGTGTGAATTCATACATGCTGGTTAAACCTATTGTTAAATGAGCTTGCCAGATACTTAACCACTGCAGTTGAATTGTGAGTGATTTTTGGAATAACTATTTGCTTATGGCATGCATCATTATTTTTAATATGATAATGTAGAAAAGGTAAAATTCCATTGGCACATAGCTGGCGTTAGATGACAACATTTTATTCAGTATATATTGCACTTCAGAATAAAGATAACTTACCATTAAAATATATATGTCAAAGCAATCGTGACAATGAAAGCTTTTCTAACACAGCCAGGAGTGGATACAGCTCGGGTGTTAAGATGTTGCAACACCACTCTCAGCAGTTGGCGAAATAATTTTGGCGCTTGCAGTTTATTTTGCTGGTTTAAAATAACCATTGCAACACAACACATTTTCTAAAATGCTTTCATGACAAGAGGCAAGCGTTTTTCTCCTCTCCCCGTTTCTCGCCTTTCTCTATTCCCATTGCCCAATATTTTTCCCGTACCCTCTTAAATACTTCCATCTGGTTTGAGCGCAGTCCAGCGGGAATTAAAACTGCATTGCTAGTATCAACAATGCCTTGGCTGAAATGCAATTAAAAGTTTCCCCGCACAAAGCGTGTAAGTGGCTCGTGTAGGCTTCTAGATGTTACATCATCAATTCGCTTAAGGAAATATTTTTCAGGAAACACAATGCATTGAATGCATAGCGGTACTGGAAGGCTCTACGCCAGGGGTTCCCAACCTTTTTATGTTCTCGTACCACTTAGCCACCACGGATTGTCAACACGTACCACTATTTTCAAAACAACTAATTTGATCCAATATTAAATTATTTGCAAGATGATGAATCTGGATGTAAAGTCAGCGAAAGTAGCAAAATTACAAATGTAATGCTGTTCAGGATTCAGCCACTACACGTCGGAAAACCAACATCAGAATAAACGCAATTCTGCAATTGCACAGACCACATTGCACAAGTAATAGTTTCGTCACAGACACCATTCACATTGCACACATAATAGTTTCGTCACAGACACCATTAAGTTCCCACAGCAGTATTGTATTAATAACAATGACAGCCGGGAGCAAGATCGACAAAAGTAGCTTACTGAGTGCAGAGAATTTAGTACGGAAAGAAATGAAAGTGTTGTTCGCATATTTTAGCAACTCAAAATTAAATTGTTATACTACTATATATCGCATGCAACGGAGAGCTGCTCGCGTACGACCTGAAAAGCCCCGCGCACCACTAGTGGTACGCGTACCACCGGTTGGGAACCCCTGCTCTACGCCTTTGTGACAAGAACAACTATCAGACTTGGGCGACAACACTGTGCTGCATGAAGGTTTGCATTTGCGCTAAACTACCTTGTCATTAAAATCGAAGGAAAACAAACGAAATAGAACCGGATACGATAGCCGATAGGTCACAATTTGCTGTTTGCTTATCTGGTCAGTAGTAATCATCGTGGTTATCTCATTTCATTCAGATTATCAATTAATACCTATATCCATTGCTGCACTCATTGTATGCACTGAATACAATTACATTGTTTTGGTATTGTTATTGTAATTATGATATTACGTGTTCCCGAGTAATTTGCTTAACTTGCATATCTGACCCGCTGCCCACGATTGATTGACAGGTGGTGGGATGGACACTTGCTCAAAAGCTCATTTATTTTTCTCTAATGAATATTTCGCTCAATGGTACCAAAAACTGTCATGTTTCTGTTTTTAATAACCATTAGAAAAAAAGGTTAGATGTGTCTAAAGCGTGTTGTTTTACTATAACAAGGAGCATTTTAATTAATAACCGAGAGCGGTAATGTACACAGTTTGTGTCATTGCTACCCATGTTGTCATGACTAAGTTAAAAATGACTAACACAAACGGAGAAAAACTGCTCAAATCTCAATAATATTGAGATGTACATATGTAATATTATAAACAAAAGTGTATGTGGTCTTCTTTATTTATTGTGTTGTATTTTTAACAAATAATTTTTTTACAAGGTTCTTTGACGTTACCTGATTTCCTGGTTTTGTTAAACACTTTGTATCAAATATTCAAAGGCCATGACACAATACAGATATAGCCTTGCACTTGTATGTATGTGTGTGCACTAAAGCATTGTGTGAGTTGTGATGTAACAATCGCTTTTCAGATAACATTATCCAGGCATTGTTAACAAACCCATTTCATTTTTTCCAGAAGTATTAATGGCCAACGAAAACCGTACTTAATGACATGGGTTACCCCCAGTAACCAACAACCTTTACAGATTTGCATGTAGTTTTATACTTTGAATAATTTTAACAAGGAAAGCAAACAGTGGGGTGAGCTTGGCTCAGAACAATTTAGTCAAAATTTTTCAAAAAAGCGCAAATATTTTTAGCTCATTAACCAGTACAATATGGATAGAAGTATGAAAGCAAGTAAACTAGCACAGAATAAACTTGGCAAAGGCCCCATTTCTTGGGGAACCCCCATTTTCAAAACTTGCGGTGAACGGAACACTCACTTATCAAATTTTCTAGATCTGCCCCAGAACACATTAAAGTGTTTTTTGTTGAACTATGAAATTTCTTTCTGTATTAATTAAGCCAAAAATGGAATATTTATTAGCTTTTAAAGCATTGGCCATGAAGTGAACTATTAGCAAGTGGAGTGGTCTCCCACTAGTTCCTAAAAGAAGTTTGCGCAGTTTTTCTCAGAAAAGTCGTATCTAGTCTTATGAATTTCCTTTATCATTTGGTGTTATTTTGTATGGCTAACCACTTTTCTTCTGGTTGTCATAAAGACTGCTGCTGATTTTTTTTATAATGTCCTGAGAAACTAGTAGCATAAATTTTCTTAACACCAAGTTAAGAACCAAGTTATTTAGCAGTAAGAAAATTCAATTTTGTTGCTAGCAGCAATCTGAACACACTTTAAATCTGTATGGTACTAATTTCACCCATTTTTGAGCATTTTATCAACAAAAATGATAACAAAGCTCAAGTAACTCCGATCTTAAAGCGGGCTAGAATGGTATTATGTGTTAAGACAATGGACTTATAATAAGGTGAACATGACACAACAACAATTAAAGCATGATTTAATAACTAGAAAGTGATGTATAACGTATAGATAACGGTGATTTTTTATGAGTGTTCCGATGTTTTTGCAAATGACTATTAATTATATTGGAAGGTAAGAAAACACGTATTATGTGCCTTCTGAAAGAGATGTATGGATCTGGTGTAGAAAAGTTGCGTATTGAAAAGCATCATTTTACAACACCTTCCAACAAAAAGGTAGAGATAGCTACACTTGCCAGTAATTATCATATTGAAGTCACACCAAGTGATGCTGGATTTCATGACAGGTACCAGGCAAATATATACAGTTAATATGCCTAAATTATGATTATATTTGTATGTATAATTCTGCATTCAATCTTCTAATTTTTCACTTTTACCATGTCCTGATGTCCATGCAGAGTTGTCATTCAAGAGCTCATCAAAACTGTCGCTCAATCTCAACAGCTTGAAGTGACAACTCAAAAACATTTCAAGGTTAATTTGTGATTTGTTTTAGGTCTAAGAAATGTGCAATTTAATTGTATTATAAAACAGTCTCATATCGTAAATTTTGATGTTCAGCATTTCATGGACATGTAGTGCTGCGAATAAAAATCATACTAAAACCATTGCACTTAGAAGTCTGTTAAGGACGCGTACGGGTTTCAAAACAGGGTCAATTTCTTTGTTTATTTCTATATGTAGTAAAGTTATTAAAAAGGCAAGGAGATCCCTGAAATTTTGCACGTAAACTAGGTTTGTCAAATACTATCACATACTGGAATATGGTAAAAATCGCAATTCTCGTTACATGGGCACAAAGTCAAAAGTGGATTTTTGGGCCTAAAAACACACATTTCCCACTTTTTCATAACAATTTCTATCCAAGTTTTCCGAGCAACCTGCAACTTTAAAACGCACCAGAAGTTATGGAAATTCCCAGCTAGAAAAAAACACCAATCATTCTGCATTCTGATTAGTGTAAACACGTGCTTTGAAGTCCTACGTAAGAGTCTAACCAAATCAGAGAAATTTTTTGACCCATACACCTCCTAAAAAATTTTTCTCTGGCAATATTGGCTTATAATACTGGTTTCTGGGTTCTTACATTTATCCCAGTATTAAAATAATCTAAGTCACCTCATAAGAATCCAGACTATTGGTACATAATTAATAATAATTATATGTGATAGTTTTGAATCTTATTTTACATTTTACCCAAAACTGGTCCGAACACTCAAAATTTACTTATCAGAATTAGCATTTGTCAACTTAATTGTCATTTAAAGCTGTGTAAAATTTTTTTTTTTATTTAATTTTACGCTAAAATTTTAATGTATGAAACGTTTTTTTTTTAAATTAAACTCTCAACACTGAAGTTAAATTGCCATGGAATAAATAAGTGGGTCTTTATTACACTTTTGGTTTTCGGTTTATTATAAGGCCACCACTGATACAGCTGGTAGATCTGATGTATCAATTCACTTTTGATCTCTTTGTTTATAAGTTCCCTTTGTTTATAAGGGAAGCAGCTGTCTTAATTCTGGTCGCAATATTTCATTTCAGTCATATTTTGCAGGTGATTGTTTTAACTGAAGTGGATCGTTTATCTCGGGATGCTCAACATGCTTTGCGTCGAACCATGGAAAAATATGTGTCAACATGTAGACTCATTCTATACTGCAACTCTACCAGCAAGGTATTGATTATTTTAATAAGATGTTATCGATGTAACATAATGCATGCCATGATTATACTTTTTTACTTCCTTATACAATGCAGAATCCATTTGTAAATGACATATCTTGGCTTGATGGTTGTTGCGTGTTATGCTTTTAAAATTACCTACTTATTTGATATATATTACCATTACCACGATGGTGGAGTCTTATCAAAACATATCTTTGCCAAAGTGGGTAAACAAAGGTTAAACTTATAACTGTACCTGCACTAGGTTCATTCAACAACAATCATAATTCTGTTTTAACTGAATCACCTCCCTACTAAGTCTATGATGCACAGATAAGTAGTTTACATGGTGCTTTTATATATGTGTTATTAAAGCTCTGCACGACTTGAACAAAGAACAAACAAACAAACAAACAACAAAACCTATGCAATTTTTGTGGTGTTGAACCACTAAAGAAGGAATAATTGTAAGAAAACCTTGTTTTTGTATGTCTTTATGCAATGCTGTGTTGTGATATAAATGTTAGGTCATACCTGCCATACAAAGCAGATGTTTGGCAATTCGTGTTCCAGCTCCCAAGGAAGAAGATGTCATCCAGATTCTTACAAATGTGTGCAGAAAAGAAGGTCTTACTCTTCCGCCTGAACTTGCCAAAAGGTAAAAATGCCAGCACTTGCTTAAGTCATTGTGCTTGAAATATATGTATGATGTTGGAATCTTTATCATCTGTCTGAGGAAATTCTTTGCACGAATAAAACTTTGGAACAATCCCTCATTGCTCAAACATGTAAACAAAGCCTGGTCGAACAGTTCTTGCCTTAATACTGTGGACTTTAAATTGTGCAGTTGTTTCTTTGTAGAGAAAGTTTTTTCTTCCAAAAAACAATTATTTGTTGTTCCCCAGAATTAGCATTGCCTCGAAACGCAACTTACGACGGGCGTTGCTGATGTGCGAAACTTGCAGAGTGCAACAGCAGCCATTCACTCCCGACCAAGTGGTGATGGAGCCTGACTGGGAGGTTAGGAATTGTTTTTTTAAACTATTTCAAATTCTCAAAAGCAGTGCAATTTGTCAGTTTTGTAATGCTGTATAGATTTACTTACGGGAAACAGCAAATGCCATTGTGGCTGAACAGAGTCCGAAAAGGTTACTTGAAATAAGGCAGCGTTTATATGAACTCATAACCAAGTGTATTCCTCCCGATGCAATCATGAAGGTATGAGCATAAGATCACTTATTTTCAGATTTCACAGTTTTTTTTAAAGCTTTTACCATGGAAATTTTGCCTAGAAAAAGATGTATGTTTTAAAGGAATATTTTTGTTGATTGTATTCTGCAGGGTATTTATGATGAATTAGTACACAATTGCGACGGAACGCTTAAAACTGAAATCACTCAGCTTGCAGCCGAATATGAACATCGCATTCACCTTGGCCAAAAGTCAATATATCATTTGGAGGCTTTCATAGCAAAATTTATGAGCATTTATAAACACTTCCTAGAAGAGGGTTTAGATGCCATGATGTTCTAATTACACTTTTGGACGTGGTGTTTTTTAAATAGCGAAAATCTGTTTCGTTTGTGCGTTAATCTTGCATCCTGACGTAATTTTTTTAGTTTTTTACTTAAGTCCAGTTAAACACAAGTAAGTTACCAAATGTATTACGCAAGGTTTTGAAACACCATAAGCAGTGTATGGTTTAACTTGATCTTGAAACAAGGAACACTTTTCTTCGTGGCTCCTAGTCACTTGAAGAAGATGAATAAACTGGAGGAGGCGGAAGAGGATCATTCCTCCTTGATCCTGAAGGAGAAGTTTTATTTTTCGTAATCTGCTGATGCCCTGTACTAATCCCACCTACCTGGTGTCGCTGGAAGCAAGTCGTGTGGATTCCTCCGAGCAGGGAGGCTCATCCATGGCCGGGATGGTCCAGGATTTGCTGGAGCTAGAGGAAGAGGATCACTGGGCAGTCGAGAGACTCTGGGGATTTCAAATCATACTCACACAGTTACCATATTTTTTCCAAAAAAGCCGTCGATAGTATGTTTCTCTACTTCGCATGCTTACAAGAGCTAGCTGCATTGACTGGATTATAAAACTTGTCCATTCCAAAACTATTGCGTGATGTGCATTGTATTATCGTTAGTTGCACCAAACTTTAAGTATGCTACTTTGTAATTAGGTGATGAGACCCAACTCAGTTGACGCGAGGTTATAAAGCGATTATTCTTCACTTTTTCAATGATCGTGTTATAGTTTTTTTAAGCTAGTAAAGCTTTTTGGGATGTCCGCCCCCTGAACGAAGCCGTTAGTTGTCGCACAGGGCCACGTTTAGTTACTCTAACGTTTCTAAAGCAGAATATGCCACCTTTTGCTAATATGCTACCTTTTCCACCTTCCTTCCCGTAGACAGTCCAGACTCGATCTTTCCATAAATCCTACGCATCCATTTGACATAATTGGAAACTTTTGAGCGTTGAAGCCCACAGGCATGCGCCGGTCGTGCGCAAATTTCCTGTTATTTGTATCCATGTACTTGTTACCTGGCTGTTGCTCACCTGCGTAAATGCTGTCTGTTATTTTCTCTGATTGGTTTAATTGGCTAAATGTTAAGTTCCAAACGCTTGCAATGGGAAAGTTAAACGAAATAAATCGCATAATGATGTAACCTTCAATTTTTATTTTTCCTTAAGTTTTAGTAGAGCACATTTTTTTAATATTTCGAATAGAATATCTCTGTGACGATTTTTGAAACAAATTACGAATGACCTTGCCAATATTGGTCTAGAAGTGGCCTACACTATTTCTTAGCTGTTCTACATTCTGCGACATACGTCTAAAACAATTCTTAGTAAGTAGACTAATTTCACTTAAGTGATAACCTTTTCAGTACAGTATTTGTTTGAAGCATGCTTACCTATTGTTACGCTGACGCTAACTGATTGTGCATAAAACATTTCGTATATAACAAACAACTTCTTTACGTCAGCGAGTGCTGGCAGCCGTTTATCCAAAACCAGTTTTCCAAGTTCCATGCTAATAGACACATCAAAGCATTCGGTTCCGCTAATCTTTATTTTAACTGCCTTTTTCACACCATTTTTCATCCCTGATATGCGGTAGACATATCTGTAACGTTTCGAAATACTTTCAGGTTGGTGATGAAATACTGATACATTGTGCGGAAATGAACTAAGTTGGCTTCTAAAATTTGCTCCACTCTCTCACAGGTTGTCAAAATTGTAGGCTGACAAAAGTTACCTGTCGTTAAAAGTATATTCGTGCACCCGTTCTGGCTTTTGACGGAAAGCAGTTTTGTCCACTTGCGGCGCTGTTACGTTTGCCATTGCTCCAATAATGGCGTAAGAAGACTTTTTCGAACCGCTGATAGACTACATATTACCAACATATGCTTAACTGTAGCTTTTCAGTTCTTGCTAACAACCATTGTTTTCTCACTAAACTTCGCACACGTGGGCTTAATTAGCTACGTAGGCTATATGCTTAGCTGCCTTACCGATCGCTTTTTCTGTTTGACTATCACGCCGAAAGGTACATAATGGTAAGCTTCGTCCAAAAATGGTACGGTAACGGCATCTTTCCCAAGCAGTTGAAATCCAACGTAATTTCTATGTGTTTTAATTAAGAAAAAAGAACCCAGTAACAGTAAATTTTTTTAAATATAGGGATGCTACACTATCAATCTATCATCATTCATCGTCCTGTAAAACACGATACGACAGCGTTTCTTCTAATTATTTGGAAAATCTGAAATGCCTTTTATGAAAACAACACAAAAGAAAAAATGTAGGCTACAAGGCATTTTAGAAGCTGGCAAAAATAGGCCTACACTAAATGAGTGAATTATTTTTCCAATTCTGCCACACAAAAAAAAGTGCCAAGTCATTATAAGCAAATTATATATAAAAAGAACGTTTTGTTAGTTTTTTCAGTATCACCTGAATAGAATTTCAATTTTTAAAAACGAAATTTCCTCCAAATAGAGGAGGTAGATACGGTAGCCCTACTTACTCATCACTTTCACCTGCAAAGTTCCCAGGCTAGCTCAGGGTCGCATGTCGTCAGCTTATCAAATATATGTGGTGTCATAGGCTCGTCTATAGCCATTTTCTTTTTCGTGCGTTGACTTTATTTGAAGGAAGAATCTTCCGTAAAACTGACATTTTAAGCAATTTTAATTTAACGGGAAATTTCTGTCATTGCATCCCGTTTACGTTACACTATCTAGTTGGCAACACCGTGCCTAGCCAATATTTTGCTATCATTTTCTTGATATAGGTATCCTCTATGACATCACAATTGTAAAGTGTTACGTCAAAAGTAATATGAGGTTTTTTGTAAAATACGATAATGCTCTGGTGAAGGCCGTTCCGGTGTACTGTTGCATACATAGGCCAACTGCCCCTGAAACTTATCTTTTCCGTTTGTGTTCTCTGAGGTGTACCTTGGAGGTTGATAGTTATGTATCTTTTGTTGTATTTTACAACTAGATGTAACTATAATTTCTGTGGCAGTTTTCCCGCCCCCATCTATAACAATTATATCATTATTTCTATTTATCAATGAGTGATATTCAGTGGAGCAGTACATTGCATTAATTGGAAACCTTGAATTGTTTGAAAACTGTACGAGTCCAAAATCTTGAAGTTTTTCTGCTGTTTGAGGCTTTGAACTTACAGCTTACATGGTTAATATCGTCTTCATAATTTTTGCTATTAACGACAAAATATTTCATTTACCAATAAAAACTTAATTATTTTTAAACTTAAAACTTAATAACTTAAACTTAAAACTTAATTAATGAACTAAAAAGATAAAACCACAATGGAATTTTTCTTTTTGCCCTTTGACGTGTTTCACCTCGCTTGTCAACAATGTACCAAAAGAAAAAAATGACATAAGCGCTGAAACGTTCATTAAGGTAACATGGTACCGTAGAGATTGTCTACCCTACTGTGACTGTGACTATAATGCGGTTTCGTGTATGATAACACCTGTTGCAAAGAAATAACTTCGCCTATGTATTGAATTTGTGTATAAGAACACTTTAATTATACTGACACCACATTTCTGTCTCTTGAGTTCAAAAGGTTGGACATAAAATTAAGAACAATTTCAATTCAAGTAATAAGCGCACTAAGGTGACGCTAATAGCAAGAATACTGTATTCCATCAGCTTATTGTAACATAGTAACTTAAATTTAAACAAAATCTACACTTTAATCTAACTCTAACTTCAATGAAAATCTAAACAGCTTTAATCAACTTTTTTGCAAACTCATTCTCCTAACCATATCACCTCTGAAACCACCCCATTCGTCAAGGATTAGCTCATAGGAAAGGGAAAAAAGAACGCACGGATTACCCATTCGTATGGGCTAAAAAGAATATTTCCATCTCTTAAAATAATTGTTCGAAGGCTAATCGTGTTGGAATGAGTAATCCATTTGGGCACGTCACATTGCTGGTAGCTGTGTAGAAAACAGACAGCATACGTGAATTTACAGTGACTTCATTGCATCTACAGTGTAATAAATAGTGTCATCCCGCATATAAGCTAGGGTGCTTGGCCTACATAGGCCTAAAACAATTGGCGGTAGTTGAAATACAGGACCCTGTATTGGCCTATAGCCTACATAATGTCCTTTGTAATGAAATGACTTATGCCTACAGATTATATAGGTATATAGTGTAGGCCGTATAGTACAGGCTACCAGTATTCCAGTACTGCACCGACACACTAAAATGTTTGCAAGAAGGCCTATATGCCCTATAACTAACTTTGAAACACACTTCAGTAGAATATTAAATATGTTTGTAAATGATTGTCAGCTAGTGGTGGTAAGCATCCCGAACTGCTGAGTAATTGAGTTTGGAGTTTTTTTCCACATCATTAAGTATGAAAATTCACCGAAAGCTGTCAAGCCCAATATGCGACATTAACGTTTATGAAAAACAATATTGGGTGCTTTCGTGCCTAACTTTGCAATTTGGGTGACATCTATCTCACCGACTGCCAGTTATACCCATTGTGGAATGCGTGGCAACTACACAATCAAGGTTTTTAAAGACTATGCTTGCTGCACCCGAATATTTCACATGTAAACACTACCTCTTGCAAACACAGGCTACAGTTTCTAGATTTTGCCAACCAAATTGCAAAGTGTACCCCACCCCACCCCTACTCATCCTCCACCTAGTCATTCTAGTTTCAGCCATCTTGCACTTCTAAGATCTCGTTGAAAGGTGCAATGATTTCAGTGTGGTCAGATTCTAAATTCAGAAAAAAACTACAACTGTACATGCCTAGTCGGTTGCAGCTTACGCTATTTGTATTTTGCCAGTCTACTTGGGTCTTGAAATAGACACTTATTTCACTAGGTGCCAGTAGCCGAAGTAAGAAAATACAAATATGAAAAATGGCAGTTTGGCTAGTCTGTCACGTGGAAGGTTTGCTTCTCAGTATTTACGGTTCACAGTTGGGTAGTTGTGAATATAACATTGATTGCATGCATTGGAATTTTTCAACTTAACGGTTACAGCGTTAGACAGAATAATCAACTTTTTCGTTACAGAATCACAACCTTTATCTTTGCGCAGCGTGACTAGAGTTTAGTAACTGAACTTGTTTTTGTCTAAGTTTCAACTTTTTTATTTGAATTTTTTATATTGTATTTCTCGAATTTGAAACTGTATAGTGAATTTGAAATAGCTAACTACGAGCGGTAGCAAGCTGAGCCAGGTGCTTTAACTGCTACATCTTTGAGCTGGCATTTTGTGCAGGAGCTAATTTATAAGTACTGACTGTTTGAAAATCAAGGTCTTCCACACATCATACAGACTTTTGTTACCGTTACAGGATTTCAAGGGCTAGATTAAGCATCATGGGTCAGCAGGTTGAGCTCCTGTGAGTCTTGCATAGTTCATTCTCCAGGCCCTGTGTACCCAATTGTAATGAAATGAACCTTGTAAATATTTGCTGGTTACCGTAGTAGAAAGTGTGGTGCAAGACTTAACTTACTTTAAATTGCTTAAATTTAATTTAAAATGTTAGAATTCCATGTTACTTACTTCATAAGCAGATAGAATTTTACTCAATTTTTATTATATATTGTTGGTCTACATGAGCAGATCTTAACCAATGGGCTATTACTAACCTATGCAATCCTTTTATGAACAAAAATTATTTGCACGAAAACGTTTTCTTGTTTATGAGTATATATTGTAGGCTACTGCCACTGGCTAAACAGACCCAAAAAGATGTGGATGACTCACATCTCACTGATAAGAACTTTCAAGTATTAAATATATTGCTGAGATATGTATACCTTATGTTTGTGGCATATATCATATCAAATTGTCTGGGCAAGCAAGTCGCTGCCATGGTATGCAGGTATCATAAACAATAGACTACACTATGGTATGTACCTCCATGTTAATGCCTTGTTTATTCGTATCACCGGTAAGTTTGGTAATTTATACATACAGTACTTGAAAAAGTCGCTAATATAGTTACATTAAATAATAATTATAATCTGCAACACTGTATTGTAAATTATGAATCATGACATAGGATCATAATTTTTTCTTAACTGAGACAGCTATTGAGACCAGTTATTCTCAACTTTTGTGCAATCATATGCAGTATATTTTATATATACATTTGAATGTATTCCTTTTAGCTTTATTTTCAGATATAGGCTTCCCAGCTGATTCAAATTACACTACAAAATCTAACTGAGTTAGTAGTGATCTAACTTTGAAATGAATATTGCATACTCTTACATAACCCCTCCCTCTTTGTAGGATTGAATTTATTGTTGTTATTGTTAGACAAAAATATCTATAGCACAAGAATTTGCCTGTATGTTTACTGCAAATGGAAACTTGACCTACGTGTCAAGAAATGGGAAAAATAAAAGGAGTAAGTACGTTTACTATATTTTACTATGTTTTTTACGTTTTTTATCTAACGTCTGTTTAAATGGGATAGCTAATAAGATAGTAATTAGTTTCTTTTCATACCAATCTCAAGCGTTAATACCAAGAATTTGTTAATCTAAATCAGGGTAGTCCTGTTATTTTTTCTACATGGGGCAGCAATAATAGTGGTTAGAGTAATCAATATATTGATATATCTTTTCCATTGCATAGGGAATTACAAAAGCTAAGTTTCGATATTGGGTAAAAGAACCCAAAAAAAGAAAACGACCCGTTTACCTCTTTGGCAAAACATTTGGTCCAGCGTTGAAACCCAATGCAAACAGTCACATAGTTACAAGAGGTTCTGTGGAAGGTGATCTAACTGCTACAAATCCTGAAATACCAAGCACTAGTAATGTTAACAGTTCTTGTGGAGGTGAATGAAAGAAATAATATAAGGAGATTTACAATATATTTCACATTTTTATGCTACATTTTTTCTGAAAATAATCACTTAACAGTCATATTGAATACTGCATTTTAATTTTCATGTTATCACAGAGTTGGAAGAAAATTTAAATTACAAAATCAGAAGAGAGAAGCTGTCTTCAGATTGGCGATTAGTTGAAGAAAAGTTGTTTAAGTTGTCCATAACCCTCTATTCTCCTGAGCGACGTACTTGCTGTGTATGCTTTGAAGAAGTTGCCAACATAATTCGTTGTGGAGATTGTGGGCCAAATGTATATTACTGTCGTCAGTGCTGGGATAACTGTCATTCTTTTGTTTGGTATCATTTGCCAGACATATGGATGGTAAATAATAATTATATACAAATATCTTTATTTTTGTAAAGGTTATTCACAAAAAGACCACTCATTTATCTGGATATAAAAGGCCATTAATGTTTGTAAACATTTTAGTGCTGTAGGCAGTCTTAAGAAATGTTTATTAATTTGTCTGTTGATAATCAACAATAATTATTTCAAATGTATATATATAATAAGTTAAATACATTCGTCTACATAAAATAATTTATCATACCTTTAATTAATTACCACAAGAAAAAGTGGTCACTGGCAGAATATTAGAGGAAAAGAAACAGTAGCTTACATTTCTTTAAACTGGTCTAGACAACAATGTCATAGTTGCTTTTTGTGCAGTAGAATGTAAAAACTGTTTGGGTTAATACTGTAAACGAAGTATCTTTGCAATTATTCCTACATTTTTACCGGAATGTATCGAATAATGTTGAACTTAGATCTCTGTTTACAATATTGTTGAAAACATTTTCACAGCTGAGAAATACAAAATGTGTCAAAAATGTATCTGAAGTATAAAAAGTAAAAGACAATACTGGTGCCATATGTATGACACATTTTATTTCATGGCCTTCAAAAGATTCCCCTCCAACACATTTTTCAGAGCCCTTCCATTATACCACTACTACTTACTAATAACACCTTTTTAAATGCTCAAACATCTCCAGGTCTCTGCCACATCAGTAATAGCAAGACTGGTAGCTGGAGAATGATGTTTGTGCTTGTTCTTTTTTTAGCTGTAAGTTGTTTCAAATCGCTCAATGTCATCAATTATATCAATGATAGGCAGTTATTCAGACAAATCTGGAACAAAAAATTCTGTGCAACAAAGTGAAGCATCCAGGCATGATGAAATTATAGAATTAAAGTGGTGAAGGAGATTTTAAGTTAAGCATATATTTAGGGAAAACGTTTTGCAGTTCTTCGTTAAAGTTTAGCTGCTTCTGCTCACAATGTATCACAGAAGACAGTTGGAGTAAGATAAGGTTGTAAATGATTGCTTTTTGAGACAGCCTAAATATTTCAGTGTAGAAGCTATGTTACACGAAACCAAAAAAATGTGTTGTTGTGGTATTTGACCACATAGGAAAACAAAATTAAGCGGTAAGCTTCTACCCCTGTTAAAATCGTTGATTAAAACAGACTTAGTTTTTTTACAGAACTATTCCTGTATTTCTTGTGTATGTACCAATATCACTTAGTTAAAATATCCAAACACCCTCTTGCAATTTTAGTCAACATATTACTTGTAACACATTGTTAATGGTATTATTTACACTTTACAGGGTAACATGTTTTGCAAAATGGTCACTCCGGTACGACTTTTGAAGAGATTTGATGGTCATGAATGTCAGTCAAGTTACACTCGACACCTTACAGTGGTTGATTACAAAGGTATAATTTTTTTTATTCCTTTGCATTTATTATAAATCATCTCTGCCATTCTTTCATCCATTGTTTTCTTGTTCATTGGCAAAGTTTGCATTTTAGGTTTTGAAAATGTGGTTTCTGTACAATTTTGCTATTGTGAGAGTGAGCCTGAAACTCTGTTAAGATTAAATCTGTGGACCTGTTCGCCCAAAAAGCCTAAACTAGCAGTATCCATTGACCTATTGGAATACTTTCGAGCCTTGTGTCTCGAAAAACATCTTTCCACTGAAGGATTTTGCCATGCTCTTGAAAATAGATTTTTGCGAGTACCTGGATATACAGCAGGGGTTAGCACTTTTTAGTGTTTTGTATTTCTAAGAAAATCCGAAACAACCTGTGGATGTTTCTTGTTTTTTTTTGTTTTAGGTAAAGTCTTTGTCAAGAGTTTTGCTACAAGAAGTGGTTGAGGCATATAGACACCATGTCTATAAGCTGCAACATCTGCATGGTTTGGTCTCTTCTGATGATATAGATACGGGTACCCTGTGTCCAGCATGTGAAGGGGTAAAGCTAAGAAGTGTGATTGAAAGTTCCCAGGCCTCTTTGATCGAGTGTAAATGCTTGGCTTTAACTGCGTTTTGTTGGTAGAATCCTGAAGGTATGCGGACATATTGCTTAGATGCAAATTTTGGTTTGGTGAGAAGAATTTTGTCTGGGAGTAAAAGCTGTGATCCTCACCACAAACAATCTTTTTTTTTAAACCAAAATGAAGTCGACAGCTTTGTAGACACCTATGATGAAAACAAATATGGCTCGGCTGTAAGTTATTTCTTAACAGTATGTACCAAAATGCATTAAAAATATTAAATCAAGTACATAACTTCAACAATTGATTTCCAATCATATTGTTATGGTCCTATTATACATTTCAAGGAATTTAATGCGTATTTATAAGAATAAATGCTGCATACTTATGCATTAATTAGAATCATTATTTTTAGTCCAAAAATTGCAATGACTTTCAAGCAGGCAGCATCATTAGATCGAAATCTAAAAGCAGTAAACTGGCTATCAAAGGTGTATTTGGTGTTTGTTGTAAACATGAGTTTCCGACAATGTTTTTTGACTTAAAACATGGTGAAAGGTAAAGTGTACATTCTTGCTTTAGTTGTTTTGTGGAAGGTGTATTACTACGGTATATGTAGAATTTGTGTATTAGTAATTGTAAACAATGTTTTTAAAACTGATTCTGTTGCAGGCTAGCATATGCAGTTTTAGCTATTGAAAAACTTCTGGAAAGAAACGAAAATAAAATAAGAGTTTTCTATGACATAGCTTGCAAACTGAAAGGTCATCTTCAGGTATACCTTTAAGAATTTACACATGATATTGTGTTAGTATGGCAACATTGATATACGTTTAAATTATAGGTATACAACCCATTTTTCGAAACATATTTTATTTGTAAGCAATCTACTCCTGGGTCATTGATTGCATGTCATTAGTGTTCTTAATGTTAGTGCATGCTGCAGACGATGCTGTATGTGCAAGTTAGTTAATCATTTTTGCTTACATAAAATACTGCATTTATGTTTAAATAATAATTAAGATTTTGTGATTTTCTTTCTGAATTCCAATATGATTTTATTATTTAGGTCCGAAAAAACTTTGCAATTCTTAATAAAATAACATTTGCAGTACCTGTTTTTCATTCATATGGCCATATTTTCTCTTGTCAGGTAAACATGATATTTTATACCTATATATTGTACAACTGTTAGGTCAAAGTCTTTTAGTTTTATTACACTGAGCACAAGAAATTCAGCGAAAATATCAAGGTCTAATTTTGAAAAACTTGTTGTCTGTATGACAAAATCTTTATATAATGATGTATTCAAGTGTAATGAGATAGTTATCTCTCAGTTTTTTTGTTCTGTTTAAAATTTAGAAACAATTCAACCCGAGGTTCCTGGACGGGTTTGGACTTACGGATGGTGAAACTGTGGAGCGATTATGGGCATACCTTCGTGGATTTAACAAAATCTCAAAAGAGATGAAACCGGAACATCGTACTGATTTGCTTACCGATGGCTTGATTCATTATGGGCGCAAAATCAAAAAAAATTTGGGTAAGCCTTGTTTGTGATTTGGTCCAGATTGACTTAAGATATCTTCACGCAATTAAGTAAACTTGCATGATTTAGGTTTTCTTTTTCTTCAGCTTTCAAACATGCACTAAATAACTAAAACAAATATGACAAGCTTTAAGCTCTGTTTCAAAGGTTGTGCATTGATGAACAAGCTGAAGAGAGCTAGCTGCAAAATGGAATTGGCCAAGAGTGAATTAGAAGCTATGGCAGCTTCTTACCCTGGTGGTATGTATGATTATGTGTCTTTGTATATTTGTATTTGTATCATATATTTGAATTATTATATTCCATGTTATTTATTTTCAGAAATGAGAGTATAACATTATACAATAAACCTTACAGGAACATTAACACAACATCAATTAAAAGCAATAGCTCTGCAACCAGAGCCGTATTCTTCTGCAGAAATGGCATCTTTTTCTTGGGTAGAAGAATACTCACTTAAACTTCAAGAATACTATTGGTTGAAGTGAGTTGACTAAATGTTTTCTGAATGATACATTTTTCAATACAATTTTGTGGTGTATAAAATTCACGCTAGTTACTGTTTGTGGGTTGTATTGCAAAAGTGAAAATTGCGAAACTGTTGAACATACAAATTTAAGTACTGAATCCTTTAGGAATAGAATTTTGTATAATTGTATAGGAAACTATATAATTTTGTTAATTTGTAGAGAAGAAGTTGAAGATTTGACCAAGGAAATAACGTCTGAAATACTTTCTGGAAAAGTTGACCAAATTGCTAAGTAAGCTGAAGGACATATCAATGTTAAATTGAGTTACTACAATAATTCCCCAGACATAAACGAATATTGTTACTTCCCACTGCTGCAACATCAGAAACCCTTAGAAAAGCTTATAAAACAGTAACAACAGTGTATCCACCAAATTTACTGTGATAAAGTTAAAACCCACACAATGATGGTGAAAATACAGTATATGGGAGTTCAATTGCCAAGAGTATTGTTTGCCAGGACATGATATATGCTTTCTTCATCGATGTATTGCATGTTCTTCTATTTTACATATTGTATGCATTGTTTTGTAGACTTGACAGTCATCTTTCCAAAGTTGAAGTAGAAAACGGTATATTGATTCGTTGGGATGTAAAAGATGATATGATGCTTAAATATTTGTCAAGTGCTGTGAAGAAAAAAAGAGCAGAAATTTTGGAGAACATTTATAAATTAAATATCGAAAGAAAATTTTTATCTACTTTGATTCAAAAATACCCAGGTAATTTGTGCATGCACTATGCATGGGGTTACATTATCGATAAAGCTACTGTTCTGTTATTTTCAAGTTTGTACATGATGATTTTTCAGCTGGTCAAACAATTGTTCAACGACTAGTGCGAAGCATCAGGAAGGTTAACAACAACATTCGTCATCAGATTACTATGTATAATAAATACCAGAATGTTCCACAAAATGAAATGAAAAGCATAACTTTTGAAATGGTTGTCGGGTCTGGGCCAGTTAAAAACATACCTGGTTTTATTGAAAAAAAAATCAAGGAACAACATTGCATTCGGGAAAGGTGCAAAGAAGAAATGTGTCATTTAAAAGAAGATATGACAAGTGTGATGAACTTCTATCAAAAGCAAATAAACATACTGTCTAATCTTGTAGAAGGCTGTGAGGTTGTGGAACCATATGTGGTTACCCATCAGTTGCAAGCAGAGATCGAACTTCTTTCTTTCATAAATGACATTAAGGGCACAGTACCTTTTCAAGCGAATACACCTCTGCTCAATGAGAAGCTAGGCACTTCCAATATGGCAAAATTGGACCCAATGGAGAAAGAAGATGATGAAAGTGAATCACCAATAAATTTATCTGAGCTTCAACACATTTTAACTGAATTTGGCTCGGAAAGCGAAGGTTCAGATAACGAAGATGAAGCTTAAACTAATTAGTTTTAACCCGTGTCCTTGAGTCAGTTATGCCACAAAATTACGTTCAACTGCATTTGTTTCCATTTTTTGTACGCATTTCAGTTATTAAACGTTCATTACATATATACTTGCCATATGTTTGTTTTGCCTCAGACACGTTTCCTAGGCAGTAGGCAGTCTATCAAATATTTCGCCTTTAATTGTCGGAAAGGAAGAGTACGATGATTGCAAAAAGGAGCAATGCACGTCGACCTAAAACGTGGAAAGACCTCGACGAAATCCTCAAAGAATTCGAAATCCAAGCCCCAGCCCGACTGGGTGTCGACAAATATGGCATCAAAGACCGAAGAAGGATATACAAAGTCAACAAGAAGACGATGGAGCGGCACCAACACCCATCGTACCTATACCTGGGAAAACTGAGATGTGCGGTAAGTTACAACGGGCAAATCTCAACATGTTCTTACTGCACTGAACAGGGCCACAAATTCAAAGAATGCCCCAACAGGATACAACCAAGTACCGACAACACGACTAAACAGGAACTTCCGAAAACACCTACGCGGGCTATAGATCCAGACGATGAAAAACCAGCAACACCCCCCAACAAAAGTAGCACAGTGGACCATGCTGCTGCCGAAACAAAAGAACTGCGACGAGGAACAGAACGAGAGAGTGCCAAGGATGCAAAAAAGAGTCGACCCACAACAGAGAATCCACAAGAAAATAGCCGGGAGCCCGACTCCTATGAGGGATCCTCGGAGCGAGAACACAGCGAGATCCGAGGAAACAAGAGAAAAAACATAAGCGGAGAATCGGATGAACAACAACAACAAGAAGAACCAGGATTTATGGACGAACAAATTCCACACGATGCTTCCTCGATACCACCTAACCTATCACGCTTGATCCCTTGCTCATGCGGACAGCTTATTAGAATCCGAAGAAACAAGAGCTCACGGAAAACAACTCCGAATTTCCATCAACCGATCTACTGTGAACGTTGTACAACAGCCTTTATTAGATGTACTTGTACAAACTTCTCGATAATACGTATCAATAACAGATTTAAATCATTCCAATGCGAAAAATGTGAACACACCTACGAACCCAATCCAGCAGACCTTAATGCAACTGTAAATTAAAGATTATAGATGTGTTTTGTGTGTGTTTTTTCCTCCGATAAAAACCCGTGTTTTTTTCTTTCCGACATTTACACGAGCAGATTTTTTTTAATTTTTATTATTAAGTGTGCCTTAATCGTTTAAGAGCGCTTAATAAACAAAAACGATAAAACCATAGCTTTTTTACGGAGAGTAGCAGCCTAGTGCCCGAGCAAAAGCTATCATTTGTCTTTTCAAGGCGATCCGGGATATTCGTTTCTTGCGTAGTGACTCAAGTTGTCGACAAAACGTGAGCCAACTGTTCGAGTTCGACAAAACGTGAGCGAACTGTTATTCCGACTTATTTGGGGACTGGACAGAAGAGCGCGTAGATGTTTAAGAAGGAGTGCCATCGATCCTTGTGGGATCCCGTCTTTAAGGCGTCATAGCTTGTTTCGTTTATTGTGACCTGGGGTGAAGGTAAAGCTCCGTTTGTAAACTAGCTCCATGGTTATACGGATTATGTACCTGTTTCGTCTGGGAGTAGACGCAGCGGCTTGCAGGCAAAGCTTCGGTGCCATACTGTATCATAGGCAGCTGTAAGTTTATGAAGTGCAGCACCAGCCTTTTTGTTAATCCCGAAGCTTTTCGCGATGTTCTGGGTCATACGGGTGACCTGGAATTCAACCAGGGGAGAAGTTGTCGATTATGGTTTCGACGCAGGGGTAGACCAAGCGTTTGCGGACTTTCAAGAGGACACACAAAAGAGATAGGGGCAACAAATCTTCGGGCCCTAAATCACGATGATAAAAGCTCTTGAAATTTTGTGACCCAGAACCTTGCTTGGCTTTGTTTGATAGAGCACAGCAGCGAAGTCATTTGGAGAGAAATGGCCAGAGATGTTTTCGCCATCAGGGGTTTCTAACCTCTAAAGGTCAGACACTTCTTTTCCAACAAGTTTGGTCCCTCTTTTCGTGTATTCCGCATTCAGTCAGTTGCGTGGCGAATGTGTTGGATGAGAAAAAGCGCGGGCGTATTGACTAAGCTGACCGGCCAGCGAAATTGTTCAAGACACTGTGAGCAGTATTGATAGTATTGAGCTTATAGATCTGTCCACAGCGCTAGCTTCTTGGGATTGGGTCTCTGCAAGAGAAGAGAAAAGAGCGTCAAGAGAAAAGAACGGCGGTAAAGGACGTGATGTGGTGTGTCACTAAGTTTTAAAGTTATAATTGCTGAAGCGATGCAATAAATAATAACAGTAGGTTGTAAGTCTTGCCAAGGTTTCTCTTTTGATATTTTATTAAAATACAGATTTAATAAAAAAAAACTAACCATTTGAGAAAATTTTCTTTTCGTTAAACTTATTCATAATTTTAATAGTTGGCAAAACCGGCAAAAAGATCTAAAAATGCGTTTTATTGATCTTGTTTTACCATGTGAACCAGAAAGAGGATCAAAATGTCATACAACAAAAGGGTTATAGGCTACTTTTATAAACGCATGTTGAGTGTTAATAAGCATTTTAAATTCCGACATGATATTGTTGGAGATATTTATGACAAACTTGAATTTTATAGCCTTGCAGCGATTGAGCTCGCCTACCTCTTCAATAATATCAGGTCATAATATCATATCATACGACAGAAGAGATTATTACGATGAAATGTGTTCGACCCACACGTCAATAAGAGATAAGAGCTTTCAACTTATATTGCATAGAATTTTCATTGTTAGGTTGCGTCCTTTTTAAAGTGGTTAATTTAACCTTCCTAAAAAGGTGTGAGTAACATTTTGAAGTTAACATCACGATCTTCTGTTTTTAATGTGGCCACATCAAAATTAGCATGCGACCAACTTATCAAAGAAACCTCTTATCATGTTACGTCCATTTGTATTCGTCACTTCATTGACTTTTAACGTAATCGTTTACAAGTTTGACTCGTTTAGGCTACATATCAAAGTTTTGCACATATTGCAACTACTTTTTAGTGAAAGTGTCACGAAAAGTGATATTGAACCCCCATATTACTATGGAATTTTGTTAAATTAAGTTAAACGTTAATGTTAAATTAAGCCTTAATAGAAAATCAATGTACCAAAATACAGCAGTGAGTCATTATCACTAAAAATGCTTTGATTCAGCACAGTATATTTTCCGAAAGCGCAGTCAAAAAGTGAAAAGCAAAATTATGAAAATATTGAAGACGGTGAAATAGGTAAAAAAACAACAAACAATTTTAACGAATGTTAACTTTATACAATGACGAAAATGCGGACATAAATAAAGGATGAGGTGCTAAAATGGAATGAATGATCGCAACTTACGTTAATAATAAAAGACTATAAAAGAGGCACACTACAAATCTAACTGTACAAATAAGGAAAATTAGCGAAAAGTAACTATCCGCTCATCAATACGTGTGTGATATAATTATATACTGTACAGTATATTAGCACAATAGGTTGGTCAGAAGAAATCATTGCACCGTTGTACGGCAATGTAAAAATAACAAACATTACCAAAACGAAACTGCCAAATGATGTACTGTATTTTACGGACCATAAGGCGCACCGGGCTATAAGGCGCATTGTCAATAAATTGCTTTGATTAGTTTTTTGTTCATACATAAGGCGTATCGGACTATAAGGGCATATGGCTATAAGGCACATGTGTTACCGTATAAAGCTCATTAAAATACGTTGTGAGCATGCGCATACGCATTATGATCCATACATTAGGCGCACCGGCTTATAAGGCGCACGATCAATCTATGAGGAGAAAAAAGGATTTAAAGTGCGCCTTATGTTCCGTATAATACGGGAATTTTTACTCGTTATACATATAACACTGAATCACGAACAAATTACCAATCTACTGTTCTATGTGTTGGTTCAGCAAAGTGCAAATGTTCCTCATTTTCACATTCTTCCGTTGTCACCAAAAGAACTAAATTGTTTTCTGCCAGCTCCAAATTACTATAAAGAGCAACAAGAATAACAGAAAGCGCACAGCGTAAAATTTGCAATGTAATCCCTTTATGCATGCAAAGATTACAGAAATCCCATCACTTACCCCCTTTTCATAATTATAATATTTTCTTGCTCATCTATAATTTTCTGGCAATCGACTGGACCATAACTGCCAGGATTTCGAAAGGGGATTCCACAAGGCATTCCAGTGATGCTGAACTCGTTAATTTTAGCATACGGCATACGTCCATTGGATTTGTGCATTGTCTCACCTGTAAAGCACCAGAGCAAAGATACCAAGGCATGCACAAACACAACTTAATATAATTAAGATAAAACAATTAGCATCAATTCTATTGTATTACATTCTATTGCTTGGAAAAATACGCAACACTAATAATAAAATTTTTTATTTCACACCGTTAGGCTAAAGAAAGACAATTTGTTGTCATAAAAAGACTTACAATATTTCTTATTAAAAATTTTTCGAACTTTCATTTGCAATTCGGTGTTTTTTTGTCTTGAAGTACTGCAAGCTGTATACAAATATATAGCATACGTTACTTGTAATGAAAATTTTTTCATACTTTATGATTAACGTGATTAATAATGACACTAATATCATTCAGGTTCATATGCAAAAAAAATCTTCAATGAGTTAAAGTTAAAAAATAAGTGCTATAAAAGTTCCTTTTAATATATGCTTGCAGTAAATGTAACTGTAGTTAATCATGTTCTTACAAATGTTTAGAAATATCACAGTAAATTACATAAAATTACCTTTTCCGCCATGTAAAATCTCAATAAAGCCACTTTGAACACTTGGCTCCAAGAAATATGGCCTTACATCCCTGCTTCCAAATGCATTGAATGTATCGTTAACAAATGCCATTCCACCAACCGCCACACCAATTTCTTCAAGTTCACCACACTAAAACAGGAACAAGTTACCTTTGTTTCGTGTACAGCACGGTTACACCATAGTATAATATGAACAGCAACATACAGCTTGAATTATTCGAGCAATTGCATTTTGTCTAAGTTTTTTTTTCATATTTCCATCCATTTCAGTTGGTGGTATGGAACTTTCAGAATTGAAGGTCTTTGCTTTCTCTTTCCAAACTTGTTTCGTTTGCTTCGGAAGTTCTCTCCACCTGCTACCCCAGAGTTTGAAATCTTGAAAAACAGCAATTAAAAATTAGTACAGAACATTTGAAAGCTTTATAAAAAAATGAACATAAATTGAAAGTAAGGAACACTGAAAACAGGCAAGACCTTACTTCATGCAAAACACTTTGATAACTTGTCTAAACTAGTACTTTCATTGTTCAGCTGTTAACATAGTGAAACCTTCATTTATGTAAATTTTGAAGTTGAGTAGAAGCTTACACCTCTTAAGATTTAACAGCGTCAATCAATGTTAACATCTTCGATATCTAAGGCTTTCTAATAACCAACATAACAGTAAACACATTTTTGGAAATTCATTACACACGTATCATGTGAGGTCACAAATAGCATGCACTTCAAGTCATGCATCATTCATTATGTATCATGCTCTTCACTAATCCAACTAACACTGTGACACAAGTTTCACAATCAAACCGAGAAAAAAAAATTACGACATGCAAATTTAGTAACGAACACAGTAAGCATGAAATCAATGAATGCAATTTATCGGGTGAAAAACAATGAAAATTATTTTCAGTGAGAACTACATTTGTGCATTTAACGACATAATGCTAATGACTCAATGAAGCAAGCGATCAATTAAGCAAACCAGCCAGAATATCAGACCTTGTACATATCTTAAATGAAACACATGTGATGCTGTCTAGAAGCTTCTCCCTTGAAAATTTGGGAAGAAATCATGCAACTGTATTAAAAATACCAATATTCTGTTTCTTAATGGAAGAACAAAATAGATTGTAGCCTGTGATTCTTCGTTTTCGAAAAGGTTTAACTTTTTGAACCCTTCGCCTTATTGATGCATTGTAATTGTAAATCCAGCGCTAAAACACAGCAGTTGTCAAAACGCTAGTAAACAAGCGGCAAAAGTATTTAGTAGTGGCAGTTTAACATACCATCATACAAGAGATCTGAGAAAGGGACAAACTTTAATCATTTTGTAAGATCATGCAATAAACATGCAATAACTACTTTAAGTTGGAGAGTTGTCCCGGACAAGGAACAGAGCTTTTTGTCAGCCAACAAGATTATTTTGGCGAAGACAACTGTTGCAATCTTTGAACTTAAAGTACGTAATGGCATCTTTCAACCAGAGTTCTATCATAATAGCCTACTTCATGCGGAAATTACAGCATAGAGTTACAGTAATGAACTGTAACTTGTTTGTAAAGCAGGGAGTGCAGTTCTACAGCTTGCGGTAATACTGAAAGAGCTGATAACTATAGCAAGTATGAATTATGGCAAATAAAACTTTAATCTACGATGAATAACCTTGATTTGGTTTTTACTTAAACCAGTATTAATGGTTGCTTCATTGAGGTGCTCTGACTTTGCAGTTCTCATACCTTTTGTTTCCCACAAAGATATAAGCATATCCCGCTGGCTTTGTGAAATGTCCTTACTGAACAATGCAAATCAAATCATTAATAAGTGAGACACAAAAATTTTTTTTTTTAAATTGAAAACACAGCTTGTCTGTATCTACACGAAATATCTTACGTCCATCTGGACGGCAATTCAGAATAGCGTTTTATTAACACTTTTAGTGACTTGCATGCAAATAAACAGAGTGACATGAAAAAAATGCCATACTATTACTAACATTTACTTATTTATGACCAAAGATCGAATTAAATATACAACAGATATATACATATAAGTTAGCTATTATACATGAAGAACTAACCGAGATCTTCTAGTGCTTGCCATGTTACTCAGAAAAGAGCAAATAGTACGACAAAATTTTAACAATTTTACAAAAATTAAAACATGCAATAAACTAAACTGTTTGGATAAAAATTAGTTTTGTAAGAAGTAATCACCACTCAATATGAATTAAGAATAGAACATACACACATAAAGATAGTTGTCCTAATAAATAATATAACTTAGGGCACATGTTGCATTAAAAGCAAACGCTCAACACTAAAGTCTTACAGATGTCAAAAATTTACTGTGCACAGATATGATTTTCTTGGTGCTTGGTAATCAACAGTAAGCGCCATGTTCCAACTGCAACTCCTTTTCAAATCATAAAGGCTTCAAAGATTATCAAGAAGTTTGGCCAACCCTTTTATGTATATGGTACACGTAAGTCTTTTCCTACAGCACTATAGTATTACAATATCACAATGTTCTTTAGGCTAATAGCTTATATGCACATACTTTGATGTGAATTAAACACTTAATCTGTGAGGTCATTGTCTGTCTCAGCAAAACCAAGTTATGGGCATTGATGCTATAAAAATGTAAAAATATAAGCGATAGTAGCTGTGACATGAAATGACAAATGTTCCAAATCAATTTACTTGATATTTGTTTGTAATAAGCGATTGTTTTTCGGAGTAAATAGCCATTTATCTGCACAACTTCTTTGACCAGATTTTTGTTTAAATAGGCCATTCTTAAATGCAGTTGAGAATAAATTGCCAGCATTACTGTTCAAAGTGGATGGCTTTTAAGAGGTGGCAAGTTGTTTACAAGCACTTTTAAGAGGATGTTTTAACTAAAATCCATTATATCATATATATTGTAGTAACCGGTGCCCTTCAAAAACTTTGCTAATCGTAACTTTCTTAATTGAAATGTTTGGTCTGAAAAGCATACAAAGTAGGTGGCTTCAGGAAGAAATTGAGTTTTATTTTGAAAACATTACACCAAAATGAAGTGCTGTTTTCAATCCTCGCAGAAAAGCAATCGTTTAGACAACAACAACCTATTATTTGTCGTAATTTTGATGGCAGCCACTTGAGATGGTTGCTTTCGCATGGACTAAGATTCAAATCAAGAGCACTAGAGCCAAAGTACACATTTCAGTAATAACTCTAAACATTCTCTTGGAAAGGTAGAACAAATCTTACTGACACTTTTTAGTCGGAGGTAGTGGTATATTTTGAAATAATTACAAGAATATGTAAAACAGATAATAAAAAAGTCAAGACAGGCTTCAGAATTTCATGGTCCCAAACTAGGGTAAAGTTGGTACAACAACAACAACAAAGGTCAGTAAAGGGGTACACATGAAAAAACGTTTCCAAATTAAACAACTTCATGCATTATGTATTTACTTCCAAGTGAAGTTTCTCCCAAAATAACCAAGTTTCAGTCATTCACAATGTGCATCAAACAGAAGATTTCAGCTGGCAAACAATGTTTGGTGGTGGATAATGTTGCATTCCAAACAAATTAAAAAATTTAAATAGTTTTAATTTAAGAATTTAAAATACGAAATCAAATCAAAATATTTTACTGTTGACAATAATTATTACCATCAAAAAAACTCTGCATAATCTAACAAAACCTTCTTTTGTCTTAAGTTAAAAAGCAATGAAGCACATTCAAAAGTAATCAATTTCGCTAAGCGCAGCATCTTACATCGATTAGCAGAAAAATTCTCGGACAGCAGTTTTTGCCACAGCGTGTGCTCTGACTTACTCTGACTGCTGGTTGGTCACTATGTTTTGTTGTCTCTCTTTAAATTATTTTCTCCTAATCTCACTTGATGCCACTACTAACAGCATGATCTGCATATCAACAAGCACTTCCCAGATGTCTGCGTTGATGCCTGTCCTTTTTGGGTACGTTTGAAAACATCCCTGATGTGTAGTGCGGTACGAACTACACAGTATCGCTTAGTGGCTTGTTTACCATAGAAGGTCTTGAAGTATATCAGCATTCTTGCTGTGACTCACATGACTGAGTAAGCGCAAACAATGTCAACAGAGCAAGTTATGTATGCTGAGCGAGTCCCCAGCAGATATGGACCTTGCCTCATGACACATGACTGTGATAATGACAGCATCTTTGCCAATAGACTAATTGTTCTTAATGAATGGAGATAAATAATTTATAATTAATTACCCATCACAGTTGAGCCAAGTGGTGAGTGAACTTAAATAACGACCCACCAAGAGATCGGGTACTCGGCCAAAAATTGGGAAACAGTGAGCTGACCCTTGGCCAATGCATATATCCAAAATTGGAGAATAAAGCTACCAATGAGTGTTAGCATCCATTTACCCTAACACCAAGGTAGCAAAACGTGAGCTTAAAGCTAACATCAACAGCTCACCTTGTGACACCTTGCAGAAAATTTAAATCTTTGGTCAAAAAATGACTAACGGGCATTGGGCACCAAATCTACACTGTTATAGTAAACAGCGTCCTGTGACTGGATGTAGACCTATAGAACCCCACAGCATGACAATTTTTCTGTTTTTGTGAGCATTGAACCTGCTGGGCTTCAGTGCGATAGAGTCACTCTTTACCTTGCACATTATGAAGCGGAGCCACTCTGATTGCTCCTCCCAAAACTATTTGCCTCAGCAAAAAAGCAAGCCGGATAAATAAAATCAAGATACCCATTGCTCACTGGCTCTACACTGCTAAGGATGGCGTGGGGGACTTAATTGCCTGCTATCTGGAGATGGTTGTTTCTGTTCAACCCTGTAAAAATAGGGAATGGCAAACAGTGTAACTTGTGAACGTAGCACAAAGAAGATTGCAAAATAAAGATTACAACATATCCAGCTATTGTATCCCCATGTTCCCCATGGAATACATAGTCATCAATTTTTGGATGGCAGCATTACCCAGTTGTTACTTGACTCAAGCTCAAACATCTAGTTTGTGTTGCCAAATAACATCTTGCTCAGAGGAAGCAGGCTGATGGTAAAACAGGGATATTTTTACACAAGACATTTATTTTCTAGAGGCCGTTTATTATCATTTTTAATTTGTAATAATCTGCAAACTCATGAATGCATATAATCGACAAATAGCACTCTTTGAGAACGATTGAAACCTTCGTTTATCGAAAGTCAAGACAAATTAAATGATTGCCTTTTGCTTATGATCTGCATATCAGATGGATTTCCTTTTTGAAATACTACAATGTTAAGTTGTTCATTCACTCCACTCAGGATTTCGAAGTTCTCTGACAATCACACAAGATCACTGTACTCTGCAAGCTCGTTATGTAAGAAAGCAGCAATGTTGAGTAGTAGCCAGCTTTGTAGCCGAATGGTTAGAGCTGGCAATTAGGCAGTGTTCACTACCCAGTAGCACTACCATTGTTATGCCCTTGGGGTATTACCAATGCTTGCTCCAGTTCAGTGCTTCTGATAAACATACCTAAATTCAAGCAATAAAAAACATATGTGTATCATTCCGAACTTGCTTAAGAGCTAGCCAGATAAGTGGGGCTGGAGCAATTAAAGATTACCACAAAGGTTAATGGAAGCGAACTAAAATGACATATGAAGTTATACTTCTATCCTAGCCGCCAAATAAAGAAAACCATGTTGATTGCTGTGAAACGCTTTGACCTTATGCCACAGCAGTGGTATGCCACCTGTATATAATTGATGCAATCACACCAGCTTGAATGCAAAACTATTTCAACCTGATGCTGAATAAAAGCACCATGCAATTACCAAAATTCAATTTAATACATTGCATGAGCACTGCAAACCCAAAAAAGTGACTTTTGGCTACTAGAGTACCGGTCTATCGTTGGCTGGATTGCCAGTTCAAACACCATTGTGCATTGCACTGTGCAACAATTAAGCAGTCTTTAGAACTTGCTTGGATTCTACATTCAGTAAGTAGAAGCCCGAGGTAGATAACCTATATCTTGTCTACGAAACAGGACCGATTAAGCAGCGTTAATGCCAGACACACCAAACGCATGAAAGAACTGAAATCGAAAACTAGGCTATTTTGTTCATTTCAGCCTTTTCAGATTTTTAGTGAGATCCGTTTATAGTTTGTGCAAGGCATTCCAACATGCATCAATCACTATACAAACCTTATCCATACATACCGGTATAGATCTCAGTAGTCTACAACAGTAGCCTAAGCCATCCAATCGTACCGTACGATGACCAGCCACAGCAGTTCGACTGGATTACTTATTCGACCTATCGCTCGGTTGGATTACTCATTCCAACACGATTAACCTTCCAACAATTATTTTAAGAGATGGAAATATTCTTTTTAGCCCATACGAATGGGTAATCCGTGCGTTCTTTTTTCCCTTTCCTATGGGCTAATCCTTGACGAAGCGGGTGCTGAAACTCAATTGATACGACCACGTTTGTCCGATCAAAGTTTATTACTGTTAAAGGCGTTGCACTAACTTCAAACCAAGCAGTATGACAAGTATCTGGTATAGAAAAATATCACCCGACATATCCTTGTGGCTAAAAGTTTTTTTTTCCATTTTGCAAATAAAAGCAACGTTGTCAAACGCAGAAAGATTCAAATTACGGTTGTCTCTGTCCAGGTACAAACACAATTTTTACGATCTTCGCATGGCGTATATACATACTACAAAAGAAAAGTGATCAAAGTGCTTGTGCTAACTAAATGCCTACGCGCTCGTAATACAGTAATCATTGAGTAAAGACTAACTCACTAGATGTAGCGTATTTATGTATGATCCATACATCGTCGCTGTTTTACGATAATATCCATAACAGAAAACACCATAAATTTCATGAAAGACGTATCCTTATAGGCTAATTTTACAACTCAAATTTGCGATAAAAATGTAAACAATAAACTAAAGTGCTCAAAATATCTGTGAAAAAGTAAGTAAACAAAGTCACTGTATTTTTTAGCATTTATGCCAAAAATAGCTATGACATTCGTTAAGCGACAACGGAACAATACTGTTCATAGCGCGCACTGCATAAGACGGAATAAGTGCAGCAATTAAGTAAAGCAAGGAAAACGAATACACATTAAGCAAATACTAAAAGGAATACCTTACACTTTGCAAATGGAAAGTATACTTACAGTTTAAAAGTTAGTTTACTTGTATAGCGTGTTTGCCAACGGATATACCGTAACGTGTTTTTACTAAACGCGCTTTTTATCATGTTGGAAAACACCACAGCAACCGTTTCTGGGTGCAGCCCTTCACTCGGTCGTTTCGCCTTATTCTGAACAATCATGTTGCTGGTGACATGTGACATCACGGCAATCGGATTACAAGACAAGCTACAACAACTGACACGGCCATGTAGCATTCAAGCCTGGAAGTTCACGTGCATATACAAAGCGCTCTGTACCAATTATCCAAGCTATGCCTTCTCCGCTCGAAGTCAAGCCACAAACCTCAGTGATAGGAATAAGATTCACGACTTGCGTCTGTGACTAAAATTGCACTTATTTTAAAATCTTCATATTTCGTGACAAATTTTCCGAAAATCCAAGCAATTTTTTTATAATAATCTTTTTCAATTCTTCAATCTTCAAAGTTATAAGTCGTTATATATGGATGAAGTTTATTTATTTACCTGCATTCTCTGTCTTCCCAATTTTGCAGTATGGTTAGTTTTATGTAACTCTATAAAGGCCTTGGATGCTTTAACCATTTCTTTGTTTAAGCACTCATTGCTAGGAATCGGGCGTATTTTTTTGCTACTTTCTTCGTAGACTGGAAGACCTTTACACTTCCATAAAAATTTGGTTCGAATATTCTCGTGAAGTTTTGGTTCTTCGGAATAATAATTTCCTGTTTTTGTTTTCCTAAATGAAGAAGAAATCATCTAAACATTGCTGTTAATGTTTAAAAGGGCAGTTTGTAGCTTTCCGGCTAATAACTCATACCAAAATGTTTAAGCCACTTTCTTACCAAGTTACGATGAGTTGTTCGTATTTTTCAACCTTGCCAGAATTAGAACACCTCTTGCAGGACCACTTGCCCTGGCCGCGACATAAACAGCATCTGATGGAAAAAATGTTCTACTTCAAAACGTAAAGTATCATATTGACTGTCGAAAAGAGTAACATAATCTGATACTAATGTTTCCAAATAAACGCAAAAGGCTTAATATTATACATTCATATAAATTCTACCTTGGTCAACTCACTCCAACCAAGCAGGTGCTCTAACCGCTATCAGGTTGGTTAAATATATAATTCTTTCACCCCATTATGGCGTTTGTGACACAATCTTGAGAATAGCTCTCATACGAGGAAATTTTACCATGAAAACAATGCACACTTACTCTTCCATTCCCGCGCCCCCGCAATTGTGACAAGTCTCGTGCCTGGTACAACCACGGATCTCCTGATGTTTTGTCACTTGGTTCATCTGCAGGCAAAAAATAATGATAATAATCTATAACTTACAGCAACTTATTACGTACTGTATTTCGGAAAGACTACTTTTCTTTGTATCAAAGCATTCTAAAGCCGTGATATGTCATCAGTAATTTTTCTTCAAAACTATAGCATAAACCTCACCTCGTAGTGTGTTTCGTGCAACGTGCTGTGTCCGTTACCATGGCAACGCCAGCAAGCAACTTGGCCAGTTCTGCTGCATTTGGAACAAAAGTGGTGCCCTACGCCAATGCAACTATTGAAATAAAGGAAACAATCGTTAACGAGTTAAAAGTTCTTTTGCCCTCTATAAATTTAAAGCTGTGCTAAGAAGATACGAACGTTGCGACTGATTAGTAATCGCCATATACCTATCACATTCCAGAATTGAAGAAGTGTAAGGGATTTTTTCTTTTACAACTACTTCAAGATTTTTAGGCAGATCGACTTTGATGTCCCATATATCAGGCCGTTTTGAGTCATTCTTCTTCTGGCCAAAATCTAACACAAAGCGGAGGATTTTTTCAATTTCTCCAAAGCTATAGGGTTTAATTTGTTTTCGTTTCAAAGATGAGTAAGAATATTTATATTGATTATTGAAATACCTGATTTGGAATAAGGTGCCGCCACCTTGCACGTGGACCGACGTTCAAAGACCGATTCGATATGGTACTGCAACGTAAGTTAGATGCTTTTTAGAATTTTAATTTGCTGCAATTAAGACATTTTTTAGAGACACACTGTCAGTCATATAATAACATATGGATTCTGGAGTCTTTTAGTTAAGTAATTGCCATTTTCTTTATATCTTTATAACACCGAGTGAAATCAACTTACATGCCACGTAACTATGGTCTCAGTGTGTGTGATCTTGATTGGTTTAAATCTGCTTTCGCAACATTTTTGACTCGCGTAGTAGTCCATCAAGACTTCTTCAACGTCACTTTTATCCAAGTGGGGCACTCTGTAAAAACCACAATTTTAAAAATTGATGTTGCTGTTTTTAGTTTCATCATTATCAAATGTTGCCAGGAAGCTGACAACCTTCCGTTCATAATTGTAAAACATGTCAAATATTGTTGGCCTATCAATATAACCTGTCAATATGCGTATTACGTAACTAAGCAGTTTTTTCTTAATCATTCCCACGGCAGTATAATATAAATAAACCGTTTTTAGTCCCACGTTGAAATGAAAATCGGTAAGCCTACCCTACAAGAAAATACACCATTTAATCAAGTGACGTACGGCGGAATAGTTAGTGATGATAATAATTAAATGTCTAAAATAAAAATAATCACAAAAGTCGGATTGCAGTGATTGACCAGTATCCAAACTAATTTCGTTTGCGACGAAATCTGTTGGCCACGTTCAAGTTTCAAGAAGAATTTAAATGTCAGATTGTTTGAGACTTGGGCTATCGGGTTCTTAGGCGTGACTGTATTTTACTGATGGTCAAAATATTTTGGAGCATTGAGCCACGCAGAACATTGCTATTTGCTACCAACAAACAAAACGACTCCTTATAATATGCCAGCAGTGCACTTTGACAGCTGACGATATACATACGCCTGTTGCTTTGAGTTTTCTGATACAGTCAATGCACTTGGGACCGTGAGAAAGTGATTTAATGTGATGTCAATGTCATTGGCAGACCACGGACTACAACCAATGGGTAATAAAAATAACAACGTGTCGTAAATGTCAGTGGAGCGTAAATATCGTAGCAAAGACTGTTCCCATCAATACGCATAGGGCAACATAAAAGTGTAAAATAAAAATTTTAGCATGATTATCATGTAGTTGCAAATGAAAATCAATAAAAATATGTAATTAAACTCAATTTTGCCTTAATTAAAAACACCAATATCCACGAAAACAAAAAGGTTTTCTCCGGAGACCAACACTTATAATCATCGTTAAGAAAATTTGATCATAGATTAAAAAAACATGTTTGTGTTTATGAGCAAGCCAGTATAGAAGAGCATGTGGTAGTCACCAACCACAATCAATGAACATGAATCGACTATCTATTGTTATCGATCAATGACGATTGTGTACGTTGCTTTAATGACGTCAACAGCTGCGCGGGTAACAGAGGAGGCGCTATTAAAGCTTATGTTTAAACTCGTTTATACGCCTGATTTTGCTTGTTGCAATGTTGAATTAAATCAACTCCGCACGAGATGTAGATATTAGAGACAGTATTTGCCCTGACTCAAACGGCATATCGCCGTTTTAAATTAATACACACTGCCAGCGTTAAAGGTTGTGGTTAAATCGAATATGAAGGAAATATGAAGGGTAAAGGGAACTTTTCTCCAGTTTTACGGCAAATACCTCCTCATCAAAACGTTGCGGAGTTGACAAACTGCTGAAAAGTTTAAAAAAATCAACAGACGCGAAATCGCTTTTAGCCGGGTTGGCACGAAGCAGTGTCAGGCCAAGCCAGGTCACATGAAAAATTGCACTATTCGCTTGACATTGGAGACATTATGTTGATGAATTGCTGCAGGATGTAGCTTCGCATCACTTGCTTCCAATGGCACCTGTTGAATCACTCTCCTAAAAGCTTTCGCTTCGTTGACGAATGCATACCGGCTATTTTCGGTAAACATATATCGCGTGCAGTGTACACAACACTGTTGACGTGTAACCAAAAAAGAGACAAGAGTAAATCTTTATCTTCAACATTCACGAGCCACGCGAAAATACTATACAACCTTCTTCAAGGAAAGTTAAACATTTCATGATGCGATGAGCGCGCCGAGTAATTAGTGAGGGACCTCGTGTAACTTGAGATGTGTAACTGAATTAAGCCCAATTATATGCAATTTAAACTTTTTGCATACTCGGAAGACAGCGATGTGTTGTCGAGTTTTACTCAATAAAAATATACGAAGAAACTGTGCGATATGTGTTTTAGCCTAATCGATCGAAGCACTTTCTGTGACACAAAAATCGCGTGTGTAGATTCCCTTCAATTGTTACGCGGAATGTTTACATTGTATCTTCTTCGACAATGGCTCGCTGGAGTTACAAGCGATTTTTTAATTCAACTCTGCGGTGGGGTAGCGAAAACGATCCCTCGTGTTTTTGTTCTCTGTCAAGATTAAATATCTTTAACTAAAATCCAAATGGTTATCTTTATCTAAAAGTAGGTCGAGTATTTGAGATTTTCTTGTCATTTGAAGTATAGGGGCCCTTTAATTACTTTTCAGATTGAAAGAATCGTAACAATTTAACAAATAACGAGCCATTGCTGAAATGTAAACAAAAATTTAAAATAAAAATGTAAATAAAAATTGATAAGAGACATGTTAGCATTTAATAATTACGTAAAACTAAATTTCATCCTGATTTTTAAACTCAAAAACTCGAAAACACGAGTCACTTACAGTGCGTATTCCGGAGACTCCGGAACTGGAAAAGACAAAAAAGGGGGAATATTCCCCATCCTCCTCTCAACAACTCCCTTATCGAAACCAGAAGACGTCCCAGATTCACAGCTTGTTGATCGTTGCGTGAGAGACACAGGAAAGGTTTTTAGCTTATAATGTTGTCCGGAGCGCATTCTTTCTCTGTTGGTTTTTTCAATCTTCTGGGCTACATCATCGAGGTAAACCTCCTCGCCTAAACTACTCTGTCTCTTCCTTTCACTTCCGTTTGATTTTCTTATCTTGGTCTCCTTAGCCTCCGATTGATTCCCCGTTGACTCTTCAGACGTAGGAAAATCTTTCACAACGGTGTTGGGATACAAAGAGGTATAGGAAGGTGGAGGAGACGGATCTCTTTCTTTGCATCGCAGTTCCACTGATGTGGATGATCTGGTTGTCTTTTTTGCGCGATATGACATCCTATTTGATTATAAAGTCAACAGCTTCAGGCTTAAAATGAAATGTTTAAAAAGCTCAACGGCCACACGTTCAAACGATCTTAAGAAACAAAAAGTTTGTTGATCAACTAAACTACATAAAAATTGTGTTTTAACCTTTTAATGGAACTGTCATTGATCTGAAGCTGCGTTCTTGGCTATTTTCGGGCAACATTTAATTATTGCTAACAACAAAATGTCCTTTTGCTCACTTGCGCTGTCTGAGACAATTTTTCTTTGTTCTCAAGCAACGTGATAAAACTATTTACGATGCCTATTTACATCACAACCTTATCTCTTTACAACCAAACCACACTGGGAAGCAGATGAGTAGAAAACACGTTGGAAGTTGGTTAATTTTACCTAATGCACTCGTAGCAATTAAGTTTGGAGAAATGCCATCGATTTCTGAGTTTAAGCCGGTAACCGTTGGATCGATGGATTAGCTACCGACGCTCCGGCCTAAATTATTTATAACTCGAACAGGTGAATTGAGAAAGAGAAGCTTTATTAAGGAATGCTTTTCCCTTAACTTACGATTTTAACGTTCAACAAAAACATATTCACGTTGCTTATCAATAATTTTCGCCTCAAAGCGTACTGGATACAGAATTCGCGCCTGACGAATCTCACGGGGCGTTACAGTCCTTATACCTGTTGCGGGAAAGTTACTTCATGTTGGAAAGCATTCTCGTGGGAATCTGACGCCAATGCTTGTAACTCCCACCATGCCAAAGTAAACATGCTTTTACTACAAGACTTTCAAAGGGCGGTAAGGTTAGTTGTATATAGACCACCAATTGTCCTGTACTTTTCCCCAATATCGCAGCACGTTGTCACCTTGCTCGGACGAACAGAAATGAAATGCGTTGCCTGGATACGTCATTTAAAGGGGTACTGGATTGTTTCTCCTTTACACTTATTCAACCTTGAGCATATTTTTCTTTGATGAACAGTATGTGACATTAAAAATTACTATGGAATAAAAATTTATTTCAAAAGAATTATATTCCGTAACAATTGAAATAGTTCGAACGGAGTGTTTTGAAACGTCATTTACGAGTTCATCCCTCGCAAAGGACAAAGGAAAACTCTGTAACACAATAGTGCCATGTCTCCTAGTCTGTATTCTTATGAACTCGAATTTGCCAAAGAAAACATCTTAGAGGAAGAATATTAAATTCTAACCAATTCTCTTGAACTACAACTTAGCCTTGGACAAGCAATCCGACATCAATTGAATCCTTGTCACAGAAAATCTTCCGGAAAATAAACAAAAACAGCACCAAATGACCGTAATAAATGGTTTGACGCTATGAATTATTGAAAATATTTGAAAGAAATTTCTCCGTACTGCTTATAAATATCTTGTAAAGGTGCTGCACAGGTTATTGATTGCGCTTTGTAGATTGTTATTGATTTTTTCTCCGGAAATTTGCACCGGTTCAATTAACGCAAGCGAATCATACGGGCCAGTTGTGCCTGCTACAGTTTATGTAAATGTCTGATTTGTCGCGACCTTAAATTCAGCTGGCCAGATGACGTATGTAAAATCAGATAACGTTGTTTAATTTATTTTTTTTTGCAAAAAAATAAAGCATAATGAGCGTTGGGTACATATTTACTTTGAGGGTAACGTAAAACCCAGAACAATTGTGTTCGCATGGTTACCGCCTTCTACCTCAGTGCTCGGCGCCAATTAATCCTTTCTCGTCATGCCGCAATGCTGCTTGTATTACTTCAATAAACGCTCAATAAAACGGGAATATTAAAATCCTAAACTTAGCTATACCATTTGCCTTCATCAGGCATCAAAGGTTACTTTCACTATCACTGTAAAATAGTTTCTACGCCATGCTCTGTGGTAGCTGTATTGCGCCTAACTGATGATGGTGTCGTTATCGCATCTGGAATTGCCAGGCATAAATGCTAAGTGCTTTTCCAATACCACGTTTGTCGTATCTGGTAGATTTATCATCAGAGGGCTAACGGCAGAAAATCAAGATTGCGATAAAGTTAACGTAAAAATTAAAGCAAATTTTAGTAAAATAAGTGCTAAGTCCTTGATATTTCAAGCAACTCGCTTTAGATTTGAATCTATTCCACCAATATATTTTACGATTCTACTTAGGTTGATATTTTGACTTGGCCCTTGCAAAAGTAAGTTAAAGTCGGTAATGCTTACTGCACGCGGACTGACCTTTATGTATTATTAAGATGTAGCGTCTCAACTCCCCAAGATACACTTTTAATTGAGTTTTTTATACCTGGTCCAGCCTCCGTAGTAAACGCGCATCACCCTTTACCTTTAGTCTCTCTCCCTTTGTCTCTCCACTAACTCTTTCTCTTCTTGTTTCTTTTTTTAAATGAGCGTATGCAATATCCCGGATTGGTTTTTCCTATTAACATTTTCATTCTTTATTTAGGTATTTCATGTCAATCATATTCAAATGTTGCTCATGCTATTCCTTTGTTATATTGTAATATCACTTCCCGAAAGCGTTTTTGTCAGAGTATACAGTTACGGAAAATCAATATGCGGAACCGTAAACATGATCTTTCGAAAACTATAGCTTGTAAGTATTAGTAGGGAGAACAGGATGTCGAAAGGAGGTGTTTTAAAACGCTTTGTAATTCTGAATATCCGTTTAAAATTCTTGATCAATTCTTTTAAGGGACACGTTGTAAAACTTAAAAGTCCTTAGATTTTACAAGTTGTCGTCGCCTTTATAGGGGAGTTATGAAATCTGCTGATCCGACCCCAACTTAACCCTGACTCAACCCAATAAAAATGATGCTATCCCAGCTTAGTGTTGCAATTTCGTAAACCTTGCCCATTAAAGCCAAATTATCATTTGCTAATGCTGTCGTTATTACATGCATGCAAAGCCTATAATTCATTATGGACATTGGACAGCGAGTAATTATAACCGTATCAGCACTAGGTGATTGACCTACTTAAAGCGATTATAAGCACATTAATACCATTCTCTGATGGGAGGTCGTTTCAGCTGTTTCGTGAAAACGCATTACAGTATGCCGTAGCATCGTAAAGGTGTTTATTACTAAGCAGTATGGAGCAAGCTAAATAATATACATCAATAAATATAGTCTTAGGCTGTATGGTTTAGTTTCTGGTACCGTAATATTAAAAGTTAGAGTTCTTGTATAAAATCAATGTTTTGCGAAAGTTCCAAGATCCATACACAAATTGCAATTATGTCGTCTGTCAGCACTTCCTATATTGCAGTCTCTATTATACTTTCAATTAACCTTCATAGGCCTATTGCTATTTCTTGCTGAAAAATTTATATTCGCTGTCGTTCGCACGTTCATTAGCGGCGGGAGCAAAACTGGAGTCAAGAAAAGGAACGTAATTATTTTAACGAGTTTTTGCGGGATAGGGCTTTAGTTCGTGCTCCTTATATCGGAGATTGCATTATTAAGGCGATACACCTGCTTTAAAATCAATAAACTATGCTGCAGTACACTTCGCAGACAACACAAGCTCGTTTTGTTAGAAAAAAAATATTCTTGGGATAATAAAACTTACGCATTGCAATTCCGGTTTTTGTTAAAATGAGAAATTTACTTTTAGATGAACTAACTGCAGCAACATAACTCGCAAACGTTGCATATTTATGGCAAATGCAAATATCTCTCAACGACCTAACTCGTTCTGTTCCACCCGAAGTATATCTTGTGAAAGGAAGTCGCCTTCTTTGAAAGTATTTATTCATGTTACCCCTATTCGTCGCTTTATTTTGTTGGGTGGTGCGTGGAAGTTTACAATATCTTACCCACGCCCCCAAACAAACCTTTTACCCACCTTTGCGTTACTTGGTTCCGCTTTCGGGCCAACCTGCAATTGGCTGAAAAATGTTGCAGACGATTGCATCATAGCCTACGCGCAAAGGCAGTCAGTGCAAATTCAAAACCTTGCAAACATTGTTATTTTAACACTAGACATTTGTTAACACAATTATTTCAAATCGTGCGAGCTGTTTCCTTGAGACATGACGTCAGAGTAGCACCTATACTGTGTTTGATCCAAATGCACGCGAGAGAAATTATATTTGTGAACATCGAAGAAGCCAGCACTGTTCTTTTCTTTTGATAATATTCGAGGTGTAACCGTATATATTAGGCGTATAGCTTCATTAAAATCAATACGTTTATCCTCGCCTGGCGCTCGACCTGCCAAGTTTTCAGAATTTGCTGCGAACGAGATTACGAGGATCAGATATATATATACATAGTTCACACTGGGTATTATTCCCCGTCCAAGAGTTTCCAAAAGGGGAACTTTTGGAAGGGACAGCGATTATATATATATACTTCCTTTTATGTCAATCACGATTGTTAGCGACAAAGGAAGCGGAAAAAACTTCCTCAAACTGAGGTCAACTTGCAACAAGGTGAGGTACTGGAAACACGCAAGACGTCTTTATCCGTATTTAAACGTCGTTATTATTTTAATTTTTCAAATTTCGTTTTTCAAAACTTAGTAAATGCGGAACTAAAACTCGATTTCATTCATCATTTTCACATAACAGCGTTATTCGTTGTTAATCATATGGCGCTCGGTTCAGCTCGAACCGGTTCTTGCGGTTTTAAGTCATGTTTCATGGAGCGTAGAAAGTTAAAACGTAAAAATGCTGCAAATGAACGCATGATAAAAACACATTTGCATTACAAGTTGCAGCAGAGCGCACAAACATGCGAACCGTGCAAAACGTTAATTTTAACTCACATATTTGAAAATTTCGAAAGCTATTATGTGTTATACGATGACGTCATGCTTCTACCACGTGACATAAAGGTGTTCTTTGTTGTGATCGAAACCAGCCATGTGCAGCCAACCGTTATCCACATGGTCAAGATTACAACTTTCCAAAAATTTTCCATGGCAAGTTATAACGCATGACGTTTAACGAGTGATTCAAATATGCGGAAGTATTAAACCGGCAATTGGCCCACTTGTTAAAAAGTAAGCAAGAAGAAGCTTAACAGACTGAAAAAGGTTATAAATAATTATCGGGCAGCTTTGCTACGCCAGTTCTTAACAATGTTGACAAAACAACCAGAAATAAAGTTTAATGAAGTGAGTTCATCACTCAACCTGATATACGCATTGCCTTGTTGCATGTCTTCAAACCAAGATAAGATGACTAAAAGTTTAGAAAAAGCTACACGTTGCAAAATTTAGAAAAAAAATAACATTTTGGTATGTATCTTTGCGTAAGTCATGCTCATGCGAAAGTGGTACACAAAGAGAAGAAATTAGAAACATATCAGCATGTAGGCATAACATCTGGCGACATTTCGCCTTTCTCCTACTTTTGAAGAACACTGTGGTTTTCTCATAAAATTGGCATTAAATTGGATTTGAAAACATTATGTGTGTTTGTCTGCTGGATTAAACCTTAGTTCAGAAACATCTTATAATTGGCCCTGTCCAAATGCTGACATATGTTTTGAAAGTTACGCTGTTCTTTATCTCCACCTAACGATAACAAGGTTACAACTCAAATTGTTGCCAAGTTTAAATAGTTGCTTTGCGTATCACATAGAATATATTTGCTTGCTGCAAGGCTTCAAAGATTGTTATATTATAAAAACTTGTTCATACATAATGCGCTGATGCGTATACGGTATTTATTTTTGCATTTATGGTAGGAAATTGAACAAGCTGCAATTATAGTTTATTATTCCAATAAGATTTGCTAGATAAATCGACCGTAACCGATTTCGAATAGAACAACATAAACCGGATGTACCGCAAATACAGCAAAAATTGCAAATTAACTAGTTTAATTCATGCACCTTACGCTAAAAGCAGCAACAGTGTAACAACATTGTTGATTGTTTGTTGGCTTTTCTATAACAAATAACTTCCATCTGCGCAAAACACTGACACAGCATGAGACAGTGTTCGAATTTAACAAGCGACGTATATTTTTCTTATAGATGTCCGTGCCCAGATGTATTGTATGTAATAAGCGGCGGAACGAATGTTATTCGTGGATTCATTCAGCAGATTCTACTGCACTTTATATGTTATGCTTTGTCAGATATTTCACAATTCTTAGAACAAATTCCGGTCTGCTGGCATCACGAATAACGAGCAGTAACCATTAAAGCTGTATTGAACTACACAGAGGTGTGCAACATACGGCCTGCAGTACTTACTTATGTGGCCCGCTTCCCGCACAGACTCTATCAAGTAGCCCATTATAATTATTTTTAAATACTTGTTACTGTTGTCTGACCGTCAGCATCATTATACTTATATGTTGTGGCCCATTGCGGTAAATAGTTGCGCGCCCCTGAACTACAACATTCTCTCACCTCATACATTTGACTTTGAATTTTCCAAAAATGTAAGGACGTTTCTCAATTTGTCCTGTAAAAAGCATTTTTGTTTATTAACGTTAGCTAAATTAAGACCAAGTTAACTTTTCTTTTACAAATAAAGATGAAAAGAAAATTTGCGATTTACTTCATGTATAAAGCAAATTCGTTCATAATTTTAAAATGAATTAAAGAAGGTTATAGCAGTTCATTAGCGAATCACCGCTTTGCTTTTCTCAGATCTGGCTTTTTCTCTCGGTAACGATTCAGTTCGTTTTTAACGTTTCAAGTAAACACCCCATGTCTTTATTTGGGATATCCTATACACAGCTTTTAGAATGATTCACGCAAGTTTAGTTTAAAGTATAAGAAAGCACCTGATGAGTGCGAATGTGCGCCATCTCCGGTTTGTTGTTCATTGGAATGCTGATCAATACTTTTGAGAAGACTTGAGTGATTTTTCTAAAAAAATATCACAATCTGTACTATGACATCAAGTAGGTAAACAATATTATTTTATCTGTCTTCAGGTAGCGCTATCGGCTTCCTTGCAATTTGGGTCGAGTGGAAAAAAAATCCAAACACTTTACCTCTAATATTTCAATGCCTTCATTGTGTAAATTGTTGCCCTTAGGTATACTTGGCATCATCTTTTCACCCAAGTCACTCTTTGAGCTATAGAAATCACGATTGTAAATAAACTTTGATCAAGTAGCTGTGGTATTCAGACATATTCATAATAAATAATAATCATTGTTATGGATTAAAAGCTAAATAATAGTATAAGATTTGTTACAACTTGCAAATATTTGCACAGATCACTAAATAAAATAATTTTTCATACAGCCTTTACATATAAATTGAAACACAAGGACATTCAGCTCACGAAACTATAAATCATTTCGATTAATTATAGAAAGTCAACTGAGATTTTCTGGCAATTCGCTGCACCATACAATACACTGAGATATAGAATAACTTATATCTTCTAACCGTTTATAGTTATACAGTCTGTGTTTAAGCATTTAAACTTTTAATCCATACATAGCCTATGCATTTACTGTAAATCAAAACACATAAAGTACTTAAGATTAATTAATTTTTTTAACATTTTAGTTAAAGTTAAGTTGTTGTCTTTGCAGGAGCTTGCTCTTACCTTTGCAGACTGATTTTCGCCACTTTGGCTTGATCAGGAACAGTCGTTCATACACAGCGTTGGTTCATAAACAGTTACCTAAAAGCTTTGATATTCGAAACGGTTTGATTAGCGGAGGACCTTAAATCTATACGATAAACTATAACCAAGTTAATGTGAGGTATAACATTTCAAAGACCAGTAATATTACGTAATTGTACATTTTCCACTTCTCTTTAACATTACGATAATTTTCATCAGTAATGCCCCGTTGTTGATATCAAATTCAAGAAGCTTGCAACGACGATAAACAGTAACCCACTTAGCCTGTCAGACATCGAAATTTGTTATAATTTTCACTCTGTTTTATATTTAACTCCATAGTTACATAATAGCATTGATGCAAAAGTATATATCTTCCATCTTTTTCCCTTCTAACATACACTTTCTTCTGTTGTCAATTAGTTACATATTAGTCTGTTGTTAATTATATTGTTTATAATCAGCTATATTAATCATTAGACCTTTCGCAATAAACCATAATATTTGGTGGAAAAAATAATCCAATTCTATCGCGTTTCACCCACAGTTATGGATTTCAAGTTAATGACTCGCATTTAAAAACTATGTTTGAATATCAACGAGGCGCTTTCAAGCATATCAAGAGTGATTAAATATCGACCGTTCAAGTGTTGGACACCATAAGAGTGGTGCTTGACCGAGACCGGATCTCGCTACAAGAATTACGTTTTATGATAATATTTGTGAAACGACCGCCTTGTTATTTTTTCATCAGCTGGTTCTTTACCATCTATCTTTCCACAAAATCTTTTCGGGCTATTTTTGGCGTTATCGGTTTAGTTTGTTGTTACATCTAAATACAAAGAATTGATGATCAAAAAGTTTTGTGCAGTTACACATTTTTTTTCATGCATTTATAAACAGTTTCTATGTTATGTTATATTATATTATTATCAAGCGGACTCTGGGTATGGACCGCATTCGATCTCGCTTTTGCAAATAACATTGCCACGTTTATCAGCAGTACATATACTGTTAAATATTATCGTGGGCTAAAATGTCTTTTTCTAAATCATGTGAGCTCCTTTCAGTTCTTAGCACTAACGTAGGTTTTTCAGTTTTAAATTTAAGGCTATAATCTATCCGGTGTAATGCTGCAAAAACTTGGGTATGCCTGAACAGAAGTTATATTCATCAGTATATCAAAAATGATCGCTACACGTTCATGTCTGTCATCTCCGCGCATACATGCAAACGTTTTCACGGCAGCAACGACCCATTATTTTGGCGTCAGCTATACTGCAGCACACATGCTATTGCTACACCCCGACACGTATTGATTGCGTTGCGTTGATGGGTCTGAAAGATGATCGCTTGGCGTACTATGAAGAACACAATTTTAAGCACAACCTTCTAATTCCATCGTCATTGTGTCTGAGCGTAAACTTAAAACTCATTTGGTATCAAATGATTTGACACCGAATTCGATCAAGCTATTTTCAACGCATCATTGCACAAGTAAAGAGTGGAGTAAAAACATTCTCAGTCATCGTTGACCGCTCAACCTAAAACAATTTCTACTTGATAAAGCACCCTGTTGCTCGTGATAGAATAGACACGGATTTTTGTTTACTCAAGCGATGAAGAACGTGGGCAAATAAAAATCAATCTTAGCACTTACAGCTGTGGTGTAGCATAAGCAATACACACAGTGGGGTATATGACGTACAACTTGCTAACAGGAATTGTGGAAAAAGTAGTTTTCAAAAGCTTGACATTTTCATATATTGCCTCTAACTCAAATTGACAGGTATCGAGTTTTACCTCACATAAACCGACACCGTCCCATATCAGAGTGTGGGAAAGTATCGGTATATTCCTTACTCTTTGCAATACAATATCCACCTGTGTCATTGCTACTTCACTCTTCGAACAGTTACTACATACCTACATGCCAAAGTCACCATGAAATAAATTTGCAATATATTGACTACAAACTTTTTATTAGGGCTTGCTTATAATTGATAATGACGAAATAATGGAAACAAAAAGGGCAAACTCCTTGAAAGATTTTATTCGCTTTTGTGCCTGAAACTTTTGCTTGTTGCTGAAATAACCTTCACTCCGCTTTTTTGTTAACGTATATTGTAATGAACTTTAGCCACAGCCTTTATTCTGCGTACAACTTGATGAAATAACAATAAAATATCGAGCGTAATCAAGCGATAAACGTTATCGTAGAACGGAATAAATAAAGCTGATAGTACAAAGATAGGCGGCAAGATTTGAAGAACAGGCAAAATAACAAATAAATTTTCCTGCATGCCTTGGAGAGGTTGGACATAAGACAGAAGGACAAGAAGACGGCTTTAAAAAATATCTTGGGAAATGTTTTGGACATGAATCGGCTAAACCAGAATAATCTATGAGTGTCATGGCTGCAGGGCGCGAACAGTAAGTTAATAAGCATGTGCGTGAAAGCAACAAAAAGAACAACAAAAGGATGGAACTTGGAGTAAAAAGCCGAGTAACTGCATGAGAACGAGAAACACACGGAGTGGAAGTAAACTAACTAATTAACATAATTTAACTAACTAGCTTCAAGCAATCGTCATTGGTAAGGAACAAGCGCAAATCAGCTTGAGTGTGTACCTATAGGAGCTATTTATGAAATCAAAGACGTCTTGCGTCATTCGTCATGGATGGATGAGTACGAAGAACAGGAGGAAGAAGAGGAAGCGCATCCCTGACTCTCTAATCTTTGTCTGTTAAATGGTTAGTTATCGGATTAATAAGTGATCTATTGATATCAATAATGTCTATTGTCGAGTCATCGCAAAAGTCGTAACACTTCGCGTTTTAAAACTCGCTGGTAACTGTCAGAGTGATGGTGACGTGGCCAGGAAAGCTTAAGTAAGAACAAAGCTATTCGCGATTAGAGCACAGTGAGTTTCTTACAAGGAAGATATGAGCTACACAGTGATATTAATTAACTGGACGCTCATCAATATGCAGTTTTAAACCTTTCAGACAGTAATCAGTTACTAAGACGATAAGATCCCAGATATTTGTTGTGGGAATCGTGATAAAACTACTTTGAAGAAACAATGAGATAACGGGAGTACGAAGAATAGAGGGGTGGTAGTGCAAAAAAGGAAAAGATTGCCATCATGACAAAATAAAATTACAATGCATAAAGCAAAATATAAAAAATCTTCTCATGAACACAATTTTTGAAATATTAAAGGGCTGGGCTGAAATTTTCCCCATACCACTGAACATTACATAGAACAGAAAGCAAAGATTTAATTTAAAGCAGTAGCAGATTGCCTAAGGGATAATGTGCAATAAGAAAACAAGTTATAGTTTATAATCTCCTTCTAAAAGAGCAATGATATCGACTGACGGTTATTAACAATAAATAAAGCTTCATGAACAATGACATTAGTAAAATAAACGTGACGGATCCCAGAGCATTACACTGCTACAGCTGCTTAAAAAGAGGAAAACCATCGGCCGACAAAACAAGAAATTTGAAAGATAAAAATGAACATAAAAACAAGATAAGTGCAATTATATAGTTGCAGCCAATGCCGTATCAGCTGCGTTTAAAACTGAGTGCACTTGGCATCTCAGCAAAGGAACAGTTAGGAGCGGGCGTTGAATACAAACCGTCCTTTTTATGGTATTGCCGCAAGAATTTATGTCATGTGGGTTTTCTGAAAGCACTTTTTGTTTCTTTAACACAAATGTGACTTGCTTAGCAGTCAGTTAAATTTGCCATGCTGTCCGGCTTAAAAGCATTTGTAACAACCGTCATGCTTTGTCACCTGACAAGTTGCTGAATTTGAATTACTTCTTGTTTCGAGATCTCTTTAATGATTGACTCCTTACCATGCATCGCAGAGCAACCATTGAACAGTACCAGTTCGGTCGAATCTCTGTGTTCCTCTTTGGCCGGTACAACTATGACAGGCCGGCCTTCGGAGGGACGCCAGATGAGAGTTTGCGCGTTGTTGGCGCTTGGTCGTATCAACGCGCTGAAGGGTATCTGGCCAACGAAAGTACTGTTACTGTTGTTGTCTGTGGCGGGGACTACCCTGCGACGATTTCTAAGGGGGCTGTTAAAGTAATTCTTCTCCCCGGGTCCGTTGGTGATTATTGGCTGCTTTTGTATGCGTGGAGCAACGATTCGCGCTCTCTGGCCCAGTTCCCTTGTGGGATCGATGTCGATTTCGAGATAGAAATTCCACCGAACCGTTTTGAGCACGATGATGTCCTTAGTAGTTTCGTTGATGGCAGCCAGCCACGTGATAAAGCTCTGGTCACGGACGATGCGGGTTAGGTGTGCGTTCGTTCCCTCGCTCACTGGAATGTCCCAAGTAACGGAAGGATAAAAGTTGTCGTTCATCTATAAAAATCATAACTTTTATCAAAATAAATCCACATTGTAAAAGTCTGAGTGTGTGGAATCTACAGAATTGAAAAACGTCATACTTTCATGTTAAAGAAGTTAAAATAAATTTTAAACGACTAAACCATTCCCATTAGTATTAGTATACATGAAACTAGACATAAATTGCACTGTTACCCAGGCCAAATTTTATTACCATTAAGTTCATTCTTCTGTAAGTGTCAGTGGGTCCTACAATGGTGGCGATCTCGGTTGTGTTTCCGTACCACGGATAGGAGACTCCATCACTGTCACTTACTGCTGGTATTTTACCGGATTTCAAGGCTGGAATCTCCCAGCTGGAACTAAAGTAAACAACAAAGATGCATGTTTGACTAAAAATGGCCATTATTGATTTAGATGTCAATAATATGCGGATGCAAATATGTAACAGTAATACCAATGCGCTTGTTTCGGATAAAATCTCATTGATTATATAATCATGGTTTCAGTTGTTTGTCTATTACCGCCACCGTGCGGTCACTTCGGCAGAGTATAAACGCCAAGTTATAATTAGTTTCAACTGTTACTGTTGCAGGTAAAAGTGGCAAGTTCAGTGCTTCACAATGACCTTTGGTAACTAGAGTAAAATGTAGGATTTGACAAGTTTCAATTTTTCAAGCTTTAATAAACTTTAAAAAACTGTTAACCCACGTCAGGTGCTATATGGACGTTTCCAATGGAAAATGAGTGCATTGAGATTCAAAGGCCAATACCGTAAATAGGCAAAACTGAAGGCTGTAACACTGACCATTAAAGTTTATTTAGGCTACAACATGTATAAAGTACAAATAAACAAGGTTAAACGGTCAAAGAGCTTTGTCATTCGGGTCGTATTGCAGGAAAAATTGTCACTTCCTGTTGTAAGGTTAAATGAAAAAGGATTCAAATAAGCGCCATACAGAATTGGTAATTTCCTGTAAGTGTGGTTCACGTATTACGACGCTACGTTTATTTTACCTCACAAATCGACGTAGAAAACCTACAAGACACGTAGGCCATATCGTCATCAATATTGCATAAAATAATAAAAAATCGACGTGTTTTGCGCACACCACATTCTTCCTAAGATCAAACTTAAATCAACAAATCTATTCCTGTAGCTTCAACTAGAATCGTGAAACTAGCAAACCGGATGACGTAAGCATTACGTAACATCCGTAGTCTCATATTTCCTTTTGAGCCTGAGCATAAGCGGCACAATAATAAGGGCCTTTACTTTTCAAACCAATACAGTATACAGGGTAGGTATAAACAAAGCAAATTAAATCATCGACGCTTGCAACATTGTGTGCGTTGAACGAATGTAAAAACCCCAACCAACTATTCGTTGGTATTTACATGCAATGAAACGTTTGCGTACCATATTTTGCACTTAACACTGTGGGATTTATGCCCTACTACGTCAACATTTAAGAAATGAATAATGTCCAGCTCGCACTTAATCTTGTTACGTAAATCAACTTGATCTTTGAAAAAGAATGACTAGGATTTCTAAAACGAATGGAGCCTAATCACTCTACAGTACCGGTAATATTGTTTGTTGACAATAAAGATATAAGCATACAAAGGTGGGGATAACAGCAAGTATATAATTCAGAAGGTAACTTACCATCCAAGCGTTCCGTACTGGTTTATGAACTTCATGTAGTCACAAGCCTGAATCCAGCCAACGGTCCAAGTCTCTTTGCGTCTAATCGGAGGCATTATAACTTGAGCCTTCGCACGAAAATAAGGCGTCCTGTAGCGCAATACGATTGGAGAAATCTCTTCTATATCTGTGGGGCACTGGTCTATGGTAGCCTGGACATCACTGAATATGTTGGTCCGACATGGACCAACCTTGGACTTGTTTGAGACGCTGTGGAAGCATCCCATTTCAGTTTGTTCTGGCGTTATAATACCCAGGGTGCTTAGTTTGGGCGACGCTGCGTTTGCGGCGTGCAAGAGTTTTCTAAAAAGAAGTGCTGAGTTCGTTTGAGACGACCTGACAGTCGCGAAGATTAGATCAATATCTTCGCGATGACGGTGGAGGATTTCTCTTGGAGGAAGTAAGTCTTCTGAAGAGTGGTGGTTGTTTACCGAGGACTGCTGAGAGTTTTGACAGAAATTTAGCAGATATTTTGAATCGCCGAAGAGACTTTTTTGCCTACTTGTCGACAAAGTTGCCTCGTGTTTTTGGACGAGGTCGTGTGAATCCGAAAATGTTCGGCCGGTTAAAAGACGACAATCACTTTCGGTTTTAACGCGAAATCGATTTCTGAACGACGGTATGCAACTGGGCGATTCGCAAACTTTACAAGAATCTTCGCTTGATGAGATTCGACAGAGACAACGGACTGAAGCCGCTATATCCTGATCTAATCTGCTGCAGTTGTTATCCACTAACTCCTTATCTTGAATGGATGAATGATTGAACTGGCCCCTTTTATAAGTAGATCTCTGTGGCCAAAACGTAGGTGAACGCAGAGTAGTATGACGATCTTGTTTCGCAGAATTACGTTTTTTCTGGGCGCTGGGGTCAGTTTTGACGCTGTTTGACAAACCGGAAAGTACCACAGTGTTTTTCTCACCAATTTGTGACAGATTTCCCGTGATGCTAGCTAAGGTAGCGTTCTTACGACAAAAACTTCCGTTTGTAAAATTCGTTTTACTACTATACGTCTTGTGCGACGTCAATTTAGGTGGCTTGACACGAAACTCCTCAAGCTTGAAGCTTTCTTGATGAGAAAAGTGCGATGGAGTCGTTGGGTTGTGATCAAAAATCGTTTTCAGAGATGAAGGCAAATTTGTGCAGCTTGTTGCCGCGTTTGCGTTGCTGTTGAAATCACGAATCGTTTCGCAAATAGTATGCCTTCCTCTCTTGTTGCAGATCGGGATGCAGGCCGGAGCGCTTGACACGCGGGGAGGAGTTTTCAAATCCTCACCAGCTGTTGAGATTCTTTCGTATCTTCCCGCTCGGATGTCGGTACACTTTTCCGATTTTGAAAACGATGTCACCCAGTCGGTCACTGTGGCTCGTTGCTTGTAGCTTTGTCCGATTGAATTTACCAAACTGCTGCGGTTTGCTCTTTCCAGGCTTGCGTCTTGAAAACAAGAATACACTGATTTTGAACGACGGAGGAGCCGCTTCAACGGACGACGCGGTATATAAAGAGACTCCGACGAATTTTTATTGCGCTTCTCCGATTCCCAAAACTCTTTAATGCAAAAAAATTTCTGACTAGTCTCAGATCCGCTTTGGTTTTCAAATCTTCTTTTAGTATTGTTTATTCTGCTGTCAACGTTAAAATCGCCAAATGCCTCCAGTTTTCGGCTAATTTTACCCCCTGGAGACGATGAGGAAAGCGGATTTGTGTTGTAACTAATGCGTCTTTTTCTTTGAGCAAATGTCGATGGTCCAATAGTCTGTCCTAGCGATTCGGGTGCTGATAAGCACTCGGTTGAATTATCTTGTTGCTTGCTGCAGTAACTATTCCTCTCATCTATGTATTGTTTCTCACTGTGCGGTAAACTTGTAGGGTTGTCGTTGTTTTCGTTTGCGTTTGCTGAAAACAACATGCTGACGTTAACCTTTCTGTTTAATTTACCATGAGGTGAACTGTCAGAATTAGCAAGAGCACACCGCAGCCACCAAAGTAAATTATTTTAACGATTAATTGCCTCGTCTCTTTGATGATGATGCATAATTTCCTATAGAGCATATTCTATTTTCTTTATTCAAATTAGTGCAACAACGCAATGGTAACAATGCATACCATTCTGAAAAATACGACAGAATTCCGGAACGTGTGATTTGTCTGTACTGCCTACTCATAAATATACCAACCATTTCTAGTAAGACTCATCAAATCGTAGTGAATAAAGTCAATGGCACTCACCTGAACAAAGCTTTGTCGAATTTCTAACCAATTTTCTGACTCTTTGCTGGTCGGTTTTGCTGTTCCCTAATGAAGTAAAATGTATTGCTGATTTTTGAGAGACCCAACGTTGCTTTGATGTAGATTTGCTGTAAACAAGAACAAATTAAAGGTAAACTTATTGGTAAATCAAGAAATTTTTTTGTAATTAAGAAGTTTTCAATTCAGAGTAATCTGTTTATTAGATATTTCTAGATTTAACTGATAAACAGTAACTAGACTAATAAATAAAAAATATTGTGCGTAAATGAATGAATAAGACCAATGAGTACGGGAATCTAAACCAGGAACACTGTGAAGTAATGCCGTACTCACCTAGGATGTTTATTATCCAAAATTCTTGGTTTTTGTGGTAACAAACTCGTTGGACAGAAATAGGTGTTGCGAGATTTTCGTGAGTATAATTCAACAGCTACTATAAATATGACCAAGTCACGTAATTGTTTGTATACGTCTAATGATTGTTCCTCGTATTCTTTTTCGTTGTTAACTTGACTCGAAACGGCTTCAAATAATAGACTGTGCAGACAATTCGTTTCTTTGGGATAATTTGGAGAAGCAGAGCTGTGGTTGCTCCTTAATGTTCTTATGAGGCTTTCGAGACACTGAGAGCTTGGCCGGTTCATTTAGCCGAAACCTGGATGCTGAACATCCAAGCAAATGGACGCGCCGTCAACTGAAGTGAAAAATAATTCTTCATAGCAACAACACTAACCAGCTTTCCTGTGATTTCTATTAAAGCTAATCACAAGAAATCTAAAAATGAAAATATGATTTATTATTCTTACTTCGTGCCCTAACGGCGTTGTATATAATAGTGGTATGCGGTGGTGTAGCCTACGGTATGTTTGGCCTTTATCTATACTGATAGTTAATTTAGACTTTACGTTTTCAGAATCACACAGAGGTGTATATGGCATATTCCAGACGCGAGCGAGAACGACACAACATGTGAAAGCATTTTTGTACAAAAAGTAATTATCTTGTTAAACGCATCTAAACTTTATACAGTTGATGTGATCTTTGAAGCATATAACAACAATCCACTTCCTCTTTGTGTAAATTCGCGCAAAAACACAGCAGGGATAGCACAAAATCGGACAAATTTGATTTTTATTATCTTTAAAGTTTAATTGTTCTGTTTTTAAAGAATAAATCGGGCAAAGTGGTCATAACCTCATTTTCCCTTGGCAACTGTATTCCCAATCAAGTTTATAGATGCCTATATGTTCAACAGATGTATTGCTCATTTAAATGTAATCATAAGTACAATCGATTGCAACCCTACTACTAATCCTGGTGCCCTTGACCGCTGTTGAACTGCTGGGTTAATTAAAGGGAAATACTCGGCAATAACTGCTTCTGTGTCTCGTTTCCCAAAAGTAATTAACACTAAAAACGAAAATTAGGGGACCCTACTCTCTTCCTTTATGCACGACAATACCGACATCGCACAGTATGATATTAATCGGCAACATATTTTTCTAAAGCCTTTTGGGCTAAGGAAAAATGATCTTTGTTTATCGTTAACGTAGGTTGCATGAAAATTAATTAGAAATACATTTTAAGTCACTGTAACATACGTGCGTGTTCGGGCACAACTTAATTATTAATGAAAGGATCATTGGAAAGGGAAGCATAGCACAGTGAAAGACATAGACGGCAAAAACTAACAGCTGACATTTGCCTCTTTCTAATCTAAGCCATGTCTGTAGAAGGGCGTTTAACTTAACTTGAATGATTTTTAAGTCAACTGCAAGCAACATTGTACCAGGACAAACGTTTTAATTTAAAACATCGTTATGTTTCCAGCACACAGGCTTCATTTAAAACAAAAACCAGAACCTGGACCACAGCCTGGTATAACCTACTGCTGTTTTTGATCTCAAAAATATGCTGGCACAGCTCTAAACATGCACTGGTTGCGTAGGCTCATGCCCAGTCTGTATACGTTAGCATGGAAGCGCGCCTCGCATTTCCTGTTCGTTTATCATGCAGTTTACATGAATTAACCTAACGTATCCTTTGCTGAACTGGTATTCTTTCAAATTTAATAGAAACCTGTACAGTATTTATGCAGTGGTGTAGTTGAATAGGCCATTATTGATATATCACCGCATAGGCAAAACTGATCCATTGAATTTGCTACGTCAGTGAGTTGTTAATGCATCAGGAATCAAAACTTTGCACAATTCCTCAGCTGTCAGCTTTGTTAAGTACAAAAAAGACAATTACCTACTCAGACAACATTACATCTTATAACGATGGAAAAACAGCTCATCATGCAGCAATTATTTTCGATTTGTAATGGAAAATTCTTGAGGTTTGCGCACGGTTATAATGATTTAACTATATTAAAAGTTATTGGGCTATGCAGTATATTCATCACAATGCATTTGCATTTGTTCATTGTTTTAACGAATGGATGGATGGGTGGCACAGGCGGGTCTATCGCAAAAAGACGCAGCTGCTATACAGCTGATGTCGATCATCAGCATAATTTCCTGCCGCTGTATTTCCAACAAGAAGTAAAGACGTGGCCAACTACATTTTCTGATGCACAGTTAGATGTTTTCAGTTTAATTATATTTGAACCGATGCATTCTTAAATACTTACTGTACATGCTACATAAATCAGATATAATTTAGAAATGTATATTCTATGGAGATAGAGTCGACCATACACGGTTATTTACGTTTGTATTTGGTGTGTACATTAACCAAGTTTTCCTTTCGTTGCTGTACAAAACTTCTGTTACAGTACTTCTTCACCGCTTTCATTACAGTCGCCTGACACTGGTTACCGGTTCCCTAGTTACTAATTCAATAACGGTGGATATATTTAAGAGTAATCAGATGAAGACATACCTATGTAACACGCAATCTAACCAAGTTCATCCTAAACCAAGTAATTGAATAAGAAACCAGACGACAGGTAACCAGATTCATGTTTTGAATAAGTAACTATAGGGAACAAATAACCAGTTTGACTAACTAACAGCTTTGCAAGGCTATAGCTTTTACTCCTAACACAACTTTACTCACCCTGCAGTAACTGAATTTCGTTAGTCATAAAAGCTACTGCAGCTGAATTCACCGACTCTTTAATGAGCAAATACAGCAAAAGTTAGTTTTAATTTTCACACTTCGGCGTCAGTTGCTTTTAATAAAGTTGATACAGCTGATCCTTCTACCATATGAGGTATCGTTTTTCTCATACGCATTCGCCCTATAACCTTCCTAAAACTATGTGGGCTTAATAACACTGAACTTGCACTTAGCAATGCTTGTCAATACTTCACAGACGGCATACAGCCCTTTCAGTGAATTTCTTGCAACGCAAAATCAATACATTCTTTTGCTTTTGTTACCTTGCGTGCATGCAGTCAATCTTGGAGGCCACCTTCCATTCCTGTTTCCAATATTTTTGTTTTTCTCCTTAGACTGGTCTAATGGAATAGGTATTAGGAATAACGCCTAACCCAGCTGGCGGGCAGGGCGTATAAACCCGCAACAGATGCGGCATACGCTTGTTGTAGTAATTTGTCTATTACCACCTTTTTCGCTGATAACTTTCTGAAAAGGTTTACTTTGATACTTACTTTCTTAATTGTTTGTACTTTTGAACTTGGCGCAATATCAATTATTAAAACACACAAACCCCCAAAATTGTTTATAAAAATGCCTTTTTCCACTAAAGAAGGTGAAACAGAAGCTGTCGGTGTGGTCATTTACTGCATGCGCTTAAAACAGACCGAATTATTAAACCACACAAACAGGTGAACTGACTATGGCTCGACATGATTATACGAAAGTTACTGAATCATTGGGTATACCCTAACGATATATGATGTTGCTACATTCCCAGTCTAAATCCAGGAAATGGCCTGTGACTGAAATGATTACGCCATGTTGCATACAACAAGAAAATGTCACGCGTCTGTGTAGCAGCATTACGTGATGTGCAATCAATACGGCTGCGTTAATCTATCTGTGCGCATGACCGTAGTTGTACCGGAAAGTACGAAAATTTTTACAAATTAATTGAACCTTGTGACAATATTATTTAAACGAAACGTTTCTTTGGGGTAACACTCGCACGTGCCTTCCTCTGTTGTAGCACATAAGGAAAAATATAACGGCGGTGGTGGTAATGGACGTTGACAACGACATCGTTGACTATAAGTAATTATGGAATGAAGGTTCGTTGTTTATCATTTCCATATTAGAAGACCTCGCTGCTGTTTTGTCGGAAGCTGAGGATAAGAGGAAATTACTTTTGACTTTGTCAGGCGGATATATCGATCGTGGGGAAAATGCACTTCAGCAAAACAAGTAAACAGGTCACTTAGTTAAGCTGAAGCAAGAAACATGACTTTGCAAAACGTCACACCCGTATGACATTAGTTCAATCACATTTTATGGGTTGTAAAGGCTTTTTGTCAAGTTACCAACGCAGGACATCCTCTCTACAGTGTACCACTGACGGAAAAACAAAGGCAGTTTTCCGCGTACAGAGGAAGAGGCACAATAGCGTTGAGGACGCATCCATCAAGACTTCAAGCAGCCCACTAACATGCAGTTGAAATAAGAATCGCCAACACATACCATAAACGCTTATTTACCTGTATGGTTATGCATGATGCTAATTGCAACTCAAAAAATGTTAAGTTGTTACTACAAAGTGTCATATGTTCTAAGATTGTTACCGAAGAAGTTGTATTGATAATTATATCATTTAGTTGAATTCAGCAACATATTTGCTTCGCATTTAATTCTGGTTCATATATGCTGAACAAAGTGAGCAGTAAAGGACAAGGTATGTTTTTATGGTTTTCATTTTTGGGCTGTCAATTTACGTTTTGCAAATTACAGGTTTTAAATTAGATTACGATGGATTTACGTGTAGTTTTGCGCGTAAGTTATATCCCATGGCTTCTTTCTTTATTTTCAAATACAGTTATCGTCGACAGTCTTTCACATTTCTATCAAACTATATATAGTTTACGGAATTCTTTTGATAAAAATATAAACGCCTGCATATTTTATCATATTCTAGCAAATAGAAACTACGTAATACTCTGTCGATGTTATTTTATTTTTACAGTTATAGCCTTTAATCTATTAGATGGTAATCTCGTGTGTGACAAAAGCAACAAACATATAGATTATGTAAATATACTATACTTAATATTTAGCCATAAATTTGATGTGTTTTCGACTCAGCGTCAATCATATTACAAGTTATTAACAATTTGTTGTCAACGTAGCGAGGAAGGACATAGAGATTCGCCTGATTTTCAAACACGCACACAATATGTCGTCAATCTTTTATTCGTCGTTTGACAGATGAATAGCGGCATTAAGGGCGCGTATCAATTCCCGGACGCCATCCCAAGAGAACCAGGCATCTTGGCCAGCACCTTAAATCGCATGACTTCCCTACCCAGAACGTTGTTCACCATACACAAATCGGTATGGAATGTATTGATTGCTGACGGAATGCATTTTGCTGCCATTTGCACAAAAAACTTTCCCTGTCCTGCTCCCATTTAGTTGACTGCCCCTTATTCAATTCACATTTGGCAATTTTTTCTGATGCTTTACTCGCTTTGGTCGTACTGCGTGCGACAGTCAATTCTTATTCTCAATAAACAAGGTTATACGTATGATAAAGTAAAACGTTAATTTATGTCAAAACAAGGAATTAAAAAATGACGTATCGAAGTCAAGCTCGTGAAATGTAGACATGCTCCAGCAAAAAATATCACCCTTAATAAAAAGACAATTACATTTTCAGGAACATTCCAAAGTAAAACGCGGAAACTGAAGTGATAACCTACCTAAACGTGGACTGAGTCATACAGCAATGCATTATAAGTTCGCAATTATTTCTCTTGTAGTAGACTATACCACTTCTTATAACGTGCATTAAAAGAGGCTTGACTTTCCAGGAAGTAAATTTACGCCAATTCCGTTGAACGAAAATTACCAGAAACGCTTGCCTCTGAAAAATTCATGTTACAATACCTCCAAAACAGTAACAGTTTTCTGATAAACGAGAACATGTTTGTACAGAGAATGAGAGAGCGGTTGGGGCTATTCGATAAATGGATACAGAAATATTAATTAAATCTCATACGATGCGCTTAAAAATGACCTGAAACAATTTTAGTAATTTAACCAACCCAGCCATTGTCATCAGCAAGACTTCATGGACATGTCCCAACTTTACCAAAAACTACTTTTAGACCTTACTGTTTATGTTTTCGGCTGGTGTTAATGATTTCTAAATCCAACAAAACTCTCCAAACATTCAAGAAAGATATCAATATTTTAAACAATCTTAACACTGCTTTTACGGTAACCTAAATTATCTTTATTGCCCAACACGATTTATTCCAAGCCCACGATCCAATTTACAGATCAAGGAGAGCCACACTGCACATGCATAATTTACTGCCAGCTGATCGACACGCTAACTGGTGTTTCAGATCATATTGATTTTAAGCCAAACTAGCCTAACATTTGGCAGTGCGTGGGCTACTTGAACTAGGCTATGTAGCCTAAATTAACTTTGAGTGATGCGTCCGATGCAGTAACAATCGTAACTTGCAAGGTAATTCAAAAATGTTTAAAAAATATGACAGGTATGAAAAATGGTCAAACTTGACTTCAAAGGTGAACAAAACCATAAATCAAACCGCGGCGATGAGATAACTTCACAACATTGCAAAAAGGCAGTATTACCAAGACGAAACAATTTGGTGTAAACTGTTTGTCTTGACAAACTGGCCATTATCATTAGCACGACAGCTTGCATTCATTAAAAACACTTAAGCCCTCCCAAAAAGTACAATAGCCCAGTTGAAAATATTAACTTTTGTGGTCAATTGCGTTCTTCAGCTCGTGAAGCTTCCATCGATAATACCTCAAAGCGGCATCAAACAAAAATATTGTTAGAAAGTATTGTCTTTGTTTTAGTGTGCTTGCTTCTACACCTTTTATACAAGTCTATGAGAAGCACCTAAACTTCTATACCTGTCGACAATCCACCGTATGTAGCATTTAGCTTAAATCGGTTAAAATTAATCACGTTTCGAAATATTACGATATAACTATAACAGATGCCTAAACAACTTTGATTATATGGGATTGCCGAACAAATAAAAAATAAAGCTGTGCTTGCATTGTAGCCTTATAGCCTACATGTCTGAAGTTTGCTATTTCAAAAAATAATTAATCAAATCAAGCAATAATGACATTTTCGGAATAGATTATGCTTCTAAATTTAGCAAGCGCCCTATCTTTTCTAAAAATACAGTCGCTTACTGTTAAAAGAGTTCCTGCTAATTCTTTCACTAAAATGTTGACATGTGTTACTTAGTTTTCCTTCGAAATGATCGCTATAATTCTTACCTAACTCTTTTGCAGTTTTGGGGTTCAACCTCATTGTAATAACCAGGTTTAATTAAAACTCTACTAACAACAAAGTTAAATGTTATTCATGCACATTATGCAAGTAATCGTATGCATAAATTAGCCTGGCAACCGCCTACATGTCGTGCGTATCTTATCGCACACGCACGAGTTGTATTTTATAACAAACACGTCATGCACTTTGTAATGCCTCACAACACGCACCCATTTGCGCTTCGCGTTGACGCTACATCTGTTTTATGCCTTGGGAATATGTGTTTGAAGGTTGAATAATGCGTGGCGACCGTGTGAAATAACTACAGTATGAAAGTTATCATCGATTGGAAAGAAATTAACTTCTAGTGTTGCGACTAAGGTGCCGTAAACTCCAAATGTTTGTTAGAGCAAAGAGGTTTTTCACACAGACCGTAGATGCAGCATTATTTAGAACTTACCAAGCATTGGAATCTACTTTTAAATAATAGCTATGGTCTAATTCTAAGATATATTGCAGTATCTCAGGCACAAGGGCAGAAACAGGTAGGCGAAGCGTGTATTTGCCGCTGAATGATTCATAATTACTAGACTTCCTGCTCAGTGCTCACCACGCAAGTTTTAATCTAATGGTCATTTTTTTCCTAGCTATCACACATGATGATTCTTAATTGTAACCGCTATAATCAGTTCGAGTTCAGGCAGTAGGCGATCCACCCAGGCGTGTTAGCAATTAGCACTGGAGTACTATAACGCTTGCGACTGATGTGTAGTACGATGCAAATGTATTTTGCAAGCATTTGATGTGAAATATGTGCTTTAAACTCTCATTCTCATATATTTAGCACTCAAACTGTTTGCAACTCGTTACTGTTGTTGCGTAAATGCAGTAAGCAATAGTTAATTGAAGTGTTGTGTCATTATAAAATCTGGAAATACGCCATACTGAATCAAATTCTGGTGGTTTTCTGAAAGTCGTTGGTGGCATGTTAGAGGAAAAACAATTTGCACTCCGTCACTACTGTTCAGTATTTGACAGTAGCGATTTTAGCACAAACCACGGTCTTCAAGAGGAACTCATTATTCAAAAACCAAAGGAATCAACATCAGAATGCCGCTTGCCCATACGGACAGAGTTAGAATTTAACGCGTAAATAGAGATCGAGAAGTTCTTTCTGATCCTGAAACTCAAGGGACATACCCCAAGAATAAACTTCCATAAAATTCTCCAGTTGACTGACAGTCCTTGTGAAGCAATTGAAGGACTCGTCCAAAGATCAGAAAGAAAATTTGACGTAAAATGTCATGATAAAATTTGGACAAAAACTCTTGCTGAAAAAGTAAGTTCATTCAATGTAGGTGATAGCAGACATCGTCATCGTTAGGTAAGTAAAACATACTCGGTTAACTACAGATGGAAAGTCTGCAGCCATCCCATGATACACGTTTTACAAGAAGCTCTTGACCGAGCAGTTGCCGACCTATACAAAGCTTTGTCGCCAATGAGAGAGACAACAAAAGGATTTAAGATGGGAGAAGAATTCCGTGGTTAGAAAAGACTAGTAACTGAACTTAACTTATCACAATTTATTTCTGATGGTGGAAATAAAGATTCGTTCGATCCAAACGCTAAAGACGACATCAATTTGAAAAAATAAATTACCTAAAGCTAACACTTGATGAAGACCGAACCACAGCGATGTAATCCACAACACGATTAACACACAATGACGAAAAACAAAGCAGAAGCTGTGCGGAGAAGGGGTGTTCTCTCCCCGTACCGTTTATTCCTGATCTCTGCGCGAGCTGGGTGTGGGTACCCCCTTGACCTTCACTGTGATCGTGGGGTGGGTACGGTTTTAGTCATTAGGGTAGAATGCAAGTGCCCGCAATAAGTTTTCGGTTTTTTATTAAAAATATCGTTCGTTAAACACAATTAAATCAGTTGCTTTCGAGTTAGTGACAAAACCATGCAAAAAAATTAAATGTCATGGTATGATAATTTTTATCCTCAAACTGTGGAAAGACTGAACGACTTAAACCCGGCGATAATTTCTCATCGCTTGAGCCAAATGAGGGTCAAACGTTGTAACTGCGGTATTCACAGTTTCAGCTGTTGTCCTTGTTTTATGCCAAGAGAAAATGTTAAGAGATTATATTCCACTACCGTTGTTGATCGGACTTATTTTCTACCAAACATTTCCTTAAACTGGATTGCGTATGTTGCACGCATTTCAATTGTGTTTACGTGGGGAGTGCAAACAGATTGGAAAGCTAGTTACCCACGTTTTGTGTGGATAGTAACAGCAGCTCGGCACGTAATTATTGTCAGTCCCACGCAAAACCAATCATAAGCCTCAACAGTGAAATCTAATCTGTTTCTTAACGATTAGCATAAACACGAAATACAACCTTGGTCGCAACACTCATTATACTTATGCACAATTGGTTTATTTGGCGCTAAAATATACGCACTCCACAGACAAACGGAGTACGAGCATACCGGCGGTACAAAAATACAGGCTAAAGGCTAAGGCTACACGCATAAACACGCAAGCTTTGGCTGTGGAAAAACACGGGAAGCATTTCTCAAAAAATATCTCGTCACTAGATTCATTCGCAAGTGTCTACAAACCACAAGCACGTACATTCTTCAGTAAAAATACAAAGTCAGTCGTAAAATTCTCAATTGACGTGTGAAAACGGCTAATCCGAAATGTATTTACAAATGTTAAAAAATGTGTTCATTATACACTTCATACAACAATTACACGCAATACTGAAAGCGTTTAAACCTGGTGTTAAAAAGATTTGATTTCAATCATCATTCCATTAAAATAGAGACGTAAGACGATGATTGCTCAGTCATATTTGCATTTACACTGATTCCTGCAACACAAAATTTAAAAAAAAATTCAATTTTCCACCCCCATTATCCAATATTATGTCATGATTACAGTTCCTGTTAAACCAATTCGTGGGAACAAAAAGGCAAGCGCCGAACCTTTCAAGATACTTGTAGTTGTTGATCCAGACTTAGAAACTAAAGGTCGGTATCAAGCCAGGCTAATTGATCCTGACCAGGCTGTGCAGCATCATCACCTCCCAACATCGGGTCAAAATCCATGTCCCCTGATAACTCTGGTAGAGGATACTCTGTTCCTGACTGCATTTGGTGTGGATGACCATAGTCCATTGGCTGCTGACCTTCTGGTGGTGGATATCCTGAAATTTTATGATGAAAAAGTTTGATATCAGCACTGCCTGCCTGGCTTGCCGATCTGCACTGGACAAACTACATAACCAGAGTTCATGCAGACCTGAATGTTGTGAGTTGTGCATCGAGCTGACTGAACTATGATGTGAGAGCGGAGGAGCAACTGTTTGATCATATTGTATGATTGGGTCCATGTTCATCAGATCCCCACCCTGTGAAGCACAAGAATGATAATTTCATAAATAATTGTAACATATTGAGTATTTGTAAGCACAGAGTTCAAGTTAGGATGACATACGTTGTACAAAGCACCGTCGTCTTTGAAGAGTGAACTGGTGAGCTCGACTGAAAGTCGTTTTTTGTAATCTTGTGGCTTATCCTCGGACATCCTGAAGAGAGCAGCCGCTGCATACGTTGCTGGGAAAAAAGTGGATAGGTTCGGCTTAAGTATATCCAATAATACAACGTAACACATTAATACAGCAGTAGTCAACTACTGCAGCTACTAATGAAAGTTGTCAGCTACTGCTATAGACCAATTATGCATAAAAAGCAATTCGTTTACCAACGCCCTCGTTTTTGGAATGGAGAAGCTGGGTAAGGGGTGCACTTGCCCCTTCTCCTTCTATCATATCCGCACTTTCCTTATCTTGCGCCAACTCACACAGCACCCCGGCAGCAACGCGTTGAATGTTCTCAACCTATTAACAGAACATCATGTAATACTATAAGACAGCATGGACCAACTACAAGTCTGCAGGCGGCCCATGGACAAGTTTTCGCGTTATGCAAGCTCTTTCAATTTATGTTTAATAGTGTAATTGTACTGTGTATTCATGAGTAAAGATTCAACTGCCATAAGAAAATGTACAAGCCCAACAAACTACAATTAAAAGGTGCACATTAATGAAACTAAACTTAGGGGAAAACGCCACAACTCTATTAAAAGGTGTTGCACTTCCTGTTTAGAAGCAGTATAATGTTACAGAAGGATGTTGCACAAATACTTTTTCAGGTAAATGTTGTGTTTGGGCTTGCCATGAAGGCTAATAGTATACTGTACATGTCTCAAGCATAATGAGCAATCACTGTTCAAAAAATTTATGGTATCTGTAACTTCTGTTTAACTTCAACTAAGCAACAATCTCTGCCATTGCTCAAGTAAGTTTTGACTTTCTTATACAAAGGTTTGAAGAAATCAACCCTCATCTTGTTAAGGACATACTAAGTGGCCAGCAAGGCAAATATACTTGGTGCTCTCAATTATAAAGTATAAAAAGATTTCGTTTAAATGGCGATAATACAAAATTGTACAGGTCATACCACGGTTGTTTTAATTAGAAACAAATATGTTTGCCAAACCTGCGAGTAAAGCAGCTGTACAAACAGTGGGATAGTGTTCAAGCTTCGAATAACAGCTCTGCTCTGTCCTTCACGAGCAAGAATATGAAGTGTGCCAGATGTGCCTTCAACAATCTCTTCCATGCGAACACCTTCCTGAAATAACACCACATATAAACTGCTTGGTAAACGGACATCACAGAGAGTATAAAATAAATGAAAATAGTCGCCCATCGGCTCATACAATACATGATAGGAATGTTTTTACTCACCACGTAAAGACTGGACATCTGCTGACTGTGACTGGAAGCCATGCTGGTACGACGCTGAGAATCTTGGTGAGCCCTCATAAGCAGTTGCACCAACCTTGGGATGGCACCCTGCTCACGCAGTGGCCCATGATTGGCAGCACACAAAGCTAGGTTTCTTATGAGGCCAACAACCGCCTGTGTTATTCACAAGAAGAAAAATATATTTTTAAATTATGTAAGCAAATGGATTCACCTATGTTACTTAGGCTTGCTAACACGAATTAATATTAATAAAATGTTTGTAACTATAGTACGTGCCACAGTAAAAAAATTATTTTAAGTTTAACACTATAGAATCTAGAAGAATACACTTTTTTTCATGTTGGTTAAGATATTTAAACTAGAACATGTATATATTATGTTGAAAATAATTATAACAAAACATTATTAAAAGTTAATATCAAAGAAATTGACCTTAATCAGGGGCCAGCGCGATGGTGGGTGAAGTAGTTTTACCAAGACAGGCAAACCATAATGAAGACGAACAGCATTCTGCGCCATTTCCGCATCAGGGTGTCTTGAAGTCAAGTGACGCAGGGCGCACACAGTTGGCTCAGTGATGTCCTCTCTATCTCCAGCTTGTAAGACAGTCCTCACCAAAGCTTCAATACCACCAACCTGAAAAATATGCAAGTGTTTCATTTTAAATTGTTTACAGTTCCTAAAAGAATCATCAAATAACACTTTACCTGGCACACTCTGGTCTTGTTGCTCATGTTGTTGCAGGTCAAGTTACTCAGTATGCCAGCAGCACAAGTGACCACATTGATATCATTTGATGAGAGAAGCTGTAACAATATGAAGCCTTTTATATTTCAACCTAGCATGAGTTTTATTGATTTACTGTGCCAAATCTGACCTTATTTTATAACATGCTAAATAAAACAGTCCACAAATTCATGAAATTTTACTTTAACCTGTAACCTCTTTTACAAAAAGAAGCTTTACCTGAACAAGCATTTGAAGAAGATTTTCAACATGATCTTGCTTGGTTCCAGCATCTGACAAGTTACGAAGAGTCCACAAGCAATTTTGCACGAGACGCTGTGAGGGAGAACACAGATGCATCCCCATTGCCTGCATGCCACCTTCAAAACAAAATGATATGATAAGATCTTAATACGCTAAAAGTTGGCCACGATTGTACATTATTAGCAACATACATAGGAAGAAGTTAGTTAAAGAATAATTGCATGATAACTTAAGCACTGTAAAATAATGCCTACGGAAAACTAGATAGCTGCGTAATGTGTAGACACTTAAACCATGTATGATACTAGACATATATACATATTACAACCTGCTAAGGAAATCATACTGTCAATTATTTCCTGGAAATGATGCTTATCTTTCAGCAATTCATAAGATAACACGCAATAAAACAAGCAATTGAAAGTTTTCCACATTTCTTCACTTTAGGCGATCCTTTACAGTGTTATTAAAATTCAATTAACATACCTGCTTCAACAATTGCAGGTTTGTTGTTTGCACACACTGACAGAACTTTCAGCACACGACTGGTGGTCCAAAGAAGCTTTTCATAGTCATAAGTTCTCATGATACGAACAAGCTCTTGTGGTCCATTGCTGGCCAAAATGATTAACTAAAAAGAAAAGTATCGTAAATAAGTTTCATTGTGTATTATAAAAGTTCAAGACTGTTAAATCAACACACAAACCTTGCTTTCTTGGTTTCCGTAGGCCAAAACTTGAAGACAGTCAGTATCAATCGCCAAGAACTTGACATTGTCTCGTTGAAGAAGATGAACCATCTTTTGAAGACCACCTGCCAAGCGAACTGCTTCTTTTGCACCTTCTTGATGGAGCAGAAGATTGTGCAGTGTGGTGATAGCATAAAACACCACTGACTCAATTGGAGAACTGCAGTGAAATAAACGGTTTTAGTAGATCTGGCACGCAATACAAACGATATACATCATTGTAACAAAGAATCAGTTTGTAACAGAAATTGTCATTTTCTAAGACTTCGCCACGTTTTAACATACTTAAGCATCTTGACCAGGGCAGGTATGCCGCCGGACTTAAAGATTGACAACAGTCCCTGTCTGTGGTGTGACAGGTTGTGGAGGGCTCCAGTGCAAGCGCGTTGTGTTTCAGGATCAGTGGCGTTCTGTGAAGATGTGTATAAATATGGATTTGATATTACATGTATTAATATAGTGTAATACATATCATAAAGTTCACTTGAAAATTATGGCAAACATGGATTGCGAGAAGATTGTCAACAAGCTTCATATACCTGCATAGCACGAACAAGAGCAGAAACCATGGCCGGGCTATTCATCAGAGCCTGCCTACTTGCAACCTTTTTTGACAACATGTGGACCATCTGCGCAGCTTGTTGAACAACAACGCTGTCATCATCATTCAGTAGTGCAGTCAACTCTGGAATAGCTTTGGTGGCTAAATCTGCATCATCCTGAAATTTAGAGGTTATGTTTTTAAGTATAATAAGAAACAGTGGCTCGAATATGGTTCGGTTACTGGTATCTGGGATGCGTCGAAGTCACCTGATAGTGGATCAAATTAACCACAGCCTTCTTGAGCATTTGGGAAGGCTCAGCAAGCCTTTGCACTGAAGTGGAAACGGTTTGGTCAAACTGAGTGCTTGGAATCGGTGCCATGCTGCCATCCTCGGGCATAGTCTCTGGGAAAAGAACATCTCGAACTCTGTCAGCTCGTGTACGAACAAACTGGTCGTGGATTTCTGCAAGGAAATACATAAAACAAAACGTCAAAGTTTAAATTGTTTCCAGTATTTCACATTGACCATTACAGCAACGATCTAAACATAGAGTTATTCCGTTAATTTGCTTACGATTTGCCTCATCCATAGTAAATTCTCTCTGCCAATCACCAAGAACTTGGTTTGTATCAGGATAAGAGCCAGGTTCATGGTGGCTTGTTCCACTAATGGATGGTGCTGCAGTATTCGCACCAGACTGGATTCCAGAATCCCAATTCCACATGTGCACTTGCTGCTTGGGATCACCAGCAGGAAGGTCATGACTAATCATCATATCCTCCATAATCAGACGTTTGTTTACTCAAATGATTTTTAAAAGTAAAGTGGGATCAAGATAATACTCACAAATCCTATAGCAAGCAGATATCATACATGTTAAAGATTTAAAGCATTTACTGAAGTCATGTAGTAAGATTTATGTCACCAGTACAGATGCAAAAACAGTGATACTGATAACTTTACTACATACAGAAATAAGCTACCTTCAGTCTATTTTAAGATCATGAAAACCATCATATACAATATTCTTCCAACTTCCTCAACTTACTGAAGTATGTCATAATGAACCACCAGCAAGCATTCATTCAATTTGTATCGGTCTACTATGATTTTTAGTTAGTTTCATTAAATTTGGTTGAAGGAAAACTGTAAGTGGGAAGTTAATACTTTCACCACTTTATTCTAGAAACTAGACAGTTAAAATCAACCTAGAATTACGCCTAAAAGTTTAGGAAATGACGTAAGTTCACCAGACAAAAAGCTTATCTCCTCTCCCAAAAGGCGCGGTGAGGAGAAAAGAAATCAATGGCGCCCAACCTCAACATAATACGAAGCACTTTCCAACTATAAGGCTAACGATTCAGCAGCTAACATTCAACATATGTAATTTCTGACCATACTTCATGATGCTTGCATTTTTCGACTAAGTATTTTCGTCAAGAAAACTGTAAGATGTTATCCAGTTTTATCAACCCTAAACATCCCACCTTTAACTCAAGATTAGCAAACAAGTATTTTAAAATGGCGAGCAACTCCCGTTGATTGTCGCAAGATCTTTTTTCTTTTCGTCAAAAGTAATCGACGCGCGTGGTCGAGCGGAACAAGCGGTCCAAAATTGTTTCTTTTATTATCCTTGAGCAATCTCTGTTGAAAAGGATTGTATCCCGCGGTGAAGCCGCGAGCCGAAACGAAAGAGGGCGATAATAAAGAAGAAACCTAATGCCGTCGCTTGGATCTGTTTATTTTTCTCCTACGACGTGTAATTAGATGACAGTGATGGTGCGTGACTCACGGGTTGAGATCACTGAGAGACGTGGGCGTATGTGTTGAGGGCTGCTGGAGAGTCTAACGCAGTGCTGGGCGGCACGTATATTACCCAAGGTGGCACATCCTGACAATCTAACCATATGTGCTGAAGAGTGAATAAATTCCACAGTGCTTGTGCTGGGTAGTAATTTTTGTGAAGGTATTTGCCTGCAGTGATAGGCGTCTCAGTTAAAGAAAATGCTAGGTTGGTTTTACACAATCTGCTATTATGTTACTCCCTTTTCTCAATTTCTGCGTAGTGCTTATGTTACACTCATCTACTAAAGCCTACGAATCCTGCTATTAAAGTAACACGTGGATTCCTCGAACCAAGAAAAAAGTAACGAAGCTCACATAAGTAACGACTGCATACATTACAACGTATTGCTGTCTGAGTTAATGTGCTTTGCTTAGCCTAATCTTTTACAAGAACAAAATTTTCCACAACACTGTTTTGGTAGGCTATACATGTCCATTAACAAATCAGCTGGCAACAAGCATTTTATTAATTAGGGTAAGCTATGGCCGCTATGCTCTCTTTATCTTTCGTTTATACAGTACAGTAGTTTGTATGCACCCTGGTACGATCAACAAATATTTGGCGTTTTAACGTTATTAAAGGAAGACTTATAACAATAAGACTGTTGCAGTGGATTTTAACTATGATCCGTATCTTACAAAGAAAGCTTTTCACCATAAGTAGTTCAGGCAGCCTGTTGTTAAAGATAGGCGGTTAGTAGTGGGTAGCGAAAAAGTGTTAGAATAGATTTGAACGTACGATTTATGCCGTGAGATTGTGACAGCCTCATACAACTAAACATAATCCTACTCCCATTCTGGTTGGGGCAATGTTTGGTCCATAAAAGCATACCTTCTGCATTTTATAATTAGGTGAATGCGATAAACGATCAGAGCGGGAACAAACGTAGGCCTATATTAAAAGCAAACTGTTGGGTGGTTAAAGTCAGCAATAAACTTAATTGGCACAATATAAGTCGAATACACTTCTTTTTTATAAGAAACTTTGGTTTGAAGTTTCCAATAACTCAGCCTTTAGCGTGGGCGCAAATTTCATAGTAGGCTTACTGTACTGTATAAGTTTCTTTATTTATCGAGATATGACTGTGTTTTAAACCAACAGAACAAAGGTCGAATTAACCGTTTTGAATCAAGGAAATAACGGATTTGGAGTTTACTTCAACGTTTTGAGCACAGTAGTACAATTATCAACATACCATTTTTAAAAGCAACACAATAAACAAGCGATTATGCAAGTGAAAACGAGAAAAGTTTCTTAAACTTGGAGTTGGTTCAAAAAAAGTGTTCCTTGACTTTCCGGACAGAAGCTTATATAGCCTACAACCCTGATGGCATTAACCCAACATATACACTACACTTCATACAGTTGTTATATAAAGTTTTTCTATTTATTTTGAAAATGAACTCGTCAACGAACACTGGATCAACTTCACATCGCTCGGTAGAAGACAAGCGAACACTGGGTTAGTTGTCTGGCAGTCGTTAAACAAAAAAACTAGAGCCAGTTTGTAGCATGTTTAAAGCAGAAACATATTTTGCCCAGAGTTGAGCATCATGAGTTTGACAGCTTTATGCAAATAGAATTACAGAAAAATTGATGTAGTGGACCGATACGAAAATGCATCGTGATCGTGACCTGTAAAGTGATCGCTAGCTGGCGCTTTACGCTCTCAGAACTTTGGTTTTCCACAGTAGATGGCAAAAATTCACCATAAGGGTTCAAATAAAACGTGAGCTGAAACTGGAAAATAGTTTACAATTTTTTCCGGAAATACCAAATTTTTCAGAGTACGGGTTCACGCGTGTAGGCCTACTTTTAGTGTTTTAAACGCTTAGAACATATCTGAAAAGCTTAAAAAAGCTCAAAAAATGTCATACATGATCGATTGGCCCATTGCCGCTGCAACTCTGAAAAGTACCACAAACACAAAGTTTACACAGATAAATATTGGGTAAAACGGGAAAGACCATTTCATAGGAAGTGTTGAGGTAGTACTATGACGTGAAGCTGTTTACAAGTCATGTGTTTTTTATTCATTTACGGTACTTGTTTGCAGATCAAGTTTTGACGTACAACAGTACACAGTTACTTGTACATTTAATCACCAATGCAGCTGACCCATGGATAGCGCTGGGAAGCATTTTATTAGAATACGGGCATAGTCAGCAAAAACAATGTTAAGCTACAATCTAGGCCAGTTTAAGGCAAAGAAAATTCACCAAAAAACATAAAAAATGATCTTCTGAAGATCGCCTGCAGCCAAATCCAAAAAATAACCATTTAAATTAATAAACATTTTTATCAAGATATCATGTAGATTACGATTGCGGCTTATAAAGCAATACACACATTGTACTTACAGCATACACAGAAAATACTACATTTGGGAGAGACCTGATAATAACCACATAACCTGGAAACTCGCAACTAACAAAACTTATGATTTAATTAAACAGAAAGCGGGTATCAAAAATACAGTAAGCAACATGGAAAAATTCAGGTTTTAGATTTCACTTGTTAAGGTTAAGCCCATTTGTGAGAATGCTTCAATACAGTTTTGTTGTAAGCTCTACCAATTGTACTTGTTTCTAGAGGTAATGCTATCTTCATAGCGACATTCTAGTTCTTCTTTTCAGAGTATCAGAGCCGAATGGTGATCTATGAAACAAACTAGCCATTGTGCTAGACGACCCATCGCCAAACGACTTCTGTGCGATGCGTGAATTTGTTTTTGTCGTGCCTTTTTAAGGTATTAAGTTCATGCCGATAGAATCATCTACATTCTACATCTAAGTCGCGAGCTGTTATTAAAATTATGGGATACAAAGGTAAACTTCAGGAGAGCTAATGCGAACTCAACCACATTCCTGAATCTCGTTTAGCTGGATATGAAATGAGATTAATTCTAGCCAAAGGAAGAAACCGTTGCATAATGTGTTCCACAATTTTAGGCTACCTTTGTAATGCTCCTTGACGATCTTCTAGTCTCTATCAAAAAATATGGTGTCTAAATCGTTTAATCACTTTTGGAACCACTGTGGAAACGAGGTGGATCGAGTTTCAGGATAAATTTTCCTTAAACTTTGTCCACGTCCAGAAAACACAAAACAAATTCGTTTAGCATTGATAAAGTTACTTCGTCGGAATTGGTGTTGTCTTGATCCTCAATGCTATCTTGACACATTGTTTCAGCAAATTCAGTGACTTTGAATATAATGCATGCTGATATACAGGATACACCACAAATAAAGGACGTATCAGTCCATAAAGATCCCGCAAGCTGTTGAAATTTTTGTAAAATATCAACAAGTTGTCCAAGTGACTGCTAGCAAACACAAAAGAAGAATCGCGAAAAAATCCGCTCATGATACGAGGGACGAAATTTATCATCCAGTATAGATACTCATGGTTCGAATTGGTATTTTAAACGCAGCTGCTAGAGCTACATTGTTACTCTGCTACCACCACGCATTAAGGAATTTAGGGCATCGCAATCTGTTATGCGAACCTTAATTACCCCAAATAATTGAGTGAAGAATTAATCGTAGGCATCTGATGACATCGAAGAAATCCAGCACACTTTTCCTGCCTACAAATTAGGTCAAGCGTGGCAACTTGCTTTCACTTTCTTGGAGAATGTTTACTATAGCTATTTGCTGACCGGCGTGACAATACAAATTTAGTCTTAACTCATTTGACACTACAATTACGTAACTAAGATTGTGCCCAGCTTCACTAATACATTGTTTACAAGAGTATGAACAATGTAAAAGCAAGACGAGTCCATTTTTATAATCAACATGTTTCCCAGGCTTGTAATAATTAATGATGTGGATCTGTTTGATTTTGGCTTCTGGGTCAAACCCACATAGAACATTGAGCGAATCAAAATCGTTCATTAGATTAGCCGCTGCTATCAAAACTTTGGAAAAATTTTCTTCTAACAATTCCCAAATTACGGTTTGAAATGTCTGATGTTTGGTTTTCTCAACCCAGCTTGACATAACACGATTCTACCGAATTCACCATATACCCGATAATGGCCTGATCAGTTCCACTTTGTTATCACCGAGAGCTTGTACTCCAGCAAAAGCCATGTTGCTGTTAAATTGAATCCCACATTTTGTGTATCTATTAAAAAAAACAATCGTTTTTTTGTCGTTTACTTTAAAATTCTTCAAAGACGTTATATTCCTAAGAGACGGATTGGGGATTTTTCTTTGCTGATCAGGATTATTTGAAACATGACAGTATTTTGAAGTTTTCCAGACCTTTGACCATAAAGTAAAATTATGTTTTCAAAATGGGAAAACAGCGTTACTTCTTTTCGGGCAAGTGAGCCCAAACCAACATGAGCAAATTTGCAAAGGCGGCTTATCACCGAATAAAATTTGTGAGAATTTGTCAGATATTTTTCTGATGATGGCAATATTTTGAGTTACCGGATAACTTGGTAAGTTATTTATTGTACAAATTTTTTTATTTCTTTGAGCTCTCTGCATTTCGATGGAAATATCATCGGATATTTGCGTGATTTTATTTAAATTATATTTAGAGCTGTTTCTCATTACGCTAACCTCTTGTCGAAGTTCAATAATAAATTTCTCACTATTTTCATGAATGTTTACTGCTTGCGCTTTGTCCACATATAATTTCGACAGTCCCTGCATAGAATCCTTAACCATGGACGTTATGTCCTTGTCTAAATATCTTGTCCGGACTGCAGCTAGAAGAGCAGCGCTATCAATATAATTTTTTTTTCGCCTTCACCAACCTGCAAATGCAACACACTTAACTCCCAAAGTTTTCCAGCAAACTTGGCGGGGTCATGCTCAACAAGGCAATTTTTCCCATACGGTAAGCATAACATTTTAAGTTTTTTACTACCCTTTCCATGTTTAACTGAAAATTTAGGAGAAACTATACAAAGCGTTTCATTAGTTTAGTAAAAAGCTATTTATAGAACGGTAGAGATATACAGTGTATCAAACCAATAAGTTATAAAAAAATTATGCCTATATGTGGTGATAGCATTTTATGTTTGTTTTTGCGTTGCTGAATTTCATGTGTTAAAAGTATTTTCTGCCATGTGTTTGTCTTTTGTTACTTTGGTATAATTAATACTTTCCTACCTTTGTGTTGGCTATAACTCTTTTTAGCTCTGCCCTTTGTTATACTGTAAATACTATTCTTGTAATCAATACTATAAGGGTATTGTTTTGTAACTTTATTAGATCATACTGCTCTAACACCCTTTGTTTTCGTAATCAATACTAATAGTCATTCCGAGCAGGTGTCTCAAAAATTATGAAATCTTTTTAAAGTTTTATTAGAAAGTTAAGTTCATGTCTTGGTAAAATTTACTTTCAAGTATATGATCAAAACTGTTTAAACCGCAATTTATCTCCATCATCAAATTTTTTGTGGGGTAAACTTCCTGTTTTTACTTTTTCATCCGCTTTCGTATGTCTGTCTTATTACTATACCTCTTATATACTATACCACCAGTGTTTCCCAACATGAAACTCATACCGGTATCTCCAACAAAGGGGCCAAACTGTAATCAGAGGTGAAGCAAAGTCGTCTTCATCTGCCGCTTGCAACTTGTTTTATATTTAGTCGCGCACTTCTGTCATCTGTTAGCTTGCGCTTATGATATTCTTCATTGGAACGTCAGAAACAAACTGGCAGAAGACACTGTTGCACGCCCGCTTAGAGTTCTATTTTATTGAAACTTAAACCGTTGTAAAATTAGCACAAATGCTAGGAAATGTTTTTCTTATTTTTGCTGCAGAAGCGATTCCCATTTGGAAGGTATTTTACAATGAGTAGCATTAGCAGTTCCTGGTGATCTACAAACAAGCCGTGTTTTAGCACAATTTGAAGTTATCATATAACATTGATCTCTCAACACTCTTTTGTTATTGTGGAATTATTTTGTTGGCAATGTATTTACTTTTTGTTTATTGCAGACAAGTTTCTTATCAAAACAAGATCTTTTTGAAGCGTTGTATAGAGAGTTTTAAGCATTGGCAGTTTTACGATACACGCTACTGCATTTCTCTGCGTCGCTATTGACGTCATCATCAATTTTCATCCGATTACTGGCAGACATAATGGTCGTTATGGATGATGTCATCTAAATTCATGACGTTTAGATTTATCGCTTAAGGCTTTTTTAGAACACGATATATGGAATCCGTTGTTTATTAACATATACTTGTCTTAAACAAAGTATATTCCGCTGATTTTATGATTTAACAAAGGAATTTTCTGTTAATTTGTAAACATATTTTGGCGTCTTACGTCTAATACCTACTCTGGTCTGCGGTATGATTGCTAAGGATTCGTGTCAAAGCATAGTTTGATTCACTCCAGAAAAAAAACAAATCATTTCTTGCAATAAGGAAAAATTTGCTGATAAAGATATAAAGATTTTTCAGCAAACTTACCAGACACACACCAAGTTTAAAAGGTCTATTTAAACAAGTCGTTTGTGTCAAACAAAATAGTTTTAGTGAAGATGACTTGCGAGATTTTCTTTGGCTCTCCATGCTTACAGCTTTATGCTAATTAAAGCGTTTGTTTTCGCTGGTGATTATTTTATTATCGCCGCGGTTTACAACATTGTGACGACATTTACAAGTAGCACGTGACGGACGCTAAGCAAGCATGTAAGTTGCCAACCACACAGCTCAGACTATAAAGTGCACGCATCTATGCCAGCAATATTAAGGCATCGGGATCCTTGAGCTTCTGTGTGGCGTTTCAGTTACAGAACTCGCCCGAACCGGTAAAGTTGATCCGGATGGTTTACAAAAAAAGCAAAATGCCTTGTGCAAAAATCCGATTGTTTCTTTTCTCATCTTCCTGGAAAATGAAGAAATATTGCATTTAATATGACTTGCAAACAAGCTATTGTGGCTAAAGTAACATCGTTCGAAACCACAAAGGTTCTAAAAAAAATCTTTTGTTAATCACGAAGCGTCTTAAGACGAAATGGCGGTTGGATAACGACGGTGGCTTTATCTGCTTACAACAAGACTTCCAAGTTACATTCCAAGCCGGCTTAAAACTATCGCCTGCACTTGCACAACGACTATTTGTCGGCTTCGACTTTTTAGTTGTTAAAATGTATTTTTCGCGTGTAAGATGCAATCATACCTTGATGCTATGTTGTAAAAAATTGGATTTAAGCATTCGCTCAGTCTTAAGCAGATGTGTTCGGCCACGCCAAACCACCAATCAAATGCCTCGTCTACGTCATTTGTGGGTATCCTAGTCGTTGTGTAAAACTGGTAAGCTGAAAAAATGATAATATCCATATAATTAAGATTTTCTGTGCTTTTTGCTATCTTCATCATTTTTTTTTTATGTAAACAGAAAAAAATATTTCAAACATTTTTTCATAAAACAAGTAAACTGTGTAGATAAGTACGCGGCGCGCATTCGTAATCCCGCTTATCATGTAACCTATAAGTGCCGACTAAACACTATTTCGACAATAGAAGGAAGTGAAATTTTTGCAAAAGGAAAACGTAAACAAGTGAAATAATTACCTGTATGTGGAATGTATCCCAACAAGAATGAACTGACTATGAGCAAAAGCTGGAAAACTATTTTTACTTCATCTCTTTGGCGCTTTATTTCCTCTGAAATCTCTTTGCTTATGGAGCCAGGACTTAAGCCTATGTAGGATTGGAGGAGTAGATGAAATAACTATAATGCTAAAATACTCAAAAATACCCCCAAAAAAATTAACAATATATATGAAATAGCTTTTGATTGGCATTTAGACCTATGTGCATTTGTAAAAACAAATCAAGCAAAGTTGAATCTTACTAATTCTAATCCGGCGAATTTTTCTCTTCTGGTAAATTTTATAGATGACTGCAATTGAAATGAAGATGATAAAAATAATTGGAATGTAGAAGAAAAGGCTGTAAGTTGCGACAGTGTAAGATACGAATTCATTTAACCTGCAAAAACAACATAATCTTATCAAAATCTTAAAACTAAATATACTTCTTTGTTTCAATAATGTGTCTATAGTGCAAAAACTTTTCTCTTAAAATATTATTTTACTCACATACAAGTAACAATTTAAAGATTAAAACTAAGTTAAGAATTTTCTTAAGCCGATAATTGCAAGAGTTTTTCTTACCAATCGACATCTAAATGACAGGAAGGCCATTTTGAGTCAACGTCGCCACTGCTTCGGTCGCGCTGTTTCGCATCAAACATGAGCATGAAAGGTACAAACCCGACAAAAAATGTCACAATCCAAACGACGGTAATTACAATCTAATGGCATAAAATTTGAACTTAAGGTTTAAACTTCCAACCAGCGAAATACTTCTAATTAGAACTATATAAATTCTTTTTATATTGATTTTACTCTCTTTTGAAAAACTGTTTTATAAAATTTACAAATTGTAAAAACAAAAATCGTAAAAACTTACTTAAAATTTGAACAATATTTCTAATTTGTGTTCGCCTACGAGCCTTGTCTGCATTGCACTCACCTTAACGTGCACGATTCTTGTTTTAATATGCTGTGACGTCGATCTGACAAACACATAACGCAACAGGACAAATAAAAATATTTGGATTGAAGTGACGTAAGATGTCCATAATTCCGTTGACCAATAAAACTAAAAGATATAAAATATACAACGGTAATTAACAAATCAAATAAAAAACGGAGTGACTATTTCACCGTGTGTAGGTCACGCAGCCCCTAGTTAAACATAGGCGGTTAGGGCAGGAGAATGGATATGCAAAAAATCAATTTAAACAATTTAGGGTTTAATTGAAGTTAGATTTAGATTACAAGGTATACAAGGAAGATATTACAAGGAAGATTTCGGTTAGGTTTACTTTACTATGTTAGAATGACATTTAAGTTGGGTTAACAAGAAACCATGAAAAATAACTTTGAACGCACGATTTTTTTCCAACGAAATAGTCAGAGTCAATAAAAAATAACATTTTCCAGAAATTTAAGAATACCTTTTAAAACGAAAAAAATGTCCAAGTGTAGTAATTTACTTACTTTGCACAGGAATGAAGAGATGACCCATCGATCCAAGCCCCACGTTCTTCGATACAGATACAAAGGACTTATTAGAATCGAAAGTAGGTCAGAGACAGCCAGACTCAACAGAAAATAATTAAAAATAGACCTTCAGAGAAAAACAAGGATCCGGTTAACACGGATGCGGACAATTAATAACATTCCAGGAAAACTGTTTTAATATTTTTAATGTTAAGCTTGTTGTAATGAAATTGAATACATAGTTTGAAGTTTCACAACTTTAACAACTAAGTGAAGTCGTTTATGTTTTCAAACTCAACAATGTATTGCAAGAATTAGAGCGGAATTGAAAACATGTTAGTAAAATATCAAGTGTACAATTATAAGATTGTGACCAGATCACATCAGCACGTAATAAATGTGGCACTTACTGTCGCAGCCTGTCAGATCGAGATATGACGACAACAGTCAGCGTATTAGCTGCAATTCCAAACAAGCAGAGCGGAATCAGTGCAGAGAAGAGCGCGATCGCAGCAGTTCCATCGAAAGACAGACTGTACACAAAATACAAACAATATGGCTGCAAGCAGTGCACAATACAAAGCAAGTGTTGTCATTCACGTTTGTAAACTTGTACGTAACAGTGTTATTTTTTATGGTGCGTGTTGTGTTCTATAACTATATATAGATGTTATGGGGTGGTACTAGTTACTATATATAACAATGGAAAATTCATAAGGTGCTGTATTTTCTGGGTAAAGTTTAGAATTTTGCACAACCACGCAGCCATGACTATACGAACATAAACAGTAACCGACGTATACGAAAGACTTGAAAATTTATTTATTATAAACATACAATTACTTTGAATATGATAGAATAAAAGTAGCTAAAACAATAACTTGTTGATGTTTTTATATACGCCTATATCAAGCTATGAGTCAACTAGTTATGACTACGTTTAATTTTGTTGAAAGTTACAACAGAACTACCCACTTGTGTGTTTATTTGTACTTGAAAAAGGGCGATTACTCATGCTCCGTATAAATTTAATGACACTTGTGCATTTTCATTTCAAGTTTCCATATAGCTTAAGCTCCATATAGCAGCAATTTTTTTAATAAAACTTTTTCAACAACCCGTCCATTTTAACATGTCTTGCAGGTTAAAGTTTAAACGTGACGACCATACGTTATTACGTGTTTATTTATTGTGGCATCTTGTACCAGAAGCGATTGGTTTTGATCAAGCGCTTGTAAGTACGGCTTAGGTCCCAGGCGTGTCTAAAGCGTCTTATCTCTACGTCAGCCATAATTTTCTCTATTCTATAGTGAAGGTTGGAATAAGTGATTTAACAATATCTTTGCGCTTTAAAATAAGATAGCGTGAGTTAGATTTGCTGAATTTCTGTTTAATAACACTCCCAGCAAATGCCCAGTAAACCGGTTTGAAATATCTATCACCGTCCCTGCCGAGTATTGGCTACTATCTATTCTAAGCCATTTTAAAATTTAAATTTCAATGGTATAAAAGGAAAAGACGTGAAAAATGCAAATGACTACAAATTGGAAAGAAATATGCAACCACGTATATACTTTTAAGATTTCTGTAGACGTTTATTGGTACATAAGGTTAATACCAAATCACTATAAAATGTCAGTAAATAATTCTGCTAAAATTTATAGCTAAAAAAAGCAAAGATACCTGAGTGTAGCGTTGTACGTTTCCATGACACTGAAGGCCTAAACTTGAGCACTCTAGCAAGCAACTGATCGTGCCACCCTTGGTGAGGTGAGCTTCGTCACATGGAACTGCAAAACTATTCTAAACTATTGTCACTGAGCAGAAACACCTTTATGAAAAAGGAAACATAGTGCTGCTTAATGTTAAATAAGATCGGATGAAAAAACTAAACCTGCTGGTATTTGAAACCACAAGGAAATTCTCACAGTTTATCCAAGCTGCATTCTTGCTTTTCAACACCGTACAAATGCGAAGTAAATACCTGGCATTGCCAGCAGCGCATCGAACCCGACTAAGCAAATCCGTAAACAAGGTTTGTCGCACATAATCTCTAACCATTAACGGCATATCCCGTTTTAGAAAATGTCATTCACGCTTAGAAGAAAGAATCGAACTTGGATAAAGTCCAAAGTTAATGCGCAGGGTGTGTGGTGGTATGCCACTGCTTTCTTGAATATTTCAATTGAAACATATGTTGTTTTTCGGCATTGCGTTTTTACTTTTTCCTTATAAAGCTTGCCGCAGACAAAAAGTTTCAAAAACTGCCTTAAGTTATTGTACCTTTAATTACATCGTGGATATCAGGGCTCATGTGGGCAAAAATGTCTTCTCTTTAATCTGATCTCAAGTACACCAAAACAACAAGAAAAAACTTGGTACAATCATTGTGAGCAGGTGGGAAACGTTTTCTAAATGGAAACTATCAAAAAAACCTTGTCATAAAAAGTCCAGTGTAATTATGATTAGTTATCTTGATAGCTTCTTTGTCAAGTAGCCTTCTACCAGGTCCAGATCGTAAATATTTTTGGTCATATAACATACTTCAGTTTTACGTGTGTAGACGCGCACTTGTTTGAAACTAATATTCCTACTAATATTACTATTAACTAATATGAAATAATATATTAATAATAACACCAATTTTCTGTCAACACTTAAAAAGTTTGAGGTAGGCCTTCTGAAAACAAATTTGATAAATGATTTATGCGGCATGTGATAGTATATAATACAAGTATATTAACCCAGATAAAAATCCTCGTTTATGGAAATTTTTATCACTTAAATCCTGCAAACGTTTTGCTTAACTGTGCCCAAACTATGCCGATAATATACGAGACACGTATACAAGAAGTTCATATGTCTGCTGATGATGATGACGGTGTGGTGTTTATACAGCATAGCCTATAGGTACACATATACGGATCTACATGGTTCCATGTTCATGCTGTCCGTCAACTGCAAATGTCAAATCTTATCATAGCAATGCCATAGGGTTAGTTCGGATATCAATAATTTTTACTATCCGGATAACGGATATATCCGTATATTTGGAATTTATCTAACCGGTTAACCGGTTAGATAACTGCTAAGTGAAACAATCGATTTCACGAGGTTTGCATGAAAAATGGATTGTAAAATCATTACACAGTTTTATTGCAGATCTACGCACACGCGCAGTACGAGCGAATACGAGAAAAATCACGCAAATTTAATGTTCACTGCTTCTGCAACGCCCTCCTTATAAAGCACAATGCATCATTCAATCATTCATTATGCTTTCATTGTGACGTGATAGTAAATTTCACTCGTGCATTTTACGAGTACCGTAGTTGAAAGTATAAGACAGGGTGGACAAACTGCGGCTCTCCGGCATGTTTTTTGTGGCTCTTCTAGTCGAATCGTAAAATTTCAAAGAAATTGTATAGGCTACCAAGACTACCGTTTATGAACGTTTCTCTCTTTTTCTTTTCCTTATTTAGGCCAGCATTCATGACAAGTTGTTAATTATTCAAATTTAATGATATTTTTCGATTGAGGAATGCAGATATGGAAAAATTAAACGATATAACTATTTATGACGTCATAAGTTCTTATGACTTGGCTCGTCAGTAAAAATTTAACAACCAAAGCGGCTCTCGGGTTCAAAAAGGTTGCCCACCCCTGGTATAAGACAATAGAAGTGTGAAAAAAGGGTTAATTGCGCTCAGCGGGAGTCAGCCTCTACGTAACAAAGAATGTTCAAACTTATTAAAAAGTGTAAAACGCATTAGCAACGATACTCTTTTAACCGGTTAACCGGTTAACCGGCAGATTTATATCCGGATATCAGATAGAAAAAAACCCTGCGGTTAACCGGTTAACCGCTATCCGGATAATCCAACCCTACCAGAACTTAGCAAGCGTGAGACTTGGCCGATGACACACTCCACTTAGCCCTGATTATGTTGAAGTCTCTTAGGTTACTTTGAAGCCTTGCCTCAATAGGCAACTGAGTAAGATTTGGCTAAAGTGTGAGGCAACTTCTGTTTCACATTCTTCGTAACCCACAGTATTCGTTCAAGAGGATCGTTGGGGCAAATGTTCTACAAAAGAAGTTCCCTAAACAGTTTACCATCTTTCACCACATATGCCAGGTCAGCTAAAGGAATACCCAAACATGACGAAATCAGCTCAGTAATGTAACTGTACCATCTAGGACTAAGTCCTGTGGAATGGCGAGTGGAATGGCGAGTGGAATGGCGAGTGGACTCGTTCTGCGAGTTCTCTGGTGACCTGACGTCTTAGTTTGGACTTCTCAATTTTCATAAGTAAAGGAGCTCAACATTTAAAGATTTAGGAGTTCAAGTGCTATATGCATATCATCTACGGACGTTACACCACGGACCCTTTTTAACATTCCATTCTGAAACCTGCCCAAACATAATCATTGGCAACGCTTTTTATTTATACAATGGTATTAATTTCAAACTCAGATACTTGTGGTAAATAGAAAGTGTGTCCACAGTTGATGTCAAAGTTGCTAAAGGGCCTTATGTTGTTAACCCAAACCCGAAAATTTATTTGAAGCCCGAATTGGGCCAGAAAATTAAGTTTACTAAATGAATCAAAGTCATCTTTTCATGCCATTCTTTGACTGTCATCCTTTTCTGAGTTAAGCTTTGAAATCTGAGGGAGGTTTTCAGCATACTGCGCGTGCATGCAAAGTTCGTGTCAAGAAAGTGAAGTTACGACGCAAATGTGGCAGAGTGTACATGGGTATGAATTCGGACCCGAAAAACCTGGCCCGACTAACAACTTTGGTTGACGCCTTTAAAAATTTTTTATGTCATCTAATATAACAGCCGTTTATGGACTAAGATTTTAGACCAGTTCTTTCTATCCACTTCACTATTTTTGCTGCACTTTTCTTTTAACTGTAAATTTGTGTTCAACAAACTATGTTTTTGCTTTATATTGCAGGAAAATAACTTATGGTGACATACGTTTGATAATAAATACCGCCTTAAAATCGATTTCAACTAATTACAGGAAATAGCAAATAACTCACCGTATATTACACTGGTTGACATAATCAAGAAAAAATCCGATATAGTCTACCCTTCGTAGTAAAAAGGTTAGTTTACCTTGTAAGTTAGTTAGTTGTACTTCGGTGGTCGGTACTTCAAAAGTACCGACGGTAACGGTACCGGTACTTGGCAAAAATGTACGCCGGTACCGGTTTTCCGTATGCTATTTTCCAAAAATAGTTCGGTACTTTGTCTGTACTCTATTTACCGGTACTTTCTGTATAACGAATCCTGCTGCAAGTGCATTTTTTTCTTTTATTGTGGCGCCGCTACAGATTACTCCAGTTCAAAACTTATTTGTCGTCACTCCTTGCGACTTTTTTCGGCATTTGCAGATAGAAAATGAACAACAAACGCTAAAATTCGCATAAGTTTATTTAAAATGAAGTTTTGATAAACATACTTCTTAAACTCTTTAATTAATCACTTGAGTATCACAAGCACCAAGTATCGAGACAGAGCTAAAATGTCTTGAAAATAGGTACAGGGTTCCGGTACTTTTTCAAAAGTACCGACGGTACCGGTATTGGTAATGAAAAAGTACCGTGGTACAAGAATTCGGTGCTATAGTACTACGGTACTGATTACCTCTGCATTTGCACGTATTGAAGTGACAATGTTTCATCATACCACGCCCTCAAGCGACTAAAATCACCGAAACACATTTTTACAGCAGCGCGTCCACAAGCCAATATCAAACACGGTTTTCATGTCAAATTGGAATTTGCTAAGTTCAGTTGTGAATTGTTTTATGTCTAAAATTGTTTTTTCCTATACGTTACATCACTTTGACATGTACAGTAGACTATAATTTTCCCGTGGCCTTTGCGAAATTTCCTGCCTATACGTTACATCACTTTGACATGTAGACTATAATTTTACCGTGGCCTTTGCGAAATTTCCTGAATATGGAAAAAATTATGATTTGCACTGTTACACTTGTGTAAACATATACAATATCACATATTTCAGGTGGACAGATTTTTTCCCTAAAGTTTGACATTAAAACTTAAGGGAATCTTTTTCTTTCACCGATGTTTATCGCTGCGGGAAGCTCTGTGTTTATCGACACGTTTCAAATAAACTCTGTGGTTTCATACAAGCTGCTATCCTTGAATGTCTTTAAGTAGCGATTGAATGACTGCAGCCACTATTTCTAATTCGTATGAAAGGGTTAGATGCGACGTTGATTGCTTTTTCGGTTTCTTTATCCGTCCATTGCCGTTCTTTTCAAAAGAACTAATCATGGAAATTGTTGCAGGAAACAGAATATAGGAGTCCTTTTGTTGTGTGTGGATCATTGCTGACCGTGACAAGTTTTCCCTAATTGCAATACTTACGGTGTAATATAGGGATGGACAAGACTACAAAAGATTTAAGAAGCACCAATAAAAAGTATAGCTACATACATAGCTACTAGATAGCGTAGCCGATCTGACGAGTTTTCATACATTGAGCTTTTTGTTGCCCCAAACTCGAATTTGCTAGTTAACGGATTCATTCAGCGAGGAAGATTAATTGTATTGCTGAAAAATCAGCTTATTCAAAAACTATTTACAACACTTCACAAAATGTCTGATGCATTACATTTTTCCAAGCACAGTTGAAAATAACATCATTTAAATCTATGGTACTCACACGAAAAGCTTTCGTGACTACGTATGCTAGAATGATTCATTAGTGCCTTGAACTTAATTTTTAGGTAGCTGGGTATACTGTTTGAGTTATAACCCACACACTTAAACCGTGTGCTGATTTTGCACTTTGTCCCGTGCCGCGCTACGTGCACTGGCTCCTGACTAGTTTTGACACATCGCTGGGCATTGTTTGATGGTCTATTGTTATTTGCACATGCATCGGTCTCATGCATTGTAGCGACTTAACGATAATATGTTGATTGATAAATGATAAGTTAATCGTTTATGGTCGCTTGAGATAATTAATTCAGCTCTCTGCTATAGTCAAAGTTAAATGTGGTGTTAACATAAGACAAGTAACTAGAAAGTTACCAAAACAAAATATGCTATAGTTTACATACAATAAAATGAAACATTTGGTTTGCAAACATTTATAACATTGAATTGCAAAGTCTATACATGTCATTTTGGAAAGAAAAATTAAGATTTTTTTGGTACCTTCCTGATTAAAATCACGTGGGAATTACGGAAGTAAATATTAAACGATATTATGTGGTAAAGTGTTTAATTACTAAATCTTAACCAAATTTGAAAAATATTTGACAGATACTTCACTACTGTATACCGCCTTTTATACATAGAAATCCAAGTTACGACAAGAAAAAACTTTACACAAAAATATTATCGTCGCAAGCAACTTTCCATGCAAAAATTGTTTTCAAAGCCTATATCAAGCAACGGGCAACGGCCTGCATGTGATATGGTCAGAAAACGAAAAATTAAACGTGCACTGCGGAGCGTATCCAATAGCCTCGCAAAATTGGCGCATACATGACGTAACCCGCTTGCATCAATCATCTTAGTTATTCGATTTATGGGAGTCTATACGAATATCGAAAAGGATGTTACATGCTTTAAAAATTCCATTACAGCCTGGCCTTTTCTGCTTACATTCATTTTACGTCTCCATTGCCCCATTAATTTCGAGTAGGTGCATAAAATGAAACTACTGCTGTACAGTTTGGGTCGTGCGCCAGAACCATACTATGACGTAATTGTTTACGAATAGGCCTATTTCAATAATAGCTTCTTCGCTGTGTTGATGCTGCAATATGTTACGCTTACCTAATTCACTTCCCTGTTGCGTATACCTTCCCCTAGTCACGTGGTTTTGTGAATCATCGGATGTGTCGAGCAATTAGTTATCCTACCAGTGCAGGCTAATGATCAACAGTTTTTTGCCGAGTCTGCTGTAAAAAATGCGTAATGGCTAAGCGAGATTGATTGCTAAACTAAGATCATCACTCTAAAGCACGACGAACGTACAGACTGCTTTACAGCTGAAGAGATCATATTACGTGACATTCGTAATGGTCTCCCTAGCTTCGTGATATCCGTTCCACCAGCGCACTGCTAGATATAGCAACATGTTATTGGAAGGCTAGAGGTTAAGCGAAACCATCAGACGCGGAAATTGACTGTGTTTTAGGTAAACCAAAGATAAAGAGACGGGAAAATACCAGATTAAGAAAAACGTAACTCACTGTAACGGTGTATCAGTATATTTATTGGTTATGGTTATGGACTGGTATACAAACTCTGGCGTTTTTTGGTCTGCCCGTTGTTATAGATTGGATTATTAAAATAATCAGACGGAACGACTCAGGTAAAGCGTGTTGTGAGGACTTTTTATCTAGCTAAAAAAGCTCATTAGTGGTGATCTGAAAGAATTTTAACAAGGCTACTCATGTGCTCAGTTTATTTGCATCTCAGGCAGTCTATATCTTGACTCATCGTTATTTCACGGCGGATATGATTAAACGTCAACTACCAAGAAAACATCGTCTGTAGCAATAGAATTATCGTTTAATATATTGGGTTTTCTGCTTGCCGCCTGCCAACACCAAAGCCTTTATACGCATTACGTTTCCATCTTTAATGTGTGTAAGTCCCTATAATGTGATAACAATATGTAGTGTGGTGGAATCTCACTCAGGTTTTATACCTTATAAAAGGGCGCCCGTATCAATTTCATCAAATGAATATGAGGTCAGAAAGGGAATTTAGTTAAGTATAAAAAGATATTAAACTTACCCGGTGGTGATATTCTTTTATTATTGATTCAAAAGCGCATGCCGAATAAAACATCCACTTCTATATAGGTGTGCGGTCATAAATTACACGAATAATAAGAGTCATGCCAGCTGCTGTTAATACAGGATGATATTTGGCGACGAGGTGTGTACATAACCAGGCGACAAACATGTCGTTGGGTGTTTGCTTGTTTTTCTATTGACAGTTGTTTGTCGTTTTGTTAATTTGTTGGGAGTTATTATTGCGATGATTGCGTACATGGCACATATAGAGCGGTTTAGGCCACCAGGGGTTATTTAATATGGTTTTATTGACCGATTAAATCCGAAAAGTGATGTTTACCGAGCGGTAATAATGCATCACATCGACAAACAATAGAGCCATTATAAAGCTAGGCACTGCGATTAAATCATCAAAATTATTGTCTTGGTATAAACAAAATACAAAATATGTTTTGTATCTGATGCAGAAAGAAAAAATCGTCTTAATATGTAAGTATAATAGCGAACAGGTTGACCCAAACGTACAGCAGTCAAGCACTTTTGAACACAGAAGGTCTGAAAAAGAGCAAAGCGTCTGGACAAGCGGACTACTCAAATTACGTCATGGTTATGATGTCATCTATCAGTACGTCACTCATCAATGGATATGTGGCACCAGACTATGGAATAGTAAGTCGTACTTTTTAATTCTATTACGCTAATAAAGTGTATAACTAACATTAGTTTAAGATCGGCTTTTGCAAGCATGATTTGTGGATATAGCTACTGTACATTTACTAAATGCACTTCACTTTAATTTGGTGCATGGAAAGTTGGAAACGTTTTTCTCCGTCCTTATAATAGCAATACTTTGTTGTAAATGCCAAAGTAGGTTGGTTTTTCAGCACCAATGTACTACCTTGGATATCAAGTCACGTGTTACAGCAAAAGTTCAATTTTTGATAATACGTAACTAAACCACACGTTTAAAAACGCATCCATATAATTTTGAATCATTTTAAACTTGGTTAAATGTAAACGCACAAAGTAACAAGATGTGAGCCGTCTCATGAATTAGGTAAAGGCCACTATGGTATGAGTAAGCCTACTGCGGTGTAATAGGTTATGCCAGTAAACGCGAGGTTATGCGATAGGTTATGACCGGTCAAACAGGTGACGCAATGCATATCACCAATTACACTTTTGGAATGCATTGTGCGTTGTTAGATATATCAAAGCTCAGTTGACCACAGTTGAGGTAGTCATAAGATGGACCATTTGGTGACCAAAAATAGGAGTGACTTACTTTAGAAATGACCACTACTTAGGCTATACTGAAAATGCTGTCATATTTGCAGTTGAAAATTGCTTTTTCATTAAGTAAGTTATTTTCAAAATGTAAATTGCCTTTCTAGCTATACAAATGAAATTGTTGCTGTTTACCGATGTCTGCTAAACATGCGTGTTAGCTAAGCTGACAATAATTTACAGAAAAACAAACATACTGACTGACTTCACCATCACTCTTGGTTTGGTACAGAATATCGCTAAAAGTGGACTTTTACTGCATTCTGAAGTAATACTGCAGAAAAAATAATTCCTTTAAACCAGATTTGGATATTATTAATATTATTACCAAATTTTGTACTCGGTACAAAATTTTTGTCTCCATGGGTCGCCGCTGTTTGGTGTTTCGCTGAAGCCTTGGCCAACCGCACGGTGTCGCTAATTTTTAAACTTACCAACTTAATGACGTCAACTGAAGAACAAAGGAAAAAGAACAAACAATGACCTAAATTTCTGCTGAAAAGCGCAAAAAGGTCAAGTATGCACTTAATCAGCTGTGGAAATCACCAGAAAAAAGTGATTCAATTATAATTAATGATTGTTTGGTGCACACTGCAGTTGACAATACCATCAAATAATAAGCTACTGACGTCATGATTGTAAAGCCATTAATTCAAACTATTTTATGATATCATGTAAGAAATTTTTTCTGAGCAACAGTTGATATTATCCAATATTTTCTTCATAACAATTGATGAGATGGCCCTGGAAGATACAAATTTCATAAATTCATTTCTATTTCCCCAGGCAAATTATTTACTGTACAGCGATGTGCTATTTTTAATACTCTTTCCTGAAATGAGTTTCTTTCAACAACAAGGACATATCCTAAACTTCAAATTACTTAGCAATTTATATTTATCTGTACTGAATATAAAGGAAGTGTTAGTATGTAGTCCAGCATGCAGCACTATGTTTACTACGTGTGTTTTACCGTTTTGTCCAGCTGACGCACATCTCATGCACGTTGTACTGTAAGTTATAGTGAGTCGCTTGCAAATTCCCCGCTTACGCAAGCAGTTGCGTCAGCAAGATTTACGTAACTTGCGTCACACGTCTGCACGTCGCTTATGATAGCTGAAATCACCCGAGATGTGCAAGCTGGCCTCCCACCTTGAACTCCACACTGCGCTTATAAATATTGTGATTTCCTGTTGCTAATGCTGAATGCACTTTCTCCGATACAGAACGCTGAGTTGTGTATGTTGCTACTGTTATTATGGGTTAAAAATACTGCAAAGCCTGAAACTGGCCTTTTGATATTTATCACTGAAATACGCAAAACGGGTTACTGTAATGCTGTATTGTGCTTCGTTGCATGTCATAATACTGCTTTTTTTCACGACCACAGCGACATTATTCTCGCGAAAAAATCCATTATAACCAACGCTACGTTAATGGCAACAACGCAATAGGCTGGTGCTTTTTTTTTCGGAACAACTCTTTCGGCATTATAAGCCAAATGCCAGTTACGTCAATTTATGCTAGCATGTGGATCCACTTTAAGACGTGACGTAGTCCTTAGAATGGCATTTTGCCCGGGGCAGGTACGTCATAACACAAACAGCACGGTGCCAAGAAAGACACCGTGGATTGTTTTATTTTGGTCATGCCTCGTTGCAAATTTGTTTTGACTTAAAATTTTTACAGAAAACGCCTTTGAGATTTTGCAAAAAACTCAAAAAGGATATAAAAAAAATCTTTTCTAGTAAAAGCACAAAGTCTTGTAAGAATATCTTCACGGTTGTAAAACGTAAGTCCAGCAACCTCGATATGACGTCGGTACGTCACACATTGCAGAAACAATTGTCGCTTTTGATGATTACCCGTCTGCTTTTTTGGGCATGAGTCAGCGCTGTCGTCAAAAATTAGATTATCCACAAAGCTGTAATCGGATCTGAGTGCTTGAAAACGAAAAACACAGGAAAATGACAAGAATTGAGAAGTCACAGATAAACCTGGTTGTCTTTTGAGCCAAGTCAAATAGATTGAGGCACAACCAGACAAAAATTAACCTGGTTGCTGTGGTTGTGAGAGCTTATATATCAGTTGGCTTTGCGAGGCTTTAGTTATTATTCTCCATGAATTTTCATTACCATTGGGATACCAATCTACTGTATAATAAATCAGTTGGATCTTGGACCAGTTGGATAATAAAGCATAATCAACAGACTTATATGGAAAACAAATTATGTTTGTGAAATACTATGTGTTGTTTTGCAACGTAATCGACATTTATAGTTGCTGTTACGGTATAACTTTCACGATTTAATTTGGAACTAATGCATCTCGCTTGACGTCTGCGTGGGCATTTAATAATATACAATCATTCATCGGAGCTTGATTTCATAGCAATGCTGGCTTGCCAAGAAAGAACAGCTGTACACAGCGTTCTAGGTACCAACGTCCAGCTTCGTGATCGCAAAGGTTTTCGCCTACGGGGACAATTACGCTCAAATCGTCGCGATGAAAATCCACAAAAATGTACCGGACAAGGTGCTAAGGGCCAAAGCCTCAGGACCTCGCCCAAAGAGCGACTGTTTTGAGCGGTGCAGCCTCCAGATCCCAATCTGCGAGGAGAATGGCTTGCAAGGCTGTTATGCACGAATCCGCCAGTATTCAATGTTAGTCAGTTTGTGTTACTTGAGTTAAGTAGGGGATGCGTCACCGGTGTAGTGTCACAGAAGTGAAAATTAGAAGTCTTTGTAAGTAGTATGGCGATTCTTGCAAGTTGATTGTTAACTGTAACTACCATGTTAACTTGGAAAGTGGGTAAAGAGTTCTGGTTCTCTAATCTCTAGTCTAAGAGACAAAAGTGATCGGTTGCTTTTTAAAATTGTTACTTAGCTTTAAGTAATTCTTTGGTCGCAAGGGATTTTCGGTTCATAGCTTGGACTGGATGTCTATACGTTAAAATCTACATTGTTGGATTGTAATGGTCGTTTGAAAGGTGGCAGTGTGTCTCTATCCCTTAGGCACGTCTGTAAACTTGACGTCATACATAAAAGTTATGATCATCGTCGATTAGATCATTTGGTTTTAAATTGTTGCATTGTCATTTACAAGCAATAGTAAAACGTCCAGCACTATTAATCTATCACGTCTTTGTAGCTCCATTTCCGCAATTAAAATGCGCCATATGAGTGTCAGAAGAAATGGAAACTAATGCATTAAGTGTCAGTTATCGGTTTTGTCGAGTAACATATTTGTTTCCTGCCAGCAATTAGCGTGTTCTGTTTGTCGTATATCATGCATTGGTACTGGAAATACTGAGGTATGTAATGCTTTGCGTCTGTTTTCGGTTAAAATAGCTTTTACTGTCGTAGTATATTAAAACGTGCAGACGAAATTGTTCTACCTCCAACGAGACCTAATCTATTTACGCGTGATGTGCTACTGATTCTGTTAGCCGTTATAGGTCAGAAATCGGTTCATCTGTTACATGTTAATAGGAAATAAATGCTAATTTACTCGAGGAAACTGGCACTAAGGTTATAACAGCAAATGACACAGGTGCAAGCTGCAGGGTTACTTCATTATGCATAAGACGTTTCCTAATAAGATCAAATATCTCAAGCAAAGATTCATGTGAACTAACCATACTGGAAATACTTCGTTGAAAACTGTGTGTGGGACGACAACTACTTTTAGAAAGTCGCCCGCAAGATGTAATATTTAAAAAGGGTCACGTTGCCGGAAATGAATTGTCTTTTTGACTTGCGGGAAAGAGTTCTTGAGAACTGTGTACGCGATAGTTTTCTCAATGAAATGCGTTTATTAAATAAGAGACAATTAAGTGAGCACGATTGTAAGCGAACCAAATGTCAGCTCAAAAAGTTCTATGTAATCATTCTGGAGATGATATGATTTGTGAATTAACCGCTGATTATATGCTAGGATTATAGCGTTTCTACTGCGTACATACATTAATAAGTTCAATATGCGCAGATGTATCATAGCTAAGCAGTTTGTTTCGGAAAATAGGATCGTTACATAAGAAGTTCGGATGTTTATGTCAGTTTTAAATTCCCAATTTGGCAATTATTTGTTTACAGCGGCCTCTTGAGAAGAAACAGAGCAATCGCCAACTGGTAGATTTGTCCCACATCGGAAGTTGTCGATTACAATGTGCACTTCCTGCGCTCATTGCGCTAGAAATACAGAGAAAGATAGAAAGCAAGTTCTTAAAGAAGTTTTACAACAATAACACGAGCTTGAGTAAACGTTAACGCGTTGTTTGGATTATGTAGATGACTGCAGAGTAAATTCCCGCAGAAAAATCACCGCCTAAATTAGTTGCGCCAAGAAACTGGAGAACAAATACAAAAAGAAATGGCAAAATGTTGGTGAATCACCAGGTTAGGTTGGTTGTTTACTAAATTGTCGAACCCTAAGACAGAAAAGAGTGGACTTACACCGCGTGATCCAGTATTGCTGTAATCAGAGTTAGTTCGCTTCTAAGTTACATGAAATTGCAGAAATTTTCTTTGATCTTGCCGATATTAACTGTTAATGTGCTCGCAGATAGCATATAACGCGCCTAAGTTGGGGGTTTTCTTCAGTCATTTTAAAAGAGTAACATACTACCATGTCAAGCACATTTCTGGATACCCCGCCTTTAAGAAGGAAGTGCTTAACTAAATGTTGGGATGTTTGGTGTCTATTTGTGTCGTTTACTTTGTAATTTCGGTTGTTCCCATTTACTTTTTCTTATCGCTTGCACGTCATATTTTTGTGAAACTTGGAACGGTTTCGGAGAACCAAAACAACTTCGTCAAATGGTAAACTGGTTTAATGGAGGCGAAAAGTTCGGCTTATGATTTGGCTTCGTAAATCGCACATATATGCGAATTTCAAGCACGCGCATACTATTGTTCCAATGAACGTATAAGTTGAAAGTTTGAAAATTAAGTTAAGTATTACCAGGAAAGAAATAATGTAACTTGTTTATGTAAGGTTTTACTTCGAAACCGCGTCTTTCCGTTTAAAAAGGAAGGCTACATGTTTACGTTCTTATCTCTGTCAAGTTCCGCGATTATTTAATGCAGTCGACAACAGCAAAGTTTGGGAGAAACTCTTTGCAGATTATGACGGTTTTCGTCTTACCGCTTTGGATGACGACAACGGCCAGCATGCGATCAGCCGAGTTTAGTAGTTATTGTCAAAAATAATAATCGATTAATAATACTGTAAAGTGTAGCTTCGCTTTTCCGCTTTTCGCTTTCCGAGTTTTCATTACAACGCTTCCTTGTTTCAAACTGTCAAAAGAAAAAGGAACTAAACCGCTATTTTGATTTGTTTATCAAATCTGCCAAGAGTTTAAAACATCACGCAGCGTACATGCCATACGTCAGACGTTCGTAGACAATAGGCAGAAGAACGTGAGACTTCATCGAATAAAAATTAAGTTTATACACTGCCTGATATGATATGCAGAAGATGTGATGAGCAGGCGTACTTAAAGTCATATAAGCTTCGCTCGAGTTATATATCAATGGTTGAAGTTGATGCGAGTTTTAGTTACGTAAGTATTTTACAGCTTGCATAATTAGGCATCAGCAAAAACTTCTGCAAATAAAAATTTCGGATAAACTATTTTTTGTCTTGATTCAGCTGACGATGCAAGTGCGTATATCGTAGAAATATCTTGTAAATCTTTTGTTCCAAGTCCATTTTTGATCGAAACATGAAGTCGTGAGGTGCCTACGTTCTTGCGAAAATGCTGATCGAGCTGGATGCTTTGGGCCAAAATGGGAGTACCATCAATTTCCGACAAAGATCAGCAGAAGTTTCCCCCTTCGTACTCACGAGGCCCACATCCCTGATTCTAACAAAGCGGCACTATTGCCCCACGTTGCCCCCTACTCCAGAATTCGTGCCCTTCAGGGAACGTTCGTTTTGCAGTTTACCGATCAAACCCGATGACGTCTCGAAAGAGGCTCCTGCGAGGCCGCTTTCGTGTATTATTACGTCACCAAACTGTTCGCTTCATTGGACACCGTTTGATGACGTAACTAATCGAAACAAAGCATCATGTGGTTGGTGGGCGGTGTCACGGTGGCATAAACTCATGGGGAAGTCTTCACCGCGGCGAAATGTTTCGGTTAAATGCGACATCGAAAAGAAGCCGAGTAGGAAAAAGAACAAGCCCGCACTGTGCAGGCGAAACGCTGTACGTTCGCACGCCTTCTCCATAGTCGGCAAGGTGCGAAGACACTTGAACATTTTACGTTTAGAACTTCCTCATCTAGGATTAATCATTTTCACAATCGCGTCAACTGCCTGATTTATAGCTTTTACCTGTATGAACCATGCTTTGCAATATTTTCGTGCTATCTATACTTTCTAAAAATATCCGGCATTTTTGTAACTGTTTTGTTTTTGTATTCGCAGGACAACAAGCGAGAATGGGGCGAGGAGCGTCACGATGACGTCATCTATGCAGTAATGCTCAAGCGGATAAGGCGTGCCCCATCGCCATCTCATATTGTAAGCGTTTGTTCTTGTAGCACGTTTGGCAACCACGATAGAGAAGGCGTTACGGCCTGCAAAATACTGCAATGTCATCTCTTAATTGAGCATAGTTTGTCTGCTTTATGCAAATAATTTCAGAGAGATTCGATTTTTGTAGATGTCGGACGGTCTACAGTGGGAAACACATAAGGTGCGTTATATAAAAGGTGCTACTTTGCAACACTTGGTGTCGCACTTGTGTCAGTCTTTCATTGACGACTGGGGCGAGAAAAACTTCCTCACTGTGTTCCTCGCCACTTACCGGTCCTTTGCGACTCCCGAGGCAGTCCTGGATCAAATCGTCAAAGAGTAAGCGTCTTAAAATGTTTTCGTTTGTAGCTGCCACTCAGTAGTCGTCATCATACTTGCATTGCGAGTATTTTGGAAATAAATGCTCCCCTTGTTTATATGATGTGTTTGTACCAAAACATTTTTAAACGGTTAAGGTTTAAGTCCTGAAAAATCTGAGTGCATCTCTCGTAAGATGGCGCTGAACTTCAATATCATCTTTCTGTAACCCGTGCACATCTTATACGGATGTGTTTATAACCAACAATTTAACAGGCTGTTCTGTGGTGTACAATGATTTGATCTGCGTCAAACTTGCAGTAAAAACGTGTGGTAAATTGACGTCATTTTATCTTTGTGTAAATTAGACCTTTAAACTTTTATATCGAAGGTTTATTTGCACTTCATGCGGCTGCAGTTGGTGCAATGCTTGGTTACTGATTTATATGTTAGGCCGTTGGCACCAGCTAAACTAAAAAGTCGACTATAAACCGGCGTGTTTATTGCCTTTGTTAAATAACCCGTATCGTCGAAGTTAGGCGTTTTTTCTATCGTTTCCATAACTGGATTTGTTTTCACTTGGACACGTCATGCTGCGTTTGTGAAACACTTTTATTGCGCCAAGATATCCATACAAAATATTTTGATCTCTACAGTTTAATGAAGTTCTGTGCGAAAACAAACTTGGATTTGTGTGAAATGTCAGACTTACAACTTGTATAATTTCAAGCTATTGCTGTCGAAGTTACTGGCAGATCGGGGAACATTATCGAAATGAGTATTGCCGGCACTTGCAGTACGAATTCTTTGATGAAAATTAGCAAACAAAATAATTTGTGCACCACGTTATGGGGTAATTCAAGTGTTTGTGCCACGCACAGGTCTGCGCAAACTAGGACAATTGCAATAACAACTTCCTGGAAAAGAATTTACCGTACCAAGGCGTTTTCTTAACAAATATTTTCAAGCAGCGTACTTCGTTCCAGAGAGGATTAGTATTTCGCGGGAAGTACCAGCAACTAATAGGAAATCATTTCACGTTAAATCCTCCCACCAAACGCTTTTAAGCCAACTACAATTTGCGCTGTTTTTTCTTAACAAAGGCACCATATCGATATGCAAGTCGTGTCTGCAGCTGGTTGCCAGTTCTTAACTTGTTTATATGTAAATGTTTGAAAGTGTACCAATGTTATGATACGAATATTATTATTGTATGATGCAATACACGCCCTAACAGACATTAAACCCTGACAATCCCATATACGTTTCATTTTTAACATGTTTGTTTGTTTATTTACAGAGGTGAGCGACTGAAATCGGAACCTTCAGAGAAAAGCGGGCCAATTTATAGGTGTGTTTGTGTGTGATTATTAAATAGCGCTTTAACCTAGATCACCTGTTAAGCTCTGTTATGTGGAATCTTTTCTATGCGATTAGTCATCGTGTTTTGTTGTCAGCAACCTGCCGCAAACAATGTACGCTTAATGTGGCCGGTAATTTGCTAACCATGATACCGCACAAAATCAGAAAATTTTCCAATTAATCAGCTTGCCTTGAATCAGCAGTTAAAAGCGAAGTAAAGCTTTAAGTTTGAACTATTTGTCTGTGAGGCATAATAATAAGTACAATAATAATAGTATGGCCCAGTGTGCTAGAATCACAGCATCGATACGCGTTAATTTTTGTCATCATTTCTACTGTTTAATGAAAATTGCTACTTTTCTTGAGTGATCACTACCTTGATGGGATGCGGTAATATCTCCAAACCTGAACACAATAATGGTGATTACAGGAAACCTTTTGTCTTCGGTTGAGAGTTAATCCTACTCAGCAGCAGCCGTATATCATGCAGACCACTCTATAACTACTTGGGCTATGTTGCCTTTTCGGCAAATTTTATTTTTACGTATGATAAAGATAACTTGATAACCACGACTCAACAAAAACTACATTGTAGGTCAATCGAGCAAGTCTTGCGTACTTGGCTGGAGAGATATTTCGGTGATTTCTACGACCCGCCGCATCACCACCTCTTGAAGAAAATGAGAGCACTGGCGGAGGAATACAAGCAAAGCGGCGTCTCGAGCGGCTCTTCAGTGATCCTAGCACCTGATAGTGAAACGTGCGATTTTCTAACTTACCTGAACACCAAGCTCCAAGCAGCTGAAGTGAGAAGCTCACAGGAGAGCGCGGTGGAAGGTAAGGCTAATAACTCCCGGGACTTAGCCTAGATACTTTTACTAGCAAAAATGACTTGTGACATACGTGAATTTATGCCTGACTCGAATGAAGTAATGTTTTCAATTATTGCCAATACAAGTCATCGTAGAATGCTCATGTGTTACAGCGATGAACACGCCCTGTCGGAGCGCAATACTTCCTGTGGAAATCAATGGCTTTGCTTTGGACGATGAGTTTTTAAATTTAGATTCGGCCCGAACGATGTTTCAGCAAATGTCAGTGCAGAATATAGCCGAGCAACTTACAGTCAAAGACGCAGTAAGTTAACACAGCATGCCTTAAGTAGTCGTACATTAAACGTGTAGTGTCCCTTGCTGTGCCGTGTAACTCGTGTATTTCAGTTATTTTGAAACTTGAAGCTATCTGCGGTGACACGTTTATCGTATTCTACGTTTTTCCACCCAGCAATATGTCAGATTACGTCATTCATTTATAGGCTAGACGAAATACTGAGAAAACGCGAAGCATTTCCATCTTTTTAGTGTTTCTGCTGCTTAAGGCTAACTCTTTGATTTTAATCGATCAAAATCACTTAAATGTTGTTGAATGTTTTTCCAGAATTTATTTTTGCGCGTTGTTCCGCATCACTGCCTCACTGCTGTTCGCTCATGCAAGGAAAAACCCGCCTGCGTGCGAGCGACCATAGACCAGTTCAATAAAGTCGTTTATTGTGTGCTCGGTACATGCCTATGTCCCGCACTAAAATTGTCACAAAGAGTCAAAGTCTTTTGCAAATGGATTGAAGTTGCCCAAGTTGGTTTTCATTTCTTGTAGCAGATCACAATATTTTCTCTGTTTTGATTTTAGAAAACATGTAATAAGGATACGTTTGTATTTCTAGGTGTGCAGAGAATTAAAAAACTTCTCTTCACTGCGTGCGATAGTGTCTGGTTTGCAAACACATTCTATACACCGCCTCAAGCGGACGTGGCAACACGTACCGAGCTACCACATGGAGCTCTTGCAGGAATTGGAACAAATAAATATGAAAGACCTCATAATGAAGGTATAGCAATACTTTTTCGAAAATATTCCACCATCAATAATTATTTCATTGGCATTTTCTGGATTTCAAGCACTTTCTTGTGCTTATAGACATTTATAAAATAAAATGCTGATAATTGCATATTGCACAGGTTGGAACGGCCAAAGTAAACACAGATACAAGTGCTATCAGTCGTGTGCGCAAAGACGCCACCTTTCGGCGGCAGCGTGATATTCTCTCTGGAGTTATGCACGGGACTGTCCCTTACCTGGGATCATTCCTTACGGACTTAACATACTTACACACTGCTAAACCCGACTTCTTGGAGGTGAATGTTACACAGTGTTCATGTCATCCTAGACACTACTTGTATCCGTAGAGGATGTAGTTTTACAAATATGATATTTTAATTTACAGAAGGGGCTTATTAATTTTAACAAACGTCGAAACGAATTTGAGCTTCTGGCTCAGCTGCAGCTATGGCAAGCTTCGTGCCGAAGTTATCAACATCTGGAGTCAGATACTTTATTCAATGAATGGTTTAACTCAATCATGTTACCAACCGACGAACAGGCGTAAGTTTTAGATACCGTTGTTTACTGTTGATTGGTGGTTTTGTTTTTGCTTTAGAATTTTAAATAGATCAATTGAATAGTGAACAACGAAAGTCCACAATTATAATCAACTACAAGGAAATAGTTTTGCTTTCTTATACAGCGCATACAAGGAAACTAAAAATATTATTCTTTTTCTGTGCAGTGTGCAATTGTCTGAAAAAATAGAGATTCCGAATTCTATGCCAGTATCGCCAACACCATCAACGCCAATAAAGAAGACAATATCTGAGTAAGTTGTTTGTCGAAAATAAAACAACCGACCAACACATTTGCATAGGACATTGATATATAAATAGTTATGTCATCTTCGTCAACGTTTAAACTATGACATATATTATTATTACATGGAAAATAAACACAAGTTGTACATTACTAACAGCAATACTTTAATTGTTCAAACAATTTGCATGAACGCCTCGAATAATTCAAACCTTGGTATATGTTCTCAGCATGTTAGCTTTCCATGGTGGTGCTTATGACTGGAACGGAAATGGCGCCCCTACTACGTCAGTTCCGGTTAATCTGAGCAGACACTCGAGCAACGAGTCCAGGTAAGGCGTTAATCACGCAACAATATACCCTTCTATGAAACGTGCATAGTTTTCATACCGTGAAAGCCTAAATTGTCGTTTCATTGATATTGTTTCTCTATACTTCAGCAAATCTGACAGTCATCATCCACCCGTCAAAACAAATGGTCACGTGATGAACGCAGAAACTTCCAGCAATGAGGTAATGCACTTGTGAAGCGGAAATGATGTGGTTTAACATAAATATATCTTTTTGATTAGATAGGAACTTTTAAGTGCACAATTATGTACTGCGCAGCTTCTACTGCCGGGACGACAGAAATAATTTATTGTAATTTTGTATTTCATTGGTCATTAGGGAAGAGTGGTCCAAATCCAGCTGATCAAAAAGCGCTCAGATGATGATACTTTTTCACCAGAGCATAAAACCAAAGAAATAAATGTAAGAAGCGTTCATATAAGATGAAGTTGTCGTTTCACTTTTTAAAAACGCTGCATGGTGAGCTTACGGTTTGTGATAACATTATTGACGTCTGTGTAGCTTTCATCCAACGACCGATCACCGGCTTTCATCAAGAAAGCTTTTGAGTTGTTTGACTTGACTCAGGAAGATCTTCACAATTTTTCTCTCATGCAGTTGCTTCCCGGTGATAAAGGTAAAAACTGCTATTATGATGTAAAACTTGTAAATTATGTTTATTGTACTGTAAAACTTTAAACAAAGCCTGCCCTACAGTATTTTAACGACAATTGAGCTTCGCAACAGGTGGACTTTTAATTTGGTGGGTTTTGCTAATCTGTCACTTTTTTTCGTTAGAACTTGTCATACCTGGTAATGGCAACGTTTACTACGCCATGAACAGTTCCATGAAAGAATACAACTTTGCGCTGGTTGAGGATGGCGCCGAAGTTCCGAAAGAAAAGTAAGTTGGTATTGATTGAACAAAAGCTAACATTACCAAGACAGATCTAAGCCAGAGTCATTTAACAATCTCACATTTAGGCGAACTCAAACACTGCCAAGACCAAGCTCTGGCCAGAAATCGAAGAAACTGAATCGCAAAGCAGTGAGCACTTCATCCATGTCGGTCAATCCGGCAACCACCTCCCCAATGAAGAGCATCTACAGGCAGATCGCTTTGGGAGGATTGTCCAGCTCCTCCGCGTCCTACTCACCGGCTAAAGAAATCAATAGACAAGGAAGTCTTCAGGATGAGGATGGCGACATTCAGGAATTTCATCTTCGCGATGATAAAGTTCAGAGATGCTCAGCTCAAGATGATAGTATACTCTATTCAAAATCTCCTCCAAGCGAGCACTCTGGATATGAAAGTGACGGGTCAAGCTGGAGTCAAAAATTAAAAAAACTTGTGGCGTCCGAGAAGCGACATCGAAGAAACTTCTCTGATACCGGTAGGGAAGATTCAGATTAAGATACTGAATTTCAAAAAAGAATCCAATAACTATTTTTCTGAAACTTTCATCCTTTATCATTACTTACACGAAGGTTTTGATTCAACTTCCGACTATTCTTTTAACAGCTAGAGTAAGGCAAGATGTACTTGACATGATGGACGTGAAGCAAAGGGTGAAATCCAAGTACGAGAGGTCAAACTCCATTATGACCCTTCCTGCTAAAATGACCGCTCCGATGTTTTCGATTTCGTCCTCTACCACGCCGTCTGAAGAGTCCAAGCATTGGTCCAGCGAATCCCATTCATCCAGTAGCGATGAGGATAACTCGCCTGCGGACGAGTTCCAAAGAAGTTGGCCACGGAAACGCACAGTACCAGTAAGTACGCAAAGAGTACGACTCAACCGACGAAGCGCCTTCCGGAAGGCGCAGCCTCCTGATCGTGTGACCGGATTTTACCGACAACTTTCGGAGCAAGAAACGGAAAATCCGCCTACCCATAATGCCCCCTACGTGGTGACCAGGTCAGAATCACGTTCTAAATTCTATGTCGATTACGCGACGAAATCACTTGAAAAGCAATCAAGTGTGAGCTCTGTGACTTCCATGGACCCCATACACGAATCGGATGGTGATGAAATCTTAGCCGGACGTAGAAAATCCATCTTCACTCGGACTCGCAGTGATTCCTGCATCCTAGAGGCTCAGACCTTCGGAACTGTTAGGGAAGACAATATCGTTGTGCCAACTATTACTGTGCATTCACCATCGCCTAAGAGGACATCAGATAGCAAGAAGTGGGAAGCTGAACCGGATGAAAGACGGCGCGAATCTTCCAGATCAAGTTCCACCACGTCATCCGAGAGCATCACTACGCATTTATAGTTTTTTTTCTTTTCACTGCATTGTTGTTATTTGAATTGCAGTAATTTAAGCCAAATTGTTCCGCGACTTCTGCACCGAATGAAACTCAGTAACTGAGATGACGGTTTGTGCTGATGTTAGTTTACCTGCCTTTTACTTGAAGGCTTCAAACGCTCGTTCTTCCCTACGTTGCCATGTTCATTTGTTCTTTCATTCTACTTGTTTTCTTTATCATTTCAAGTGCAATTAATGAGCGTCAGAAACAATAAACTAGATAAAACTTTATTTACTTACTACAAATGATGCGTAAAAATATATGAAATGCACAGCACAGTGTAGCGAAATGTGAAAATTACGTCAGTCCGAGGTCATAGCTTCATTGGCAAGGTCTTCTAGAACCTTCGTTTCTTCCAAAACGCGATCGGCATCGACCAACTGAACCCCCAACTTATATATGTTTACAACACCGCTGGAAGAGCCAGTGGCCAACATGTTGGCACGTTTGTAACTGATCTGCATTGTGTTAATTGGGCAAAGTTTTCCGTCTTTCCTGAAAAAAAAAACGGAGAGTTTTGTCGTTACAATACTCAGATGAACCCACAGATGTTTCCAACCACAATGTGCTTAAGCAGCCTCAGGACACCACTTAACGGATCTTTTATACAACGTGCTGTAAAATTTAACACAGTACACAACCAAATGCTGTAACGCTCATCTTCACCTACCCCGTAGCTTCTAAAGAAGTAATGGAACTTGCTGAAGCGACATCACAAACTTCTATGCATCCCCTGCTTCCAGCAGTGTAAAAGAGAAGTGGTTTGGTAGGAGACCACAGAGCGGAATAGAGATAGTTGGTCTGCTTTCCACCTACAGCCTCTTCAGGCCGAATCTCACGAAGGGGTGCTACTTGTAAGGTGTGGTAAAGCCTGTAAAAACGTGTGATCATCTTTGAAGAGATCTAATTTCCATCAAACTGATGTAAAAGCCAATAGAGGGAAGATTGCTAAGTTTTGCTTTCTAGGTAGGACAGTCAGATCGTCTCAGTTTAAGGTGTCAGTGTCTATTATAATTGCTCATCGAAGTCCAGAAAGCAAATCACATCCCTTTGGCCAATGACAAATAAGACTAAGAGTATTGAAATAAAGTCTGATGGAATGGTTGATTATGCTTTCTGAATTTCCAAGCACAATCTACAGACTCCGGCGTATCTTATGACTCATCATCCTGTCCATGAAATGAAAGATCTTTGCAAGTTCATGACTGCGAAAGAACAAACAAAAGATACTAAAAACTTACCGACAAGTCTGGTCAGTTGAACAAGTGAGAAAAAGATGTCGATGGAATGGAGACCAATCTACTGAATACACTGGTCCAATATGTCCCTGTGAAATGTTGACACAAGAAGTTTTACTCAACTTCTATGCGGCAGCAATGCAGCTTATTGCTGTTTTGTAAAACTGCCCAATCCATCTAACTTTTGACATACACACAGCAGTGCAAGTCTTTTGTTAGATAACACTTACTACTCCCTTATATCCTTCTCTATACAGTATTCACAAATTATCTTGTGTGGCTGAGGCAAACCAGTGTCGTATGCATATATTAAACAAGGGCACATCAATTCTAATGAGATTATTAGTTTAAAAAAAAGAAAATGTATTGAAGAGTACATGTTCACTCAAAAAGGAAACTTCAACAAATAGAAGTCTTTGTATAGCTAGTGGATCTTGCCTTGTAAAAAGCTAAGGCATTTCCATCATAAAAATTCTATATACTAATTATATACTTATGTAACTAGTGTTAATACTCACTTCATAAACAAAAACAACTGGGTTGTTTGATGGGCTTTCAATATTGCATTTCAAAACTGAACCGTTCTCACAACCTACTGCTAAAACATCAGAGGAAGAGAGTAATTTTTCGTGACGAACAGTTTCAGTGTCATTCCTTGCTGGCGCAAAACAAGTTATTCCAACCGGGTTATGACCTTTTACACCAGCTCGCCTTAAAATAGAAAAGAATTAAGGAAAACCATGGTAAGATGTTCTGTTAAACAGATTAAACAATATGATGACCAGAGTGTTACACAGCTGCATAGAATGTGATATACCAGTGGTCATGAGCCACACACACAATACTAAACATGAAACTACTTCGACTATTATCTTACACTTCAAGATGTAAATAAAATCAATTACAACCATTACACAAGGAAATTACCGCGGAAGGTTGGAACCCAAAATCCGCATTGCCTTTTCAAGTTTTATGGCAGCACCTTCCTTTCCCTAAAAATACCAAATTTTTCTTTGAATAAATGGTGATTAAGTTTGAACTATGAAGCTGTTTAAACATGTATTAATAAATCAAGTTTTGCAACATACTTTCCTGTGTCTCCAAAGCATTAACTGGCCATCAGAACTTCCTGTTAGTAAGTGAAGATACCTGGTAGCCAGCAAAAGTAATGAGCTATACCGTAATTATAAAGGTTTTCAATATGATAAGTAGGTTTAAGAAAGCTTAAGCAGTGTTTTAACAGCTGCATGGGTGACATGGAGACCAATTTTTGAGTAGGGCATGGAAAATTGAGCTGAATGGATACCCACTGGGCACCCATTGTTTATTCAAATTAATCATTTTAATCAATGCTTTACCACACAAAGTGGGCTGCTTGACCACCTTCTGGACAGTGCTATTGTCTTAGGTTGGCTCTGTGCCAGACCATGATTTATGCACAGATTATCGAATTAATGCAAGATCTTTACAGAGAATAGCACTGGCAATTAAGAAAAAATTAAAGGACTTTTTAGAAACCTTAGGCACAAAAAAAAATTGCTGCATTGTGTCCTTTTGCATCACCATTTGGACAAAGGAGTTTAAAAGGAAAAGACAATAGGAGTAATTATCTACAAGACAAAACAATAGGGGCAATAATAAAGGCTAAGAAAAAATTTGAGATTTTGTTAGGCTAGAAACAGAAGTAGGATCTTAATTATGTCAGTTCTGGCTTACTGCACAAAATGCTAGTTACTATCAATGAAATATAAATCCTTTACAATGTAAAAATGTACTTCAAACTCCAGAGCCATCTCCAAAAAAAGAAGATTTAATTAGGGCAATCAAGAACACCCTCTTTTAGAAAGCTTGGCTTAATGAATCATTACACTCAGAATGTGCTAAACTTTATTATTGCCATATTCTGTTAATAAACTTAATACTTTGTCGCCTGTTCTAAGTTATCCAGTTGGAACATTAAACTTTCTCTGGTGGCACTCATTAAAAAAAAGGTCTGGATAGCCAAGGGCATCCACCAAAACTAAAGCATTTTCACTGCCTAAGTATAATAGTTACATGAGGAATCACAAAATTCTTTGATTACTTTGAATTGTGATGTTCAAGCCAGGACAGGCAAGTGACTGGGTCCTCATGTGAAGTTTCCCCATACACGATTTCATCTTTTGCAATATCCCAAATCAACACCACCCCAGAGAACAATCCAGCTAAAAATATAGAACATGATTTGCCATATCAACAAGTAGACAAAAGCATAAGCTAAAGATAATTTTTCTAACCTGCCAGGTAACCAGCATATAGAGGATGGAATGAAAGCGTCTGCACACTGCTTCCAAGTTCAACTTTCTGATCACAAGCGTCCGATTTCATTTTTGGACGGTCAAGGTTCCACAAGCAAACGTAGGACCTACACACAGCATATTCAGCCTTCAAATTGAGGAAGGAATATTTTGTATAACCGTTAGGACTTCCTACAAGATCTAGAATGCTTAAAAGTTAACATCAGAACATGATTCACTTTCAAAATACCTCTCGTCACTCCATGCAATACTTTCATTTGTTCCATATGAAACAGCAATGGAAGCACCACTACTGCTCCAAGATATACATGTTGCCTCCTTCTTTAAGCCTAAAAACAATGTAACTTAACTCAACATACAATTAATTCATATCATATCCATATGTAAACAAACTGATATAAATTTCACTTAAGGTGATCACCGGAAAAAAAAGAATTTCGCGAAAATGTCAAAGCCTTCCAAAAGCACTTAAAAACTTGCTAGACCAATAGGGTTAATGTTGTTTATTAGCTTGAGAATTATTTTAGTAGTAATGTGTTCAAACGTTCAAGAGCTTATGCAGAATGTAGCGAAAAATTGCCATGAAAATAGGTGAAATGTGCATTTTTAGGTCAGAAATTCTGGTTTTGATTTTAGGCTCTATTACAAGAGTTTGAGATATGACTATGATGGAATATTATGAAGTGTTTGACCAATGACCAGGGCATGTTAAAACTGTTTCCTCACTTCATGGAAATTTGCGAATTAGTTTTGTTGATTACCCTATTTAACTATTCATAACGAACAATTAGAAGTAAATATAGTTGTATACACAATTAAAAGACCTATAGCATTGATGATAAATAATTTTTATGTGTACTGTTAACTCATTATTTCACCTTGAACTGATGTGTAGCCCTTTTCTTCCAAACAATGTTCGCATGTGATTGATAGCTCTGACAAGCCATCATGTGTTTTAAATATACCAGAATAGAAACTGTAAGCAGCAATGTTCACTTTAAGCTGTCTAAAAAATTAATTAAAAAATTATAAGTAGGCCATTACTTATGATGTCGGGCGATCGTTATCAAACTCTCAAGGCTTTAGTCCTAATCTTAAATTATATTTACAAATAACCTTTTATTACTTAGAAACAACAGGTTCCACTCCTTTCAAAAAATCTGATAATGTCACTTGATCGTAACTAAGGTTTTGTGAAGGTGATGCTGAAGAGTTGAGGAGATCAATCAGGGATTCTGTCTGGCATTCCGCGTGTCGTGGTCGTCGAGTTTGGCTTTCAACTTCATATGTCAATATTTCACTGTGAAATAGAAGACAGAGACTTGAACTTATGATGTTCATGCATAATACACTGTGTGATATGGGTATCTGTTTATATTTCTGACACCTGTGTAAATTATGAAATATGTCTGATTTCCATTCCAATAATGCTCTAACCCAGGGGTGTCAAACTCAATCGCACCAGGGGCCAAAACTGAAAACTTATTTAACGCCGCGGGCCGTAAGGATAAAACTTGATTGAACGTTTCCTGACACGAGTACATGGATTGGAACAGGCAGCGAAACAACACCAAATTTTTGATGTTTTTGACGATTTTTGGCTATTTTTCTCTTACATCATTATGTTTCATTCATTTCCTTGCAAAAGCATTAAAGAATTAACAAAAAATAAAGAAAAAAGCATCCCAGATTACAAGCGTTAGAATAAATCTATTTATTATATCGAATGGTAGGGCAACTGCTGTGCTGCTGTTTTGTGCGATTTGTTATAATCTTGTTTCTTGCTTGAAAAAAGTAAGTTATACTGTACAATGATCTCGCGGGCCGGAAATAGTTCAATGTATAAGATAACATTGCGGGCCAAGTTTTATTGTAAAGCGGGCCGGGAGTTTGACACGTATGCTCTAACCAAATGGAAAACATGCAAATTTCAAACAACTTCAAAGCAGCTGACATTGAAAGTCAACCACCACTATTGTAACTTTGCTAAAATTACAATGATCATAACAAAATGTATTCATCAGTACCCACTCTCATATCTTAGAATTTCATGGCTGTTACAAAAGAATTTTACCAACAACTGAAGTAATGACAAAATGTTTGTGTTAGAAGTAAAATTGGTGATTGAGAAATTTGACTCTATATAAGTCTTATAAGATATAAATTTTTACCAAAAAATTACTCTCATTTATCACATCAATGTTGGAAAAACATTTCTGTACATATGCATGGATAATTCTCTTGAATCAGGAAAGTAGCCTTGGAGTTAATTGGAATTTTGAGTTCAGGACAGTTGACTTAATAAGTTTTGACTGCACATACACTCCAAGAAATGGATTGTGTAACTGCAATCAATGGACCCAAAGCGTTCAACTTTGCAAAAGTGCATTTGCAAAATCTGTCATTCAATGTGTAGGCAAATCAAACTACTTTTAAGATAAAGTGATAAAACTATGATGTTAAATTTGTGACCTTGTTTTTATTGAATACAATTTACCTCAACAACAACGCAATTCATTAAACTCATATGTGATAGCATGATCAAAATTGCTTTTTATAAGGTAACAGCACTTCCCATAATCCAGCAGGAATGAGCTGCGCGGTTCAAGCACGCAGTACCAAAGGTTCACTATTAAACTCAGTCTAATCTCTTAAAATTAATATTTCAAATAATTATACCAAAGTGGGTACAATGAATACACAATTTAACTAGTTCTCAATATGGTTGCATAAGTAATGCAAGAACACATATAATGAGCGCACAATCAGCAGTTAACTACAATATCACGCGAAGCAATACCGTATGATATTAACCTGGTTTGTGAACAATTTTCGCGAAGCTTCTTTTCGGTTTTCCACGCCGATAAAAATTCCACTGGTTTTGAAGTGAAATCATCAAACATCTTTTTGAAGTTTTAAACAAGGATCTGATGGTCTTCGTGAAGTTTAAATTTCATGAATCGCCTTTTTAACAGCATATGCCAGTCAAGCGAGTTCTGTTCACATACGGTTGTCACGGCGCAATCATACCGCCGTTCACATAACACAGTCACGCTTCAGTGGTGTCTTAACGCTTCACAGAGTTCTCACCAACCAAGGAAAAAGAATAAAAAGAGAAAAAGCTCAACGAGGAGAAAAGTGGTAAAAGAAAATAAAAGCTTGCCGATGGCGCGAAGTCGTCACTGACAGGATTATTGACCAATCAGAGCTCAGCTCTGAAGAGAAAAAGGTAAACAAAAAGAATAGAGTTACAAGAAGCTCACGCTGTGGCCGTGAGGTTTCCTCGACTTAATTTTTCGGTTGTGTGAGTTTAGGTCTGCGTTGTACTGTGGTTACTACTACTGTGGAAATTAGCTTATTGTACAGTCTGTTAGTAATATTCGATCAGTAAAATGTCGGCGACTGCAGCCAAGAAACCTAAAATTGATGGTGAAAAGGATGGCATTGGAAATGGGCCCGGTATGTATCTTGCGATTGCATAAAACTGCATGGTCGTGATGCTGATATTCTTAATGTTAATGTAATATTTGTGTTATAATGTTTGTTAGTTCCGTGATACTGTACCATAATACAGTAATCAGTTGCATCTGTTAGATTTACGGTACTTTGCATGTTGTAGTTAAGAATTTTGTGATAATTTGTCACAATTCTGTTGTTTCATAAACACGCCGCGATACCCATGAAAGCTCACGTGCTTTCTTTAGCGCGTGTAGCTCCATCTCGCGGCTTTATTTTTTGATCATGTGAGGAATATCTGGTTCGCCTTATTAGTAGTGTATTACGTTACGTTGGAATATTAAAAGTACTTTTATTGATTTTATATGTGATTGACTTATAGAATGCTGCCTAGTGGCTCTTATGAAATAGTGTTATATGGGAATAAAATGGTTTTTGAGATGGCCTAATAATCTAGTTTTTTAATTTTTACACTATTTTTAGATGCTGCAGCACAAGAAGCCATTGAAAAGATAGATGAAATGCAAAATGAAGTAGACAGGTTAAACGAACAAGCTAGTGAAGAAATTTTAAAAGTTGAACAAAAATATGTAAAACTGAGGTAAACCCATTGCGTGTGTTATATCAAAGATAGCACAGTTGTGCGTAACATGTTACGCGTTTGATTGCTTATATGCTAACCAGCTTTCCTTCAAAACGTAACCAATAAATAAAATTTAATTTGCTGTTCTGTTATATTGTTTTATTGTGGCAGGTGGCCCTTATTCCAAAAGCGATCTGCACTAATTGAAAAAATTCCAAATTTCTGGGTTACAACTTTTGTAAATCATCCCCAAATATCAGCTTTGTTAGATGAAGATGATGAGGACGCCCTTCATTACCTCAACAAAGTCGAAGTTCAGGAGTTTGATGACATAAAGACAGGATACACAATTAATTTTGTAAGTGCTTGCTGCACAATCAAATTGCCATTTGTTCCACGTGAATGTAAACCTAGATGAAGTATTCATATCTTTAACTAAGCTGGTGCCACTTTGGAAATTTAATTCAAAGTTTTTGTTGCAGTATTTCAGAGATAATCCTTATTTTGAAAACGACTTAATCTCAAAAGAGTTTCATTTGAACGAAACTGGCGATCCTTCTTCAACGTCAACTCCAATCAAATGGAAGGAAGGAAAGGTTAGAATTGCTTATTGATAACAACTATTTTTTTATGTTTAAAAACAGTTTAACGAGTGCAGTGAATAAATTTCAGTGCAAGAACAGTTAAGCAAGAAATATTTTAATCTAACTTGCAGGATCTTACAAGACGTGAGACACAGCAAAATAACGCAAAAAACAAAAGGAAGCATGAAGAACCAGAAAGTTTCTTCAGGTAAAAACAGAGCATATTTAGACGCATTCCAGAAATACATTTTTCCTGTATCTTTAAATGCTCAAAATTCTTTATCAGTTGGTTTAATGATCCCGGTGATGCGGGAGCTGATGAACTTGGAGAAGTTATCAAGGATGATATCTGGCCAAACCCTCTTCAGTACTACTTGGTCCCAGAGGGTGAGTTAGACGATGAGGAGGATGAGGATGAAGAAGATGAAGAGGGGTTGGATGACATTGATGAAGATGACGAAGAAGATGATGATGATGAGGAAGATGTTGAAGGAGATGTAAGCATTTTAACACCTAAGCATGACTAAAAGTTGCTGTATATGATGATATTCTTACTTGAAAGATACAAGTTGTAATATATATAAAATCAATAAACATGTATTTGCAATGAACTAATAATTATTTTTTTAAGTAAATATTATCACATTAATCTAGAGCAGTGGTGGGCAAACTGCGGCTCGCCGGCCTGTTTTTTGTGGCTCTTCTAGTCGAATCGTAAAATTGCAAAAAAATTGTTAAGGCTACCAAGAGTACCGTTTATGAACGTTTCTCTCTTTTTCTTTTCTTTATTTAGGCCTGCCTTTGGTATATGATGTAATAGTAAACATAGAATCCGAAAAGTTAATTATAAACAAGTCAACGCAATTTCATTGCTAAGACAGTAAGCTTTAGCTCAGTTTAGTCTACTTAAATACGCTGCAAAACGAAACCGTTTTTGTATTGAAATAATTTTGAGGCTCTCTGGTACTTGTATTTTCTGTAAATGGCTCTTCCATTGAATGCATTTGCCCACCCCTGATCTAGAGAAATAAGAAATAAAACTGATGTTTTTATTTTTTGTTTAAGGATGAAGATTGAAGTTAAAAAAAAATAAGACATAGCTTGACCAAATGTTATGATGATTTCATCGTTTTGTCAGCTGTGTGTAGATCAAGCAGGGATTATGCCAACAAAGCTTTTGTAATTTGCATTTTACTGTTTCTCGTTCAGAGCACAAACATTGTGTTTCTTGGAATGTATTGGAGCTTTTTTAAATGTTCTTTTCTTTTTTATTTTCACTGAGTTGGTGATCTGCACGATACCTGCCCTATGAAAAAAAAATCTGTAAATACAGAATCTCGCAATAAAAAGGAATGAACTACAGTAGCTTGTGTATTCAACATCTTAAGGGTGTTTGAGGAGAATATAGTTGTAATTTTTGATTGTTCATCAACTGTTTTGTATATGTAAATAGTTTTTTATTGTTAACCATTTGAAATGGTAAACTACAAAATTTTTGAAGTTTATTGCAGTGGAAAAATAATAATACGGAAAAGAGTAAACAAACAGCGCAATAGAGAGCGAAAATCTTATAATTGATTCCATGAAACTAAAGGAGAGCGAATTGAACTTATCAACATTCGGTTGAAATACTAGAGGGCATCCTGCTTCCTTTCATGTATTTCGTGCCATGACCGGAGTCGCTGTTCGACTTCTTCAAGCTCCGATAGTTCGGGGAGCGCTGACTGGAAGACGAAATTCGTCTGTTGCTAGGACGACCAGATGACGCGCCTGATGATGCGGTTGATGACATCATCGAACTTGCGTCACTATTCATGGCCGTTCTACCTTTGACCACGTCAGGTAAGACAACTTCATTTGGATGGAACACGTCATTGTGACGTTTCGAGTCTGTTTTCGTCATCTTGTAGTACGACAAAGCTGAAGAGAAAGTATCCACTGAACAACCTGAATCTTTACGACGGGATCCACTTTTCTGTTGCCATGGTGGGGTCGCGTCATTTGGATTTGATTGTTGCAGTATTTTAGTTTGCTCTGTGAGATATATTTGTGTAACAACTTATTTTCATCTACTGTAGACCAGATCAGATAAAATGCACCAGGCGAGATTGTACAACAGTGGGTCTGTTTAACAGTGTTTTAAACTTTTTTCAAAACTGTTTTTTGCACAGCACAAAATTAGCAAGAAAGCATTTTACCTACCTGTCGCGGGCATCCAGCAGGTGTCGCTGTGTCCATGCAACTTGCACATTTCAGTACATTGTTCACCCATTCCTATGACGTCATTGGTCTCTAAAATTGACAAACGTTTAACTTACTTTAGCATAAGCATATCATGTCCGTCAATCCAGGTTTTATTGATAATCAATATTTTGTCTTTATTCTTTGTCAAAGACTGCCCAGTAAGCACGAAGACAATTTTAGACAAACTGGATTATTTTACTTAGGCCTAATAAACGGAGCCTACCTGCTGACATGTTGTTTAAAGGAACTGATGGCTGGGATGTCCAAGAAGCGAGATTATGGGTCGGATTCTAAACATAAAACTAGAACTATATAAACCAACCGTGACAAAACTAACAAAAACAATGCAAACATTTTCTCATAGAATTTACGTTACCTTGTCTAACTTATTCAGTTACAGCACTGAGGCATTATAGCCTACAGGCTTGTGAAAATATACCTTTGCGTACAACGCTTGCTGGTGTCCTAGAAACTTCTGCATGGCCGACGGGGAACGAGGAGGCTCCATCATAACGTATTGATGTTCATATGAGGCGCTGACGTTAGTGTGTTGCGTAGACGAGGTATTGCTGAAAACAGTGGTAAAAAGTTTACAAAAACAGCCGCGGGGCAAGTAATATAGTTACCATGTGCGCTAAAAAAAAGCACTGCCACAATAAACATGCACTACTTGATTTTTAGATCATATTTGCAAGCAACGAACTTACAACTTGTGGTTAGTTTCGCTACGAGCTCTGCCCCGACGCGGCGAATGTGGCGCCCGAGATCCATTAGTGGTTCTCACTGTGAGTTCGTTAACGTCACCATCATGTGAAATACTTCGTGATAATGCTGGTGACGCCGCCTCTGGGTCCTAAATAGTTCCCGGGTTAAGCTATAGCATACATACCAATTAATAATACCACAGACCAACAGGATTATTAACGGATATGTTTACAGACATTCTTGTTATACCGCATGATATGTCGGGTAATCATATTTGATAATAGTCACATCATTATGAGAGGCAGATACCAATATCGTGACACTCAGTTCAAGTATGAAGATAAAGCTATATTGTTCAATATACATCAAGTGAAATATTCTGACGATTGATTTACTTTCTCTGCGACGTGTTTTGTTTTGTTTCGTTTTCGTTTGACAATGATGAAGACAACGAACATGATGATGATTAAAACTAATCCACATGCTCCGCATATAACAGCCAGGAGGATCACCGAAAAACCGGAATCGTTTTCCTCTTGATGAACTTCATCAGAACCCGGCAGGAGAGGAATTTCCGCATCAATGACTTTGATGACAACAGTGACTGATGACGACAGAGGTGGAGTACCGGAGTCGGTAACCTGTGAGCGAAAAAAGGGATGAATTTAAACGGATGGGAACACAAGTGATGAAATTTAAAGGATATATTAATAGTAAAGTCAAAGTGTAACCAAGATTTTCCTTAGCCAGGAATCTTCCCGCTCTAACGGCTAGTCACTTAGCCAGTTCCTGCTCACCTATATTTACGAGCATTCTTTCTTGAATAAAAACAAAGGTCTTTCTTGTATTAAAACCAAAAGTAGACTGATTTAACACTTCTCCTACAAACCACAGCGCAATCAATTAATCATCATTAGCATGCGAGGATGGAAACTGCGGGCAGCGTAACATACCTCGGGGGGGAGTTGCGGGGCGTAAAACGTATGCGTGTGTAGAAAACTTACAAACAATAAAAGGAATCACAAGTGAAATATCGTTGAGTTACTAACACTAAATAAAAACGCAGTCACACATTATGGCCACAACAATACGGGTGAAATACATCTTAATATAAATCTAAAAACACATCGTGGAATATACAACTAAAACGTATCAATGTGCGGTGCTACATAATAAAACAAGTGTGTAAAGATATTCTCGTGACAAAAGTAGTTACAATACCATTCGACACACATCAACATAGTTAGCGCAACGTATTTATTAATTAACTCGCCAACTATAATACATTTTACTGTATTTCAATGTAGTTCAAATATACCGCTACTATCAACACAAAAACAATATATACTGTAATTACTTTATGCTTTAAGTTAAGATTGTGTTAGATATATCGTAATTGCAGAAAATAATACTCATTAAAAAAAATACAAACAATCAGAGTTAGCTTCAAACCGCTATTTAATGGAGAATTTTCATTTTACATCATAAAAAATTCTATTACCTCAATAATTGCATTGTAACGTCCAAGAATTTCCGGAAGTGGATAACTCGACCAATGGAGTGAAAACTCGCCAGTCAATTCATCCAATTTAAACAGGTCGTTGTAGATTTCCTGGTGAATGTATTTTCCATCTTTTTGAACCAGATTGTAAGAATAACGCAACTCTGTACCCTCGTCTATCCCAAAATCAACCGCCTGAACATTAATTTTTGTTTATACAATTATAGTCGTATTGTGCAAGCAATTTACGCTGTTTGCAGATTCAAAGTGATAAATTACATTTCTTCTACTTAAAACTATAACGTTTTACGTTTAAATAAACTTCACATTCAGTAAAATGACATTGCTTTGCGCACCTTCACAGTGGTAAAGACAGGTGAAGAAGATTGAGTGCTGGCGAAGATGACAGAATTGTTCGATTTTGGTTTCACGAAAGTCGGTTGATTGTCGTTCACATTTTCCACTGTTAGTGTGAAAACGCACTGGCTATCACGCGCTATAGGCCGCCCGCCGTCTCGACCAATTACTATGAACTAAATGAAAAAAGATATTATTTAATTGCTTTTCATGCGGTAAAAGATTATAAGGTTTTTAAAACTTTACCACTTTAAAATAATGTTGTGTTTTTTGTGTTTTTAATGTGCGTCTTACGTCAAAAGTGGCAATGCACTTTAAACAAGAAAGCATTATACGCAGAAGTGCTGATGAAAGTATAATTTCCTTATAAATTTGTTAAAATGTATTCTTATACCTTCCATATTTTTCTTGTTTCGTAATCCAGCGACTCTACCAAGGTTATTTTTCCAGATGTTGGATCGACAAGAACAGGAATCGAATCAACCGCGTCCTCAGTTTCAGCAAGTTGAATATCGTAAGTGATGACACCGTTTTGGGATGGTTCGATCTCCCCATTCTGAAGTAATTAAGAAAGTTAACGAAAAAATTTAAGATAGACAGAGTGAAAAACTAATCGAGTGTAGCGCTTTGCAATGCAAAACTAGATAAAACGTCACGTAACAGATTAATTACATTTGATCATTATCAAAGCGTAATCAATCTATACTTGTCCTTTGCAGTAAAACAAAAGCATTTCAAAACCGGCTCCAGTTATGCGAAGAATGTATCTGATTACTGAGAAACATGTGTTCCCACTTCGACTGAGACTGCTGCCCACACGCAAAAAAATGCCTAACCCCTAATTCGACCTGAAATACGTTCGACCCACTATCAGAATGTTAATCTCTAGAGGAGAACAACTGAAGTGACGCATAAATACACCGGTGATTACTTTTCAGGCATTTCCATCAAACGGAGATTTTGATTAGAGAATTGGTTACCGTAACAAGTACTCATTACGTTACAAAAATAAACGGCAAAAAGAGACAATTAATGTATGACCCATATTGTTACAGCGTTTCGTGGAACAAATATATTGATCAAAAAATCAAGCAGGTGTAGATTTTATGCGAAAACCAACCTCTGACAACACCCAGGCTGGGCCATTAACTGCATCTTTGTCTGTTGCTACAACACTCGTGATAGTGGATCCGACCTCGCTATCTTCTGGAAGAGAAATGTCGATCTTGGAGTGTTGAAAAACAGGAGGAAACTCGTTCTCATCAAGAACAACGATCCTCAGGTTGTAGCTTGAACATCTGGAAAGAAACATGACGTTGGAAAACGAAGACGAACATATTTTTCATTCGCATTTTAATTTGCTGTAAAAATGGTTAATAAAAAAATTGCTAACTTTTATTTAAATATTAACTTAAATAAATAGTTTGTTATAGGTAGCTAAAAAATTTGCAGTAACTTTTGCGATTGCGTGGATTTCAGTTTGAGGCGTAGCATAAATGTGTAGCAAAAGCTTGCAATATATAGTGCACTATACAACAGCGTTATAGAAGGGTAATCTTTGTCTTACTTGTGTGGGACGCCGTGATCACACGCCTGTATAATGATGTCATAATGACTCCTCACTTCCCGGTTAAGTTTGACAATTGTCGAAAGCAAATAATCCTTTATGATGAAAGTTCCCGGTTCTAAAGAATTCCGAAAGTTGTCGAAAACGTTTCATAAGAAATCACATAAACTTACCGTTACTATATAGCAGTCTAATATAAATAAATGTTTAAATAAATAAATAAATACAATGTTAATTTAAAGCATTATGTATAAGTTACCCGTCACATTTCCTATGTCTTCTGTTCCAGGTATTATCGTTTCCACTGTTGTCGTCACTAGGCCATTGCTACCTTCATCTAAGTCACTCGTACTCACGTGAGCTAAAACCGAAGGGTTTGGGGCGTTTTCTGATATGAAAGCTAAAAAACGATTTAAATTAACAGTAAGAAATGTTAATCCTATTCAAAGCTATGTTGATCAGTGGTACACAGTTATACCTTTCACCTACTAGCAACATTCAAAAACGAAAACTAGTTCAGTTTTTTAAAGCATTTTCTAAATTGATAGTTTTGTAAATTTTTCATGTTTTTGGATTTTAAGGCTTTTAGCTTTTGATACGGCGATATTCTGTCTCAACATACCTGTATTGCCCTGATGTGAAACAATAAAATTTATTCCAATCACAGGTTCATGATCGTTGACGTCACTAACATGAAGCCATAACACGGTTTGTGATTTCTGCGGACGGTTGTCGTCATCGTCTATGGCCTCGATGATTATCTTCGTTCTACAAATCAAACAGTAACTATCGACTGTAAGAAACATAAGAATGCTGTTTTAAATTTACAACATTGTTTGGTATTAGTATAACGTCTTTAATACTACAAAATTAGGAGCTAACTTTGTGGTAGTATTTTTGAGCTGGTAGACCTATATACGCATGAATTGACCTAAAATCACCGTTACTAAAAAATGATTTGTAGCAAATATGAGCACGACTATGCAAAATGACAAATCGTTAAATTTGTTTAAACGTGCGAACTTAAACTTGCAGTTTTATTTCGATCGAGCAATTTAGTTAATGCTTTTCAGATCGCATTTACCAAATTTGTCCGGAACTCGCATTTCACATTTTTACTAAATTATTTCTTATAAACTGTGCCCCATAGTTGAGTCTGTTATACCACGGCTTAAAATAAAACATTTTTTAAAATCATTTTGATATTTCGACGTATGCCTTGTATTTGTTTTGAAGGAAATTTATTTCTTGCGATTTTCAAATAAAATTTGCGTAATTTAAAACATTTATAATATACGTTAAGATAGGACACCGACGCATAGATTTTGTGACAACATGGTTAATACTATAGCTTTATTCGGACGACTTCGACGAATCAGTTGCTAAATCTGGCCTGAAGTCAAAATCTAATCTGTGCATGCGCAATAAAGCTAGAGTGATGCGCCAGTGGATTTTAAGCTCAAAGGGCTTTAAATAATTCGTTTCTAAATAATTCTGTAAACCTCGAAACTCACCCGTCGTGAACATTATGATCTAGTTTCTCACGAAGTGTCACGGTGCCTGTGATCCTGTTCACGGAAACCGGGGAATCACCGTCACCTCCGGGAATTACGTAATGGACGTTGCCAAGGCGACCACTGTCCCGGTCCTTTGCACGGACTCGTGTTAGGACGTCCTGACCGGGCGCCATGTTCTCTGTGAGGACCAACTCATAGACCTGAAATCGGTAATAATATTCTCTTATACAGGAAACTTTGTTTTAGACTTTAACTTCAATTCGATTTTCAGTGTTTCTGTACACAAATCAGATAAGGATACCAAAAATGTTCCTTAACTCAACGTGTGTTTTAGTCAATGCATTCCGATCAAAATAAAAACCTAAGATGTTTCATGAACAAAAGTTTAATTCAGTCAATTATGTTGACATAAAATATAATTATAATTCGCAATAACAATGTTTCGCACTTTTGTACGAGCTCTGGTAACTGTCAACACAGATGCATAGGCCTACTATCAGAAACGCAAAGTTAGTTATATCTTCTTCTATTCTACTGTTGTAATATTTTATCTATGTTACATCCATATTTTATTTGTCTATTAGCTGAATTTGTTTGATGCCTGACAATAATCTATGCAGATATCTGTGATTTAAGTTGATCTTACCGGTTTTTCGAAGACTGGTTTATTGTCATTTTCATCGATTACATGGATAATTACTGGCACGCTACTCGATTGTGACGTAATTCCCATATCATGAGCGATCAAGGTCATTCGGTGAATTGTGGTTTGCTCGTAATCTGATTGAAGTCATGACGTAAGAAAATGATTGGTAATTGACGATTGGAAACATTACGCCATAAGTTATCAGTTTTTGAGTCCTGCAACCGTTATTTAAGTATCGCTAAGGAAAGGTTAAGTTCGTAGAAGCTCACCCAAAACGTGTTTGAGCACCAAGCTCAAATGTTCATCACCCTCTGAGTCGCGGTTGTATCTGACTTGAAAGTGTCCATCGTCGGGTACCAGCGTGTACCTCAGTACTGAGTTATTTCCTGGTGAAAATAATTAGTGAAATTCTGAAGAGTACAGATAATTTGAAAAATCCAAGCAAAGTAACCAAAATGCAAAAATTTATATAACTAATAAAAATAAATAATTAATAAATCTATCAGTGTTTACATGTAAAGCAAAAAAATATAAGCGAACCTAAGTCAACATCTTCCGCTTTGTCGTTGTCCAAGTTGATCTCGTAACCGTTTTTGACGTTTTCCGAAACGTTGAATTCTAAGGCAGGTGACGAGAAACGGGGCTCGTTGTCGTTGATATCATCAACGTACAAATTCATTTGAACAATTCTAAAGTACGGCTGGGGCAAAACGATTACCTGAGAAATCATTATCGACATATTTTTGTAACATTTGTCATATTCCGTTACAGAGGAAAATCGCCACAAATTCCTTTTAAAGTACTGTGTTATGATTGTAGCTGTATAGGTATAATGATGCCGACCGCGTGCGTAAAATTACAAATTGAAGTGAATTGAAAGTCATACACATTTAATTTCATACAGACATCAAAGCCAACTGAAGTGGTGCGACACACAGATCCTGAAATACACACGTTGTAATATTGCAAACGCACTTTTTCAAGTGCTGCTCAGTCCGTTACAACCAAGACAACAATCAATTAAAATGTCGTAATATTTTTAAGCACATGTCAAAAAGTGAAGCGTTTACTCGAAGTTAACCCAAAGTTGGCTCAAACTCACCTTGACGCTGATAAAACACTGTTTCACTTTTCCGCAAAGAATTTCCCGATCGACGCGTTCCTTATGTCGAACGATTCCAGTTGATTTTTCGATGGCAACCCACTCAGCGTCACCAGTTAGAGGCTGACTCGGTGCTAGGTTCGAAGAGCGGTCAACGGATAGAAATTGGTCTACGATTTTGAATTCAATTCTGACCGTAGATTTGCTGTTTGTCATGTTCAATGCTTCACGCAAATCGATGATCGGTTCGCCTGCAAACACGTTGTGGTCTTTAATCTATTTCACTACATCTGATGCGCTTTCGAAATCCCATTTATCGCCAAATATTCAAAATCATTTCTTTTCTAACACTTGAAGTTAGATCTATCTTAAGGCACGTACAATTACAGAAACTGTCAAAAATACGATGCGGAAGTTAGAACAAATTTTTACCAATTTCTTGTTCTTCTTTCAAAGAGATATTGATGACGTTTGCTGACACAACGGAGGACACAAAAAGGATTATCAACAGCGATGAATTAAAAGACTTAGTAATAATCATGTTTATAATTTCGGTTTAGTTTTATGCATCTGCATTTATAAAAGCATGTGAAACCTGTGAAATAACACGTAAGAAAAGAATTATTCTAAATGATGACGCAAAGACGTTCTATCTTCCGCCAGACGAAGTTGAGCATTATGCACCCTCATCGGTGCTTTCTGCTGGCAAGCTTGTTACCAAAAGCATGCGCTTAACCGGTATGACTCACTCAGTACAATTAATTTCCAGCTATAATCAACATAGTATACATGACGTAGTTCCTTCTGTCTAAACGAGAAAGCACATACTTTGCAGGTTTACCTTCAATAGGTAAGGCTTCCACTAAACTAGCAACCAAAACAATGGATTACCGCACCGGCTGTCTACAGCTACAGAGATATGCAAAATAAAAAAGGTTGTTTAGGAAACACAAATTAACCTACAAGCGAACAAAGGCTCCCTATAATAATTTAGATTTGTTGCTGCAAATGTAAGTGGCTTGTTTCAGCCAGAACATTTTCAGACAGAGATTCTTTTCAGGCGGAAAGGGTAAAATTGTGCAACAGACATTCAAAACTCGTATTAACGCGTCACTGAAATTCATTTGACCTATAACTCGACCCCTGAAAAATTCGTCTACATCGCAAAAACCAAAGATATTACGGGTCTACAACACAGTTCGGGTAATGTTCGCCAACTTTTCGCACTTGTAATGTCAATCACGCCGAACCGTTCTTTCGCGCAAACACCATTTTTGGTTCAGATATTTAACCTTTTCCTTGTTTTCCGTCCAGTATAATTTCGAAAACAAGTTCACGTTCAAATCTAAATTTTACAAAACGATCTGGAATGAGTAAAAGCCCGTTTATATGCGCAGCACTGTTTCGTTTTCAGGAAACCTCAAACCACCCAAACTTTCGCCATCAACGATTTCGCCACTGCTTTTCACACCACTGATAAATAATGCCGTTTGAAGTGGGGGATTTTGAGTGTTCTTCCGTTTGTTGGGTAATCTGGACCCCCAAACAAACCGAACAATAACTGGTCCCATCAAAAGGTTCTCAGGTCTCTGTTATCTAACCCTTGCCAGCAATACACTCCACACTTCCTTCAGGCGCGAAATTCGATCAAGCGCCAAGCGCAAACGAGGAAAGTTAATGGTGCAGGTGCTTGAAACGCAATTGTTGTCTTTAAATGCATGCAGGTGGAACTAAGAATAAGACTAAAGGACTTGCACACAGGCCTGGAGTAGCTGGTGAATGACAAGAACTAACTAATTGGGCAAAAACTGAATACAATTCGCTGAATAATGACATCTGTAAAATTTGCGAAATTCTGAAGCCTAGAAACTGCCTTCACAGTTGGTAACGCGTCGAATTAAACAACAAAGTACAGTACCTTGTCTTACAATTACTTCCACATTCTTTGGTAAGTTCACCATCTTTTAGGCACTACCACAGACAGTCTATATTCACCTTTTAACTTGAACGCTTATCCTATATTAGCAATAACTCAAAAGTATTTCAATTTCGCACCCAACTATTTGCAGTAACAAGCAGAAAATAAGTCATATAAAGTTGTGTAAACTGCTGTCTATCTCCCAGCACAGAGTACCTTTCTTTAATCCTTGTTGTGTAGTTATGGTGAATATGGCACCGTCTCTCTGTTATATAAACAAAGAGCCTTTTCTTGGCTAAGTTTTTAAACCAGTCTCGGTAATACACAAGTCATTTACTTTATGGCATGCACTTTTTGCTGCTAAAATTGGTGTTGTTTTTCGACTTTTGCGGCGAGACGGCGTAAAATACTTTTGGCGACTGTCTAGGTTTCAAAGATGCAAATTCTTTCGCTTAAATCACGTTAATCTTTTCGTTTTTTTCGCTCGAAAAGAGACAAAAATATCTTCTTCATTCGAGCGTTAATTTACCTTCATTTCAAGTTAAACAGATGTCGCGCTCTTTCTAGTGTTGTAAACATTCGTCGAGTGGTAATTACAATCGCAACAACGGTCGACTTTTTTCGTTCAAATGACCAGTAGTCCAATAGCATTCACCCTTATCTTCGAATGCCTCTCACTAGTTGCTAACTTAAACATCATTATAGCCAATATAAGAGCTAAGAGTAAGACGTCTAATGAAAAACAAGGCTGCATACGTACGAGCATTTCACAACGTAAGTTAAAACGTCATAAAATTTTAACTGCAGACGTTAGGATAAAATTTTCACTTTCTTCTCAGTTTCTATTTTGTTTTCAGCTGGATCTCTTCAGCCATACCCAACGTAAATATACTATATCTAAACAATTTACTTACTGATTTTTTAATGGTTTCGAGTTTTGCTTTGATAATAATGCGTATAAACTGCTATACTCGCAACAACCGTATATGGCAAAATATTAACCGTCTGGTTCAAAAACCACTGATAATGTTGACAAAAAATAGAGTTTCTTCAGCATGCGCGGGTTTTCTTATCCCCTTATGAACCTTTCCTTGTGCTATGTTGGTAACAATGTGAAAGACAATGCGCAGGGAAGAGAGTTCCCTTGAAACTATTTCCAAAGCACTTGAGAAGATATTAAACCAAACTTGGTTATGGGAGGCAGGGCATAGAGAACGGTTTTCAAGCGAGAAGAAATGGCACAGCGAGTGACAGCCATTCCGGCACGAGATGAAACCCTAAACGTGACAGTACATGACCCCAAAGTGTTGGGGACGGTTAGCTGCCAAAATACCAGAACCCCCTTCGGTTCAATCATTTGGCCTGTTGTTTGTGATATGACGAATGGTCGACTAGCAATTCACACGTTTCGATGTCGAGATAAAACGCCAAAGACAGAAAGGGGAATCGAAACGATGTGAAGACTGCCTGTTATGAAAACCCAATTACCGCCGCAAGCAGAAACAATGGCTTTCCAGACCGATGGCGCGCACTAAATATTTAACTTTTGAAACTGATATCTCAATGCATTAGCGCGAAGCCGACTGTCTATTTAAGAGTGTATATATAATATATAAGACTTTTAATACGTGTTTACGGTTTTCCACTCCGCACCTGTATTTTGTACTTTTACAGTTACAAGAAACGCGTTAGAGAAGCTACATACGCCAAGTAAGTTTGAAACTGCAACGCTTGCTGTTTAAGATGATACGACAACAGCATTTTATCCTGCAGATATTAGTTTGATTCCAGAGTAAATTTGCTTTCTTCTACAATGCTGTTACCGGTGTCTGAAAAATATCAAGATTTATTCTGGGTAAAAAAACGTTGCATTGTGTGTGGTAAATCTGAAACATAAATATCGCTGACATGCCCTGTGGTGGTTTTTAATATTAACTAATCAAATTTAATATATTTAAATCCATTGGAAGATTTATAGGATTGAGTTATAGGGAAAAAATACTTTAATATCAGCACAACTGAAACAACACATTTAACGTAGCCAATATAACTATAATATATATATGCAACTTCGAAAAAAGGACATACAAATATACGTTTATTCCCACAATTCTCAAGAAACAGAAACGTAAATTTTGTAACGTAGGCTTTTAACAAGATTTATGAAATATTTGAAAAATTTAAAGGTTTCAAAACGAGTTTTTGTGTTATCCCCGTGCTCAATGACGCATGCAGAATGCGCGAAGCACTTACCAGTGATGCAGGCTTTTTCACGGGGGAATTTATTTTATGTTTCGATGTTTCAAAATCGCATCAAAGTCCTCATGGGGCTATAACTGTCATGATTAAGATGAAAATCAATTTTATGATGCTGTCTTAATCTGACCGAGCAGCTCACTAATTAATGGTCATCGCCTAGATTACTTGGCGAGTGCATGCCGAAATTTAATTGTAAAATCGAAGGTAATAAACAGGTAAATGCCGTTTGGTTAAGATAGATTGAAAATCAACACGCTCGAAACTTGATCAAAAACGCCATATTGATCAGTTGAAATTACTCAATCCGATAAAAGGTATTCTCGCTAATAGCAAAACGCATGGCCAAAATTCTTCCAGTAAATCTGTCAGCAACAATGCCTTCATTTTTTTTTTGTTACATATGGTCTTACTATTTTTAAGAAACCTTATTTTCCACACAGTTCTATACGAAGCGATATTTACTGGTTTAAGATCTATAGATGCCCGCACGACAGGTAATCATCATTTCATTAAATGGACATATTAGATATGTTTGTGGAAATTTTCCGAAACAAGAGAAAAATACTTTGAGACTGTCAGCGCATAGTTAACGATGGACTCATTCAAACAAATGGCCACTTTCGCGAAGTGAACGCCAAACCAAAATAAAACTGGTACGCTAAGCCTATCCACCTTGCACTATGTACACAAATTAAGCTCTCAATTTCAGATAAAATAAATAAACATCTTAAAACTGTTTTTCTTTGAACTTTCTGTTGCACTAAATAGTGAAACCAAATATTCAAAAAAAAAACTGCAATTTTTAACTTCTTCATCACTTATCTGTAAAACTTTATAAACTGTCTTCAAAATTGCAACAAATTTTTTTAAAAAACATAAAACTTATCACAAAATTTCCTCTTTATTGTTACAATTGCTTTGCTCAAACAGATTTAAAAACCTATCAGTCAAATTTCAAAGCGAGAAATGTAAGCAAAGTGAGATAATCAGCACAGTGTGTTTCTTTCGAACCAACGAGCGCCTTTTCGGGATCCCTCAACTACCCAATATGTTGTAGGCTTCAACATTTCCACAGGGGCCAGAATGTAACATCGCTTACCGACGTAAAGTCTGCATCATAGATGGCATCCATCGTGTCATGGTGTCAAATGACAGCTATCTGTTATTTTCACTACGCACGTGTGCCATATAAAATCGCTCGAGCCTAACGTTTACAACTTCCGTTATAATTGTCTTCCACCGAAATTAGACTGTTTCTATTTTGTTTCTAGTGCTTATGTCGCAGACATACCGGTAACTTTGATGACAGCTACAATAGAAAAACTCCTGTAGTAGCGGTAATTTTATCACCAAAAACATTAATCATAATCTATTTCGTTCGTACCTGTTTATCCTCATTCAAATTTTGCAACAACTCTCTTGACAGACTGACAAAACTTATGGGCATAGTGACATTCATAGTGACGTCATTCATCTGCATCATAGCATAGTACATCTTTGCATATTTCACTTCAACCTCAACAAGGTTTATAATTATATCGGACACCACAGAACCCAGTTTATTTATCGAACTGTTACTCATTCCTGTCTGTGAAATGTATCCACTTGCACAAGTACCATGTTGGGTGACAAAAAGTCCCAGAAAATGACATGCCGCCACACCGCACCTGTCACGTGTCAAGCTGTGAAACGCACTATCAAGCGTGGCATTCCCTGCTCGACATGGACAGTAGAAGATAATTTATAACTAAGAGAAGCATAAGTTGCCCTGAGATCTTATCAATTGCTATTGTCTCGACATTACTTGAATCACAACTGTTTAAATAATCTTAGCATCTTCTAAATTCTTTTTACATTGCAACGCTTCGACACAGCTATTAGGCATATCGACTAACAAATGACGGTTCAAATAATGTAAGTCAATTTCCTAAGTTTAACCAATTAACCAAGTGACCCGCATAACATGACGTCCTATACTGGTTGATTAAATTCATGTAAACCAATCTCACCTGAGTCATAAACATCTCGCCTGTGCAGAGTATTGAAGTGTAGGATGACAGTCTGAGCCGCATTAACCGTTCACGCCACTTGGGCCTGTACCAACTGATAGAGAAATAAGATTCCAAAATATTGTTGTCCAATTTGACACAAACATGCACCTCGCATTATACCACTGTAATTAGTCAACGGTTATACCTTCACGTTCTGTTAAGGCGTTTACCATCCACAATAAAAAATATGTCGAAATCGCCAACAAGTACTTTACGCTGCTACCTCATGTGCAGCAGCGGTGTATGAGGCATACGTACGCTTTCCCCAATTGTTTGATAACACGATAGAAAAGAGTAATTTCTGAGGTGTCAGAAATAATGGAGATTTAATGAGAGGGCTGTTCACGGCGCGAAATCTATAATGATTGGTTCATATCAAGTATATGAAGTAGAGCAGTATATTCCGCAATCATGACTTTATAGATAACAAGCTTGCTAGTATTTTCGGGTAGGCGTCAATCGCGCCATACTTAACGAAATACTCGGATATTCGCTAACCAACAACACGTTTTCAAATTAAACGGTATAACCCGTGCAAATTCTGAGCTGGTAACGCGATACATCAACACTACTTCCACCGCGCAGTTATGCCCAACTGCAGGTGCCCAAAATATATTTAAGGAGCTATTCAAAAGCTGTAAAATAACTTCTAAATTTGCCTCATGACATCCTGAATATATTAACTGGCTAGCGTTGAGTAAAGATATGATATTAGCGTTGTTGCCTTGCTGTTGCATGCATTTAAAAACATTGTGTTCTAAGCTTTCGTGTTCAAACTAAAACATGCAACTGACGACTGGATAAGATCAAAGCTTGGGGTTTTCACAAAGATAACCGGTTCTACACATTCTACACAGAGATCACTTATCAGTTATCAATGCCATTATCTCTATACGCGTGCCTATCAACCACTATGTTTAACATACCTCAGCTATTAGCATTTAGAAGACAGCACGCACTAAAAAACTTTATTCGCTTTGCTGATAACAGCGTGACGCAAACTGCATCCACATGCACCCCTCGTAAGTCAAAGGAATTTCGGGTGTCTGGCGAGGGTATTCGAAGGACTTTTATATTTTGAGTCACAAGGTTGGCACTTCCCTACTTCCAGTGGCGTCAGCAAAAAGCAATTAAAGAATTATTTTGCGAATGTGATGCCTCATCAAACAGATCAGCTTCTGGGACGTCCCAGTGTTTAACCTACAAAGTAACTATAGTGCTTGTAAACGGGAGGGCTTTCGCGTTACTGGTGCGTAATTTCCTGTTTTCTCTCGATGCAAAAGTCAAATTTCAAACAATTTTACTGCAAACATTAAGTCTCTAACAACAACAAACTCGTTTTGCTGGCTAAGGCTACTTGGCTAAGTTTGGAAATATTTCTTCCATCTCCACTTTGATTGTCTTACTTAGCCACTGCAAAAATTTTAGTTATTTCTCTATGAGGTCTCAGATCGGTGCATTTAGCAATGCCTAATGTTTAACAACAAATGACCACACAATGAGTCGTCATAAGTGAAACTATACCACGCATCTTGGGTGGTGTATAATTTCTTAAGACACTGATTGTATTTCAAATAAAAGGGTCGCGTTCTTAAACTTGTGCAAGTGATTCGGTTACTTTTGTGCCTTCATTTATCGAAGCTATATATTTGTCCTGAAGTCTGCTGACATAAGACTGGACCACTTATTGTAAGCTAAAACCATGCAAAATAAGCCTACGTTTTGCTGAATTTAGCGTTTTCTTTACTGGCTTTTCCCAGCTCTTAATGCTGTCTCTTTTTAAGTGCCACAGTCGCCACATGCATGTACCGGGAGTGAACAATTGTAATATGTTTTAAGTTTAAAAGAAATTTGGCTCACCTGACAAAAAGTTATACTGAAAATAAATTTGAAATTTTTTCACAAAACAATGATAATTTCCATATCGGGGATGCTCTTTTATATCAAGAGCAGAATGGAGTATAATCACCGGAACAAGTTCAAAATGTCCGGAATATTTCCACCAAAACTATAAGTTCTTGTGTATTCTCCACACTTCACCAAATACGGTCTTGGTCCTATTCAATCCCTTAATGGCGTTAACCCAATATTTTATATGTTGTTTGTCCTGTGTTTCCGAGTTAGTTTTATTTCTTTAGTAAATTTATTATGGTCGCCCTTAATGTTATTATACGATGTTTTCAGGACGCGGGTTGAAACAAGTGTTTTTCCTTGCAAATCTTTACCTATTGGAGCGTTGGGATCTTTTAAGTTGACCTGTTTTAGTTTATCGCTTATCTCATTGGAACACAATTTCTGTTACAAGGTTATGGGGAAATATGTGGGTAGTTGAACTAGTGACGTCAAACGGACCAGAAATGTTTTTAACAACCTAAGTTATCTGTTATTACACAGGCGCTTTTTTGTGAGAAAAACTTGCTGTACATGTCACAATGTTAATTCTTTGAAACTATTAACATTGGTGTTCCTGGCAATACTTGAAAAGTGCACGCAATACTGCTGGTACGTCATGAAGCATGCTGCTTATACTAAGTCAAACTTAATACGTGACAAGTCAACCGTGACCGACCCCTATCACGTGTCATGTTTCTGTACGTCACGCGTGATTGATTCCCGGCCCATTTAAGGGTAAACCCGAGAAGCTCAAAAATCCCAAGAGCAAACATTATCTTTGTCTGAAAACTGCTCGACTTAGATCCTAGCTGGATTTAGCTCAAACAACGGGTGCAGAAAGTCATGTACAAAATTGAGCTATACGAGGATGAACCTATATTTAGTGAATCATATGTAAACAACGGTGAAGCCAACCTGCAGGATTTTTAAAACGGCAACCAGTCAGAACGTTCATATTATGCCAGGTTGACGGTTGTAATTTTAACTTCAAAAACAGTACAGATGTGTTTCTTCTTGCTTTTATTTACGCAAAACAAAAATGGCTATAAAAATGCAAATAAAAAACAAAAAAAACAAAATAATAATTACTGAAATTGCATTCAAGAGTTCAACAGTTTCTCGATATTTTGAACAATTTCTTCGGTTTCCCTCATGCTAACTTTTCCATACATGTCACTTTTGGAGATTTTTTCAACCGGCGAGTGCAACTGCGGTGAAGCAATTGGTTGATGATTGCTGTTCAGGATATGATCGGCGGATGCACTACGCCCCAACCCAGTAGGGCTTAAAGGGCATGTAGGGGACGCAAGACAAGTAGCCGATCGCGACGCGACCTCATCTGGTGCTACGTCACGTCGCTTGATGTAATGATTACGTACGGGGTCAGCGTTCCCGCTGTAAGTTGGTGACGTGCATGGCGATGACAACGACGATATGGGGCTAAGACGAGTGGGCGAATGCGGTTGCTGGGCCATGAATGTCCGTGGATAACTCGCTGGCGCCTGGTTGCCCAGAGGTCTAACCTGCTGATATGGTTCAGTCATCCGCATTGAATTTGCAACAACGTTTGAATAAATAGAACTTAAATCATTAGCAGGGTAAGCCCAGTAGTGACGTATAGGCCTCGTTTCGGGTATTGGTTCCAGATTAGGGTGATCGCATTGTTCGGGATAGTAGGCTCTTGGACTCGCGGGACGCAGCTCAACGTACAATGGGATATGCGATGAATTGCCTGAATGTACCGGGCTATATGGGGCTGTAGTTTCTATAAAAAAGAAAATCTTTGTCTCTCTTTCACTCTTTACAGCAAATACAAACATTTTAAATTACAGTTTTTGAATAAATTTCTGGGTTTATAATCTACCTTGATCAGGTGAAGGCATCCAGCAAGCGTCACTGTGTCCATATGTGAGGCATTGTGACGTACATCGAGAATGGAGGCCTGAAGAACTACCTTCTCTTGAGCGTAAACGGGATGATGGGCGTCGTTTAAAAATGTCTGCAAAAAACTTACGTTGAAACAAAATAACATACAAAAGTCAATCGATTGGCTAAAACAGTTGGTAGGTCTGCTTTTAAGCAGCAACCTTTCTATTATATCGACTTGGAATGTTTATACTTGCTTACTTTTGTTTAAGACAGGGGAAATAGTAAAACTTAAACTTACCATTTTCATAAGTTACGTCATTATTACTTCCCGCATCCGGATCGCTGTCACCGCGACCACTATCGCCATCGTGTGACGACGTCAAGCGAGGCGCAAAGTCTTTTTCCAGTAAGTTGCGCTTTAAGAATGAAAAAGAATTGAACAAAACTATTCCATAAGTACATACCGTAGGTAAGGTTTTTTCAAACTGATGAATAAATATACCTTAACTTCATCCGAGTAATTACTACGAGCAGTGGATTGTTGTCCTACGCTTTTCACTGAAGACCTAAATTGTGACATCCTCGTCGCATCATGACAAGAAGTATTCGATGCATTTAAGCTAGTATCGTACACAATCAAATCAGCTCTGTAAGGTCAAACGCAAAGCTTAATAACCTTGTCAAGGTAAACGCGCAAAGAAAATAACGCCATTGTTGCTTGAAAAGCACAAAAGTGCTAGTTACTTTTTTTTCGAAGATTGGCTCCAAAGGTCACTTCCATTTCCAACGCTTCCCTCTTTAGAAAGTGCTCTTCTCGGCTCTGCAGATCTCATGCTGACTACCGACGCCTCGCCCCATTCATTGCTATCTATCGACCTCTTGCGGCAGGTGTACGAACCGCTTTGCTACAGTAAAATGGTCGATGACGTTAGACATGGAAAGATTATAACAACATTTATGTTCAATTACAAAACTTGTGGAACACTTTCAAGAAAGCTTTCGATTTCTTTCGACTACTGTATATCCGGACGTTAGCAACCTTGCATAAGTTATTAGGCCGCAAGAAATTTGCAAAAAAAACACCTTCCTGTCCCTCCTCTTTTTCATCACCACTGCCACGATTATAATGAATAAGATAACCATTGACGAGACAAGAACTGCTACGATAATGAACGTTGACGCAGATCCACGTGTCACTTTGATATTGGTCGGAATTGGTGTAGGTAATACCTCAAGGTCGGTTATAATGACGTATAGAGTGCGTTTGCTGGTCAGAGGTACCACACCCTTGTCCTTTGCCTGCAGTGAACATGTCGTTATAAAACATGACTCAGTGGCCCTAAAGTTAATTTTAACAACTATCAGCAAACTTAGAGGGCTTAAACAAACAAGTGCAAAAGAAATAAAATCACCAAACTCGAAAGGCACATAAATTATCTTCGAAATGTTTCCGTTCACTTTTGGTTAGCTTAGTAAAAAAGAAATATCTTAAAACCCTGCGTCGTTGACGTACTTGCACAACCAGTTTGTAAGTTCCGAGAGACTTTTTCAGTTTAGGGTTACTGAAGTTAAACCGTAAGTCACCGGAATGTCTACTTAGGAAAAAGAGCGACCCCTCCCGGCTGCTTGATGACGCCAGATCATTTTCGTTTAATATTTTATATTCCACGGCTTTGCTGCCATCTTCGTCATAATCTATGGCCTAGATATGAATAAGATTTTAACAGAAATGGATTCAAAGTCAATTAGGATCATGTGAGTTCGTGACGATTGTTAATTCAAAGCTTGTCATCGCTTACCTTAATTTGAGTTATGATGTCATCACGAAGGACAGTAGCATAAAAACTTAAATTTTCCTCGTCAGGATTGATAAACACAGGAGCATTATCGTTAACGTCAATAACACGGAAACGTAAGGTGCATTTACTCTCTCGCGCCATCGGCTGGCCACCATCTGTCGCAATTACCGTCAACTGGGAATAAGATATAAAACATTATTTTTACATCCTGAAAGTTAAAAAATATACAAACTAACTTACAGTATGGCTCAAAAGAAAGCAACTGTTATGCATGAGCACACAATTAAAAAGGTGAATAATCATGAAATATATCAATCTACAAAACCAGAACCATTTATACTTGGTGTGTTTTCTTCGTTTCATAATCCAGAGTTGAAACCAAGTGAATATTTCCGGTTTTAGGATCCACCATAAATTCCGGATCGCCAGTTAGCAGTTCATATTTGATGTTGCCAAACGGTGAAGGAACTATTTCTTTATCCTGGTAATAAACTGGCAGCATTAGAACGTTCATAAAAGTGTTTGTCAAATCCCATGTGCTCTGGACACTAATTATGTTGTCATAATCATATAATTATTATGCATTATTATGTATATGAAGTATGATTGTCATGATAATTATCAGGTGGACGTTGGCTATTGTCATCAAAGTTAAAATGCTGGCCTACATATAGCTGAATATACAATCGCTGTTACTCACTGCTTAAAACATACAACGATATATGTACATTGTACAGCGAGTTTATTTATTCAATGTAGTTATATTCTACCTCAGTTATCCTGAAGCTTGGTTTGTTCACGGAATCGCCATCCGTTGCGTTAACCGTAGTAAGAATACTTCCAATTTTCTTATCCTCCGAAAAACTGAGCGCAATTCTGGGACAATGAATCACAGGAGGATTGTCATTAACATCCATGATCTTCACGGTAATCGTCTTACTTGAACACCTATGAGATGGAATGAACAGCTTTTAGTTATTTATTTCTTTGATGGTAAGCATCAGCGGATTTAATAAGACTATAGCGTTATTTCCCAGCGCTTTTAGTATGAATTCATAATATTCAAATTATTTGAAAATTGTCACAGTTTTACGGAAAATTATGAGAGCACGAAGTTTTCTACAAGTAATGAATCACCTAGGGATAGATCCATGGTCACACGCTTCCACAATGACTCGGTACTCATCCTGAATTTCACGATCCAACCTCCTCCTAACTCCGAGGAATCTGCTGACTGGCTCCGAATCTTGAGGGGAATTAACGATAGACCCATCCTCATCAAACCTAAACTCCGAATCCAATCCTCTTGCTATCGAGTTATCTCTTAAAGAAGATGAGACCGTGAGCTTGACACGTCCATTGTCACCAATGTCAGCATCCCTCGCGCTTATCAGAGCAAAGAAAGTCTCAAGCGGCAAGTCCTCTCTCAGGTAAACTGCATTAGAAATATATTACACGCTACATATTACATACTATACATATAACATATCATGAATTATTATTTACCACAAATTTAAAAAACTTAAAATTAACGCAGCAAGAAATTACTGAAAAGTTTATAAGATTATTTGATATTGTAATAATAAATAGACACGCGAAAGTATTACTAACCGTTGTTTTCATCATTGGTCGAATAATCTGTATCAAGATAATTGATTGATATGAGAGGTGAGTTGTCGTTCTCATCTTGGACATGGATCACCAATTTCGTACGAGCTATGCGTTGATTGGCTAGACTAGAGTCACGTGCTTCAATGAGAATTTGTAATCTAAAATAAAAAGAGCATGAGAAAGGTGGTCAAATTTTTTAAAAAGTTTTACAAAAAATTCGTACCCATCGTGTTTTTCCCTGTCCAGTCTTTCAATCAACATCACTTCTCCAGTTTCGTGATTAATGCTTACGAGATGGCGCACAAGAGCCGTGTTTCGGGAGGAGATGAAGTAATTCACCTCGCCTGCAGGTCCTGAATCCTTGTCCGACGCGTGAACTTGAGCGATCACCTTGTTGGGCAACAGGTTTTCCTGCAGTGTCTCTGTGTATTCCTAAAAACATGATGTCACTTGGTGATTTATCTGCACAAATCGAATATTTAAGGGGCTCAGTATACATATAACTATTTTATAATAATTAGTTTGGCCGAAAACATAAATTACTTATGCTGTGTAGAATTATTAAAGAATAGCCAAAAATATTTACCAGTTTACTAAACTTTGGGTCGTTATCATTGACGTCAATAACAAGTACTTGAATCTGAAGATGGCTGCTCAACTTCCGGGGACTTCCCCCATCCCGAGCTGTTAAGGTAAGAGGTGGAAGACTAGAGTCGGTTTCGTAATCTAAAAAGTAAGTTTCAATATAAAAAGGTTACAAAAGATATTAAGAAAATATCACCCTTTCCTTTATTGTCCGATTTGCTATAACATTCAGTTCGCAGCCAGTAATACCGATTATAACAATGCACGAATGATGACTTTCTAGCCACTATACAAGTTTTGCATTATTAATGTGATTGGTTTTATGCATTTTATTTTAAAAGATTATATTTCTAAAAATTCCTGAAATCAAAGCCTCTTGCAAGGGAAAAAGTTTCAGTTGTCATGATTATGCTAAACATACCCAGCGTATGAAGAAGCTTCAATTGTAGGTGGAAAACATTAGTTGCGTCGACAAACTGCAGTAATTGAAAGTAATCATTCGGTGATAACGAGTAAGTAATGTCTCCGTTTTCGCCTGTTTTTTGAAAGCAAATGTGTTTTGTGTTTAGCGGAGGTGATAAGGATGGACATGGTCAAAATGAATTTTAAAAGAAACTTTGCAAAAACAGAACAAACAAAAAACAAACTTTGTGAGAAATAGAGTAATACACAACAGTAATTAAGGGATCTATTAATGGTCAACGAAGCAAACAGAGTTTTATTTTCTATTATCTCACCAATATCTGCATCTTCAGCCAAGTACTGATCCAAACTGATAACCGTATTCACGGGAAAATTTTCAGAAACATTTAAGAAGATTTTCCTTTGAGCAAAAACGGGAGGTTTGTCGTTGACGTCATCAATGATGACATTGAGATACAGAATCTGCCGAAGATCAGCAACATAAATCTAAAAAACAAGATAAAAGTTTTGGTAAAAATTTGTGATCACCAAAAACAGCCACCAACTTCAAGTCCACACGGTCAACTTAAAAGCCTAAAATAGTTGCAAGAACTTGTTGACTACAAATAGAGTAAACCGGCTTAAGCGGGAAACAAAAAAGGATTTAAATTACTTTTAGTTGAACTGTGCAAGTGTCTTCGCTTTTGCACATGGCTTCCCTATCGATGTGACGTCGTAGTGTGACTATCCCAATGGTCTTGTCTAACACCATCCATTTCCTTTGTCCCCGATGAGTAGACGCTGTTGGACTGGATGCGAGTAATTTTTGCTCGAGCTCTTGGAACTTTGACGACGTTGAGGAGATGCTAAATTCTCGGCGTACGTTCGCCACAATTGTACCTACAACATCAGATAAGTGGTGAAGTTTAATTCTTCTGTTAAATTGATTAAAAATAGTAATCCAAGTATCCTATTCAAAGTTTATTTTTGATTAACAACACAGCCAAAACTGCTTAGGATCAAGGCGTAATAAATTTATAATTCCTATTTACCAGGAGCTGAATTCTCCTTCAGATGGACAGTTCTTGCCATGGGAGATAACGCTTCCACCGTCATCGTCGTAGACGCCATGAAGACCGAAATAGCGAACAGGCCATGAAGCGAGCCCATTGCATATATTATCTTCCTGCAAAATCAAACGGTTTACAAAAGTCGTAGTACATTTTCTGAACAACTGAGATAAAGGGTTATTTTTTACAAGTGTCACGAAAATGCGATACCCTGTCATTTCCTGTGCCAAACAAATCACAGGATTTACGGACAATCTCAAAATAGCTCCGATTCGCATGAGCGGGTAAACAAGAAATGAAAAAAACAGCCCTGACTGAAGCGGGAACACAACGGTAAATAAAATATACACAGTTGCTTGTGAAAGGTAGACATATAAAATATCGGGAAATAAGAAAACTGTATATGTGAAATCTGTGTTTATTAAACATAACGGAAAGTAAAATGTTGCCGAAAGGTCGAATTATTTCCGAATAGAATTTCGCGTGCAATTCTTATAAAATTGTTTTCGAATGATTGTGTTATAAAATGTCACAATCAATATAATTTCGTCCTATCATTTTTTACAACCAAAGTTGAGTGATGGTTTGGAAGTTTTCTACCGTTTTGCGGTTGATATCAGTTTTCAAAAGTCTTCTTCCTGCACGCAAAAGCAAGTGACATGCAATGCTCTGGGGTTATCGTTCTGCTCCGAAGACCAGTTGCAGTCAACCGTAAAATTCCTGCGGTGACATAAATAAAGGACGGGACAAATGGCAAATGAAAAACTAGAGTGTTCAAGAAATTTAAAGCTGCCTTTCGTGACTACGCCGTGACTAGGTTTCTATTCAAACATTCTGTTGGCTTAAAAACTAACCGAATGATGCTTGTATGCATGAGAGAAAATTGAAGGAGACTTGGAATTATATCCTACTTGAAATAATCAGTCATCGTTTTAACTCCACTTTATTTGCACGGTAATTTTATGCAGTTATTTTTGTAAAACATTTACTTATAAAGCGAAGCACCAACAGCTTGGAGTTAAAAGATTCAAAATTGACTCAAAGACAAATTTCAACTTTGCTGATTTGAAAAAAAGATAAGCAACGATTTTGACGGCTTGGTGCACGCACGGTTTTAGGAAAAGTTTTTCGTCTGATTGAAAATCGTCTTAGCACATCACCGACCGATGACTCCAATGTTAAACAAACACAAGAGGTAGTCATGCGTACAAACATGTCACCTAATGGAACAACAAGCGCTAGCGATCAAAGTAGATGTGGCTTCTGTTTTTATTAACCCGCAAATTTTATGGTGCGGTGCTCTACACGATTAAGCCTCATTAGACCGGTCATTAGTTTAAAAACGGCTGGCTTTTAGTGCAAATATCTTGTCAAAACCGATTACAGTGCGCATATTGCTAGAGTACGGGGTGCAGATGGTAGTTTTATGGCGATAATGATGACGCACACGCCTCTGTCATAACCAAACAAGTCTATTGAGTGTCATTTTAAATAAAGCACTTTCGATGACATGTTGCAAATCGTTAGTAAAACAAGAGATGATCTGCTACTCAAATTGCAATAATACTGTCACGATTGCAAATAATGATGGCTTATTACGAGAACCTTCTTGTAATACACGTGTAACAACCGGTAAATCTTTATTATCACCACATTGCAATACAGTAAGGGTCTCCACAGAGTTTCGTTTATTGATTTCTCCAATCATGATCGCCAAATTTTAGAAAGCAAACAAATCTCATGTCCACGATTGCTGTTTTTATACAGTTTTATAATTAATTTAATGCTCCACACAGCCATTGCGCTAAAATTAATGTAAAGACTTGATCGTATTTATAGAACGATAGGCTTTAAAACCTTGTTTGTTCGTAAGTAAACCTTTCCGTTACTTTTCCAAAGCGCAATAAAATTTGACAGACAATTGACAATCTCTCAAACGCCCATACTCCATCGGCACGTAAAGTCAGTAAACTTTAGGTCAAGTTTATCCAAGATAGGCGACCAGTGAATGCGGTTGTTGACACTATCACCGGCAATCACTAGGCTGCGAACTATGGTGACCCCAGCATAGAAGGGTTATCGGAGAGTTTCAGCCATCTTAACACAGTTTACACAGACGTTTTTAAAAGGTTGAACGAGATTTGAAGGAAACGACGTGGGAGGCAATATTGAAACTTTTGAAATTTGTATTGTTGATATGATTGTTATCCTGATGAAAACGATATGCTTGTGCTAAATGAACCTTGTTTTGTTTCTCAGATATAGACCAAAACACTAACAATTGAAAATCGTGTTAAAAGTTGTTTATTGATTGACATTTATCACAATTATTTAATTTAGTAAAAGTGCTGATGCGTTCGAAACAGAAAACGAAATTTTAAGGAAATATCTCAAAACTTTAACAACGTTTCTATCCATATGCGTTGTATCGCATTATCAAGTTTATCTTATGGGATACAAAGACGTAGTACAATTTACAAAATGGTGTAAGATTTTGCAAATATTTTGACCTCTCCACGTGAGCTAATATCGCTTCAACCAAGTTGATGGGATAATTGCTTTAGCAATAAAAATTTTAAATAATTTATACAGCTGGAGCAAGTCTAAAGAAACCTTTACTTCACGAAGCACTTTAATTTAAGCGTAATTCGAACGCGGCGGATAATATTTATCATAGAGCCACATATTCATATATATACCACTATTTCGGGAAGGATGTGTTTCAAATAGAAGAGTATATAAGGAGATGAAGATTATAGTTTCGGAAATATAATTAAAGAATAAAAATCGTCCGTTGTTTTAAAAAGAGACGGGGAACCAGTTGTGTTTGTCTCGTCATTTCTGTTTGTTTGCTTCATAATCATTAAAGGCCGCGACGGGTGGCGACCCGTCTTCAAAGCTGGCCCTAAGACGACACGTCACGATAATCTACGTCATTAAATGATGCAATAGAATCTCCGCAAATTACACAACTGCATAATCGTGTTCGCTTGTCTATCGCAAATTGAAAAAAAATTACCGAAAACATTTTTTCCCTTATAAGTCAGTTGTGGACAAGAAACGCCTCGGTAACTCCTGTAATAACATCATCTTGTGTCATCTCGTTTAAGGATCGTTTTTCGCTGGGAAATATTCATGCTCTTTGCTTGGTAAATATTAACGTGAAGCGTTGAATTCAGCAACAGATTTCAAATTGCTGGCCATAATTTCATTAAATTGTCACTGACTAAGACCGCACTGGTGTTACCTTACCAAAATAATGTCGGTTTTCGGAAGAGAAAAGGCTTCGCGAATTTTTGAATTATTTAAACATTTGAACAATACTTGCCGGAGAAACATTACGTACGCTTATGATTTCACATGACTGAAGTTTTGACAACAATCAACTTTTTAAAACAAAAACATAAAAACCAAATCACTTTGTCCAGTCAGGCATTAATTTGGGGATTACTCGCCCAGAAACAGTCAGACCGAATCAAGTCGAGAAGACGATTTTTTGTATCGGTTCAACACTTGATTCAAACAGAATTTTCTTACAAGTGTCCTTAACGTAATACTTCACTTTTACTTTCCTTGAGAACGTTTTTGGTTCTTTTTTTTAAGATTCTTTACACAAGTGCTTTAAAGTGGGGCCTACTTCAGCCCAAAGTATCCTTGTTACTACAATGGATGTCGCCAAGCGACTTATTCAAAAACCATTGTAAAAATCTACTAAAATTAACACTTCCTAACAACGGTGGTGATAAAGGTTAAAAAATAAACTTTTCTAAGGACTCTCCAAACATACCTTCTGTCGACAAGGGCAATTCTTATCTTCGTTCCGGCTTTAGAATCAATAAACTTTATATTTTTATGCATAGCCTAAAAGCCACAATTACACGATAACAACTGTTCAACTCAATTGTTCAACTTGTAATTTTCACCTAAAAATATATTTGACCTAAAAATACCAGAGCTTGTACGTAGGTCTATCTATATACTCATTTAAGCTTAAAGAGTTTTGCCAATGTAGGTAAAAAGATACATCCATGACTGAAAAACACATCGTAAAAAACCCATTCCCTGTTTTAACAAACGCAAGTCTAACTGACAAATTGCTCGCCCGATGTACAACAAATTATCAAAATCTTTTCTTGCATTGCGTTATGGTCGCCTAAACAAATATGACAAGCTTCGCGAAACACTACTCTTTCGTAATTTCCTTCTAGTAGCCTATATACAGAACAAAGTCCTCCAAACGCTAGCGATGTGGGTACGCTGTGCATATGCCTAGTACATAGCTGATTGCTGCAATTTCTTTACAAAAGTTCATCTATTATTGAAAATAATTTGTTTACAACTGCCCAAAAACTGGCCAATCTAGAAGTAGTGCGTGTTATTTCAACGCATCTCTCGACTTAGACGCCAGGGAAATTATTTTCGTCAATATACAGCCGAAGGTGAGGGAGTTACGGGTCGTAAAAGAAGTGGACCGTACCCATAAGTAGGATTTGCCTCTAATTAGAGAAACGATTCTTCAACGACTATGACATGTTTACGTACTACCGCGTCTACGCCTAGTGTTTGCGAACGAGTCGTCAGTAAATGGCAAATAAGCGGGAAACGCTGATTTAACATTTATGCAAACTTTGTGTAAAGAGGCAAACAATTCTATATACCACTGTAAATATCCCTGACAACGTTTTCGTTGAACCAGGTATATCGTTCATGGCTTAACCAGCATTTTCTTCATTATATGTTTACTAAATTATTCTATTTGTTGAAATAAAAATCCATTCTGCTCAAGTTGCGAGCTCGCATTTCCCGCCTATATATGACGTCACAACCAAAGTTATACACGGAGGGCACCTGGTGAACGTATAACGTAGCAGGGCAAAAGGTTTAGTGTCATATTTAGAATGTAAACTTACAACGCATGGCAGATATGTAACGGCTGTTTTATCTCCAGTACAACTGTTATAATTTTTAAAAACGAAATGTGGTCTGATATCAATATAAATCCGTAATCCCTTGGTCTTTGCGCAAGTTATTGGTGTTAATAACGTCAAATCAATATTACATGCAATTAACACATTAACGAAACGTTGCCAGTGTTGACATTACATATCTCCATATGGTTTTATTAAATAAAGCTTCCAAAGTGAATTACTAATTTTTTTATGCGTCAATTAATATAATCCAGACCCCAAAGACGGATATCCAGTTCTTTGGCAGTCCCGGGCGACCCCTTAAGTAGTCTAATCCGCAAAAAGTAAATTTGGCGCTGTGCGTTTAATTGGTCTCGCTATGCCTATATCCAGCCTAATACTGGGAAAATATTTATACCGCTATGACCAACGCAAAGGCCAATTAGACGAGCCAATGTTGCGGCTTATTGTCCTAAGTTACGGTAGTTTGTTTTGCGAAAATGACCAACAATAAGTTATTTATTGAATAAAACTTTTGCTAAATGGAACTAATCCTGCAACGAAATAGAATTACGTTTTATTATAGATTTGCAGATATGCGCTTCAGCTTTTCATGTTAACTAAATTTCTGTAGAAACCGCTATTTGGCAAACTCTTGATGTACGGCTGTCTGTCTTCAAATCACGTTTCTCGGGTAACTATGACCTTTTTTTTCTGCAAATTTTATTCATTTTTAAAAAATACTGCAAAAATATTTGTTACCGTTATTTTTAAACGCTAATCTGGTTCATTTAGAACACCTGAACTGAAACAAGACAAGCAGCTCCGCACTTAAAATTCTTGCCCTTCTGATGTCACTCGCTTTTTTTCTCCAACCACTGTTTTTCCTTTTTCTCATTTTTGTAAAAATTTCGATTGTCGACACTCTACTGAATTCGAAGGGAGGCAGGAAATAAAAATGTAAGACAAAACGCGCTACAGGGTGCTTGAAATTTCCTTCCAATCTATCACTAAGATCATAAATGAAGATATCTTAACTTAGTCCTCATAGATTAAACGTGGTCTCTGCAACATCACTGTTAACAAATTTGTGGCAAATAAAATGTTCCATAACTGTAAAAAAATTCAAACTCCGCTTGCTGCTAACCTGTAACTTGGGATTTGACACACCGTTGACAATTTTATAGTTTACATGTTAAACTCGAGCAAAAAAAGAACCGTCGACCATTTGACCAAAAGTCTTTGAAAATTTAAAACCTCCCGGTAACTTCCGAATTAGCTGCCGGGTGATTGTCTGGCAATCTCTTATTGTGTCGTAACAAAGACGCTTGCTTAGCAACAAATTCAAGCCTGCTTTGTTGAAGAACTCCAACATATGCAGGCTCGTGCAGACTTCAATTAGTTTTGAGCTTTCTCAAGAAAAATTCTATGAAAAACTCAATTAGTAAGCCCATGTTACTTAACGGACTGCTACGGCCCCGAAAAGAATTTCAAAGTTTTTGCAACAACGTCATTAATCATTATTAATTTTAGTTGAGATATACATTGGCAATAATGCATCCTACAATATCTCACAAGTTATCAAAACATTTTCATTCGTCAATAGTACTCATGTGTTATTAATACGCTTCCATAAATGCGGATTTAAGGTTTTCCAGGATGTACAAAGCCATGATCACCATGAAAATATCATATCGACCTAGTTTTAATTGGCTTTATTCTTATGCTAAAAGGATTTGCTATGGCTATTTAATAATCGGCTCATATCTACCATTGCAAGATCTATAGATTACTGCTTGGGTTTGTTCGTTAAACGGACGTGATTATTTTTTTTCAATTCCGCTGAAAGCAGGTGTTCTAAAAATTCTTCTAAACGATTACACCCTGATCTCTTTGATATTGTGCCGCTGTTACTGTGATATTAATGCGTAAATTTTTCAGCTGCTTAGCTTATAAAAACGGAACCGTACGATTTAAGAGTTTTAACTCCAATGTCTAATTGTGCGAAAACTGTCAAAATACTGAGCAGAAAGCTCCTGTAAAGAGAAAAACACATTATTTTTAAACTCTTGACAAACGGATGACAAAATTCGGTCAAAGTCGCGTACATTGTCACAAGTATTAGACGAAGTCTTTAGTAACTCAATTAAATCAAATTCTTGCGTCTTATTGTGACGTCATAGGGCAGGTGGCGCAGGGTATCATCTTTCGCAGAACTCTTGATACAGGTAGGTGGGAGTTGATAAAATCAATTACCCTTAAAGCCGCCTAAACCTTCATTTGGTTAAAACTATATTACCCTGGTTATTGTAATCATAACATGTGTGGTTATAATTTTGAAGTGTTAATGGTAACAGGTTAAGTGTTTGACATGTCTACGTTTTTGACAAGCATGAAGCTAAATATTGACAGCCACTAGGGACCAAATTATACCCCTCAGAGATGCATTGTTCGGTACCCTATGCAAATTGTGTATCGTTAGTATTATATAGGCGATGCATTAGGCAATGTTGTTTTCATCCAAGCATTTTCAGTGATATTTATGCTTATAAACAAAATTATTGTAAACGTTGAACATGTAAATAAAATCTAAATGCTTTCTTTTTTCATTTTAAAATGTAAATTTATCTTTTAAGGCGTCTTTTGCTTGTTTTGTAAAATTGAAAACAAAAATGAGCGTGTAAGTACAAGACGCAGACAAGAACAGCGATTTATAAAAAGGCGGTACTGTACACAACTTTCGCTACATTAGGTGGTGATATTTGGTGCTTTCTGCCAGACAATCAAGGTTGATTGGAAGCTGCGTGAGATATTCAGAAAGTTTAAATCAAACACAAAGTTTGAATCAGGCCAGTATGGAGGGGATCAAGCGGGCCAATTGGCCTGGACGTACGACTTTTAATGAGACCTATTATATTTACAAATCACATTTATCCTCACGCTTCGAAAAGGAAGCATGATGTAGAAATAATACAAAGGTTAAAAGGTAAAGTACAAAAAGTACGAATTGTTCTGCTTTTATCGGTTATATTATAACAGCGGCATATAGCTAATCATCTATTTGTGCCCATGTAGGCACTGGGCAAAATGTGAGTCTTCAAATTGTGTTGTTGTTTACATCTAAACTCACATTCTGCAGTAGATATGTATATATTTTGGTAATAATGACACACGTTATAAGAAGGTTCTTCTAACAAAATCTTGTGAAACATTTACTGTATTAACACATAACCAAACAAGTTTAGTGTTCAATTAGCAAACGTTTGTATTTTTTATTTTTTACACAATAGTTATCTTACGTTATAGGATAAATGCGTTTTGCATCAACAATATCTGCATAGATTGTAAATTCAGCAACTACCTGTTTATGAATCAGTATTTAGGAATTACAAGCATACAATTTTTGCAAGTTTACCTTCTGGCCTGGGCCCATATTGCGCTCTACACGGCCCTGAGCTTGATAACAAGTTCTATGTCTACACAACCGCAGAGCTGCATTTCTTCAAAGGAAAACGATTTAACTCTCCAGACAGCAATTGTTTATGACTGAAGACTTTAAATCGGGAAAATTTACCATCTCTGCATATAGCTCTTCGCGAGAAGTAATATTCAAGCCCAGTCAGCTTGAATCTGGGATGTTTGTCTGCCAATGTGCAATAAAAACAAGCGATTATTGTTGAAAAAATATGATCCAATATGAACAACATGTCATGAAATTCGTGACATGCATGGTGTGAAAAGCACTTATCGATCGTGAAGTGAAAAATGTACAGACCCGGCAAATAGCATATACTTATCGAATTACTGTAAAAATACAACAACAACTTTGCAGTTAAAGATTTACTTGACTTGCATGTTACATGTTGCGGAGGCAACAAAAATTTAAGATAATATCTTGTTTCAAAATAAATGTAGACTATACATTATAAAACCGTTATAAAAGTGTTGTTATAATAAGCTTTGAAAGTTGCCGATGATGGACAATTGCAACATAGCGCACAGATGTCTAGTATTCAATATTTGTAAGTCTTAATTAAAGTTTATATTTCTTCGATGGAAAGATTTTATGGCTTAGAGGGACTGCCGTGTGTGGTGAAATGACAGCAAAGCGAAAACCTTTATGGACTCTACATTGTTCAGCTTGATCCTATTTTCCGCTCGGTTTTGTCACAATGGGCGCTTCAGGCTAAAATAAATCTCAGTGGGATGGACGTCCAGGACAGAAAATAACTTCTTCCCTTACCTTTTAAAAATGCCATAGGTAAAATTTTAGTATTTGGATTTGAAAATGTATGACATATTTCAGATTTTCGGTGGCTTTTATGGCTTGCACTTGCATGGCTTTTACAAACTTCATTTCATCTGTGGTTATGCAAGCTAAAAGCAACAAACGCTTCTCCTTGCAAAATTTTACCTCTAAGAAATTGTATAATCGCTGATAATTACCGACATGAGTAAAGATCAAACGATTCAGGTGCTTTGCCGAATAAAGAAGTTCCTTCCTTGATTAGTTTAGAAAGTGTCGCGTGGTCTTTTGTAAAAAATCGCGATAAGTTTCGGTTCTAATGAGTAACTTTATAGACGAATGATCAAATAAAAGCAGAAGTTATTCATCATTATGACCGCCCAAGGCGCTGTTTTTCTTAAATTGCTGCAACTATTGATTTTCGACGAGAACCTGTAGAAGGTTATACCGAGAGCGTGGATATCACCTTTATAGCTTTCGCTGAAAAGGGGCGAGTTGCATCGAAGTAACAGCTGATCATTGTTGGCTTTTTTACAACACTACATTTTAGCTTGGGCGGGTTATTATGCTTACCATTTTTAACCGGGCTGCTGGTCTAAATTTAGTCAAGTGATTGGTTTTTACAAATACTGAAACAAGAGCGACTTTTCAAATGCCGTCTACAAAATTCTTTTTACTCTATCGCCATCTAGCGAGCAAATCCTTTACCACAAACAACAGTGTTTTCAAAATGAAAATACAACTCGATAGTTTGCATCGTGTTTTATTTGAGCACCTCTATAACAATTAATTTAGCATGAAAAATTAGCAAAAAGTAATGGGTAGTAGTGGGTGTGACGAACAGAATCAGAGAAAAAGCATGCATCAGTTACTGCAATCCACAATTGGCAGTGACATCAAAAGACATGCTTGTTACGACATAATACGCTATAGTGAGGACAAAGTTCATTACTGAGACGGCTTTTAAGATAACGTCGCATTGCAAAGAAAAACAATCCACACAAAAAATATAAAGAACTTAATAGAACTTTTGATATATAATTAAATAATTACTTGTATAGATTAAGGCTTTAAACTTTTCATTAAATAATGAAGCACGCAAAATATTACTGTAATTAGCACAGGCCCGGTTACTCGGTTAGGTAATATTTACAACACCAGGCGCTGAATCGGCGCTACCTGTGCCCATATCACATGTGTTTGCATTAACATTACGCTCTCGTGGGCAATCTTGCTCGGGCAAAAGATCAGGCAGACGTAATGACGTCAACACCTACGTCACTTGCAATGAAGATTAAATACGTGATCTCTAAGATGTACCGTTCTGAATAGGTGAACCGGTACTGTTGATATCGTTACATTGATTGGACAGACCACGTGCGAATTTACCCCGTTTCGGGGTTATGGTGCTAACGAACGGGGCTTCACCAACAGGGGCACCGGCGGTCGGTGAGGGAGTGAAAACAGGGTTAAAGGGTGATGCGGGGGAAGGGCTGGAGCAATCGAGACGATAGTGAAGTTCTTCGATGCGCTGTTGCTGATTGGTGCTCATCTGTTGCTGTTCTGAGAGGTTTCCACGAAGCTGTTCGACTTCGACTCGTAGAGATCTGAGTGAAACGAAAGGCTATTTGTACTGATTCACACGAAGTTGCCAAATAGATTACAAACATGAAGTCTGAAAACAACATTACCAATGACGTAATCAACACATACAAATTTTAAAACTTATACGCTGACTAGCTTGGATTTAAAATGTCTGACGAAAAATATTTGCTCGATAGCGTCGTCTAGCGGTTATAAAACTGGTTAAATTTAACCATGGGGCAAAGGTATATTACTTTGACAAGGTGCGTCAATTACGACAAACAGTATTTAACGGAACGAGGCCGTCTAACAATTACCGGCATTCAGCATTCCTATCTGTTAACTGAGTTTGCAAATCTTCGTTTTTCTGTCTCAGACTCGTCACTTGATCTCGTACGCTGTGGATCTCGCTCAATTGAATCTCTTGTTGGGAAACCTGAAGACAAACTGTTATCATGAGATTACAAAAAATTCCAAAAACGTATATATCCCTACATGAATAGTTGTGAAATCAATGCGTATTGAGCTATTCGCCTGTGACGAGAAAGCGAATTAAGCAGCAAGCAACATCGCAAGTATTTTCACATAAATTCTGCACAAAGCAAGGCAGAGTTACAGACCTACCGACAGCTGTAATTTGTGATGTTCGCTATTCTTCATCTCAAGAACTGTGCGAAGACTTTTATTTTCCTCGTACGAGTTAATGTAAGGTTGGATTAATTCCTGCAAATTAAACGAAGGCAAAAACGGTAAGACTGGATGTTTCATTTAAAATGAAGAAATAGCAGGTTAGGGTTATGTTTCTCACAACAAAATTTTAAAAAAGAGTTTATGGATAAACTGAAACATTCAAAATTACCTCAACTTTTGTTTTCACTTTAAGGTCCATCTGGTCTCGTAATTCCCGAGTTTCAATTTCAATCCGCTCCTTTTCGTCCGACCATTCATCATGGAGTTGTTGGACTACTTCTTCGTGTTTAGACGTGAGAGCTAAATTAACAAAAAACGTCTAAACAGGTAATTCAAAAAACGCTCCTTTCCTTGAAAATTATGTATAATGTTATAAATTACACAGTTTTTCAAAAAGCTATGTTTTTGCTCATCATCATCATGTATCTTATTGGAGCTGCTGTTACTGAGCAACGAGAAATAGGACGCAAAGAACATGGGGTGGACAAACATGATGATCTGTTCCGGTGATGGATAAATTTTATTCCAGTAAAGTACAACTGTAGCATACCAATGCATTGCATAATTTTACCTTCCATGTTTTTCTGATTTTCATCTTTAAGGGTGGCAACATTTTTTTCAAATTCCGATTGCTGAAAAATTGTCAACAAATTTTACTTCTCAAAAACAGCTTACTAGGTCAACGAAACATCACTGTGCAATGAACTATCATCATTCTTATGCCTTTATAAAGAAACATGCTCTCTACAACTTCAACTTTACCTTGGCAAATAAGTCATCACACAGAAGTCGTGACACGAAACAAAGAGAACTATAAAGCATGTCCAACACACACAAACCTTCCAATATAAAAGTTGCCACTTGCGTCACAGGCGTAAATCAGTGCTAAGTTCACGAGAATGTCTTATTCCAATATTTGCGAAACACTTACTTGTTCCGAAAATTTCCTCGAAAATTCTTCCAGTCTTTCCTGGAGCGCTCTCTGCTCCTTTTCGCTACATTCTCTTAGCTCGGTGACGTCACGCCGATGACGTTCAGTCGTTTCGGTAACGTCACGAGTATGCGCATCACGTGACTCCTGCAGCGCTTTCTCCAAATCTACGACTCTTGTTTTCAAGTCGGCTACAGAAGCAATTACAAGTAATTACTGAATATACTATATAGTACTGAAAATACATCATATAAAAGCGAATTTCCCGCGACTTGCGAACTATGCTCTAGCAGTCTAGCTCTAGCATATCATTTTACACACTCTCATGAAATGCTGCATTGTAAGACGATATTCTAATAACAAATTAATGCGGGTAAAGGCAGACAAAAATGGCGGTACAAAACTTGTTGTTTGCCGCAAGAAAAATTATCATACACAAACCGCTGTACGAAGACATCAAACGTGCTTATCGAGCCTCAGAGGTAATTGGGACATGTACTTACAGTTGGTCTGGTTTTGGTCCTCTACAAGTCGTTCAAGTTGTTGCTTGTCAGATGAAAGCTGAGGAGCTGATAAACCATCCAACTGCGTTTAAATAACACCAACATTAATATTGCCGGCGAGCTAATTGTCGAAGTCCATTGGCGTGTTGTTAAAAATCAAGCTTACTATAACGGTGTAGTATTATGGTTGCCACAAGGCATATGTTAGCATATTGTATTGCAGTTATAATTCTGTTATTATGTTGTCTTTTGGAAAGCGTGGGTAAACCTGTGTCAATTATAACTATGCAAATGTCTTAGTACAATACAATTACTGCAGACGAAACTTGACACATTATCAATTCGACTTTTTGCACTCTTCTACGAGTTAACAACATAAAAAATAACGAATTCAAGGAGATTTAACGTCAACGGCGAAAACAAAACTTTCTGACTATTGTTTACAAAATTCTTGCTTGTTTTGTACAGCAATAACACAATTAAGATAGCCTTGCTGACAGCGTTAAACATAAAAATGAATCTTTCTTACCCATCTCACAAATATATCGAGCACGCTGATTAACAGAATTACAAATATGAAGACAAATGCGGGATCCGCGATAAAACCTTGGATCGTTGAAGCTAGCATGTTTACTTTTCAACAAATGATTACTTCTCCATTAATTGCAATCGACCAGATACCAACACGATGATCTGCATCTAGCAACAACAGCATGACCTTGCACGCTGCCTAAATTGAGATCCTACTGCCAGAGTAAATTGGCCTATTTGCCCGGCCCTAATCTTAATAATGACGATATATGTTACGGGCAAACATTATTCCGACAATGAGCCACGAAATATACAATGGCAAGAACGCGGGAAAAGTACACAGAGATGGCAGGAATAATCGCTGTCTTCACAATACTGAGACTTATAACGTCCCAAAATCTTCATTGGGCATGTAGGGGCACATTGGTATTATGACGTTATATACCCGACAAAAGAATTATCGCGTTTTGGAGATGATGCATCTATGGGACGTTACGTCATAAGATCAGCCAATTTTTAAGAATTTACATTAAAACAACAATGACACAGAAGGAATGTGACAATATATCATAAAGTATAACACCCGAATAAAATTCATAAAACTACATTTTATCCGCAGCTAAAGTATACTCAACCGCATGTGCTAAAACTGCTAGGGCGATTTTATAACGCCGATTTATGGACTTTACTTGATACTACTTACTCAAAAAACATATTTCAATGAGTGGCATATCTTACTACGTGTACCCTTTGCATAAATTTTGCAAAACAATACCAATGCAACATTTATTTTGAACAAAAATAAAGATATCTTTGATAGGGTTCTGTCCAGGGCAGCTCGACAACAAAAATGTTACCTAAGGTTTAAACAGAGTGACGTTGGCCGAGAACGGTCGGGTTGTAGCTTTTTGTTTGAAGGGCAACAACGTTGGCGCAATGGCAATCGTATCAATAACGTTGCCGTATTCAGCACGACTAGGGCATTATTTTAACTCACCTCGGTCGAATCTTTTCTTTTCTTAGAAGCAGCGCAGCAAAGAGCGCCGCGGCCCTTTCTGCATTTTGAGGAACAAGCACCCATTTCGCAGGAAAATTTTGTTCAAATTTACATTTCACCCTTACTACGGTTCCATTAAAGTATCAGTAATAACTGGCTATACCTGCTAAGAGCAATGACACTCCTATACTTAACAATGAATGGTATTTGCGAGTAAACATTGTTCAATGATAAAATGCTACACCCTTGCGTACACCTAACGCTTTTAATCAAGGTGATAGCTTAGTGTGTCTTTTCACCTGTACGCAATATTTAACTAAGTTAGTTATGTGAGCTAGGTTGCGTTTATCTATTGTCTCTTTTCCCTTAGCAGAGTCGATAAACAAGATCTTTAAATATTAACTTCAACCCTTAACTGGCGTTTTGGCCAATCCGAAGAGTCTATTCTGATAACGATAGCGGAACGTTTACCAGAACATTAATTACACCTTGTAAAGTTTAAGATTGGAGCGATATATGACGCGAAGCTTACGCAAAGATTTTCATAAGTTATGACGTCAACATCAGGAAATTACATACAATTTGCTTTAAATATTATACACTGTCTAACTATACTGGTCTTTACTTTAACACAATATACAGCTATATAAACCAACTGAAATGTGACAACTAATCTACAGCACAAAAAACGTCTCGTACACGTTCAAATGTAAGACTGCCACCTCCTTTTGTCGCATTAACTCGTCTGCAAGCTTTGTGTTTGCTCATTGCACCTCGTTATGGAGTAAAAAAAGAAAACGTACAATTATTCCAAGGTAATTAATGACACTATTTTCGCCCTTATCTCAGCACTTAAATAGCATCGATGATTTGAAGCAGACTTTGATGTGGTGTGGCTTAAATAAACAACCATCGCCACTGTCATTGTACGGTGTTGTACCAAAATTTTCGTCACATTCAAAACTATAACTACAATCATTCGCTAATTTTATTTATATCTATGTGGTTTTTGTGCCTAAACCCAGGATTTTTAACACCTTTGCATGGCACTGAAAGCGACAACTAGTTCAATGGCATGATACCGTATTGTGATACTAAAACCCATTCAAAAAGATTGAACAGGGTAAAATATATCAACAGGTACTTGGTTAACTCGCCTAATTACTGATGCAAATCATTCGTCTTATACGTTGGATTCAATCTGGACAAGTAAGCTATTATCAGTTCGCTGGCTAGTGCATTGTACATCAATATAATATATAAAATTTATGACTTTAATAAACGAAGACTACAATATATACCTAAGAAAGCAGTTGAAGTTTGTTTTAATGCAGACCATACAAAACTGAACTGTTCTAAACGCTTGAATATGTCTCATAAGTCATGTTCTCGAAAGCTGGTCTGTGTACTATCATCTTTACTTAAGCTAGAATAGATGGTAATATTGAGATAGCAAAGACGACTAGATAATGCTGATAGTGTTCAATCATAAGCGACAACGATCACGTCACAATGATCACGTGTTTGTTTTAGCGAGCTAAGATATTTGTCCATAAAATTTTGACAAATTTGCGAGCAGCTAAAGCAAGCGAAAAACGGACCAGCTTTTAACCTCAACAAGCCAACGTGACCGAACTGATAACTTCAATCTGTTTTCGAGCGTCAACGATTTCTCATATTAAACCATAGCTGTACTTTTTGTGTTACAATATTGGCAAACATCATGCAAGCGTTTTCCTTTTAAGGAAGAATTTCTTAAATTGCAACACACTGTGCATATTTCAAGCTCACCCTGTTCACGACGTAATCCAGTAGAGTTGCCATGGCGACAACGCATTTTGTGTTTTGATTGGTTGCTTTCCGTTGCAGTTTATCCTTCACATTATCTGGGCTGACGTGGGCTACGAGAAAATAGCAAGGAAGCTTTAAGTTTTTCTACAAACTGGTCACAGAATACCTACACATCGTTTATATAAAATACTAAAAGCTACCCAATATTAGCTGAAGAAGTGTATTAGAAGTGATTAGCATATCTGGCCACAAAACCACTTGTTGACTGGGCCTCGAAGTACAACTTACCGCGTTTGGTTGCTTTCGTCTGTTTAACTGAGCCCAAACGAGACCTTGGCACACCAACGGCTGAAATTGTGGTTTCCGACGTTGCATTACAAGTGGCCACCATGCGAGGAGTATGCAGAGATGAAGCTGTGGTTATGCAAAAAAAACAATTCGTGGATAGATTTATGATTTGTACACAGTTCTTCACATGTTTTGCTGAACCTTTGGTAGGTTTACGGAAGGTATCTCTGATTATTGTAAATAATCAGATATGATAATATGCTAATTAGCAATTATGCTTTTGTTTGTCAAAATTTATACTGCGTGTAGGCTGCATTGGATAAATTTCAAAATGCACCGCAAATTAGTTACCAGGTAACACCGACTTAGCAGAAACAAAGATTAAGATTAACAGCACATTATAGTTATACAACAATACATAAGTTATTCTGTTGAAGATGTTAGTTTTTAACGTGTCTTTGCAAATTTTTGTGGTACGACTAACCAGAAGGTCTATGCAGTTTTGACAACGTAGTGCGTGACGTAGCATGGCTATTGCTACGACTGGACGACGCAGATGTACTCGCACGGGATTGGTTGGCATCTGTTCGAGAATTTTCAAGTTTTGCCACCCGACCAGCTGAAAACAAAACATCGATCGTTAGCAGAAGCTGTAGTTATAGCATCCGGCTATTATAAAAAGGAATACGTAAATGTATCCACACTGGAATATACCTACAACACAAGAGACAGCAGAATAAAAACTAGGATTTGTCAATACTTTTGAGAGTTCGGGCGCAAGTATTAAATCGTCAAACAACTTAAATTAGGATTCTGATCACAGAGTTTGGATTGTTCTAGCCTAGGGATTAAGGCAGGGACCCTTATGGGCTGAGGTAATGACCCTTATTTAACAACAAACGAAGAATATGAATGAAATTTGACTTCATTGAAGATTCATGTAAAAGATCAATAAACTAGATTAGCTAAGATTTAAATTTAATGTACAAACAGTTGCAGACATTAATCATTTATCTCGTAATAAAATTATAAATATGGAGGCATGAAGGCCATGAATACAAACGATAACATCAAAATCTAGAATTTAAGAGATGTTTAAATTAGTCACAACTAACAGATATCTTCCAAGCTGGTGAACTTATTAAGCTGGTATGAAAGTTGATAACTTACTGTCTGAAATAGACTCATAATGCATGATAAGCTGATAGGTGGTACTGCAACGCATCTTGGGCTTTTTTTGAACAAATTAGGACTTTTTAATAAAAACTGACCCTACAATTATTTCACAAAAGATATAAGTTTTGTAGCTCAAGTACAACATTGAGTCATTTGACCACTTGTTATTAAGCCTCAGCCTAAGTGGTGTATAAAATAACAAACTACTAAAACCAATTCGACCGCATATGACTAACTTTGCATGAAGGCTATGTAATAAGCTACTTACATAGAGGCTAAGCTAATTCGAAACGCCATATCTAGTATCTCAACAGGCAAACTACCAATGCTTAATAGAGTACCGTAAACTTCAGTTTTGTGAAATAATTTCACGTAAGTACACGCCTAGTTTAAATAAGAATCGACGAGTTCGAGAAATGGACTTTTAAACCTACAGCACTCCATAACACCATTGTTGTTTGTTGTCATAGAACTCATGGAATCGGCACTGGAGTTTAAATCGCGTTTTACAAAGGTTTTGCGTTCAAATCATAGCGATCGGAATAGCTTATGACAATAGACACAACAATGGAACCAAATTGTCGAGGACCGTAGAGTCAAGACTTGTGTGAATGTGACCGCAAATTAACGCTACTTATTTCTTATCTGGAAACCGTCTTCCAAGCTTAAACGTGAAACTTTTATTACCATTTGCTTTTCCGTTTACAACAGTAAAGCAACTAGGAGCACATATTCGTAGAGTTTACTTTTAGAAATTTAATTCTTCTGTATTGTACATCAACTTTCGAAAGAAATCGCTGGATTTGACACTGCCTAATTCAAACTTCTGCGTTACAATCATTGCCATAAAGTACTTCATTAAATTCTAATTTGATAGCTTCTACACCTATTTTGTTCACTACGGTATTTCAACCCATACAGATAAAACAAGTGAAAAAAAATGCAGTGTTGTAGCCAGCTATTTCAAAATGTCCTTTCAAAACTAAGAAATAGGAAGAAAGCAAAACAAGAGATATGTTGAAACATTGGCGTGATATACATTCCAACTGCGCCTTTGTCACAATGGATTACGCAGCAAAAATCAATCAAAGCATGAAATTAAGTCTACGAAAGTTATGTTTGTTCAATAATTCCGTCATTGTTGACATGATAAAATTTAACCCAGTGTTCCAGTGATAATACTGTGGCTGTCAGTGCTACCGGGCGTCTTAACAACAACAGAAATACTCTACTAATCTATGAGAACAACATTTGTATTATTGCGTTTCAGTTTTCAGATTTAATTCTTAAGACATGTTTTGTTAAAAATTAAAATTTTAACAACAAAGAACAAAACTTAAAACTAGTGTTACACATTATAAGTACTCCATTGCAACATCTTGCGGACAAACAATTTTTTTCTCTGATATTACCTGCTTGGGTGGTGTAGTACAGTTTGTACCGACGGGTTACAAAAGCACTGCTATTCGTTCTTTTCTCCCGACGTTGCATTATGTATCGAAAATACACCTTTACTAACTAACGAAGCCTAAATGTTTCTATGCAGTGTAACTGTGGCTCATTTCTATATAGGAAACGGTACCAAACAATAGAGGCCTGCTTCCAGAGAGCTATGAAACTCGGCATTACTTCTTGTGAAAGATAAGAAACTTTTTCATTTGTAACTAGCGCATTATGTTTTCTGTTGCGCTAGTTTTCAATGCAAAATGCACAAAACTGTCTGGTTTTGCGCAAAATTTTGCAGTTGGCTCCTTTGCTACCATTTTATTTTTTTAGCTTATTTAGCTGAATATGGCGCAGGAAGGTACAAGCGTCTGTATATTCTCAATGAAATATAATTTAATACAAGTTTATAACTTGATAAGAAGTTCCGTAAGAAAGTTCTATTAAAATTGTTGTATAGAGTAGATACTTAACAAAAGGAGCCAAGTTACCAGAAGCTTTAACTCCAAGTTTCTTATAAAAATTAGTGTATTGAGTAGCTTGAACGTCCTTTACAGTAATGAAGTATTACTTACAATTACAATGCGTATTTAAAACTTCTTCTTACGAGAGCTTGGCAATTTTACATTGCTTTGCTGCGAAAGTAACTCCTACTTTTTTAATTTAAGACTTTGGAAAAACAAACTTGAACCTTCGTACAAACCATGTCTACATGTCTGTAGAAAGTAAGACGTCACCTGGTGAAGAAATGCCTAAGTTCACATAAACCTTAGTCAAGGCGATAGCACTAATTCACTGCTTTAAAACTAACTTTGTACACTGGCTTTCTTGACATAACCCTGCGGCTTATGTGCGAATATACACGTCAGTTGAATTTACAGCGAAGGTGACATCAAAAACAATACAAGCAGCAACCAGGATGCTAACTTGCCTGCAGATGTAATAATGTCGTTAAGACGGTGAGCATTTCATGTGTTTAAGAAATAACGTCATAAAAGACAAAACGTAAAGTACTAGCTATCAACTGAGGGGCCAAGGTGTAAGCGTCTAAGCAACATTAAAGAGTTGAAACCGACCATGAAATATTAATGGTAAAAGCACCACGGAGAGACATGCGTATAACTGCAGTCTTAGATGTTGCTGGACTCGGCAAAAGTAAGGTCATACGGAAAAAAGTAACGACAGCACGCTGTGTTACAAAACTTTGCTAAGCATACATCCAGCAGGTGTGAACAGAACTAAATTTCATGTATAATATGCTTTGTCGGGCTTTTGACATTTCAGTTTTTTAAAACTTTCGAATTTTTAGTCTCCTACCTTCAGTCTCCAAGGCTGGTTTGCCAGCTAGCATTCTACGCAACAATGCACAAATACCATCAGTCGAACGTGTCGTTGTTATATCTTCCGGATGAACTTTTGACATATCGGATAGGTCCACTGCTACCTCTGTAGCCATAATCCTATCAACATTTCGTTCCTGCTATGGATTTCTTACTGGAACTAACACTTGCCGTTACTTCCAATGATTATTATCATCACTTTCAGTTTAACTTTCGTCCAAATTTCTGAACGAAATATGCATGCTATCTAGCGTATGTACGATGGGTTACTAGCAACAGCTTACAAACGCCTGCTCGCCCGACCCTGTTCAATATCTTTAGACTTTCAATGGAAAAATCGAAGACTGATGACGCCCTCAATTCGGCTGAACAACCGCGGAGAAAACGTAATAAGGAATCCATGGTGACGTAATGTACTATCGATAATGTTGAACAGATTGTGTGACCGAAATCGGTTTAGAAGAGAGACCCTAATGTACCACCAGGTTAATCCCGTAAAAGTGTCCTTCGATTAACCTAACAACCGCAAAATTAAACAATTGCGATTGCGCTCAGGGTAAGCAGATGTTAAGCGCCGTTGATCACTGGTGGCATAAAAGTATTTGAACCTGGGAAATGCAAGCGAGTCTTTCGGTGTCTCAATTTAAAGAATTCAGTTATAAGTAATATTGTTACTAATTAATACAAGACACTAACTATGGAACCTACATATAAAACGGAAAACTCCGAAATCACCTGTTTATACCTGAGGCATATACAGCATATGATCTTCTCTAAACACTTTCTAATGCGACGTTTGTGAAAACAACTATTTAAAAAAGGCCACAAAATTGAAAGAGGTTTACGATCTCCTCACCTGAATAACGGGGACTTTCCGCCTTCCGCTTCTGAGTGGTACAACTTCCATCAGCACTTTTGCTCCCTGGGGATTTGGTAGATTTAGGTTTGGGGGATTTGGGGGATACTGCAATTAACATAAAAACGGAATTTTAATAAAGTTATCAAGAGCGCAAACATTTCGTCTCTATTTTAAAAATAATTAAACAACTTTACTACTAAAAAAGAACAATAGGCAACAAAATTTCAGGGCAAATTCAACGGTGAGTTGGAAGAGCAATGACTCACCGCTCGCCGGAGGAACAACAACGCGATGCTTGGTGGATGGAGGTAGAAGTGACTTCCGAGTAGCTGGAAAACAATAAGGAAGATTAAGAGATGAAAACTTCTTCCTGACGCATTCCCTCAATCGCTTCCAGATTTTGAGAAATCAACACACACATACCCATAATACTTTTTCTAGGCTGCGGTTTGCGTATTGTAGTCGTAGTCGGAGGTTTCATTGAGGAAGAGGTAGTGTTTTCATCTTGCGCGCCACTGCCACCTTTACGAGGCGATCGAGCCTGTAAAATAATGTCAATATTTACAGTTGTGCACATATTAGAAATTCAGCCCAGTCATTCACTTGTTGAATTGGTAGCAAAAATGCACTAGCATTTAACTAACAATGCTTGCAGGGTTATATTTGTATTTAAAATGTAGAGTATATTAAGACTAAGGATAACAATGTACCTGTATTCGTGACACAGCAGGAGGATTCACTCTAGGCGGTTGCAAGCGGCTTATACGTTTGGGGGCTTGAGACGAAGTTGGCATTTTAAGTCTTGAATCAACCTGAGTGTTCTATTTCAATCAAAAACGTAATCATTGACTATCCTCGAAGCTTTCGACACAACACAAATCATTAAATCTCACCCCTAATGACGACAAAGGTTTCCTAAGACCACTTTTCAGTTTAATTTCTTTCGGTGGCTGGTTTCTAACAATGTCTTTGGTGACTTTGTCTGCAAAACAAACAGAAAATGACTTGATACTTAACGCAATTTACCCAACTCTTTGCAAATACGCCACAATCTTACGAAAGCACCTAAGTTTATCAAAATCGCAATTCCAAACGTGGCAGTTTTGAAGATCGTGTCACAGGTCTAATTTTTTCTACCTAGATTTATTTAAGTCATGACTGCCTATCTGACTCCTGATATAAGCCAAATATATATCAAGCAAGCGAGAAATCTCAATCATAAGCGGTCTAATTCGTTTATAAAACGCTCTCAGTTTACCAAGCTATCAATCAATGGCGCATGGGATTGTCAATTAAAAATTAACCTGCACTACATTGGCGGGTAATACCGCGGGGGATATCGTCACAAAGACACACCAACGTTTATAGCGCGTTAACATCATTTGTGACGTAATGGCGCAATAAATCGACGACATATGAGTTGTACCTTTGTTCGCATCAAACGTTGAATTTCCGTCAGGTGGCGTCATTGTGCCAGCCCGAATCGAAGTATCTGGTACCAATTTGACGACAATCTCAAAAGTCTCATTTGATTTTGCAACCGATTCATCGGACGGGCGGCTGTAGGTAACATTATTGACGGCGGTGGCTTGGGTGGAGGTGAATGTTGTGTTCTTGGAAGGTTTCGTGTCGTATGTAGTGTCCATGGGCTTGTTCACAGTTGTGTTTTGTATAGTTGGTCTTGGATCTTTTGTAGAAACGTGATGTGGTTAAGCAAACTACAAGCTATCTATCTATAGATGACCAAAGTAGAATCTTATAGACTTCTACAATTCCAGTTCCAACGTGAAACCATTCAAGGATAACGCAGCATACAGTAGCCCGAGGTTGGAATGCGGCACTTGTCTTTATTAAATCGATCACCCCTAACCAAAGCGTTCTATAAATAATTATCCAACATACAAGAAAAGTATGACACGATGTTATGGTTCAGTTGTTAAGGCTACTTCAAGCGCATATTGCTTTGTGTCGAATTTGCGTTCTCGTCTAGTTGAGCAGTATTATGCAACGGCACATGTTGCGTTATAAGATAAAAGTTTTCTGTAAAGATCTTATAAGTACCAGTTCTCTAAATATACGCAAAGTCAGTCTCTTTTTGCATATGTTTATCAACGAATGGCGGGTTAATGAAAAAACTGACGCGATTACATTCTTCATACGATATCAGGCATAACGTAAAATAAAACAACGTAAGAAACTTTATTACATTCCTCTCTCGCCAAATTACGCGAAAAAAGGCATCAGGTTGGTTTAATGCTGCTGCAAGAATTATGTAATACAAAAACGTTTGGAATTTTGTGAAAACTGGAAGCTGGTAAAATGGCATGCAGTTCACATTACGTAATCGATAGTACGTTGCTATGCACCACGATCATGTCTGCATAATGTCGCTTGATCAGCAACTGCCCTAGTCGCTGCTATTAACATCGGCCTAAGTTGGACAATTTAGGTTCGAATTCAAAGGTACAGTATATTAAACATTCTACTTTGGTTATCCCTACAACTATATAGAATATACATTTAACATAAACAAAGCTGACGGGACTAGTATGAAATGGCACTACTGTGATTTTCAGCTCACCTTGTTCATCTAAATTATATGTTGTGTCTACTGGAGTTCCTTTGTTATAACTATCAGAAGATTGTGACACCATGCGGCCATGAAACGGTGTTGAGGCAACGATATTACCTAGATTAGCGTTGCAATCATTTCAATCTGTCATTAACTAATAATAAAGCTCTTTTTATGAACAATAGGAAAATATGAGTAAGTTATTCACCGCAACTGATTGGCGAAGCAGAGGTAGAAGAAATAGAAAAAGGGCGTTGCCTTGGACCACTACCAGCTGGAGATTCAAATGGAGATGATATCTGCCCACACAGAAATTATGACAAATGTTTTCCTTGCTATACCTTCTTGTAGTTGTCATATTTCAGGCAAGAAAACCAGAGTTCAAAAACAGACGTGGTATTGCTGAATTGTAATTCTTTTATTTCATAATCTACGAACCTGAGGGGTGTTTCTACCAGGTGTTTTGGCAAGATGGGGAGCCATTTCAGCAGCAAGAGGGATAGGCGACGCAGGAATAACTTCTTTTGCAAGGCAACACATTGGCTGACAAGGAGATGGCACACGGGCAAGATGTTCAGATTTCTGTTAAAACAAACAACTAACTGAAACTAACTTAACACTAACAAGTCGGCATCTTCTAACATCTACATTATTTATATTGAACCAAACGTCGCAAGTTATTGCTTCAATTTAACAAAGTAAATAACGTCTTGGATTTGAACTCTCATTAAAATAAATGTATATATACTCCTAATTTAAAAAAAACGCCTTGCCATGCTATGTTTGAATTATTAATGATTGGAGTGTCATGATAAGCACTTGAGGTTTACACGTAAGAGTTTTTGATCAATATTTGCCTCCACCCACAGTGCTCAAAGTCATACAGCATAAAAATAAATAATAGTTTCATACAAAAATAGTTATAAATAGTATAAAAATATAAATAGCATAAGAATAGTTTTCACAAAGTGGGGTTACAAAGTAAAAATTGAAATTGTGTACTAAAATCTTTTAAAGCACCAACTAGAATTACAACAGTGTAGGATAAAGCACAGAACATAATTAAATATATTCTAAAGAAACAAACCAATAGTTTAGTGTTAATAGCAAACTCAGAATAACGTTAGCAAGCACATATATAAAAAAAAAATAATATTAATCAATTTTTCTTTATCTTACAGATGTGAAAAGTATGTCTTCATCGAGCGCATCAAGATCAACCACAGGCAGAGAGTCACTTTCTTCCTGAGTGTCCTTCATTTCAAGTTTCTCTTTTTCATCAAACACTTCATAATGCAAAAATATATACTTAGAAAAACTTGGTATTTAACTTCAGCAAGACCACCGTGCGCAATGGAAAAAATTACACGAAACAATGTTCTATTACACTCTTCGCTATTCCACCACAATGCAAGCTGACTGTACTGATTAACTTTTGTATATACCATTACAAATTATGTAAGAATACCTACCTAAATTGATCAAAGAATTGGAAAACGAACAATTGCGTTGACCTGAGATCTGAAAATTATTGCTTTAGTTTGTGGTAGACTTAAGTGTTATATGCATGCATAATAAATACAATTTAGTTATTAAAATTTTTAAACATTACATGGAAATTTTCAAATTACTGTAGGAAAAAATTAATCATTTGAATTGTTTCATTTGTTACAGTCTCGAAGTAATAAAGGATCAAACTTTTGAGAAACAAGCCAATGAACAGTAGATACTTAGCTTTATTTATGTATTATAGTGTGACACAAGCGTACTTGCTTATTTGATGAAACTGGAACAGCAGTGTTTATGGCTAAGTCAGAATCTGAAACTTCACATTGTTCTAGGAATGCGTTAACAATGTCAGCTTTGCTTGAACATATTGGAGGTTTAATTTCATCAGCAAATGGAGATGGCATTTGGAACTTTTCACAAGTTTCTTTCTTTTCAAACACTAAATCAAAGCAGAGGTAACAATTACCATTGTGTATCAAACAATAGCTCAAATGTTAATCAATGAACTGTGTTTTCAGGTCAAATATAGAGAATATCTATATACAAACAATATTTTCAAACGCTTCTAACCTATAACGGAACAATATTAAATATGCAAAACATGCTATTCTGAGTTGATATATGAACTAACGAGATATTTTGTTTCTATTAATACTAACTTAACAACAACATAAAGAATTTTAGAAGGTTTTCAGTTAAAACTAATTTTATTTCTTATACAAGCAACAGTAAAGTAAACGCACTTTATGACAAAGTAGGCAATGATTTAAACCAGAGGCGTGCAATTATTTAGTGCAATGGGCAACGCACAAGTGCAATGATGCTGAGGACCAGACAACAGTTAAAAGTATTTAAAAGCAACGGCCTACTTGATGAAGTCTGTGTGGGAGGCAAGCTGTATGTTGTACACCTCTGATTTAAATCTATGTGCATATAAATATAAGCCATAAACCTAATATACAGTAATAAGCTAATAACATTATACAGTATTAATTAAGTGTTTCACTATTAATTCATGAGCAGAAAACCATATATGATTTGATATATATGTTCAGAGATTTTAAATCATTAGTTCATTACCAACAAAATTAGACAAACTTTGCAATCCTAGTGTCAGGGCATTGCAACCAGAAAAAATCTTTAAAATTAAGTTAATAGCCTAATTATCTTTCTTTCGCATAAAAAGCTTAATGAGCAAAGATAATGAACATACTGAAAATTTTAACACTCAATTGCATCATCAAAGGACCAAAAATAACAAGACGATGCAATGGAAATATTGCACAAGAAAGATCAACTTAGAAAGCATTACAAGCAAAATACTGTCCATAACACATTACAGATTCTGTCTCACTAGTGCATACTAGCAAGAAATAAAATTTAAAATATTCTCCAAAATTAACTAGAACTTGGAAATGAGAAGCATCAAATTACGGTGGTAATCTTATAAGCAAACTACTGGTACAGTATGCAAAGCACATAGGAAATTAACATGATAGCAGTATGGTGATATTGTTTTCACATACAACCCAAACAACTTGAAAATGCTAATAGACTCCCATGCCACAGCTCCAATTTTAATTAACACAATATACATACCATTAGTTTCTTGGCCTTCTTGTAATGCTGTTGGTGCGGCAGTAGAACGTTCCATTGTCTGATTGCGAGGTAGCCAAATATCTAAAACTTCAACCTGTACAAAACATAGCAATTAGAAGGTCAAGCTTAGCATAGAAGTGGAAGTGTTATTTGTGCACACTGCATAACCATGTAAGTGTACTGTACTACTATATGGCTAATCTAATTGTGACGTCACTAACTCACTTTCAAAAGATAGCACGGATGTACAATTGTACACCTCGAAGACAGATCGGTAGACCACAAATTTATACACATACAGCAAAAAAAGCTAACAGTTTTTGATAATTATATTAAAGCAAACAACTTCAGACAATTTGCAACAACCTATCGTTTAGTTGAAAGCGGTAGCTTGAGAATTACGGGTATAACTTAAAGAATCACGACGTACCTTAGTTAGGTGACTTCTTGTGGTCTTGCGCGCCAAATTACAAAATTAGGCCAAGCAACAGCGAAACCAACAATAGGCCAAAAGGACAAAACTAGGAGTTGATTATTGCACCATTCAGGGTTTTGTTGTTAGCATCAATCTTTACACCGAAATAGTAGGCTAGGCTGTCATTGCTAACAACCAAATATTGAGAGGCAGCTTCAGTGACTTTTAAACATTCAAACCAATATTTACCTTCTATCAGCATTCAGCAAAGTATGAGTTGACCTCGTAACCTTATGATGACCGCAAAACTGACTCTTGGGCGACACAAGCGATGTCAGACCAAAGCGAAACAATTTACAATCGTTAACACAAAAGTCGTCTTTAGCAATAACATTAACAATGAACACCGACATAGTATTTCAATCCATGAATAGCTATTTCACCGTAATGTAGTCTATAGCTGTAGCCTATAGTAATAATAATTATAGCAGTGTTTAGGCTAATTCTCTTCCTTTAATATTAGGAAATGGTCATCTTGTTTGAATTTTACCACGTGATCAAACAATGTGTTGTTGATAAGCAAAGCTAGCACACTGAGTAGCGTTGGTTTGAAAATAATGAACGGATATTTTAACAAAAAAAGCCCTGTTAAGTGAGTTAATAGATCAATAGAACGCTTACATCATTGTGGCAACCTTTCAAGTTTAAAGTTAATTACTATTAGGCCAAACGTGGGCAAACTGCGGCTCGCCGACATGTTTTTTGTGGCTCGTCTAGCTAAATAGTAATATCCATTATTGTTCATGCTTTGTTTAGCACTTTAGCGTATTTGTATTGACACTACTGATTTTGGGTTCGCTGGTGTTTGCGGTTTTCCGTTAGTAACTTTCATTGAACAAGTTTGCTAAACCCTGTACTAAGCTATAGAGCTGTGGTTCTCAAACTTTTTTAAAAGAAAGTACGCGATGGTCTCCTAGCAATTTTTTAAACGCCTCACGGTCCCTTAAAAAATCAACACAAAACAACACGTTGGTTATGCGTTGGTACCTGCTTCTTTGCAACCAGTTTGGTTCCGTTTTGGACAACGCAACCCTAATATCGTGAATCACATTCAACCGGTTTCGAGCTTTTGGCTTGATGGCAAGTAGTGCCTTTTTTTGGAAGGTACTTCGCGGTCCCAGAAAATTGTCTCGCGGACCCCAGTTTGAGAACCACTGCTATAGAGTATCGACTATAGTAAAACACAACGACGTTTTAAATAGTTTGGTGCAAATAAATAAGGTCAGGTCTTATGGTGCACAACCATCTTCTTATGCGCTTACGTCAAAGAAAAATGACATCTCAAAATTATATTCAGATTTCGTCATCAAACAGTCCCCATAGATACAGTATTAATAATATGGGTCTAGTGTGGAAGTGCACATAACCACGTCAAACGTCATTTATTATTATACTAGAATCCCACATCACAAATTATGACAGCATTTGGTATCACACTTCTGCACTAGACCTGATAATTTTATATTTGGAAACGGATAACAGCTTTTACATGCTTGTAAACTGACAAACACACGTTTTTATATCAAAACAGAATAATACCATGGCCAGAAAAAGTTCAAAATGATCTGAATAATTCCATAAAAGCAATAAATTTTATTAACTTTTTCATGTTTAACCAAATAACTCATGCATATACTATTATATTAAAGTCAACTGTATGGCTTTGAACTTACTTGACCAGCATCAGAAAAAGTTACTTGGTTTCAACTCTGGCTGGCTGTTTAAAATCATTAACTTTATTAGAGCCTTTATTGTCAATCCCAGTCACCAGATGATGTATGTATACTTTACTATTACGGTTACATACTGTTATAATGACAACACAAATAAAGTAAAACTTGTCTCGTTTTATACTTGTCTTTTTATGCGGGATTGCAAAAGTATGGTATTTAAAAAGTTGTACATTTAGTAACTTTATACTCCATAAAAGGACCAGTGTAAGGTCCGAAACATGTTTGTGATTAAGAAAATATGAAGTTCTCTGCACTTAACGTAATTCTTGCAAAAATTTGGTATACTGTATTTTAAAAAAGATATTTTGTATTTTCCAGTTTTGTAGTTTAAAACAAGGCTGTTGCATTGCACTATATTGCCGTTAATTTTTTATCTGGCAATGATACGGATTGCTGCTTTAAGAAGATTCTCATGCAGAACCATCCCAAATACAAATGTATACATATCAGCAAGATTCTTCGCAATCGAGAATACGGATTGGCATCAAATGCATTCCAAAACAGATCTTTAAAATTACCAGACAATTCTCACACAGACTTGGAAGTGCTTCGATCACTCTTCTGTGATAAATATGCTTACTTAGAGGTGAGAATAGAGGATTTTTACAACAAAATGGATTGAGCTAACCCAGTTTCAAATTTTTGTTTAAATTTGCTTTTTTGAAGTAAGTTGTTAAAACAGTTTCAGCCGTAATTCCTGTAGTTGAACAAATCTTTATCAGCAACTTGTTTTAGTTCATTGCATTTGCATAAAAGATCTGCTAAAAATTTTTCTCAAGATTAGATGAAATACAATTTTAGAGTTGTATACATATTATGGTTTTCTAGTTTTTTTTACCATCATAAACAGACTATTGCTTGTCGAAAAATTCAAAGAGCTAAAGCACCAGCATTTTGCCATGGTCGTTTATTTACGGAAAACTATCAAACTTGGTTTAACCTTTTTACTGGTCCATCATCTGGTCCTTTGCTTATGACATCTAACGTATTTGCTGGAAACTGTTGTAAGTAACCCATATGCTTAAAAAATGCAATTTGTTAAGGTATTAATCTCATTGTGCAGTTATTTTTCTAGTCAAATTAGTGTTATCCAACACATGACATAAATGAAAAATAAACTTTTAGTGTTATTAATGTTATTTTTTTCTTCTAGGCTCAACTCAGCATGATGCTTCTCGAAGTGATAACTCCATTCCAAGGGTGAAAGTTGTTGATGTTGCTTGCATTATTCCCCCATTTTCCAGTAAGCCCCCAAGTTCTCACGCATGGCGGGGACCTCGGCTATTAATGCTTACGAAACTAGGCTGGCTTTATCAGGCAGACTTGGATACTTGCAAGATTCTGAACAAGATATTTATTCCTACCAAAGAGTATACAACAAGCATTTTCAAAGCAACCGACACTACATTCATCCACAGTGACATTTTAGGTGTGGTGCCAAAAATGTTGTTTTAACATTTATGTACTACATATGTAGTGATGTCATTTCTCGGGTCTCATTTTTCCAGTTACTTGACTTGATTTGAGTCAAATGTCCAAAATGACTCGACTTTACTTGCTTCGCATTATGACAGTTGCTATTTCAAAAAAATAGAGCTTGAGCTTACATAATTAAAACAAATATTTTCATATTTGTTTTAAAACACATTTCTATGAAAAAAGTAACAATCAGAGACATCAGACTTAATGTAAGACTGCCACGTCGTATGATAATCAACATACCACAAGGCACAGCACAGTGTGACATCAGCGAACTTTCAAAGTTGAAAGCATTGGATTAAGTTCGAAAAAATTGCTTGGTTACAACAACCTTGTGCATATATGACATTGTAGTTTGCGGAAAAACATGGCCATAAAATCATGCCTTTTTTATGAATTGTAAGATGCCATTCGTTTGCTAATTGGTGATTATTGTAAAACCAAGTGGCTTGGCAACATATTTTATTATCGTAAATCACAAGCAGGTTTTGCAGATCTCTAGAGCTCTATAAAGAGCCGCCAAAGGTTACGTAAAATGCATACTAACATTGAGATAATCATGTACAAGTAAACATTGCAACTACCTAAATACCTAGCTTTACGTGATATGTATTACATCTTTTGTTGTTGTATTACGTTGCTTTATAGCAGACAGTTATTAATAACTAGAGTTTATTTTGTAGATCATGTTCATGTTGGGGAACCACCACATTCCTACCAGTACATCACCATAAACAGGTATGTAACTGACTATCCAGGCATAAGGTATTTATGTCAATGAATAATTAATGCATCAAATTTTATTTGGCTAATTTTTTTGTATATAGTATTACAGATTTACAGTACTGATTTCAGTTCCTAAATTGATGATGCACATTTCAGAGAAAGTGAAAGTGTTGTTATTAAATCTTCACGACGTTACTGTCAACAATGTGGATCATCTATGGTTGCATTTTGCATCCTATCCATATATCCACTGCAAGTTGAAAACCATTTTCTTGTTTCCGTTCCGACCCAAACAAATAATCCTGCCGTATCAGCTGACGTGGTGAATGACTTGTTTATTGTCACAGTCACCAGAGCTTCAAAGATTAGTTTCTATAGCTTAAAGGATGTTATGAATGAACATCACCACAAGAGGTACTTCCCCTTGAATGAGCAAGTAAGACCAAGCTATATCATTGTAGAGCCCTATCTTTGTTGATTAATTTTTTATGGGCTGCTTGACCCAATAACTTTCAATTTTATGCCTTAGCAAAATTTACAAAACAGATTTACAAATTTTTATTTGTTTTATGATTTGTGTCTGTTAGGTCAAGGTACTAACACCCTGTGGCTTAAGGAAATGGAGATTGGCTTGTGTTGGTGACGAGAGCGTTGGTATTCCGTATACCACGCGAAAAATTGAACTAAAAACAACTGTAACATTCAAAAATGCTCCCTGTTTGTTTAAAACAGCTGCAATGAAGCATTCTCTTCAAATAGGGGGTGTCCCTTACCATTATCTGGTATCTGCCAATAAAACCGGTACATCATGGTCTTTAAAGCACCTGCTTCAAGACACAGAAGCTTCAACAGGAAAGATACAGGTTTGTGTGGATTATTACCATTTGAAAATGCAAACCATGCTCTTGATTGTTCTGGTTTTTAGTGATCCAGGATGCCATGTGTGTGAGTCAGTGTTAGTAGTTAACAAAACATGAGTATGTACAGTAATTGGTGCCCACAAAAAAATTTATATGTGAGGCAAAGGTCATAATTTTTTGCTGTTTTATCACTAATCAAAGTTAAATGTTTAATTGTCAAAAAAGCTGAGCTAAACATTATGAGCTAATTTAAATCTAATCTTTCACAACATTATTTCAAGACCAGTACGTGGGTAAGATTCGTTTTTGCCTTCTAAATCATAAAAAAATTGAGCAAGCGTGAAGCGTCATCCCGTACTGATGCCCATGTGTTTCGTATAGGCTACAAGAAGTGGACACGTTTTATGTCAATAACAAAACAGTTTGGTTACTACAAAAAGTTCCTTAAATTGCCTTGAATTTTCCATCAAATAAGTTCATGTGTTTTTTTCGATACTTGACTCTCAAAGCTGTTGGTTTTATTTTTCGATGGTTTTATTGCAATTTTTTGTTTATATTCCCATAGTGGAATTAAGTTGTTCATGTCAGTCTGTTTCTAGGTTCAAGAAAGATGGGATGGCTCTCACTGGCATGGAGTCCGATTTCACGGTGATGACACAGGGAGGTTTATAAGGCAAGATGTATCATCCCTGGATATGCTCACCATCCAACATCAACCAAATCAGGCTTCTGAGGAGGATAAGTCGTTATCGGCTCTGGATGAAAAAGATAAGGGTAAATAGGCTGCAATTAGGTCACATTTTGTTCTTGTAAAATTTTTACATGTAAATAGCTCCATATTAGTTTGACCTCTACTTTGTAGTTGACCCTTGATTTCACGTTTACATGTAGCTGGTACAAGTTGTGTTATGTGCTGCCGAGTGGTTAAAAGTTTCACCATCAATGTAAAACCGGATTTTCCTTCCAAGTCTTCGGATGTTGAATGGCAATATCCGTCTAATCCGGATAGGCCATGTCAGTTTTTTTTCACTTTACAGTAACAGCTGTTGATAATTAAAATTCTTTAATTTGTTGTGTGATCCTTTGTATAGTTGTACACAAAAATAAAGACCGTTGCATTCGTAAGACAATAACTAACTACTTGCTTTTAACATACCAGCTCTCCCACCACACACCATAACTTCTTTTGGTCGTCCAAGTCGCAAGCCTGTGCGTTGGTTCTCATACAAGGCCAGTCTCCATAGTAGTGAAGAGTACGAAAGTTATTTGCTCGTTAGTGTTGAATATGAGCAAGAACTCAATCTTCTTGTGCTCGTCTATTACCGTCCAATTGACATAGCAAAGCCAGGATGGGGTTAGTTCAAATATAAATTTGAAATTTGTTTGAAAAAGATTTCGCTTACAGTTATCTCTTAAATGGTTATAGGAGCGTGACTGTCATAACATTTGATCGTGTCAAAAGTAAAAGGAGGTCTTTATCGTTTTAGTGAAGTTTATATGAACTATTAATTATATGCATCATTTCTTTAAGTCAGCACCATCAATAACTGTCTTCAATATAATAATTTATTATTTTATATATCAACCAAAACTTTTTATGTTAATATTGATAGCAAATGTCGAAGGACACTCGGAGTTAGTTGTCTCACTTTTTGACAATTATTTCGGTGGACTTCTCGGAACGTTCCTTCTGGATGAAGATGCCTCTCCGTCGGATCATGATTCCTTATCCCTTACAGTGGATCAGGACACTTTTGTCTACACCAGGCTTCGTGCGAACGACAATCGATTGCTATATAAGATTATGCGTTTACATCGGAAATACGGAAACAGTTGAAACAAGGTTTTGTGCATACCGCGTGCGGTATGTAAGCGTCTGGGATGGTTGTCTTCCCGATCATTCTGATGAAAAGTGTGGATGCAGAAATCGTTAGGAAGGAAAGTCGTGTGAATAGATGGTGAATTACACAAATCTGCCCATAGCTTCTTGTATTCGCTGTGGAATGTGAGCCAATCAGCTAAACTCTTCTCGCGCGTTTTATTACATTTTTTCCCAAGCGAAAACTGTTGTTCCAATCTATGTCGACTCCCGAGTGGAGTGAAGTCAGAATCTCGCACTAAAAACGCGTCAAACTCTGCAAAAAAACGTAGCTTATTTACGTGTGGCCACTGCGGCAAACCAAGAGCAGCGTGAAATGCTTTCATGGAAAATAGACTTCGACTTCACACGGAATAAAATAACATAATTTTTTCGTAGTGCTCGTAGTTTCACACAATCAGTTGCAGTCAAGATACAATCAACGAACAATGATGGCAATCTGACCCAGCTTGCATTTGCAGTAGAACGAGAACAGAGTCACACAGCGGCAAAATCAAGCAGCTTGTGGCGCAACGGGTGGCTAAGGTTTATGACAGCTGGGCGAAGTTGTTTTGCTTTACAAGCCGCTATAAAACGTCTTTTAATAAATCGAATTTCTACTTCAAAATTTTCCAAATTCCTCTCCAACAAAATGTAATTGACCCTGTGAGGTAGTGTGTTAGTATGTTGGCATATCACAGTTTACACGTCATGGTTTGGCTGAAAAAGAGCGAATTAGTTTTCTTTAAAGAAAATAGTAGGCTATAGCCAACCACCAGCCATACTGACAGAACAAGAAAAGCGATTTGGGAAAATATGTTGCATCACCAACAGGACTTACGATTGGCTGGCATTATTTGGTGATTCCAAATCACCATTGAATAATTCCAATAAACCTTCCAAACAACTTATTCTGTCATTGCCGAATCTGCAACGTTTTGCCCACACAATGCGTATCTTTATCGCTGCACAAATATCACTTGATTACCATCGATAAAAAAAATAACGTTGGCACCAGTGTAAAGAAAAGGGATGATTCTTGTAAGACCTGGAACAAGCGTTGGATAATTTAGAAATGTAGCCCAAACTGTGAAATTTTTTGATTGATTTTGGACGTCAAACAGTATGGCATCCGCATGAATCACTTCTCGTTTATGCTTCCCGAAGTGGCCTATGGACGAGAAAAATCGAGAATACATCTGTTTTGTTGAGTAGGCCTACGCTGCTTTACTTGAAAAGTGTTATCGCAGCAATATGTATTGAAAGCTTTTAAAGCCCCAGGAATCATCAAATGTTGCATCTTCTGGCAATCTCTGATAAAATCTAAACCCTTGGGCTTTGCCACTTTTCCTGCTCGTTAATTGTTCGTGAGCATGTGTTTTATTGTCCTATAACTACAACGGTTAGCATCGTAACTCTCGCTCCGCACAAATAATTATAGCGAAAAATAAACAACACAAGAGTAGCACTAGTTAAGTGAAAAATGCAACTGAATGAAAAAAATGGAAGACGTAAACACGCGCCGTGACTGCTTTGCTGACATCAGCGCAGATCCACCCTGCTACGTGTGTTATTGTTAACTAACAATTTTCCATACAAATACGCTTATTCAGCGAAAACCCTCAAAGGCGTTTGTGTACGTTACGAGCTTGAATATGCATGATTGGGTAGAATAACGTCAGCGTTTGCAAGCGCTCTTGCGCAAACTTCGTTTCTTTTTTATAACCTTCCGAAGACGAAAATTGTTAGCGTAGGCGCTACATAGATGCCTTATTATTATTTATTACTGTGCCGTGGTTGCAACGAGTGCAGGTAAACTTTATTCACATGAATAAATGCTGACAATTGAAGTATGAGTTTACCTGAACACAATGCAATCACATGGCAGTTAAAAATTTCAATGTTTCCTTTCTTGTATTTGTGAAAGTTTTTTTATGAAACATGATCTAGGCCTACTTGCTTTACTAACGTTAAAAGTGAAAGAAATTGACGCACCACACTTGCTATGTCATTATAAACCGTTTAATAGTAAAAAAATAAAAGGCAAGCACTGCAAGAAAATGACTATCCTATGTAGAAAGATTTTGCCACAAGCCGGTGTAAGGGATAGAGAAAGTCGGGAATCGCGCTTCAAGGAAAATGCAGCGAAAAACGTTTCAAGCGCAACAAGTACGGCACTACATAAACCAGTGTAAAAGCACTCAAATAAAAGTTAAAAAAAAAATAAATAGCAGCGCGCTCGGTATCAAAACAGAAAAAATTGACCCATGAAATTGGGTTTTACACGTCGATTCACAATACAATTTTCGTTTCCTAGCAAGTTTGATATACAAAGCATAAGAAAAGTGTTCAACAAACAAGGTAAAATTGACTTAAACACCGGCGCGAGTTACGTCAGCCATGGCTCAATGCATTTTTTGAAAACAGCTTCAGTTCTGTGCCAGTATATGTGGTGGACGTTGGCCATTGTACATTCGTGAAGACTACCCCTCCGATCAAGCGATTTCAAACCAAATACGTCATCCTTGTAGATCTGAAATCCAACAAAAAATTCAACCTTGACTTTTAAAAATTACTGTGATTGAAGATAATAAATTTTATACGCAATTTCAACACAATGACGGTAAGTGCAGCCTTACGATCAAAAAAGCTATTGCAATGAGTACGCGAAAGGACTGGCTTATAACTTCACCTGAAGATTCCTCATGGGAACAACATCTTCTCTTTCGTTGTAACAGGCAAACTGGGCAGACTGCCAAGGTGAGATAACACCGTCGTCGGGTCCGCCAATTAAGACAACGTTGTTAAGACGCTGGAAGTTTCTCTGCCAACTGTTCTGGTAACTGAAATCGGACTTCAGACTTTCATTGTTTAGCAGTGCAAGGTAGGAACTGTAAAGCCCATACAGCTTTTTATGATGTGGATCTGTAGGAAACAATAATAGGGAATATTACCAACCATGCGCATGTAAGGTTGTGGTTACAAGTCAGTTGTTATGATGCACTGAAGTTAATGTGGGTTTTACGGATTATTTTCCTGGCTGATTAACTTTCTAACAAATCCGTACAACCAAATATTTGATCAATACAAATATTTAAGCGTGACGTATCTACCGAGCTAAAAACTTATTATAATTCGTTGTCGTGATATTTGAACAGAAACTACGTCACAAAGAAGGTATTATTCTATTACAAATGACCACTATTTACTGCACTTAATGTCATACCTGCGCTGTAATGCAATATTTATCATTCGATACTGTATCTTTAGCGTAAGTCAAACTGGCAAATTTTTTATTTTTATTTTGATGAATGTTTTACATTCAGGAGTGATGATTTTTCTTTGAGTTGTATAACGTTAAGCGGGAACTAGACCCTTACTTCAGCACAGCGCCACCTGCCAAGACACTTGTGAACTGTATTACAGCAGTCAATAAGACAAATCTACCTTTCCAGTAATTTCCAATCGACCAACGTTGGCCGTAATGAGAATAGAATAACTCGTACAGTTTTTCTTTATATGTAGAGGGAAATAACGCGTTGAGATAAGATGTATCTGCAACAATATAAATAAATTCATAAAAAAAGTTCATATTGATGGCTTCTTTTTTCAGGAGTCCAATCGAATTCTTCAAATAGGCTTAATTGCTCAAACCATTTGGTTGATCCTTGCCAATTTCAACACCATAAAAAACTTCGAGTAAAACCACTCATTTAAAAATTTCCAACTATTTTACAACCCAACTGCCAATACAAAACACTGAAATTAACTTCAAATCACTGTCAAATGTTATAAGTCGCCCAAACACAATAACAAAGCAATACCCCTCGCTTTCTAAAAACATAATCTAAAATCAAAACATTCAAATTTAAACGCTGGCGGCTTTAGGGCGTTAGTTGTTGTTTTGGCTTGTGTATTAATTGGTTGCTTACCTCCAAATTGTCCATTTAATGGTGATGATAACGCTATGAAATTGTTGACTTTGTGTTCGTTTGAAGTTTGAATCAAACCACGTCCGATAAGGCCGCCTAAAATTGCGTGCAGTGTTTTAAATGAAGTAGCCCGTATACCGCAGTGAATAGATATTTTTAAAAGTAAACCTGGGAAAAAGAAAACACGTAGCTCCCTACTATGACACATGTAGGTGTGCTTTCAAAAGTTCGGCGTGAACAAAACGGCAACTGCTGGTCACTCAGCAGTGCAGGCTTATAAGCAGGGTTGCCATCGGTCTGGACTCAAAAATAAGGACGAACTCGAAACAAAAGAAGAATACTACCTTAAACAGTGCACAACAGGAGAAGGCAATCAATGTTACAAAAATGAAAAAACAAGATACTATTTGCGTGTTCTCAATTTTTGTATCTCTGTGATACAAAATGGTATACAAAAGGTGTCAAAATGCCCAAAATACGAACCTCTGCTCTAAATATAAGACAAAACTAAGGACGCAAGTGAAAATAAGGACATTTCTTTGCAAAAAGGACAAAAACATTTTCTAAGACACGGACCTGTAAAATAAGGACAAATCTTAAAAATAAGGATGGTATGGCAACCCTGCTTATAAGACAACTCAAATCATAAAAAAGGGAGAAACCCATTGGCCATTTCGTACGTATTGCAAACGCGGTTACTTTCGGTCAAACTGATGTTTTGTTCCACTACGTGAAACGTGACAATAAAAGTAACGAAGGGAAATCTCCACTAGGCAGCTAGCTGGCGCGATTGTGGAGTTACTACAGTTCAAATCGCTCTAGTCTAAAGGAACGTAATCGTAAAGGTAACTGATTTGATTAAACATAACAAACAATCAACCACAACCAGTAGGTTACTATTGTGATCAGTGATCACCGAAATTCGCTATAGTTCTCACATACCTTGTGAATATCCGATGAAATGAACACCGTCCTCAGATGAATCCATCATAGATTTCGTTAAATTCTTGATATATTCAACTTGATCCCACAGTGGATTTAAGCTGGCGTAATGGTCATATACATCCAAGCTATACACTACAGTACCAGGGTGTGCCTGTTAAACCACAGTGATGCTAATGATGTATAACCTAGTCCAAACAGCAACGATAAACCTAAGTTTTCTTAAAATGAAGTTATAAACTAACCCATTCAAGTTCATAAAAACCTTTTTGATAAAGTTTTCCAGGTGCTTCAGGTCTGCGGCCGCATCCAAGATCCCATGAAGGATTATAACAGGTTTATACCCATGTACTTTGGTTACTTGCATGGTAATCATGAGACAAGTTATATAGCTCCATAATCGGTTACGCCAGGAATCAAGGATCATTGTTTCCTTAGTAGTCTATGCGAATAACGGCTAAGCTTACAGCAGTAGAACAGCGCCGACACCAACCAGACGTATCTGCAAAGAATGTGCAAAAATAAGTAACAACATAACGAAGATCTCTCTAATATAGCCTCCTTTTTTTAGCTGTGTTGCGGCTGCGCTTCTTAAGCTTTTTTCTTTTCCCGGATATCACGCGATGCTGATATCCTGCGTAACCTAGAAACAGCTTCATTATCTGGATAATTCAATTTATCTACTGACCAACTATAACTATGTACGCCTATACTCCATTCTGATAATCCCTTTTGCAGGAACGAAACGTCGTGGCATGTCACCCTAAGCCAAAACAAATGGTGTGCTTCCTGTCCAAAAGGACGCTGCATCCATATAACCCTAGCTTGCACGAAAAATAAAGGAAACACTTCGTTTAATTTTCTAACTATGCGGAAATGCCGCACTTTTCACTCCGACATACTAACATTACAAGCCGGCAAACAGCGACACATAAGTTCCCCACGACAACACCCAGGAAACCTTTTTCTCTTTGTTGCCTGGACGATTTCGTCGTTTGTGCGCGCAGCTGTGTAAAACAAAGGGCTGCCTTCTTCCAATTCAATTGAAAACCATTGAGGCTTTCGATGCCGAGTACGAGTTCTTCAGCATATGTTATTGTTAAACTATCAATATTTACCGTGCTTTCACTAAGTCCAAATTGAATTAGGGGAATATCGTTACATATTTTATTTTTTTTTAATTTACAGGTACAGCTTTCAAAGTCAATCTTATAAATGAATAAGTTTTCTCCCTACAAACTTAGTGAATGCACAGTTATTTTCTAACTTATGTACTTGGCAGTGTTTCTTTTAATCACCTCTTAAGAAATACTCTATACTCTATACGTTTTTCATCTACTAAGAAAAACAATCGCTGTGTAGGCCCATTTGTTTTTAATATACAACATGCCATTGTGCCTCCACGTTTCGCTCTAAACGTTTCCGGCTTAAATATGCATCTCGACCTGATATTGCTGTTTTTGTCTTATCTATTGCAACACGAGCTATATATATTGTGTTCTTCCAGCTGTACAACATTGTTTTTAATAAAATTCATTATTTGTATTTTCCGACTTAGTTTGTCATCATATTGTCTTATGAAAGAGAAGGTTGCTTCTGTGACTTGGGCATAATTACTATCACAAACATGTCTCCATTTTCATGAGAAATCTCTTTCGGGTGAATGGTCACTTACAGTCATCAACAGCAGCTCAATAAAATTATTGGTCCACTGTCCTACGGTCATCCAGTTGAATTTTTTGGTAATGTAGTCTGTACCGCAATTGCAAGTAACACCAAACGCTAAAGGGTCCTGGTATGCTGATGAATTAGGAACTATAGCCTTGCTGGAATGGATTAAAATATTTACCGACTTCATTTAAATATTAACAGGCTCAGTGTTGTTTCTACGGTATTTGATTCTATTGTCACTTGGTATTGTTCCTACATCGATTTCATTGCAAATTTGGTCTACCAGAGTTTGCTCATTCGCATAATAGCTTTTTAAAACACGTTTGTCATTAAGTAAAAGTGTTATTATGAAAATATATTTCCATCACAAAGCGTTTACAACTGCGATTACAGTTTTTTTGAGTATGCATTTGCAGCCCATTTTTCAAGGCGGTTCCCATTAAAATGCTTGGGAATTGGGTGTTCGTAAGAAATGTTATGAGTATGAGATCATTAGGGTATTACCATTATCATGAAACAATTCCACATTATAAACACAAAGCATTACAAAGTTGTAAAAGATCCGAATACCTATAGTGGTGCTTTTATGATGGAACAATACATAGGAGGTTAACAAATCGCTCATTGCAGCTGTCAATTTGATTGATGCGCATTGAATATTCGGCCGAATCGGATAAAATTGCTCAAATTTGGTATTCGGCCGAAAACCGATTTTTAAGGTACTTCTAAAAGCTTGCCTGAAAATTCTTTTATTGAAAGAATGCTATAACAACAACGGATATGATTGTTGCAGCACGTAACAGGAAATCTATCAGCACATCATTTACGTATATACCTTTTCATTGCATGTTAGAACTAAGTATAGGCTACTTTAATCCAACTATTGTATTTCTTTAATTCTATAAGTCGCGGTGCATAGGCACTGTTTCGTTCACTTTTGCGATAAGAATATTTACAATACTAGATTGCATATGATTCGGCAGAAATATTTCGCTTACTTTTTTTAAAAATTCGCATTCGGACCGAATCCAAAAAACATGATTTGGTACACCCCTATACTGTTTATACTGAGCTAAAAAGCGTGTTATACGGCCTTACAAAATCACTGTATATGGCGTTTTAAAATGTTGTTCGTCATATGGCTTGCTGAAATAAAACGAACGCAGGTTTGCGCGTTTAGGCAGGTTTTCGGTTGGATTATCACATTAATCCAACATGATCAATTACTGGCATAACTTTGAATACATTATAAACAGTTATTTGAAAGTAGGCAAGTTACTAATGAGGTAGAATGGGTCACTTAATTTAATGACAATTGAAAGAAACGCTACAACAGCTGGATTATATCATTTTTCAAAACAAAGCGGTCATCAAGTCAAAGTGTAAGTTATTCCACTCTTTTGAATTACTAAATGGCATCAAGGGAGCACTGAGGCTGAAGAAACTGGTACCGGTAAACCAACGCGCCAAGTTCCAACATAATATAGTGCTGTATTTCATCACATAATTGCAATTAGGCGAAAAACAAATCAGTTAAAAAGTTTACTGTAGGCTACGTATGAATATGAAAACACACTTCCTTTCGAAGCGTTTTTGGCGGTTTATAAGGCGTAAAAACGCAAAATGTTTAGACCTAGCTTTGAAAAAAATCAATTCAAAGCTTCAAAGCAATTCTACAGTGCTGTAAATACCTTCACTGCAATTCTCTGTATTTTCAGGATATTTCATGCACTTTTAAATTTAATTTAAGTATAAAGAATTTGCAGTAAAGTGTACCACTTACCTTACTTGGGAATTTTTTCGGTAATGTCATTTAAAACTCTAACCACAGTTGCTAGTTGTCTTGAAAATGGTAAGGGCATAACCTACTTTCGCATTCGATAAAAAGTTTTACGTGGCCACAATTGTAGTAGAAAGTTTTAGATTTTTGAAGGAACTGTAATTCACTTTACAAATAAGAGGCACTTTTAGCATGAAATAGTTTGAAACAAAAATATCAATACAGCTACTATATTCGTTTTTCTACGTAATAATGCCCTTTTAAAGATATCTATTAAAAATGGTTGAAATTACAGAAAAGTAATACTGTTCTTAGATAATTATTTTCATTGTAAATGATTTATAAAAATAACACACTTTTTATATTTCTTACATAAAAAACTATCCACGGTTTTGAGTACATTAGCAATACACTTTATACACACGAAATTTGGTGTTTTTTGCTTTACTTTGGGGAATCACCTACCATCGAACTCCAAAGTCATTCTGACCTCAACATAACTGCAGATTGCGCAATTTTTGCTTGAATGTGGACGTGAGAGAACGAAAACGATTTTCTGAACGATGAGGTCTCTCTGTCTTTACTGTTAGTGTTACTACTTACTAGTTAAGAATTACAACAGTCTAACTTATGATATTAGGATATATTAGATAAGCGTTTTGAATTCTCACCATTGTTATATACCTGTACTTGTGGCATACGTAAGTTCAAGATTTTTGACCCATTGAACATTTGTTTTATGTATGTTACTAAATTTATATATAAGATAAGAAAAATTATAATGTTTCAGCTGTATTGCGTGTTGAAGTTAAGTGATTTTTTTCAGAACTGAGTAATGTGCAAATAAAAGTGGATAAAAGGAAATTGCCTTATCATTCAGATGTATAATTAATTAATTGAAAAATATTTCCACGAGCAAATAATGACTCCTTATATTTTCCATTTCGAAAGAGTAGGTGACCATCAATTTAATATTAAAAAATAAAAATGGGTCTTGATAAGGAATACGGATATGTGGCCGCCACAGGGGTAGCATCATGCCTCCTTCTGCAAGGATTGGCCATGAAAGTTAGCAAAGCAAGAAAGACGTATGAGGTCCCAGTAAGTGATTGCTTTTCACAGTTGTTTCACTTATCTTGAGGAAAAGGGTATTACATGTTTAACTACGTAGCTTTCTTTTGAACTACTTTAGTACCCCAAAATGTACAGCGAAACAGAAGACCGATTCAACTGTATACAAAGAGCTCACCAGAACACATTGGAGCAACATCCAACAATGCTCTTTCTTCTGACCACAGGAGGACTTGGATACCCAGTATGTAAACTCATTATTTCTGCTAGTATTTTTTAACAGGCTTACAGACAATCATGATATTTTGTACACAGAAAACTTCTGCTGCTTTTGGCACCATTTGGATTCTTGGTAGAACCGTTTATGCTGCAGGATATTCAACGGGTGACCCAAAAAAGAGACTTTGGGGGTCATTTGGCTACATTGGTACCATTGGCTTGCTGTCAACTAGTGTTGCATTTATCCTGAAAAAATTTGATGTTATTTAGTTATGTCTTTCAACCGTGTTTGTCTAATTCTATCCAATGAAGCATGTTACTGACTTAAGATATCTTCTTTTGAGATACAAAAATGCAAAACGTTCCGAATGTTGAAGTAAGAATTGAAACTGATTAGCGTAAAAAAATTGAATAAACTACCTGAAACATAATGCGGGCTTAAAAAAGTAAAATGAAAGCAGTGTAAAAAAGATGTGTAGAATAAACCTAATAGAACTGAAGAAAACTTGGGTAAGAAATACACATGATTGGTACTTGGCAAAATTAAAAGTTCATTTGAACAAATGAAATTGGGGTTTTACTTTATACAGAAGCACAGAGAAACTTGCTAAAAAGGGTAAGGCAATGCATAAAACTCGAACTGTGCATGTTTTAGATTTCCTTGTTTCAATGAAGTCCACTTGGGTGTAGTCGTCACTCTTCTTCTTCAATAAAGTAGCTTGCTGATGAAGAATCTTGAGTGATGAGCACAATTTGTGTGTGGACAATAATAACTTCTGAACCTAGAAAATTATAGAATTAAAATGCAAGAAATGCATGCAAACTTGTATAATGCACGAAAAATCACAAATCATGACAGGTTGTATGACTCAGTGAGTCTGATTAATAGTTCAGCAGTGCTAACATATGAATTAAATAATATTGTTATGATCATGCCAACCTGTGATACTATAAGAGCATCAGGATTTGCTTCAAGCTGAAGAGATGCAGGAGTCTGTAGAATGGCTGGGTGCATTTCAAGGTGCTTTGTAGAATACCTTCGATGGTAATAGACTCATACTTATTTGACAACATTTACTGTGATGGTAATTTTTGATAGTAACGTATTGAAAATGTGTATTATGCTATGATTCAGGGTGTAAAACAATGAGAAAATTCAAAGATGGTCTATAGCAGTGGTTCTCAACCTTTCATGGTTCATGGCCCCCTTACACTGGACACTTAAAATCCTCAATTTAGCACAGCAAGCAAAAATACGTGAGAAACTTATGCCTCGCTTTGCCTCGTCTTTCTTGATTGTCTACACTGTAGCTCGCTAGTGAGGCATCTGCTCATGGCCCCAGGTTAAAAAACCCTGGGCTATGGCAACAAGTGCTAGCGAATAGATTGAAAATATATTTCAATACCTTAAAGCACTGCTAATATACAGCAGATGTTCTGAAGATGTTCTCAAAACCGCTTGAAGATTTCCAAATGTAAGTACAGTACTGTTAAAATTAGGCAGGCTCTCATCCTGCCATTCCTGCGAGTGCCAATCTTTTAACTGTAAAACAATGGTATTACTTCCTTGCTAAATAATAATACAAAAACTAAATGCTGTGATATATTTATGGTACAGTGCAAAATAGGATCCTAATTCCACATAAATAAAACTATTTATTAAGAAGCAGTATTGTCATTGACTATTAAATACGAAAAAGTACTATAGTAGTAGTGGTACATAGTGCACTTACTGCAGTTAAAATTCTGTTCCTTGCGCCAAACTGACTGATGCCAATAACACTGAGGTCCTTATCAGTTACTGAAAGGAGTTGTTCAAATCGAACATCATGTTCATGAAATTTTGGTATCAAATGCGAGAGCTCTAGACCGCACAAGAACAACTCCAGTTGTCCATATCTACAACAAGATATTTTATAACAGACTTGATTTTAATAATATCTCTTTTCTAGATACACTGATACAACAAGGCGTTGCCTGTAATTTACAATTTTCATTACGTATGAAGTGGGACTATAAAAATATATTTCATACCAATGATATAATGAAAGCGATTAGATAGAGTTACAAAGCAGAATCATCTTGAAAACATATTTGTACCATATCTACCTTTGATATTCTTCTTCGTCACTATTTGCTTTCAGTATAAGAATGTCTTCATCACTATTCCTTGTTGGAATATGAGAAACAGTAAGATCTGAGTTTAAAATTCCTGGCTGAGGTTTGGATACAATTGGTGCATCTTTACTGTCGCCCATGCCTAAATTCTCTAAATTATCAGTTTGGCTTTCAGATTTATTTAGTTGGCATGTATTTCTATCAGTTAAAATTTCTTTAACTTCAGCAGGCATGCAGTCCATATGTTCACTTTCGGAAAATACATATGCACCAGCTTTTATCAAAACCTTTGCGCAATCCTTGAAGCCATTAGCCAGAGCCCAGTCCAGGGCAGACCAGCCTTTATTATCTTTTCTGTTCACGTTTGGGTTGTTTACTTGCAATATCAAGTTTATTCCATCAATGTTTCCATTTTTTGTTGCAAACATCAATGCAGTTTTTCCATTTCTGTCAACAAAATCTCCTTTGGCACCATTTTCAAACAAATAATTAATAACTGCTAATGTATTTTTGTGGTTTGCATGTAATTTGCAAGCTGCCATCAATGCTGGGCAACCATCTGGACCAGTTAAGTTGACATCACAACCAGCTTCTACCAAAATTTTAATTATCTCCAAATTTCCAAATTTGGAAGCATAAGTTATAGGAGGCCAGGTGGAATTCAACAGAGTGTTGCATAATGATGGACTTCGCCTCAAAAAATCGCTAACACATTTACTATTTCCACTGATTACAGCATTTTGAAAGTCACTGAGAAGGACAAGAGATGTACCATTTTCTTCCTTCAATATACAGTTGGACTTCACTTTTTCTTCACTTTTCACAGCAACCTTTGGTTCATTCTCTTCATTTTTTCCTTTAGTGAAATCAATTTCATGACCAAAGTCAAAGTCATCGCAGTCTTCATCACTCTCATAACCAGCTGGGGAATAGCTTGACATGCTGCATTAACTTTATGCCTTAATTCCTCTAAACATTTGTTACATAAGGATTTGGTTAAGATTAAATTCTTATCAACAACAATAAACTTTGTGCAACAACATGAAACCAACTTTCACCAATTGACCCAGTGAAGCATGGTTCCAACAACTAGGCCACAAAGATTTGCTCACGTGTAATGCAAGATTTGGAAGTTTTGGAAAGTAAAAGGTTTAAAAATTAAATAAGCAATCAGAGAAATAAGACTTCTGCTAAGAAAGCTTGTTATAGCACACTTGGCCTTGTCATATTTGAAGCAATGGTTTCTCATAGCCCACATGTTGCAACTGAATCTTCAAACAAAACAAATAACAGTAGACTAATTTATATTTTGTCAAATACTGCCATAATGCTGCGTTTCGAGATCATAAAACTTACTTACAAATAAATGCATCACCTTTTTTGTCTAGTGTTATACTTGCCGTGCTTGTAATTGTTTTAAGTGGATAGATAAGAACAAAGAAATTTTTGGTCTTGTTGCGTTAACATAACAGCCTCACTCTGTTCTCATTCATGGCCAAGATTTGTGTAACCTCAAGAGGATTATTAGTTGGCTCACTAGTTTTGTTTTTAATGTAGCAGCACTACCATCATTAACTGTACCTTCTAACTTGAGGTACACCGAAACTTCAACAAGCTGAATTAATTTGGTCATATTGGGTGAAGTTACCAAAATTTAGTATTCAGTCGAATTTATTTTCAGACTCGGCTAAAACGGGAAATTTAAAATGTGTTTTAAAAACCTGCTTGAAAACTCCTTCATTACAGGAGGATTTTTAAAAAGGCAGATATGAATGTTGTTGCACCTTGCACGTAACAGAAAATTTAAGTATTCCATTTACTATTTTAATTAACTTTCAATCCCAAGCCATGGTTTACCAGCACTGTTTTGTTTGCTTTTGTAATACGAATACTTACAATGAAGAATGCATGGTTCGGCCAAAATAATTCAGTTTCCTCTTCTGAAAATTCAATTTTGGACCGAATCCATGAGACACGATATGGTACACTAACTACTGCATATTGACATGAATTCAAGATATAACCAAACGCGAGAGAAAAAAACAAGTCAAGAATAAGCAATTCTTGCAAAGACAACCAAAATTATCATACCGAAAAAAGAATAACCGTATTCTCGAAGGCATCGTTTTAAAAGAAAGCAATTGAAACAGAACTTCAAGGCCGTGGATGCGAAAAAATGAAGTTGTGTGTCATCATCAAACAACTACTTAGTGTCTTATTTTCCTTGAAAGGGGAAATGTAACAAAATGCGTGTTGAATGTTAAACAAATCAAAAATTATTTTCCAAAAAAATGGGACCCAAAACCGTGGGTGCTTAATGAAAACTAGCACATATATTGCACTTTTATGGATTAAGCTAGGTTAATACTGACGATTTACACAATCATGGTATGAACTAAAATATATATAATTGTGATTTTTGAAAATGATTTTCTGGCTGATGTTTAAGAGTCAGCTAAGTTTCGTCAAAGCGAAACCAATTCCCTGATAGTTTTATGAAAATAACTTTTCAGAAAGTGAAATGGTCTTCATTTGATAGTTTCTATGGTTTTCAAGAATCTGCACAACAAGTAGGCCTACTACATCCCAACAATTCTATAGACATCAATTAGATACAAATAAAATCTGCACAATTTAGTTGAAAAGAAAAAACATTGTTGCAAGAGTCGTCAGGCAGCAACGTTATCGCCTCCCAAAGTACAATGGTACTACAAATAGGAAGGGAATTTAGAGTTTGTATGCTGACCATAGGTGGGCAGTAGCGCGGTACTATACTATCGAATTACTGTACTGCGGTACTTTTTTTTGTACTTTTGAAAATAAGTACCAAATCTCTGTGCCGAATTACTTTTTTCGAAAAATTTCCGTCGGTCCCGGTACTTTTCACTGATTATTTCTAAATTTTAACAAGTATGTTTTCAAAAATACATGTTAATTAACCTTTAATACTAATTTTAACATTTTAACAGCTTTTTGATCTAAAAATGTCAAGTAAAATTGCAAGAGAGCAACGTCACATATGTTTTGTAATCTGGAGTAATCTTTACCAACGACATAATAGCGACAAACATTGCATTTGCAGCAGCATCTTTAACGCAAAAAGTACGGCAACTACTTTTTAAAAATAGTGCTGAATACCGGAACCGTCGGTACTATTTTTTCCAAGTACCGGTACTGAGGGTACTTTCAAAGTACCGACTGCCCACCTTTGATGCTGACGCTATATATCTGTAAATTTTGACAATATATATACTATTTTCCATCGCATGTTCAGTGGAATATTAAGTTTTTTCTTACATATTTGTCCAGATTTGGGGCTTTCGAAATTTTGGTCAATCGCTGCCTCAACAACTATTGAACTCAATACACAGCAGAAGTAGAGGCACAAAAGTGGTCTTGTTCCTGTATACTTCTAAATCTCATGGTCTTAACAGTCCTGTTTATAAAACAGTCAGACTGCTAAGTTTACAACACATGTTGAAGATCTTACTGTGCTTACTTCCAGCATGCGCATTGAAACAGAATGGTATCACTTGGTAAATCTAATTTGTCATCAAACAGTTTAGGATTCCACAGGAAACAGCTCATTTTTGAGTTTGTCACAGAATGATTACTAAAATGATGCATTCTTAAAATGTTGATATTCCATGCTCATTTTGCAAAATTACCGATCTGGTGCTACAGTATATACTTTAAAATTATGTTACAAAAATTTGTAATTTGGTAAGTATATGTCAAAATTTTTTGCATTTCTCCAATGCTAAACAAGCTAGGTCTAAGCCAGATTACTGACCCTCTTTCTATGCCACAATGTAAAAAAGTTTAATGTGTTCCAAGCATTTTGGTAGGGGTGGGCAAACGTAGATATTTTAGAGCTAGCTTCCAAATAAATTTGCCCCCAAAATTGATTAGTCGAATTAAACAAATCTGTAGCCAGCATCAGATGCAAAGCTCTCACAAAACTTCGATTAACAATCCAAATGTAAGTTTTAAATCAAACTTGCACTAAATAAAGTTTTACTAAGTAACATTTCACCCACAGTAGGTAAGTCACGCACCCCATTGAAAAAGATACCTAGGCAGTTAGGTTAGGAGAATGGATATGCAAAAACACAATTTAAGCGATTTAGGGTTTAGTTGAAGTTAAATTTATATTACAAGTAAAACTTGGGTTAGGTTTAGATTAAGGCTATGGTATATTATGCAACATTTAAGTTAGGCTAAGAAGAAACCACAAAAAGTAGCTTTAAATTTAAGATTTTTGAAATGAAATAGCGACAGCTGGTCAAAATCTGGTGAAACAGTGACGAGTCGACGACCAAAGTTCTAAAGCCTACAGGTGATATGCACAGTAGCCAGTGTAAAGATGTACTAAATTAGTTAGTGTAGGGATGTCGGCTCGGTAGCCGAGTACTGACCTCGCAATAAATGCAGCTTGTGTTCTGTGTGCGATACCGAGTGCTGTTGGGGCTAATTCTCATAATTAGCCCTTATTCCTATGGACGTCTTGTGCAGATATGATAATATTATAATGTTATAAGTGTTCTATTTCGTGTGTTTAACAATAAGCGCCGTGCTATATTTTGGCTGTGGCCGTAAGATACGTAACACATCCTTCCGAATTACGTCATTTGTTACAACAGCGCTCAATGCGTGTTCTCAATTGTTATGTCCAGCATTGGCATTCATACTGAATGCATCAGTATTTTGTGTTCTGAAAACAATAACTGTTTCGTTGTGAATCAATAATATAATTATATTCAAGAAAAAAATGAATGCCACTTTGCATTTGCAATATTACTCAAATATTTACCCAAGCATACCTTTTATATGTGATACCTAGAGTGCTGTTACTTGGGGTTCTACCGCAAGCATACATTTTTGTATGGTAAAGGTCCGAGAGACGAGATATTGCGCTAATTGTCATAATTAGCCTTTATTGTTACGAAATTCTTGTGCAGATATGATGGAATTATAATGTTATTAGTGTTCTATCAATAAGTATACGCGCAGTCAAGTTGGCACAGCACCGTACCGTTGTAATGCCTTTAGGCAAAACATTAACCACAGTTGTTCCTGTTCAGTGGACCTAGTGGACAGTTTCTAAATTCGTGCAATACCATATGAAAAACCAAAAAATAACAATATAAAAAATGTGTGACAATCATAACTTGCACAAAGGCTAGCTTGGTAGCCTAACTGGGGCTCAAGCTTTGAGGAACCTTCACCGGGTTTAATTCGTGCAAAGACTTTCCTCAGTCCAAGGATAAAAATTATCATACCTTAACATAAGGCGTTCGACTTTTTCAAAAGCAGAAGTGGGTCCTGAGACAAAAAGCTTGGTTGACACTGAGCTATTAAATTCAGAGGCTTTTGAAAGCTTATTCTCAAATTTTTCAGTTAGTGGTTCCACTTTTAACGCACAAAAATAGGGAACCTTGTACAAAATTGCACAACCACAGGATACATTTATACTAAGTCCCAGCTACTTAACACTAGAAAGACCACCGATCATTTTTCACCGCTTTTCGATTTTCTTTTCTTTATCATAGCATTGTCTGTTAAAATTTGATCTTGGTCACCCTGCGAGTATTCCTAAATTTGCTAGTGGTGACAGGAAACAAAGAAATTAAATTGATGTTGTCTGAACCGTGTTAACCAAACTTTAAAGTAAAATAAGTAACAGGATAGTACTGTGAAGTACACCTGAAGAAGCAAGCTTATGCTTGTTTGGCGGTTGCAAGCGGTTAGGTTACGAGAATGGAAACACAAAAAGTTGACTTTTTTTCGGTAAAATAGACACAGTCAAAACAAATTTTGCACTTACAATACAAACTATAGGGTTAATTTCTGAATTCATGGAACTTTTAAAACCGTTTATTACCAAGCTTTGCAGACTTCATTTTTGTTGGTCTTACTTCATAGTTTTTGTAGTTACAAGCACTGTGGCAAGTTATTGTCATTACGTAAAGATAAGCTAGCAACCATGCACAACGTTTAAATTATATTTAAAGCATTTTTTGTTATTGGCTGATAGCAGTTAATATTAAATCCGTTTTAAGCATATTTCGCTAAAGTGATAACTTGCTCAGTGTTCACATAAATGAGGAGTTTGTAAGAAAAAAGAAAAATCGTAGAAAACAAAATACTTGCTACTGACCAGAGATCACATCAATATATCAACACAGAAACTGTACTGAACAAAGTTAGTATTGTATTTTTTGCTTTTGATCATTGTCTTATGGGCAACGAAAAATAAAGGTTAACCATAATATCGTGATAAAATAACAATTCTACCAGCAAACAATGAGCGGGATAAAGCAGCAAATCCCGTAGGCTTAAAGCGTTCAAGAATATCGCCAGAATATTGTAACCAAATGATAAAGATGAACAATCGTTAGCACGACCACTAAACCCGACATACAATATTTACAAAGATTAAAAAAATGTTTACAAACATATGTAAAAAGTTATACAAAGTTTGATGCTGAGGCAGTGCGGTAACTAGGCTACAAATAAAAAGGACATGTAGAGATAGCCTATAGTAGATAGCGCGATTTCTCGTCGAAGAATGCTGTACTTTCCTCTTGGGACTAGGCCTAGTTGGTAGTTGCATAATTTTTCACTAAAATAGGACGGTTTAGCTGTGACTTATGTGAAAGTTTGGCCAGATTTTTATCATTTTAACTTCGTTGACATTTGGGATTCCAGTGACACTTTGTAAAGATGGTGAGAAAATCAACACCAGTTTGTAGTAGCCTAATTATAGAAAGAAGTACCGATAAGGCTTCGGTGCATTTATCACACCAAAAATTATGTCTTTGCATGCACGATTTATTTTTTGGATTCTGCCATGCTTTCCACTCATCAGGTTGCCCAGAGTTAAAATACCTAAGCACAGGAATTTTTAGAAGATTAAAGAAAACTCAACTATGTATAGAGACAAAAGTTTCACCGGTGATAAAAATTTTTAAAAATCCAAGGGTTTCTGCAAGTTTCAGTGATAGGACAACATTCATTTTCAAATTGAGGATCTGAGGAACATGACACTAATGTAACGGAAAGTGAACATTTATTGGATTTCACTAAATTTTGGAATTATTAGGCTATAAGATCTCATTGCTCTATTGAAATGACTGACTTCTTTGCACTGTATAAATACACCAATGAATGTAACCTAAAATTTGTGTCATGCCAACTTAATATCTGTAATAAAGGGTATGTGATATAGCAACAATTGTCCTGTAGCTCATTAGCTAATAAACTAACATTTTGCACTGGATGCATTATGCACATCATAAAAGTTCTTCAGCAGGTATCAGGGGGTTAAACAATTTGTGCAAATGATCAAAACCCACTTTCAAACCTCAGCAGTCTGGTGTACTGTACACTCTGGGCAGTGATGTGGTTATAATTATGAATTATTTTGAATATAGAGTTAATAGTGCATAGGTTATAGGTTGAAATTTTTGTAGCGGTTTGTAGTTAATACCTTTGACAAGCTAATTGGATAACTATTTGTCAAAATTTTACACATTAGGTAACCTATTTGCAGGTAAATATTTAACAAGAATATGCATCGAACTGGTTTGCTCATTCTCACAAATCATGTATCTTCCCTTTGTAACGGTGATTACATCAAACATATTGTTGCTGGTGTGAAGCGAATAATAAAGTCCACCCTTTATGTACATCTGGAGAATACTTCACCTGTTATCAAGGATGCAAGATGCTTGGCATCTTTGGAGAACTTCCAGTCACCTGTAGACGTCTCTTCTTCAAGATCAGAGCATGCTACATTTTCCAAAGATGTTTTTCCTTTTCTTTCCAAGTTTTATTCTGAAGCAGCAATGCAATGCAGTAACTTAGATGTTAATATTTTACTTCATAACATCGGTAATTGTAAACATGAGCACAAACTCAGTAGGTAAGCTAAGATTAAATTTATTTTTGCAATCACCTTACTATTTTAATTAAAATCTGGTAACCTTATTATTCTTGCACATGTAATTAGTATAAATTTATGCAAACTTTTTCAGGCCTATCCAGTGCATTATTGTGGATAGTGCTCTCAAGCCTGAAGACAAAGAAAATTCCAGTCAAATATTGCAACGGTTTGTGATGTCAAGATACCAACAGTACAATTACCAAACCATCCCTGTAGTAACAATATCAGATGCTTTAAACATGCAAGATGATACCGCCACAAAGACTACCCCAGTCACTAGCAAAGGCTCTGTTGTCATTGGTGGCACATTTGATCACGTTCATATTGGTCATAAAGTTTTGCTGAGCGAGGCAACATTGATGGCAAACAGACGTCTTTTAATAGGTTTGTGTAAAACTAACGAAAAATGATTTACCTTAGGCGTTTGCACTTTATTGGGAATGACAATAACTATCACTGTAAAAATATTTTGTGTGTTGTACTTTTCTTTTAAATTTTAAATTCCACTTCTGTGAACTCAGAAACAAACTGATTTTGCAGTAATTAAGTGAGTGTGTCAGATCAAATGAACTTACACACAACCACTTGTGGTAATACTTAAGTCAGTGATTGTATCGGGTATCCACATAATACAATAGAGAGCATGCCAAGGCAAGTTAGGTGACATATAAATGTTTACGTAGGACTTACTGATGGAAAGATGCTTGAACGGAAAACACTACATGAGCTGATTAAGCCGTGGTCTTTGCGCAAAAAACAGTTGGAAAACTTTTTATGTGATGTTGCAGATTATAGTGTCAAAACTGACAGGTAACTTGCTCCCCTTATAGTCCAGATGTGGCAAAACTTTCACTTTTTTGTTCTTTTTTTTTGCAAAGTAGTAAATGCAAAACATTCAGTACTGGACACTGGTTTCCAATCGTTACTAAGCTCTATCTTTCGTAATGTGCGTTCAAATCTTCCGAAAAGAACTCTCAAGGAAATATAACATCAGTAATTATCTATGCGAGATAAATTAGCAACTCTCTACTAGTAAACCATGTGTGGCAGAAATATGCTTCTGGTTGGTTGCTATGGCGCATTTCAGGGCATTACCAAGCTTCCATCCAATTTAATAAATTTTGGCAATACATGAAATACGCTTAGACAAGGGCATTTAAAACATATGACAACATATTTACAACATTATAAATCGTAATCACAATGTTTCTATGTATAACTCGGAATTGCTAAAAATTAACTTCTCAAGAGCAATATCGTACACATAAATTTTGGGTACAGAATATGAATACAATTTAAATTGACATGAAGGCATCTGTATCCGGTTGATGTTAAATCTTTGGACTAACCAGTTTTCACAACATTTTGTTGTTAAATTGTGATGATATTTTCAGTAGCTACCAAACTATTTGGTCATGCTCAGAAGCTGTTTTGTTAAACCTGGACTTCTTATTAATATCTTTGTAATTATTTATAAAGCAACAAAAAACACAAGGAACAATTTAAAATAAATTAATTATGAAAATGATTGTATGCTCAATTGCACACATCTAAGATTTGAATACCATTAAGTTTTTTTTTAATATGATAATTAACAATTACTTTGTTTAAATTGAAGTTTTATTGAACAGTGGGAATATAAATCTTAACGGAAAAAAGCTTCTTGAAATTGCACGAATCACTGATCCTATTGGACCTTCATCCACTGATCCAGATCTGCAGTGCATTGCGGTGAGCAAAGAAACAGAAAAAGGAGGCGAAATAGTAAATAAAGCAAGGCTAGAAAATGGACTAAACCTTCTCCATGTCCATTTAATTGGTGAAGGTAATCAGAAATTGATGCTGTTCTCTTTGTCTTAAAGAATGCATTGTACTGTAGTTTTTGTAAATTAAATCACACCATGTATGTGAACACACAACTGTACAATATTACCTTTTATTTGTAGTGACTGCTCTACAAGTAATTTTTGCTTTTATCTATGGCAGGTCACTTACTTGGAGAGAATCAAACTTCAGCTATCAATGAAGTTAAGACCAGTTCGTCCACTTTACGATACAATTCACTTGGTGATCTACGAAAAATTCCCAACTCTTCCGAAGCAACCTTTCCAAGTGAAGCTTATGTTATTGGATTGACAGGAGGAATAGCTTCGGGAAAGTCGTCCATTGCCAAACGCATGGAGAAACTGGGGGCAGTTATCATTGACTGTGACAAACTAGGTCACAAAGCTTACAAACCTGGTACTAAAACTTTTAGTAAAGTGGTGGAAAGGTTTGGTTCCGATATAGTTGCCGCATCAGGAATTATTGACCGGCAAGTTTTATCTCAAAAAGTATTTGGAAACGCTCAAGAAAAAAGTAAAAATCTTCAAGATCTTAATTCTCTTGTTTGGCCGGAAATTAAACGTTTGGCAACTATCCAAGTTGAAGAAGCTATTAAAGGGTCTGAAGGGAGAAAACTTGGAACGAAGCTTATCTGTGTACTCGATGCTGCTGTCTTATTGGAGGTATTTTACGAGTTCACTAAAGTTTAGCTTTTTTATGTTAACATTAGGTATGTGGGAATACTTTAATAATCTGTACGTAATGATGTACAGTACAGTCGTATACAATCAATGCACAGGCAGGCTGGGATGCCATGACAAATGAAGTCTGGGTTTGTACTGTTCCTCCATCTGAAGCAATTAAGAGAATCCAAGAAAGGGATGGTCGAAGTCAGGAGGATGCTGAGATGAGAATCCAGGCACAAATGAACAACAAGGAGAGAGTAGCGAGAGCACATGTTGTTCTTTCCACGTTTTGGAGTCCTGATGCCACACAATTGCAGGTATTTTTAAGAACATAACAGTTTCCTAATGCATCGGCTTGGTGTTGTTGTCACTAGAACACTGCGGTCATAAGCCAATGAAGCGTTAAACTGCTGGTTTAAAGCTGTGGCAAGGCTTAATTATTCGGTGGCCTCGAAGTATTTTGAATTCATACAAAGGAAGAAAACAAAATGAAAAATGTGTTTATCGCTGGAGTGTTGAGGATTGCTGGTTGAAATGATTTACTTCAACCTGAGTATAAATTTTCTGATGTGATCTGATATTTTCAAAATCTGTCATGCTTCTGTTTAATAGATCATTTTGGTTAAACAGGTTGAGAAGGCTTGGAAACGTCTTGAAGAGCGCTTACAACCAGACTGGAGTTATGATTCTTCCCTATTCTAACAACGTCATATAATTCACTCGCACAAATTGCTTTTGCTGATATTTAATCTTACTTCTATTATTACCTCCCATCTCAGTAGTACTCATCATTAGACGTTATTTTCTAATCAGTGCAATTTATGCATGATATTTAATTTTTGTTGTTCCTATGCATTCCTGACAATTAATTAGAATTTTATTCTTTCAAGGTGATTTGTTCGTAAATCCTTTCAAATAAGCCCATGGCATAAACAGTTTATTTTATAATTTCAGTAATATTTAAAATTGAAACAGACAGATGTATGGTAGATAAAAGTTTTGTTCTACAAAAATAAAGTAATAAGCGCATGAGTCAGACACAATCCCTGCAAATTATGAGCATTTTTGTGTTTGCTTTCACTTGAACATAATACCACAGTGCCTCATGTTGTGCAATCAAACTAAAAATAAGTGCTTCGCTATAAATAGTACCAATTATTGCGCGTTACTATGCACCACCGGATAGAATAACGTGCTTGTGCAATTGCAGATATGGTGCAAATTGCCCTAGACATTGAAAGCTTCTTTCGCCGCCATTAGCGCATCCATTGCGTTCGGAGAGAGCCTGAGATCTTCGATAGTTCGACCGGTGAACCGACTATCATAACCCTTGTAAGTGATCCATTTTTCTTCCAAATCTCCCTTCGTGTGATTTCCATCAAACCTGGATGTGAAAGAAATGAACAAAATCAACGTGGCATTTCACATAGGAATGCCCAGTTTCAACTGGAATGGTTGGATACCACCTCTTATTCTCATTGCACGATACAATGCGATTTACATTATGACTATATCAGTGTACAGTCGAATCCGCTTAATTCGGACAACGGATAACCCGGACAACCGCTTTATTCGGCCAAAATGCTCGGGAACGGAACAAAAGTAAAAATTGAACGTAAAAAACTCCTGTTAATTCGGACACAGGTTCGCAATTCCATCGTTAGGTTATGAAACTTATGATACAATAAACAGTACTTCGTTTTAAGACAAGATTCAATTGCATTATGAGTGATTATGGTGAAACAATGACGATCAATGCAGTAACAATCGACAATGAACTGATATAAGGCCGTGCCAGCTTCATAGTCGCTTTTACTTCGGTACAATTGTTCCATCTTGTAGGACAAATTGTACAGAAAAGTTTAGCACAAAAAGTGAAATTGCTCACTAAAGTAAACGAAGACGTTTTATGCGATCAGTGCCAGTTACTGCAGTATAGTGCAGCTGCAATTCATTTATTACGCAACACTACAGTATTTTAAATGCATTTTTTGCCTTTATGCATGACCATGAAATGAACAATTGATTTTCCGCTTAATTCGGACAAAGCCGTTTCTCCGCTTAATTCGGCCAAAAGTGAGCGGAACCAAAGTGTCCGAATTAAGCGGAGTCGACTGTATTTATGAATGAATTTATACGTTATAAACTGTTATAGCACTGATCTTTGCGGCGTGTCCTTCATTTTGTGGCTTGTGGCAGATAGGTATAATCATGCCAACGTCTTAACCGATAAAAAATTAAACTTCCAGGAAGTTTCTTCTCGCTAAATGTTAACGTAACCTGAACTTCATTACATGCTACTATCAATCTATCACCCAAATTAACCCCTTAATCTGATCGATATGAATGAAATTGAACTGTTCGCGTATCTTCCTAACCAGCTCACTACATTCAACAACGCAATTTGCCAGCAAATAGTAGCTACTAAGCTAAGGGTGTGGTTGAATGATTGTTTTACCGAGTGACGTTGTCATCATCAGTATAAATGTTTGTCACTTTTCCTTGATGGTATCTAGCGCCTCCAGTGTTGTTTCCATCTGTTCCCCCGTAGCTACCTTGGGAGAAAAGCACGATCGTTCCTATACCAATCTCTTCAATGCTTGGAGTAACGTCTAAGGCAACATCCTGGAAGAAACACCAATGCATATCAGGGTTGCTTTTTGAGTAGCGACAAGGGTTGAGATACTTAGGTAAAACCTATTCTAAAGTTAATATAATTCCATTGTAGCTTACGTCCAATGACACACACAGAAAACACGGAAAAACGCAACCCTTGGTTATTGCGCTTGACAAAAAAATGCAAACCTTATAAGATTGTTCTCTTCCAGTTGGATCTCCATCGTCCCACGTCACAGTATAAGTCATTGTTGCTTCATCAAAACTGTCGATAGTCGCCATGAAGTAAGCCCAGCGCTGGTGTAAACAAACCACGTGATCTCCGAGCACTGGTGCCCGGAATTTGAGTTTTTCAGCGCTTGGTTCAACAGCGCCCGCAAGTACTGGAACGCCTTCTTCAATAACCTTGCTCAATTTCTCCCTTACAAAATATTTTATTGTTATTGGTCTGTTGTCACCGACAGAATTTCATCGCGGCGAAAACGGCTTCTGCAACTCGGTTTTCTGCTGAGTATATGCTACCTCAGCTCTCGTATTTTTTCGTCCATATCTGAAGTATTGGAAACCTGCTGAAAATCAACGCTCGGTAGACCCTCCTGTATCAACTTTCCCACTGCTGTTTGCTTCCATAAACCACCTTTGCCTGCCCGAAGGAAGTAAAAACTGTCTTGGTTGTTTGTCTTTTTGGTATAGATAGATGTCGCTGTATTGGTCGTTATTACATTACTTACCTACTATCAGAGCAACAATTGGTTTATTCAGTGACTTGGCGGCGAACTGAAATTCCATTCTGCAGTTGTCGCTACTGGCATATTCAAAGCTAATACATGCCACGACGAATTTGCATTCGTTCATCGCCGATGCTATCTGACCGAACTGAAACAGAAAACATTTTACGATCCATTTCTGAAATCAATTAATAATACAACAAGAATGCATGATTGCATGTAAATCAAAAGGAAAAGTAGCCTACGCCAAAGTAACGGTTCTCGTTTAGTAGCCTAGTTGTGCAATGCAATCGAGGCAAAAATTATTATTAGCCTATTATATTAGAAACATTCTTTTCTTTAATTTGGCCAGCCATATTACAAACATAGCACAATATAGCCGCAGTCAATATTTTGCAAGAGTGCACATTTTTATAATTCCACAATGGTTCAAAATTGAAAAATTAGTTTATTTTTTTAATTATACCATTCCCAATCCGTCTCCCATTGCGCTTTCCAGGCGTTCAATGTCAAGCCAAGACTTCATGTTTGTGGAAGAAGCAAGTTTAGAAACTATCAAACGTGGATCACTCCACTTTTGTCCGACACACTCCTGAATTTGCTTCTTTTCCAACGCATCAGTTGAATTAAACCAACAGTAGCTGAAGAAGAAATCCGCTTTTTCAGATATAAGAGGCTTGCCTGAAAAAATTAATTTAACGAAAAAATAGGTTTGGTGTGTGTGATATGCATTTGATGATGATGTTAAGAAAAAATAGATATGATGTTCTGCTTTATTAAAGATAGACTTTGTCGAGGTTTTCGTTGTCGGAAATTTGTAGTAACTTATTCACCTGGGATTTGAAAAACTTTACAATGCATTTTATACGATTCATTTAATTCTAATAAAATCATCAACACTTTTAATAAGATCTCCCGTTATGACGGCTATAAAGCTGGAGTGACATTAATAAAACTTCTTACCAGTGACACCAATTCCGGGTTCATCATGCAATGGTAATTGAGCTCCATCAATGGCTGCATACTGAGCGTTTCGGATTTCAAGATCCGGAATATTGTTCCTGATTGCTCTTGCCAATTCTGTCATCTTGGCTCCCTGCACTTCCTTGTTCTTGAAGTGGATGTACAGTTCACCAGCAATGAGAAGACCAACCACCGTCATTTGCCATTGAAATGATCCGGTGCCCACCTATAAAGACGGCGATATAGTAGGCCTAAAGCATCTGGACTTGAACATTATGCGACATGATACGTGTTGCAAACAAAACAGACTTTCTACTGCCAATGTTTAATTACCAAAGAATTCAATAAAAATACAAACCACAAGCGGAATGACAGGAATTTTTAGGGTCTTCTTCGCGTACTGAAACTCCATCCTACATCGATCACTGCTGGCGTATTCATCGCTCAAACATGCAATAAAAACCTTTACTCGTTTCATAGCATTTACAACCTCAAGTAAGGAACTGTTACCGTCGTCTTCTTGAATGAATACTTTTATTCCTATATGTATAGCTAAAGTAAATTTTCATGACTGGGCTTATTTATCGTCTTGGTTAGAGATAGAGTCTATTATAGATAGACTAATGCAAGGCTAATGGCTAAACATCTGCTACGAGTAAACATACGTATCATCAAATATAATGTAATTTTAAAAAAGGTAAAGAAAAGGCATATTGCTATAAAGATTTCAAACTGACCCATTGCTTTTAGCTGACGCACAATCTCTCTAGGATCGCACATGCTTTGAACAACAGCTTCTTCATAAGATGGTGGCAAATCGTCTTCTATCTCTTTTGCTTGGATAGCTGATGGACAGTTGATCTTTGCGTAGGAAACAAAGACATCCAACCTGCTTTGTTCATCTTCTTCTTCCTCTTCTTCATTATCTTCGTTTAAAAATGAGTTCATACATTTCAGGGTCGATTCAACAATGAACCTCATGAAAGATTTAACTTAAGGAAGCTACGTGCCATACCGGAACCCGTCTGCGCTGAAGACAAGATATCGAAGACATTCGGCGGCATCCTGAAATCTTCAAGGGAATATCCCGCAAAAGTTCTACCGTATCCCTACAGCCAAAGCATAATCAAAACAAATTTTGTAGCAGAAATAGAACAGACAATATTGGGATAAGTTGGGATAAATGCTAGGATAAGTTACATCACGTCCTAGTAGCAGACGTGTTGAAAATAATCTCAACGCGTTCAAAAGACATTTCAATTATACGTTACCGACTAAGCAACCAAATGAAATAACCTGATTCATTTCAATCGTTTGGTTTCATCAACATCATGTTTAAATGCAACTTTAATTATTATTCTTAAAGGAACCTTAAATGTGCACCATTTTCCGTCAGCTTCGCCTTTTGTATGGCGGCCATCATATCGCTTTTGTCCTGTGGGATTCTCATAGATCCGTTCAATTTCACCCTCGTGCCACCGCAAACCCCCGCTTCGAGTGATACCATGGACCTCTTGTTGTTTGTATCTTAAAAGAACATTTACATAAAAACTACAGATATACAAACTGGCAAAGTTAAACGTTTTTCGGTTATTTGAAAACCAACTAGAAAGAATGCTGCAGCAGTTTGCGGAAATTTATGTCAGAATCATTATATAGTAAACTATAGCTTATAGCTGACTATAAGCTAGAAAAGTGAAGCAGAATTAAACCACTTTCGGACGTACTGGCCTTGATGAAATAGAACTTTCGATCCAACACCAATCTGATCCACCGTCGGAACTTTATCGAGAGCAAGGTTGAAGTAATCCACTTGTCTACCAGTTGGGTCGTGATCGTCCCATTCTATCGTGTATTTCAGTTTATCTTTGTTGAAACTTTCTATCGTTGCTACAGATGAGATTAAAATTAATAAACGCAAACACCATCATGATAATAATTACTAGGCTATTCATTTACAGCTAAGCTATCACAGATAATGACATTTCACAATTTATTGTCAGAAAGCAGGAAAAGAACATAATCATAATTTAGAGTATCAGAAAACAATTTTTTTAATAATAAAAAAGTTGGTTCAAAACTAATTTCTGTTTATTTTTACCCGTAAAATATTGCCACTTGCTTCCCGACCACATTGCTACCACGTGATCACCGACCCCAGGCAAGTTCCTTTCATCGCCTTCTCCTGTATCTACCGTAATTGCCTGCCCGGGGTTAATCTTTTTGGGTTGCTAGAATTTGCCATGGTTAGATTAAAATCGCTTACACTATAAACTATTTTAGATGTATTTTTCATATATTTGTACGTATGTATTTGTATGTACTTCCATTTTTGGTCATTGGATTAAGTTAACCATACTATAAACTGGTATTTTGCATACCATGCTAAAGTTAGCTTATAGAGTATTATAGACTATATTGACCCGATGGTTACAAAAACATATCGTCTCCAGAGCAAACCTGCGGTTTGGTAATGATTGTTTGAGACGTAGCGACTGAAATCTGTAGCGTAAGTTCATTGACTTTTTTTCGTAACTTTTCGACTTCGCGCTCAAGTTTCTTGTATTTTATATCCAACTCCTTGTTTGTTGCTACTTTGGAGTTCAAAGGTGACCCTGTGAAAGAGAATCACCCTAACTAATTTTCCCGTTTTTTTTAAATTAAATATTTTTTGTAAAAACTTAACCTTAAAATAAGTTCATATATTCGGTAATTTTTATTCCGAAATGTATTCTGTAATCATAAACTTATATATAATCAAAACCCACCTTGAGTGCTGCGCGATAATATGCTGGCAACGGATTTTACCCTTTCATTAGTAGGAAAGCCAAGAGCGTCGACTTCATCATCTAGTGAAATACAACCAAACTCTATGACTGAACCAGCTTCGTTCTGTTTGTAAGCTTATACCGTAATTACCTTTATGTCAATTGTCTGAAAATAACGCGAAGTGGGAAAATACTTAAAGTTAAAAGTCAACGGCTTTGTGCAAGACAAATATGTTGGGCTATGAAAGGAACGTTTTCGTTAAAGAAAATCTTTTTTCAACAGTGAGCTAAGGCGAATCTTGTAATAGCTTAATTTTTAACGTTACACTTTTAAAATAATTTTAATGCATTATTGCTTTACGATACACATCTAAACCTAGTAAACTGAGAATGTTAGCCACAACCTACAGTAGTTAATTTTATCATATTTGTAAATTTGTTAAGAGACATTTCATCCACTAACCGTTAGAAAACCACTCTGAACAAGATTTAACGCTAGATCTTGACGGAAAACGTCTTGGTCTTTGGTTATTGGCGACGTCTTTTCTGGAAAAATCTTTTTTTCTCGGTTTTCTTGCTGCAGATGACGAAGAGCCCATTTTGTAAGCTGATATTGCATCTGTGCGATCCTCAATTTGATTGCAGAATGTTTGCTACTGGTTAAGTAGTCGGGGTAACTTGTGTTACCTTACGTTACTTTCGATCAAGTCACCGCTGGCGCGCTAGAAACCTACCATCTTGTACTATTTGCGTCGCATTGCTTGAATGAATTGAATGGTCTCGATAGCAAACTAACATGGTTTCTAACAACGACTCAGCCAACAAAAGCAACTGAATAAAGAGCGCGCATTGGAGCGTGTTATGTTTACCAATTCCAGGAGACAGTGATAAAAACCAAACGAAAGCAATGTAAACATTTTCTTTAACGTAAGGGGTAGGATTGAGCAAATTTCGTTATAGCGTTATATTGATAAAATTTCGTTGAGCTTAGTATTTTAAAAAATTACTAACTGAAATCAATTATTCTTTGCTTTCTGCAGTGGTAGATATGCAACATCAAAGTAATACCGACACTCGAGAAAGGGTTTGATTTTGTTACATACTGTATCACAACCATGGAGATATTATAAAACAGGGTTTCATAATACATTTTTTCTATGGTTACTATGTACAGTCGCACGGTAATACAACTAATAGAAGTAGAAAGGCCGTGAGGTTACTTTTTGTTAAAGTTGGGTTTGGTGGGAATGCTAATCTTTCAAAGTTATACTACCAATGCATATGGTATGATACTGTTTATCCTCGGACTGAGGAGAGACTTTGCACGACTTGATTCCTCAACCGGCGATGATTCCTCAACGTTCGAACCCTATTTACCGAGCGAGCCTTTGTGCAAGTTACGATTGTTTTATTTAACATAACATCTGTTAACTTCTTGTAGGTTTTACGCCTTCAAAGTCTTGTTACTTTTTTCCCGTTTGTTGGTTTTGTATGGGTATATCTTTGTTTCGTTATGAAGTAAAGATTAATACTATCTTTTCCTTTCCCATAGTCAATCGCAATGGCAAAAATACGATAGGAAAACGAAAAGTTTCATGTTTGTTAAGACACAGATATAAAAAAACATAAAATTAAAATTTGCACTCTTATTATTTAAAATGAAATATTTAAAAAAATAAATCACAATTAATGCTGCAATTCAATACCTTAACAAGTTTTGAATAATAAGAGTTTTCTTTTAAAAATAATTTTGATGAGATATTTATTGTACCGCTTTATGTACTTTCCCTACTTTGATAATTGCTATTACCGGTACAGTAGTTTGGTGACTTTGGTCTGGCTTCAGTGGCTTGTAATGGTATTGTTTATTTTTGCCATTAACTGTGCGGAGTGAAAGTTAGGATGCTAACCGTTGTAGTTATAGCACAATAAAACACATGCTCACGAACAATTAAAGAGCAGGAAAATTGGCCAATGCCAAGGGCTTAAAACATGCAACATAGCAATAATAGAATTGTGCTATAAGATGATGGTAGGTTAACATGGCCCCCAAACCCACAAAATTATCGTTTATTTTTCACCATTAACTGTACGAAGCAAAATTTAGGATGCTAACCGTTGTAGTTTTAGCACAATAAAGGTGCTTTAATGTAAAATTTTCTGTTGAATTAAGCTTGGCTTATCCTGCAAAGGCCTTGCCTCAGAGTACCAAATGTTTTTCATTTTATTCATTTTGTTTTCATCATGATTGTAATAAACTTAAAACCGTGCTGATGTTGGTGGTCGCGAATGATTTAGCTACAATTATAATACACCACAACCTGGACAGCTAAGTATGGCTATTTTAAGCAAAATCTTGCATGTACCAAACAACCAAAAATGTTAAGTCTGGGTGCATGAAAATGCCCAGGCGCACTTGAAGCGTGCACTTAGGTACGCGATTACACGGTAATTGACTAATTCGATCTATTTATAAACTAAAAACTGAGTGCACAGAGCAGCCCCAGAGTTGCATGGTGGAGTGCTCTGGGGCCCAACATTAAACATTAATTTGAGCCCTGTCCTTAATAGAACTACAAATTAAGCCAAATATGTGCCAAATTTAACTTTTTTGGACTCCAACACCTTTTTGTTGTTCTAATTAGACCAGCCAGCTGCTGTTATTGTATAAAATATTAAAAGACCGACAATCACTGTAATATTTTGATAGTAAGTAACAATATGTATACGCGTATAAGCTCCCTCCGAATTTTTAAAGCCAAAAATATGTTTCTAACGTATACCTGGCGTGTTTCTCCTGCCACAAACTTTATGCATCATATAGAAGATGACTGTTTATCACTACTTGTGTCAATAAACATATGTGATACATCACTTACTACCACTAACTTGGTCGAATAAGTCTTTGATGGAGGCTTGTCTTAAGACAGTTGATACCGTACAGGGAACCCAGAAGATGGGCCGCCTCTTTTCATAACAGATACCATTATATATTGTTCACGTAATTTAATGCTTCCCTAAAAGAAGTCAGCAGTAAATTCTTGCTTACTTCAGTGGCTGGATGGTTTTCATCATCTTCATTATCAGATAATACTGTTACTGAATGTTCTACAAGACACTCATCTAGAATTCGTTTTTCCAAACCGTTGAACTGCAATCACAAGTTTCTATGTCGTCATCGAATGCCACATAGTCATCCACAGTATGCATCGAAAGAACAAAATGATCTTAAAACTTTGAAAGTATTGGAAAAAGTTCAGACAGAGGAGCGAAAGTGTTACCTTCTTTTGTGGCGGCAGATTCATCAATGCATCTCTTGCCACACTTTAGAAAACACTTTAACAGTAGAAGAACTGACTTGCCGAACAGCTGCTTCATTCAAATTCACATCATCTAAATGTGACACGAATTTTTTAACGTTCTTAACATTTCCATTCCATGTTAGCCAGGATAAAGTTTAGAAGTTGCTTTTAATAAGGCTGGAAAAAACACAACTTTGACATTTTGACAAATTAACACCTTTGGAGTGACTTGGTGCATTGTCCAGTACAAGCAAAACTATGTGGTTCTGGCTTTGAATCTTTCTATCAAAAGTTTGAAACCATCTCATATAAATTTCAGCAGTCATTCATGCTTGGTTGTTGTGCTTTCAAGTAATAGATAATATTTTTATGTCAGTAGACTTCAAACATCTTGTTTTTTCATCTTCTAATGACCAAGGTTTTTTTATATCTCCGACCATTTTTTCACTATTTCATCAACACTAACGCTCTCTTCGCATATCACAGCTTGGCTAATATTGTGACGTGCTTGAAATTTATTAAGTTAATATCTTTGCTAAGAAATTTCGCAAAACTTCTTGCTTTTTCTTGAAGGAAAAGTACACTTATTGGAAGATTCAGATTCAGAGACTTGGTTCTTTGAAGCCACTAATAAGTTAATGTATGTACGTTTTGTTTATACTGATCAATTACACTCACTCTTTGTCTGTTACTTTGAAAGTTTTCTTCACATGCAGCTAACCACTCTGCTTTTCTTTTTAAAGTTATTTGAACTTGGTTTTTGCTAATGCTAAAAATTTTAAATTGGCTCCCTCTGTGATTTACCTTTGCTCTAGTAACTTGATTCTTTCATAGTTGGAAATTTGTTTTACTTAACACCATACTGTCCTTGTAAAACTACAAAATCAAGTGCTGAAAAATATAGAATTGACACTGCAAAATCATTGGTAGTATGCGTATGCCATGCACTATCTTGTGCACGCACACACAAACAATCGCCAAAAGACAAGTTTACGTGCTCAAGGCGCAGCTAAAATTTGTTAACCATGATTTAACAATTGAATCCTAAACTGTTTCTGGGTTTTTAAATAGTACCAGGTTAATGATCATTTTAGGCGGGGTTCGGTCAGTTGCTTCGTGCCAACTTTATTGCAGTCGCGGTCTGGATACTAGGGTAGCCACGTTGGTGGAACAATATGTTATGTGTTGAAATAGAAGATATTTCGTGCCGCGTTAAAGTGGTTGTGATAACGAGGTGGTCACATTAATTATCAAGGTGGTGGTTTACCAGGGTTCTACTGTATTTACTTTATTGTATACTACTAGGGATGGGCCGATACGAACCCAAACCCGAATAGATTTGCCGAATATCGCCTTTATGGAAGATTCGGGTGAACACGAATACCAACAATGGCGAACCCGAATACAATATTACTTATAAATTTACTGACTTTTGTTAAAAATGATGATCTAGTTTCCTGACAAAGCTAAACTAGAGTCAGCAGTACTTACAATGAAGGTCGTTTTCCTAACGATTTTACTTTTTCAATCGTTTTTTAAACATTATTTTTCAAAAGAAAGCGATTTGTTTATCGATTACATCATCTTACAAGCAAGACTTGATAAATTTTGGAGGAAATTTTATTGTTTGGTTCTAATACAAATAGATTCGGGATTCGTTCGTGTCGACCTTCATGATATTCGGGTTCGCACGAACCCAAATAATCTTCCTCGCAGCACATCCCTATATACCACACATGATGATGCTAAAAATTAAAATTAAGCCAAATGTACTGATGCAGTAAGTTCAGTAACCCACATTGAAACATAAGGCACATTAAAAAGTAAGATCAAATTTTGGTTGAAAAAAAATGGTTCAGTTCAGTATAAGGGGTGAGGACAGCAGTCTCCTTTTTATACTACTGCTTGCTATAATGAAATCGGAGCACTTACAGGGTTTTAATTAGTGTGGGTTTGTTGTTTTAATTTTTTTTTTTGTACTTACTGGGCATTTGGTTATAAGTTTGAAAAATTATACTCGGAAATGTAACCTGCTTACTAAACCTACATCAAACTTTTCAGAACATGGCTTCAAAAAACACAATCAATTTTGTAACTGGCAATAAAAATAAATTAAAGGAGGTTGTTGCATTTTTGAAAGGCAATGAGGCATTTGAAGTTAAAAGTGTAGCTCTGGATTGTAAGTTACCACTTTTTATGATAAAATCTGTAAAAATTAATTCATGTTTGTTATAGTAAAATGGTTTTAGTGTAAGTATTCATAGTGTCTATACTCATTTTACGATTCAACTTTATTACTTACATGAAATATATACTACACACTGCATTACGCTGAATTCATAACTGTGTACTGATCAATGCATTAACGTACTGGCAACTTTTTAAAATTGATAACACAGTGCTTGCAAAATGAGGGCATTTCATTCGTTATTTGTATCTTAATAAGTGTACCTTTTTCTCTTGACTTTAGTAACATCCTTTACAGTTATTGTGAATATCTGCTTCATGGCATCAGAAATTAATTTGTAATCATCTTGTATGCAGTGCCAGAATATCAAGGAGAACCCGATGACGTGTCAATTGCCAAGTGCAAGGAGGCAGCAAGAAGATTGGAAGGCCCAGTTCTTATTGAAGACACTTGTTTGTGTTTCAATGCTATGAAGGGTCTCCCTGGACCTTATATGTATGATTCTTGCTTTTGGTTTTCTAAATTTAGTTAAAATTAGTTTTATTCGAATATTTAGTGTTACAGCATAATAGTGTAATAATGATGTAAAATTATACTCTATTAACTCTAGTAATTGTTACAGTCTGTGATAAAAGTTTAAGGTAACAGGCTTTTTGTCCTTTTAAAAGTAACAAAATAAAATTGTCTTATGGTTCCAGTCAAATTTTTTTCATTTGCTGAAGCTTATAACAGAAGTTTAAATAGGCAAAATAATAGAATCTAAGTTCTAACAAAACTATTGCAAGAAGGTGTTGTTAGGAAAATTAAAAACAAAAACAGTACGTTATACAGTCGAATCCGCTTAATTCGGACACCGGATAACCCGGACAACCGCTTTATTCGGCCAAAATGCTCGGGAACGGAACAAAAGTAAAAATTGAACGTAAAAAACTCCTGGTAATTCGGACGATTCTCCGCTTAATTCGGACACAGGTTCGCAATTCCATCGTTAGGTTATGACACAATAAACAGTACTTCGTTCGTTTTAAGACAAGATTCAATTGCATTATGAGTGATTATGGTGAAACAATGACGATCCATGCAGTAACAATCGACAATGAACTCATATAACGCCGTGCCAGCTTCATAGTCGCTTTTACTTCGGTACAATTGCGTCCATCTTGTAGGACAAAATTGTACAGAAAAGTTTAGCACGAAAAGTGAAATTGCTCACTAAAGTAAACGAAGACGTTTTATGCGATCAGTGCCAGTTACTGCAGTATAGCGCAGCTGCAATTCATTTATTACGCAACACTACAGTATTTTAAATGCGTTTTTTGCCTTTATGCATGACCATGAAACGAACAATTGATTTTCCGCTTAATTCGGACAAAGCCGTTTCTCCGCTTAATTCGGCCAAAAGTGAGCGGAACCAAAGTGTCCGAATTAAGCGGAGTCGACTGTATATATATATATACCTGTATATACAGTTAAAGCAGCGCTTATTAACCTTTTTTATGCAATCCTATTTTTGGGGGTAAAAAAACTTGGCTACCAACCTTACCAAACACTTCTCAAAAGATTTTGTTTGAAATTTCAAAAGTTTATTATCATTGCTTGTAAAGATTTTCACAAATTGCAATACTTTCAAAATTTTTCGTACTAAACATGTACAGTCAGACCTCATAAATCCGGACCACTTTGTTTCACCACTAAATGTCGGTTTAGAGATGTATCCAGATAATCGGAATCAATACAATAAAAGGGTGAAATTTTTCGTAGTGAATGTCAGGTGGTGCTGCTGAAATCTGACTGTAGGGATACTGTACTTGATATTCAAGCCTATTTCAGTAGCCCAGGAGTGAGACCGCTGCTTTCATAGTGTGTTGATAGTGCGTGTGTGACGTCACGATAATAAAAATTCGTCACGGTCAGAAAATTTCCAGTATTTCGTGCCTGCTGCTTTCTAGTTTTTTTATTTTGAAATCAATTGTCTTATAATCTATGACTATGTTGCAACAATTGAATTGACAGATGCAATAAATAGCATTGTGACGCAATAGTTAAGTGTTTTGAAATTTATACCGAAATAAGTTGATCAAGGCAAAGGTCTTTGGCAACCACACAACAGAGTCGCACATAATTTCGTCTTAAATGGTTTGATAACATGAATAATACTTTAAACTACCATTATTGCATTATTATCAATAAAATGGTTTAGAATATGCGATAGGTTCCCGGTTTACTTTTTAGTTATTGCAACACACCTATAAGCAAAACTTATAGCCTATTCTTCTTCTGTGAAACAATAAGCGTGATTCGTGTCTGCATCATCTACTCTCTTGTTATGTAGTAAATTTGCAACAAGAAAAAGAAGGTGGTGTTGACACTGCTAACTTTCGTTGTTACCAACTGCGTATTGTGTTTTTAGCTACAATGGTTGCTGAATAAAATTCTAAGCCATGCAATTGTGACCCCTCCAAATTACACAGTAATCCAATATCGGGATCATAACCTAGGGGTTGAGAAGCACTGCCTTAAACCTTTATCACAGGATGATTCAAAATTTTGTATTACTTGATTATAATAGTGGAGTGATTAAAATAGTACATACAACACAGTAATAATAAAAATCGAGTAAATTGCAAGGATTAGTTCATATCCACTACTGTTAATGGCATGCTTATATTCAGTAAAAACCACAATGTAGAATCAACAGTAATAGAAATAACTTATTTATTAAATATCGATTATACTGTTTGCAAAATATTTCATTTATATTTAGGCTTACCATACGTCCCGTTTTAGCCGGGACAGTCCCGCTTTTAAAGGCTTTGTCCCGGCGTCCCGGTCAGTCAACTAAAAGTCCCGCTTTGGCATTTACTGAGCGAGCATTGCCCTACACTACACGAATATTAGCATGATGTGATTGGTTTGTTTAGCCAATTTGCTGAAAAGCAATACTCGATGCGTGTTCTTGTTTCGTTGTGTTAAATGTGAAAGTAATTGTTACATCATTCTAGCGGGTAATTGGTCCAGTGGTGAGTTGATTGTTAGCGCATTCGCTTGTTCACTGTTCAGTAATAGTAGGCTAGGAGGAGGAGATGATCTTTTTGCAGTTAGGTTATTGAAAGAACTTATTTCGTACGGATCCGGTACTTGTTTGCATTTTCTTCTGCAAAAACCATTTGAATGTGAAAGCCCTTATCACCTGCAAAATTAAAACTGACTTTTCCTGCTGTGATTTTTATGAGAAAATAAAGTCGAATAAAGACTTTTTGAAGAAAGTATTGTCTACAGAAAAGTATGATTGGACGATTATGTAAATTTACAAATGCTTGAACATTGTTTTGTTTCCTAGTAAAATCCATTATTTTAGTTTTTCTTGTTGTCTTACTACTTCAGTTGTCCCTGACGATAGGAATCCAAAATAGTCTCATACTTCTAGTAAAATATGAACCACATTTGTCTGATAGGGCTTGTTGTTCTGAAGCGTCCCGCTTTTCAATCACAAAAATATGGTAAGCCTATTTATATTATATTTTACAAAGTTTATAACAGGTATTTGTTGCTTTACTATTCTTTTTAATTTTCTCAAGAAAATGGTTTCTTCAAAAATTGGGACCAGAAGGCATCTACAAAATGCTGGATGGATGGGATGACAAAAGTGGTTATGCATTGTGCACATTTGCATTCTGTTCTGCTACTACAAACAACGATGTCATGCTATTTCGTGGAAAATGTGAAGTATATAAGTTGAGCTGGATTGCAATCATTCGCCCATGCAGTTTTTATTACAAGTGTCCACTGCATAATTGAGGCAAATTAGATGTTACTTACATATTTAGGGCATGATCGTCCCCCCACGTGGACCAAGAAACTTTGGTTGGGACCCTTGTTTTCAACCATATGGTTATGAGCAAACGTATGTTTTTAGTTGCATCATTTTTAATGCTGAGGAAATGGTTAATGTGTCAAGAAACCTTTATGTTTTCTAATGTAAACCATAACTGAAATTTTAGCTGTGTTGGTAAGCTTGTCTTTTATAGATATGCAGAGATGACACCAGAACTGAAGAATTCAATATCTCATCGTGGAAGAGCGCTCAGTGCATTGGCAGATTTTTTCAATAACCAGAAAGAGATCAGTTAATTTTGGGTATTTTGTCTCATCAGACACTGCTTAAAGGATTTATGTAAAAACCCACCAATCACCATGATACATACCTTTTGTGGTTTTGGAAGCCTCTAAAGTTTTATCAATCATAAAAATAATCAATATTTCAAAAAAGACTTTCAAGCATAAATATTTTACTCTAAAATAGTGTTTGAATAAAAGTAGTTTCCTTGCGCAACCATACTGTGTAACTACCATAACAGATTGTGGATTGGCACAGTGCAATGCCTCAAATAAATGCTCGTCAGTCACTGCTCAAATTTTGTGTCCATCATTTTATTATAATGCATAATTTTATGAATGTTTTTTTGAGGTAGGTTGTACATAAGTAACAGCTTCATCACAATATAATGAAAACACAGCATCAAATTCCTGCATATGGTGGAGTGAGTGAAATGGCGACAATAAAAGAGGCAATAAATAATGATGCAGGACACACTTAAACGGAACAGAAAAAACACGATTAATAAAGTTATAGATATGTTAAAACTGTCATAATCCTTATCGCCAATCACATTCTGGCTCCCAAAACATTTCAACTTTTAAACTGGTAATTCCTTTACTTTTCGCATGTTGGGTTAAGAAGCTCTCGTAGCGACATGAGGGGTTCGTCCACATCATCCCAGGTGCTTCCTGATTTGTGTTATTTCTTAGATGTTTGGGAACGGTTTTATCTGACGCACATGGCACAAGAGCGGAAAAGTAACTTAGCTCGGCATACCCACGAAAGGCTCTCCCAGCTAGGTCTGATACCTTATCAGGTACAGTGGATAAAACAGCGTCAAAGATTTCTAGCAATGATTTCCAGCTGACGCCAGGCTCCCTAATGATGAAACATCGCAATGAGCTGTACTTTGCTTGGGATTTCATCAGGTTTGCCATATCGTGAGCATGGCTTTCTTTCATGTCACAATGATCGACACAAAAGGAACGAATACTAGACAACGATTTGGCAAACAACGGAAGAAATCTTTTCCATAATTTTAAGTTATTTGTCAAAGTGAATTCACGGTGAAGTCTCAACGAGGGCAATGCAGACATGTTGCCTTTTCCTGGAAAGCTTTGTGATGAGTGATTAGACATGGTTAACCATTCCATGGCCTCAGGTGTGATACTTCCATCAGCGAATTCCAGTGAAATTAAAGAGTCCGGAAGATGTAAACCATTATCTTGAATGCTGTTGGTATTGTCACAGAACGACATACGAATTCTGCTAAATTCCACTATCTTAAGCTTAGTCCAGTGTACAAAGATGTTGTTCCATATTGTACAGGTCTGCAAAAAAAAAAAACTGGTTTCATATTTTTGTTTAAGTTAAAAATTGTATATAAAAATTCATTTCATATAGTAAATAATATAAATATACAAAATACAACGAAGTTGTAACATATTGACATCTTATAGGCAAAGCGTATTGAAATCCATATGCAGTAACAAAGTAGAACATTCCATGCGACCTCATTGAAGGTAAAATCGATCGGCTGCCGATCACACGAAGCAAGCGAAAATTCCTCCAAGTTGACTAAGCGTGATAATCCTTTTTTTGTCTCAAAGATTGACTTTGGGTAGACATGACGAAATTCCAATTTGCGAATGTCCCAAGGATTCACTAACGTCTGCAAGATTTGCTCCACTTTACTGGAACATACGTCCTCAAACCTATATGCAAGAAAGGAATACATGTATAGGCCTATATTAAGACACAAGATAAAGATAAATATTATGTATGCTATACACAACAGCTTCTAACACCAGGAATTACGCAGTGAATAAATACTTTACCTAATTGAAGCGAGATCCACTGCGAAACCGTTTATATAAGACTTTCGAAGAATTGACAGCAATACGTCCGAGAACCAGTCATAGGATGAACCGATAACAGCCATTTCCAGTTTTATGGAAGGCATTGTGAAATCGATTTGTTCTGGAATGTACATTGTTATTTTAAAGCTAAGTAATACAATTCAACTTTACACCTTATATTTGAAAAGCTGCGATCAGAGATTTATGCAATATTAGCACACAATTAATAAAAGTAATAGACTACTAATACCTTTCTTCAGTGGTAAAATTAGGTTTTCGTTTTTGTCCGTCGTTGGTTCAAGTGCCAGTTTCAAAGCGGTTAATGCCGCCCTTGTGCAATGAACGTTTCCATTTTCATTGCGTAAGTCCAATGTTTTTAACGGATGCCTTTGCTGGCGATGCCTTACTTTGTCACAAATCTGCTTGACGGATTTTCTCAGAAATGTGTTGTTTGCATGAGTGTGTAATGAGCATGGATCAAAGCAGGTATGCCGTGACAGATAAACACCCGCATTTTGATCGTCTTGTGCGACACACGAGTTGACTGGAAATGGCAACTGACAGATGTCATTGCACAGAAGAAAGCCTTCCACACTATACATTACCAACCGCTGCCTCATTGTTAGTGATAAACTGATTGGAAATGATCTCTCCACTAAACAGGATGGTGAAAAAGTATCATCTGTCCAAGTCGCCATAACGACGTAAGTGCAATGTCTTGATAATGCCATTGCTCGAAACCGCCATTCTGGACTCTTATCCACTTTTTCAGCAAACGGACAATCTGGTGAATGTTTTGTTTCGACCCAGAGCCTCATCTTGCAGTTAGCATTCTTACAATCCTTTTGTTCACCAGAAAAACGAGCATGGCCTTTGTCTAACGTCAGTATGAAAATTCGCATTACATCTAATAGAGTCGATCGCGGCAACAGTTTACTCGTAACGAAAGTAAGTAACATTTCGCCCGACGATGAGATGTTGCTTTCGTTGATTAAACGATCAAACATTGCTTTAGCGATTGATTGCCTGCACCATGCAGAGAGAGATAATGGCTTACAATTTGACATTTTATTCGCTTGGATGTAACTATGGAACCTTTAAAAGCAAATTATTGAAACCCCTTAACATAACGTAACTAAATAACTAACTAAAAACTACGAACTAAATCGTATTATCTTAAGTATTATTTTTGTATTATTATTAATACAGTATTATCATCACACCTTCCAAAGATTATTATCATTGGTGTGTATTGTTGCTCTACAAACTCGGGCTAACCAACACGCCCTTCTTTTGTGCTATGGCCACCAGAAACCGGGATGGGGTTTCTTTTACCGTGGGTTTATTATCCCATCCACTGATGTACAGCATTGAAGCAATTTTAAATCACCAGTTTCTTGAACACACCACCTGCTTGTCTATTTAATTTTTCGCTTTTTTAAGCTTATGTTTTATGGATTTAACTTAAGTATAGGTTTAGTGGTGGTGCTAGTTGTTGCCAGCAATTGGCACGTATTAGTAACAACTGGCTTGATTTTATGTCCCCACCACACTTTTGACGAAAAATAAATGAATGAAATGCATATTTAGGACAACAGTGCATCATTTCAGCTATTTAGCGATATGTTGCACAAACCACACTTACAAAGCCAAATTAACATGCATGAAGGCAAGAGTTTCATTGCTGTATTGTTGTAACGTAGATGTGGGGAAGTTATTATGTTCTCAGTGCTATATTGAACAAGGCTCGCTGGGTTGGCAATTAAATACTGATTAGTGTCAGGTGATGCTTATCTTCAGCATAGAAATTAAGGTTAGTAAGGCCAATAAAGCTACAGCTAAAAGGCAAAATTTTCCTGCACTTAAGTATGTTTAAACCTTCAAACCAAAGGCTACTTGCTTGTGGATGTCTAGCCATAAACACCAAAGCCTTTCTATTCAGTGCTCACAGACCAACAGTAAATCAAACCCGTTGCCGTCATGCACATAGTCACATTAGAAAATAGAAGCCAACGTTGATCATAACATCATTGAAAAATTCTTTGTTTGGTATAGTTAGTACTTACCGACAAATCATTTTTGGTTTAAGTTCGACGTATCGTTAACAGTAGGCTAGCTCACCCTTCAACGAACAGCCACTACTGTACTGCCCGCTTCAAACAATGACGCACTGTACGGTTGACTGAATGTGTAATTACAGTACTGTGTTACACAGGGTCTTTTCTCTTTTTTAATGGGCGCTCTCCACGGCGTGCGGTTATTACATCTTGCCCTCAGCTCCAAATGTAGGTTACAAGGAAACATCTGCTCAGATCTGCAGCAGCAGCTGTCAGTTTGATCATTTCCTCTAATCGGTTGATCAATCATCCTGACACATGATTCTACAAAAGCAATAAAGCGACTTCTACAATAGCGGGTTGTGTAACGCAAAGTAGCATACGCCAGTGACAAAAAATTCACAAAAATAATTATTAGTTTTGATGCTCTGAAAACAGATATTTCTGTTAGCATATTGCTACTATACTTTATAGTTAGGTTCTTTACTTCTTTGTGCTGATTCAAAATCTTAAAAACTCATGGCCACACAGCTCCTGCTTTGTTAAGTCGATATTTGAAAAATTTTAATAAAGGAATGTCGAAATGTTAATGTACGCCCAAATCTACAATAAAAACTGGTCAAGAGTTGCAAATGAAAAGTGTTATTTCAGGAGTGAGTATTACACCGTAAGTAGGTCACGCAGCCTATTGTTAAACAAATGATTAGCTTAGTTAGAAGAATGGGAGAATGAGAGAATGGGAGAACGGAATGGAGAATGGAACACGTTTGCAACTAATGTACGCATTGAATAAAGCGAATTCTGACGCATATGGCTAACCATATGTTTGGTCACCAACCCCTTTAAAGAATTTTTGAAGACTGCGAAACTCACGTAAAGGAATCTCAAAAAATTACTAAATTTTTAACTTTTGCGTGTCGTAATACGGAATTGTTGCTATACTACAACAATCCTTCCACGAAATCATATAATATTCTTTTTAAGCGTACTGTATTACTGTCATGTTCTTATTTTGCAGCACAAAACCACCTTCGAGTCACAAAACCACCTGAATAAGTGCAGGCGAGATTCATCAGTGTAGAGCAGTGATTCCCAAACCGTGTATACTGCCACAGATTCTCAAGTGTACCGCAAATCTTTTTCAAATTTTGGAAAAGATCTGTATAAATATTTAAAATAAGGCATGCAGACAAGCATTTGCGACTTAAAAGCTCTGTAACTGCTTCAATAGCTGATAAATAAGCACATGTGACGATGAAACCAATTATGGAATTGCCGATAGAGTACCGGTTGGGTAATTGCCACGTCATTAACACGTGAAAATAAATTTTTTTAAAAAACAACTTCTCTTCTCTTGTAAGTGTGCCGCGAGCGTTTTATAATTTTTTTAGTGTGCCACAAGCTGAAAAAGTTTGGGAACCACTGGTGTAGGGAAAAGAAAGTATATAAAAGTCTAAAGATTACCAGGTTAACGTAGCCTATATCTTTCGCATGCATTTGGTTCCTATTATACAACGCTGAAGCAACAGCAACTGAATGCAGGTACATAATAAATTTCAATACCGTTTAAATGTCAACAATAATTACAAGTTGAATTCTTACGTCGTTGCAACGATCAGTATATTTATATGTTACACAAATCGTTCCCGAAAGTTACATCATACTCGTCTCAGATAACTTTCGTAAGTTAATTTACATTGCGTAAATATATAGCCTAAGTATTAACTACCTATATCAATAGTTATCCGAGAACCACATGCTGTTACTGCAGCGCTATGATCGCTTTTAAAATCTCGCTCCGTTCCCTCATAGAATTGTAGCTAAATCTGCTGCAGCGTTTTAACAGATAGTTGCTACTTTTATATAGTTTTGACGATTTTTAGCACTTTAAGCTGACTAACCTTAGTTTTTGCACGTATAACGTTTTTCTGTCTTCATGTGACGTGTTTATAAAATAATAACAGAATAACATGATCAACACACTGCATTTAAAATTGCTTGAGTAATTCCATAAAAGCAATACATTTTAGTTTTCCCATGTTTTTCATGCTAAATTCCAATACGATGTTGATTTATTTCACCTAAAAACAGTCTAATTCCGATATTTTTGAATTTATTCCCGAGTTGGGTTTGTTTCCTTAAAGAAATTCGCATTTGCGCCTAGCTATTATTTGCTTATGTCCAACTATTCTCATTTTTGTCTTTGCATGTATTCATGTGAACATTAATAAGTTAACACCATCATTGGTTTTGCACCTACCGAGTATATACGAACTTCATTGACAAACTTATACTCCTTAAACATTATAATTTATAATTGGATACTGTATGCAGGTGTCCATGCAAGCTTTGTTTTTCGCTGTCCTATACCCCTTATTTGTTGACTTGACCACACGTTACTGGTATACATCTGAGTGCGTCAGGGCGTGTGTGCAGCATAAATTTTATTCTGCGCAGGTTATCTGGTTAGACAGCTGCATTAGCAAAAATCGTCCATAGTTGCATTAATTTAGTAACGTGTTAGCTATCACGTTTCTCTAAGTTAAGATATTCTGTTAATGTGATTTGGCATAAAGATACCATGTGTTGCAAAATCAGTATATTGTTGGTTTAAATATAATTCTGCTCAGTTCTGTTTATGTAACCATACGCAATTATTTTGCGCTATTGCAGGCATTAAGAGCTGTTACTTAGAAGTTAATTAGAGTTAAGTTAGAAGTCAATTAGAAGCTAGAAACTCCACTGTTAAAGCTTACTGGAAATGAAAATTTTTTTTTATGCGCATTAGAGTCCTATGTCGAATCAATTGGATTGGTATGACGTCATGTTTATTTTATGTTAACCATGTCTGCTGTTTACAACTTAATTATTTCGGTGTTCAACATTCGTACTTTTATAAGATTCAGCAATCAATTCATCTGAAGTGTATGGTTCAAACTAACTCGCTGTATATGAGAAAGGATCTTTTAAATGTTCCCACATCAGCTTGCCTAATGTGTCCAGTTTTTTTATCATTTTCCGCGAGCCCTCAAGCAAAATACTTGTTATTGTCTTTGTAATTATTCGCTGTTAGTTTTTGTACTTTTATGAGTCATATTTTGTTGCGTAAGTAAATCGTGTACATGTTTTTTTATAAGCATACAAAATTTGGAGGTACACTACAGTCTGGGTTATGCTTAGATGATTGCAATTTTAAGGCTCAAATTTAATTAAAATACCGATAACCTTCACTGTAAAATAGTGTTAACAAGTAAAACTGCATGTCTATAGTAAGCATGTAGCGGTGTCCCAAAATGCACGAAACGCAAAAAGTTTGTTTTTATTTCGTTTTGAATATCACTTTAATACGCCTTAAGCGAAATTTATTTTCGTGTCTATGTGGATAACACAGCAGCCAAATTATAGTTTTCACTTTAGAGACGCCATGTACAACTTATTAGACCGTATACATCAAATATTGTTGTGGAAGTAAATCATGTAGCCTAGATATTATTTTTTATAAGCATACAAAATTTGGAGGTACACTAGAGTCCGGGTTATGCTTAGCAGTTTGCAATTTTAACGCTCTAATTATGCTTACTGTACTCTTAACCTAACATACTCAAATTAATAAATTACATTAACTGTATCAAAATAAAAAATGCAACACAATAGTCTGTAAAGAAATAGAAACATCTCATGACCAAAATACATGTGAAAATGATTGGCAGACAGATGTGTGTATTTGCATTAATAGAGATATCTTCGAGTGCACATGAGAGTAAACATGTCTAGCCGCTATGCTTAACATATGCTAATACTGTATATTTGAGAAAAAGTTTCGATGGATATGCTTATGAAAAAATGTATTTAGACTATATGATCCCATTCAAAATCATGGAGTTTTAGGGCTCTGCTGCCTAATTTTGCAGGAGCATATACTGAATTACAGTGGAAAACTTCGTGATCTCCTGTTCATAGCAGTTCTTTTTAAAGAAACATAGTAGCCTACAGTTTCTGCTGTGATTGAGAACTGCCTGTTTTAAGCTCTATGCCAGACATTAACGATAAGTCAGGTTCAAAACCTAACTGTTGGCAACCGCTTGTAACGTCCGCAGCTCGCACGATATGAACGCATGGGCTTACATGTGCTATCGTAATTCCAGGTTCGATGAATAATGAAACTTTAACAAAAATAAAGTGGCCTCGATACAGCGATGCCCTCCCTTAGCGACACAGCTTAGGAACAACAGTGAATGACGGTTTTCAACGAATTTCAGCTCAGGTTGTCAAAGCAAACGTTTGTCAATAACCAAATCGTACGAAAAATACAGACACAAACGACATAACTAATGATACCAACTGCCTACTAAGTACTAACTGTAGCTATTCTGAATCATACAAAATGAGATACTCAAAACCAGCGCTTCGAACGCAACAATGGCTAAATTTAAGGTTGATAGATGCAAACAAAATTTGGAAGAAAGTATCTAAAAATCGCCTGCAAACTTGGAAGAAATCTTAACGATATCGTGGCGAAGTTTCGACGTTATGCGTAGCTTTACCTATTCAAAACTTGCTACCAAGTTTGTTGACATACATACATACTCATAGACAATAGAAATTTGAGAAATGAATTTTTCAATGCCGAGAGAAATTTTCGTTGGCCTTGCTTCTTTTATGTTATGCTAATGTTTTCAACAGCATTTTAGTAATCTGTACCGGTACTTTAGTTGTTTTTTTTAAATGCTGCTGCAAGTGCAATATTTGCCCTTAATTTGGTTCATTTAAAGGCTAATCCATGTTAAAACAAGTATGTGGCCTCATTTCGGCAATTTATTAAACATTTGCAGATTAAAAAAGCGAAATATAAATGTTGGAATCAATGCTTAATTAAGTTAAACTTTTGAAACACATAGATATAAAATTCTAGCCGTGAGAAGTCTCCCCTGCCTAAGTAATTTATACTTATGGACCATCACCTTTAAATGCAACAATGGAGTAATTATGACGTTTTATACACGTGTTTTTCAGTTTTATTACTGCGTTTTTCAGTAGACTGGATTGACGGCTGTCAGTAGCCACGATATAAAACATTTGTGTTCCTGTATTTGGTCCAGGTAGTTGCAACGTTGTGGTCTTTATGCGGATTATGTAAGACCTATACCCAGCGCCACAGCTGTTGCTATTCACGAAAAGGTTTAACATAGTTTTAAATCAGCCTAGTTGGCAGGCGACATACTTTTAAAATTACCCTACAGTACTGGTTTACTGCCTTGTTGGCAAGCGGTATAAATTTGAATCTCCACATTGTTTTACAACTTTTTCTCCATTAATTTATTAGCTGCTGATCGAGAAAATTGGAATTTCTGTGGTCTTCGTGCAAGATAAAACTAAGTTACTGCATAGTTTTTACGCTGCCGTGGAGGTAGTAGGTCCTGGTTTCCCTTTTTTTGGTTGAGCCTAGTCAGCTATAGATAAGTTTCCAATCCTACCGATGAGTCAGTAGGCTACTATCGCGTTTGTGTTTGGTCCTGAACCCTTGCGTGGAAGCAATGGAAACGGTTTCCTTGTTGGTTTAACCTAGTCAGCTATAGTTAAATTTCAAACCCTGCCGTGGAAGCAGTAGAATCTGATTTGTGTTTGGTTTCAAACCTTGCAGTTGATCCCGGTTTCCTGTTTGATTTAGCCTCCAATTACTGTTAGTACCAAAACCTGCCGTGGAACCAGTCGAATCATGTTCTATTTAGTCGGCAACAGTAAGGCGATGTATTCCGATTTCTTTATCTAACGCTTGGTTGGCAAAATTGAAGTTCCAAAGTTTCCGTGTTGAAGATTGATTACGGTTTCCCTTTGCCTCGCCTGATCCGCGATAGCCGGTTCCCAAGTCTTGTATTCCATTTCTTATATCTGGTCCCAGTACTTGCCGTTGTGGCAATAGGCTCCAGTTTCAGTCAAGGCCCCTAACTTTGCTTTGAAGGCAGTTGATTTCGTTTGGTCGGCGTTCAGCTCCTAGCCTAAATCCAACCTGGTTGGCAATGGAGCTTGTAACTGAAGTTAGGCTTTTAGGTCTGACTTGTTGGCAGTCGATTCTCTTTTTTGACTTGTTTTGTGTTACAGAGTGTTTACAAGTTGGGACCTGAAGTTGTTGCGTTGTTTTTCGGCTGTTAATTCGTTTTGGGCAACTTGTTCACTATCAAGCAATTGGCGCCACTAAGTGCGACCGAATGCCCTAAACCTATGGATCGCAATAGCCAGAAGCATTTGACGGTGCGTTCACAGTTACTGCTGCCCGATTCGAGGATGGATTCTCCTGCCCCCAGCTGTGCGCCTCCAAGCGTCCCCTTGGAAATGGGAACCGTTCCAGACCGAGATTGTTTAAATTTTTATCATGATTCAGCTCCTGAGATCACTGTGGCACAAGAGTTTTCTTATACCCAGTCGGTATCCCTCTCTCCTTTCACGATTGTCGTTCCGTCCAATATGTTCGAACCAGGTGGCATTGTGTAATGTAACTTACTAAGTCGACAGCGATGACGACTTGAGCTGATGAGCTTAACTTATGACGTGTTGTCTTATTATGTCCATGTTGTAAAACACAAGATAAATAATATATGTACTACAAGACTGTCACTATTTCACCGAACAAATCCTACATTCGAATCTACAGTATTTTGATCAGTTTCTTGGTTTTCAAACATTAATTAGCTAAATTCAACCTTTTTGCATATCCATCCATCGGTTGCAGTATATATTGCAGCATGCTTGAATTATTATTGTCCATCACTTCATTTAAATGTGAGGTTTTGCCAATGGTTTATTGATATAGTTAGTAAACAAGTTAAAATCGCTGTAGGCTTACTACACTCTTCAACATGAATTGATTGTCACCTCCTCCGTTTTTGTTTTTTTGGCAAAGTCAAACAGGGGAAAACATTCTTTATGTTAATGGTCCAATTCTCCTTGGCTGTCAAAAATTTCAACCTCTGAACTGGTAATCCAACTCGAAACTACTCGTCGGGTCGCTTTTCCAAATCATCCAAGATCCTCTTAACATTTCGGGAACAATTTGATCTGACGCGAATGGCACATGAGCGGAAAAGTAACTCGTTTCTGTATGCTCACGAAAGATTGTCCCACTGTTCGTGACCTCATCCGGTAAAGCGGATATAACAGCGTCGAAGATTTTTAACAAAGATTCCCTGCTGACGTTTCGCTCCCTGATGCCGAAACGTCGCAATGAGCTACATTTTGCTCGGGAAGTTACCAGGTTTATCAAATCGCGAGCTTGGTTTTCGTTCAAGTTGCAATGATCGAAGCTGAAGGATCGAATGCAAGACAAATATTTTTCAAAAAACTGAAGAAAGCTATTCCACAATTCTAAGTTTCTTGTCAAAGAGGTTTCGCACTTTAGCCTCAAACAGGATAATGCAGACGTGTTGTCTTTTCCTGAAGAGATTTGCGATGTGTTTAGCTGTTCGTAACACCTGGCTAACCATTCCAGGGCTTCAGCTGTGATGCTTTCATGGGCAAATTTCAGGGAAATTAACGAGTCCGGAAGATGTAAAGCATTACTTTGGAAGCCCTTGGCATTGTCACAGAACGACATACGAATGCCGCTAATTTTCACTGCCCTGAGCTTAGGCCAGTGAACAGGTCTGCAAAATAAAACAAATTGGTTTCACATTTTTGTTTCAGTTAAAAATTGCATTTAAAACTCCATTTAATGTAGGAAAACATTGTGTGATACCTCAGTGAAGGAAAATTTGTCTGATTGCGTTGTCCACGAAGCAAGCACAAATTTTTCTAAATTGACTAAACGTGATAATCCTTCTCTCGCCTGAAAGATTGAGTTCGGATCGTGGTGGTAAAAATTTATTTTGCGAATGTCCGCAGGATTCACTACCGTCTGCAAGATTTGCTCTACTGTACTAAAACAGACGTTCTCAAACCTGCAGTATGTACAAGAAATTGAACTATATTATGATATACTTTACAAAATAAGAAATCTTATCAGAGAAGCTTCCAAGGAACACCAGGACTTGCTAAATATTTTACCTAATTGAAGCAAGATCCACTGCGAAACCGTTGTATCAGACTCTCGTAGAATTGACAGCACTTCCTTCGAATACATGTCGAAGGGTGTTTCGATATAAGCTAATCCCAGTTTTATTGAAGGAATTTCCAAATTGTGTTGTTCTAAAAAATAAGTTTTGTTATTTTAAGCTAAAGCTATTTATATTTACTCAAAGATTTATGCTATAGGCTAGCTATATGCTTATTTGTTTTATGCAAATATTAGACTTTTAATACCTTTCTTTATTGGCAAAGTTTTTTTTTTATTTTTGTCCGTCCTTTGTTGTAGTGCCCATATCAACATGTTTATCACCTCATCCGTTATGAACTGAGCGTTTTCAATATCCTCGCGTAAGTCCAACGTTTTCAACGGATGCCTTTGTTGCTTTTAAATAATCTCGTTACGGATCTGCTGGACGGAGTTATCCAGAAACGCGTTGTTTGCATGAGTTTGTCTTGCATCCAAGCTATAATAACTACAAATATGCGAAAGGAAAACACTTGCAAATGAATTAGCTTGCTGACTAGATAGATTGACCAAAAATGCCGATTGACTGATGTCGTTACATAGAAGGAAGCCATCCACAGCAAATAATATCAACCACTATCTCATTGTTAGTGATAAACCGATTGGAAATGATTCCTCCACTAAACAGGATGGTGAAAAGCTATCTTCAGTCCAAGTCGCCATAACGACGTAAGTGCAATGTCTTGATAATGCCATTGCTCGAAACCGCCGCTCTTGATTCTTATCCGCTACTGCAGCATACGTATGAGAATGAATTATCATCACGCGCCACCTCATACCCTCGCTGCCGGTATTGCTACAATCTTTTTGTTCATAAGTAAAATGAGCGTGACCTTTGTCTAACGTCAGTATGAAAGCTCGCATTACGTCTAATAAAGTTAATCGCGGCAGCAGTTTACTCGTAACGAAAGTAAGTAGCATTTCGCACGACCACAAGATGTTACTTTCGTTGATTAAACGATCAAACATCGCTTTAGCGATTGATTGCCTACACCACTCATACAGAGAAAGTGGGTTAATAGTTGACTTTTTTATTCGCTTGGATGTAACCTTTATAACAACAACAGAAAATTAATAGAGTGAGACCATTATGTAGGCCACGTAATGTATGTGATGTAATAAACAAACTGACATTACTGTCGTAGCACCGGATCACCAACAAATACCCTTTTAGAAAATTTGCTATTTGAGTTACTTTACAAATTATAGAGAGCAGATTAAAGTTGTGTAAGCCAGCTATAATATAAAGCAAATATAAAATCCAATGTCGAAACATTTCATTGCGGATACAGCTTAATTACGCAATCACACACTTCAACGTAGGATCACTGTCCCCTTCCGAGCACTGTTTAACTGTCTGTGTCTTACCAGACTGCTCAATGCGTAATGGTTACTTGTACTGCAATAGACTTTTTCCTTTTTTTGTATTTAAAAAATGCACTATCCAACGTGCTATTGACGACGTTATTCCTCCGCCATATGTGGGCCACAAGGAAACATCTGCTACCGTCAGTTCGTTGATCGATCGTTGTTGTGCAATCAAAGAAAAGGCAATAAAGTGACTTATGCAATTGTGAGCTTTAAAACTCATTTAAGCAAGTAGCACAGGTCATTGGTCAAGGGTGCACCAAAAACAACGTTCAATATACATGCTCTGGAAACAAAGATATTTCTCTCAACGATGCTGTTATTTGCATATTTCTAATTTCCAATTGTTCGGTTCTTTTTGTTGGAAGGTTGACAAGTAATATATTGATTTTTAAATGGAGACCATAAATGCTGTTATCCCATGACAATGTAACTGGGAAAATTGTTGCACAATTCATATAAAAGATGAAAAGAAAATATTTTGTAGCCCAATGGGAGGAGGGACAACGTAAGTATTGTAAAAATTATAAACAACGCAAGTTAATAGAATTACAAGAATTAAAAAGTGTGAAGCAGAGGAGCTATACTTTTCACAGGGTAGCATTTTCTCTTGTATAAAATGCACGACCTATGCCGGTAATAAAATTATATTTTTTAAGTTTAATGTTGACATCCTACTGTCAGAATCACATGGTTTGTTTTTGTACTTTCTAGTGAAGCGAGAAGTATAAAATGCTACCCATCATAGCAAAACAAAAAATAACTCAAACAAAGCAACAAAAAAGGGAGAAAAATGTCTCTACGTTTTCAAAACGTGTAACATGTATAAATCGACTGGATAAAAATTAATAAGTGTTGGGAGTTCCTCTAGAGAAAGTGGCCCGTACAGTTTTACCGGACTACTAAGCAACTAACGTACAAAGTTCTGAAATCAATGTAATAAACTTTTATTGATCTGCAAAGAAACCTTAATTTAGGACGATTCAAACAATTGTTACATTTGATTAATCTGTGGAGACGGTGAAATAGGACTTAGGATAAGAAATAAGATTTAAAACGCTGCCAGCCTAAAATGAACTCCGTGTTTTAATTATCATAGTAAACTTTTCCAATGAAAAGATCCTGTAATGAAATGGTTGTTTATTCTACCTTAACCTGTAAAGTTGACCACTTCACTACAATGTTTGTCCGTTGAATTGTTTATTGCGCTCATCGGTAAATGAGTCTCAAAGGTCGTTGTTCTGCTTTTCTTAATTTTAGAATTAATTGTTCACCTTGACAACTGTATATTCTGATTATATTGAAGCTTGTTTGAACGAATACAGCTAGATAAAACATTGGTACAGCAACGGCATAAAGACGTACATGTTGCGGCGTTGATCGTAATAGCAAGAAGACTGATAAGTTGACAACTCATAATGCATACACAATAAGCAGGAAGTAATCGATTACGTCACGCAGTGTTATGCTTCACTGATTGGACACTTAAAGACGAGAATGCTAAATTTCCAAATGTTATTTAACGCCACATGTTACATTAACTATTATATTATCACAATCCTATAATAGCCACAGATATAAATATTAAGACTCCAAAACCGAGTTGGACACTTTATATTAACAATTAAATATAGTTGCTAATGCTTACCGAGTATATAAGAGCTGAATTAACAAACGTATACTCCTAAAATACTATAATGTAGAAGTGGCTACTGCATGCAGGTGTCGGATTTTTTGCTCTCCTGCCTCCTATTTGTTGACTTGACCACGCGTTACTGGTGTTGCATTTGTTTTTGCGCTGTGTTTTGTTGCGTTCTCCCATGCGGCCGAGTGCGCTTTTCCGTGCTTGATTGAGCACACGTGTATTTTCTTTCGACTCGTACGTGTCCAACAAGGAGTCGCCCAGTCAGTCCTGATTTAAGCTCTTGAAATGAGCTGTGCATGACAACTTAACTGAGCTGCTTTTATTAAAAGATGTGCCTACTGTGTATCTAAGACTGAGGACAGTAAAAACGTAACACTGGCGAGCACGACAGGACTTCTTAGATACACAGAAGATTTTATCAAGTTTTACTGAAGAAGCATGAATTTTTTTTACTCTCCGCCTCGTTACCAACGTGGCAATAGTTTTTCATCTTTTCTGCAAGAATTCGAATCCTTCTGCGACAGCGTTAAAGCATCGGATGCGGCAAAGAAACATGCATTTCTACAAAGCTTACCGGAAGACATGAAATTCTCCATGACCGATGGTCGTAAAGAACTCTACGAGCTGAGTTATGACGAACTCATTCAACAAGTAAAAGACACGGCTTCAGGTCTATCTTCACAAAAGCATGCCATGCAACAACTCTTTCAGCGCAGTAAGAAGCTTTCTTGAAGCTATAGCCCAATTGGGAAAAATGGCTTATCCAAACGACGAACAGCATGAAATGCACAGCAGTGTGCTGTACAACCTACTCGTTCAAGGACTGAGAGACCGTCAACAAGCCTCTCAGATCTTACGCGACAACTCTAAAAATGCACAACCGGATTTTTATGCCACAGCAAAGAGCATTATTGAAAACGCAGAACGGACGCATCCCAATTAAAACTAACTGTCGAAAAACTTCGGGACGAAATTTGACAACTGCGAAATGAAGACAACAAGAGAACCTCGTGAAGAGAGAAGAAGACTTCAGTGTTTTAACTGTAGGTAATATGGTCACATCGCTCGACGCTGTCACAGGCAACGTGCAAGAAACTTTCGACGTGCTTCTGACATACACGGAGCTCACAGCAATCCACCACGGGAAATCTACCAGGTTCAAACTATGGATCAGGACTTGCATAGAGAATAAGTTTGCCGACGTTCTTCTTCTTTCGTATGAGGTCGGCTCAAGCATATTCGGCTACCAATTGCAGCCATCTCTTCCCTTCCTCATCAGGGGTCTTTAGGTCGTCTTGGCCCATGGGTGGTGCAGTCGAAGAGGATATGTTCTGCTGTTTGTGATTCTGCACCGCAAATGCATGATGGTGATGTTTTGAGGCCCCATCGGTGCATGCATTCGCCAAAACGACCTACTCCAGTTCTGAGGCGGTTCAGGGTTGTCCAGGCCTTTCAGGGAGAGTCTGCGCCAGCAGGGGTAGTGATGGAGGGCTCCACATTAAACTGGGGGGGGGCGGGACACTTCTTTCCAGTCGTCGCACCATGCAGTGTTGATGTTGAAGCCGGCGGCCACAAGTGCAGTAGCATGTCTGCTAAAGGGGCGGCGAGAAACCAGCCGCTGACGGCCACCGTGGGGTTGGCCGCCCAGGGTTGCGTGTAAGGGATTGTTGATGCTATCCATGGCTTGGCATGCAATCTTGTGAGTTGCTTGTGCTCTCCGATGTTTGGAAGGAGCGATGCCTGCCAGCACCGGCATAAACGCAACAGGAGTGGGACGGAGGCAGCCAGTAATGATCCTGAGGGTCTCATTTAAGGTGGTGTCCAGTTTCTTTGCATGTACACTTCTACACCAGACTGGAGCAGCGTACTCCGCAGCACTGTGGACAATCGCAAGCGCTGCTGTACGAAGGGTGGAGGTGCATGCACCCCATGAGGATCCAACCAGACATCTTAGAAGGTTGTTTCTTGCCGATATCTTGCTTCGGAGGGCTGTAATATGTGGTTTATACGTTAGCTGGCGGTCCAGTGTCACTCCAAGGTACCGTGGTTGCTGGCTGTTAGGCAGTACAGTCCCGTTCAGTTGGATAGCTAACTGGCGGTTCGCCTCCCGGTTGTTGAGGTGGAACGCTGTAGTTGTTGTTTTTGCCAGGCTCAACTTTAGTCTCCATTTTTCAAGAAAGTCCGCGATGTTTTGCATGTCCTTTGTCAGGGTCTCTTCCACGTTATTCCAGTTTGTGTTGGCGTAGAGAAGAGCCAGGTCGTCTGCGTAGCCATACTGGTGTGAAGTTGTTTGTGGCAAGTCGCTGATGTAAATGTTGAAAAGCATTGGCGACAAGGTAGAGCCCTGGGGTACGCCATTTTTCAGCCGCCTGAGGCGGCTGTTTTGTCCATCACTGGTCTTGAGGGTGAAACTGCGGTTGGACAAGATGTTAGTAATGAAACGCACTAGGTGTCGGTCAGGGATCATCCGAAGGAGTTTGAGGGTTAGGCCTTGCTGCCACACGGTGTCATAGACAGCAGTGAGGTCTACCAAAACAACACCCGCTTTCTGTTTTCGCTCGAAGCAGTCCTCGATGTTGTCGGTGAGCTTCAGCACCTGCTGGACTGTCGATCTTCCCCGTCGGAATCCAGCCTGTTGGAGCTGCGGGTCAACGACAGGGTCAAGGCGGGCCAGCAGGAGCCTCTCCATGACTTTGTAGGGGACACAAAGTAGGGAGATGGGACGGTAACTCTTGGGGTTGTCTTTGGGTTTGTTAGGCTTTAGCAAGGCAATAACATTGGCCCTGCGCCAAATCTTCGGGATCGCCATGCGGCAGAGGCAGGATGAGAATAGGTTGTTGAGCCATGCCGACGTTGAGTTGTCTGCACTGCACGATGAGTTATGTTTGGACAAATTGGAACTGTCAGAAGTTGAACGTCAAAAGCTGTTTTCCGTAATCCAACATGTTCGAACCTGGTGGCATTGTGTAATGTAACTTACTAAGTCGACCGTCATTTGAGCTTAACTTTTGATGTGTTGTCTTATTATGTCCATGTTGTAAAACACAAGATAATTAATATAGGTAATAAAAGACTGTCACTATTTCACCGGACAAATCCTACATTCGAATCTACAGTATTTTGATCAGTTTCTTATTAATCTAGCTTTTTAAACATTAAATAGCTAAATTCTACCTTTTTGCATATACTGTAACTTCATCGGCTGCAGTATATATTGCAGCATGCTTGAATTATTGCCATACAAACAAACTCATAGACAATAGAAATTTGGGAAATGAACTTTTCAATGCCGAGAGAAATTTTCGTTGGCCTTGCTTCGTTTATGTTATGCTAATGTTTTGAACAGCATTTTAGTAATCTGAACTGGTACTTTAGATTTTTTAACAAATTCTGCTGCAAGTGCAATTTTTGCCCTTAATTTGGCTCATTTAAAGGCTAATCCAGGTTAAAGCAAGTTTGTGACCTCATTTCGGCAATTTATTAAACATTTGCAGATTAAAAAAGCGAAATATAAATGTTGGAATCAATGCTTAATTAAGTTAAACTTTTGAAACACATAGATATAAAATTCTAGCCGTGAGAAGTCTCCCCTGCCTAAGTAATTTATACTTATGGACCATCACCTTTAAATGCAACAATGGAGTAATTATGACGTTTTATACACGTGTTTTTCAGTTTTATTACTGCGTTTTTCAGTAGACTGGATTGACGGCTGTCAGTAGCCACGATATAAAACATTTGTGTTCCTGTATTTGGTCCAGGCAGTTGCAACGTTGTGGTCTTTATGCGGATTATGTAAGACCTATACCCAGCGCCACAGCTGTTGCTATTCACGAAAAGGTTTAACATAGTTTTAAATCAGCCTAGTTGGCAGGCGACATACTTTTAAAATTACCCTACAGTACTGGTTTACTGCCTTGTTGGCAAGCGGTATAAATTTGAATCTCCACATTGTTTTACAACTTTTTCTCCATTAATTTATTAGCTGCTGATCGAGAAAATTGGAATTTCTGTGGTCTTCGTGCAAGATAAAACTAAGTTACTGCATAGTTTTTACGCTGCCGTGGAGGTAGTAGGTCCTGGTTTCCCTTTTTTTGGTTGAGCCTAGTCAGCTATAGATAAGTTTCCAATCCTACCGATGAGTCAGTAGGCTACTATCGCGTTTGTGTTTGGTCCTGAACCCTTGCGTGGAAGCAATGGAAACGGTTTCCTTGTTGGTTTAACCTAGTCAGCTATAGTTAAATTTCAAACCCTGCCGTGGAAGCAGTAGAATCTGATTTGTGTTTGGTTTCAAACCTTGCAGTTGATCCCGGTTTCCTGTTTGATTTAGCCTCCAATTACTGTTAGTACCAAAACCTGCCGTGGAACCAGTCGAATCATGTTCTATTTAGTCGGCAACAGTAAGGCGATGTATTCCGATTTCTTTATCTAACGCTTGGTTGGCAAAATTGAAGTTCCAAAGTTTCCGTGTTGAAGATTGATTACGGTTTCCCTTTGCCTCGCCTGATCCGCGATAGCCGGTTCCCAAGTCTTGTATTCCATTTCTTATATCTGGTCCCAGTACTTGCCGTTGTGGCAATAGGCTCCAGTTTCAGTCAAGGCCCCTAACTTTGCTTTGAAGGCAGTTGATTTCGTTTGGTCGGCGTTCAGCTCCTAGCCTAAATCCAACCTGGTTGGCAATGGAGCTTGTAACTGAAGTTAGGCTTTTAGGTCTGACTTGTTGGCAGTCGATTCTCTTTTTTGACTTGTTTTGTGTTACAGAGTGTTTACAAGTTGGGACCTGAAGTTGTTGCGTTGTTTTTCGGCTGTTAATTCGTTTTGGGCAACTTGTTCACTATCAAGCAATTGGCGCCACTAAGTGCGACCGAATGCCCTAAACCTATGGATCGCAATAGCCAGAAGCATTTGACGGTGCGTTCACAGTTACTGCTGCCCGATTCGAGGATGGATTCTCCTGCCCCCAGCTGTGCGCCTCCAAGCGTCCCCTTGGAAATGGGAACCGTTCCAGACCGAGATTGTTTAAATTTTTATCATGATTCAGCTCCTGAGATCACTGTGGCACAAGAGTTTTCTTATACCCAGTCGGTATCCCTCTCTCCTTTCACGATTGTCGTTCCGTCCAATATGTTCGAACCAGGTGGCATTGTGTAATGTAACTTACTAAGTCGACAGCGATTTGAGCTTAACTTATGACGTGTTGTCTTATTATGTCCATGTTGTAAAACACAAGATAAATAATATATGTACTACAAGACTGTCACTATTTCACCGAACAAATCCTACATTCGAATCTACAGTATTTTGATCAGTTTCTTGGTTTTCAAACATTAATTAGCTAAATTCAACCTTTTTGCATATCCATCCATCGGTTGCAGTATATATTGCAGCATGCTTGAATTATTATTGTCCATCACTTCATTTAAATGTGAGGTTTTGCCAATGGTTTATTGATATAGTTAGTAAACAAGTTAAAATCTCTGTAGGCTTACTACACTCTTCAACATGAATTGATTGCCAAAAAAACAAAAACGGAGGAGGTGACAAAGTCAAACACGGGAAAACACTAAATATTTAGACAAGTTAATCTTTATGTTAATGGTCCAATTCTCCTTGGCTGTCAAAAATTTCAACCTCTGAACTGGTAATCCAACTCGAAACTACTCGTCCGGTCGCTTTTTCAAATCATCCAAGATCCTCTTAACATTTCGGGAACAATTTGATCTGACGCGAATGGCACATGAGCGGAAAAGTAACTCGTTTCTGTTCCATGAAAGATTGTCCCACTGTTCGTGACCTCATCCGGTAAAGCGGATATAACAGCGTCGAAGATTTTTAAAAAAGATCCCCTGCTGACGTTTCGCTCCCTGATGCCGAAACGTCGCAATGAGCTACATTTTGCTCGGGAAGTTACCAGGTTTATCAAATCGCGAGCTTGGTTTTCGTTCATGTTGCAATGATCGAAGTTGAAGGATCGAATGCAAGACAAATGTTTTTCAAAAAACTGAAGAAAGCTATTCCACAATTCTAAGTTTCTTGTCAAAGAGGTTTCGCACTTTAGCCTCAAACAGGATAATGCAGACGTGTTGTCTTTTCCTGAAGAGCTTTGCGATGTGTTTAGCTGTTCGTAACACCTGGCTAACCATTCCAGGGCTTCAGCTGTGATGCTTTCATGGGCAAATTTCAGGGTAATTAACGAGTCCGGAAGATGTAAAGCATTACTTTGGAAGCCCTTGGCATTGTCACAGAACGACATACGAATGCCACTAATTTTCACTGCCCTGAGCTTAGGCCAGTGTACAAAGATGTCGTTCCACATTGAAAAGGTCTGCAAAATAAAACAAAATGCTTTCACATTTTTGTTTCAGTTAAAAATTGCATTAAAAAATCCATTTAATATAGGAAAAATTTGTGTGATACCTCAGTGAAGGAAAATTTGTGTGATACCTCAGTGAAGGAAAATTTGTCTGATTGCGATGTCAACGAAGCAAGCACAAATTTTTCTAAATTGACTAAACGTGATAATCCTTCTCTCGCCTGAAAGATTGAGTTCGGATCGTGGTGGTAAAAATTTATTTTGCGAATGTCCGCAGGATTCACTACCGTCTGCAAGATTTGCTCTACTGTACTAAAACAGACGTTCTCAAACCTGCAGTATGTACAAGAAATTGAACTATATTATGATATACTTTACAAGATAAGAAATCTTATCAGAGAAGCTTCCAAGGAACACCAGGACTTGCTAAATATTTTACCTAATTGAAGCAAGATCCACTGCGAAACCGTTTGTATAAGATTCTCGTAGAACTGACAGCACTTTGTTCGAATGCATGTCGAACGATGTTTCCATGTAAGCTAATCCCAACTTTATTGAAGGAATTTCCAAATTGCATTGTTCTAAAAAGTGAGTTTTGTTATTTTAAAGCTATTTTAAGTTATTTAAGTTATACAATTCAACGTTACACTTTATATATTTACTCAAAGATTTATGCTATATAGCAGGGGTGGGCAACCTTTTTGAACCCGAGAGCCGCTTTGGTTGTTAATTTTTTACTGACGAGCCAAGTCATAAGAACTTATGACGTCATAAATAGTTTATGTCGTTTAATTGTTCCATATCTGCATTCCTCAATCGAAAAATATTATTAATTGTGGATAATCAACATCTTGTCATCAATGCTGGCCTAAGTAAGGAAAAGTAAAAGAGATAAACGTTCATTAACGGTACTCTTGGTAGCCTTTACAATTTTTTTGAAATTTTACGATTCGACTAGAAGAGCCCCAAAAAAACATGGTTCCACGACATATCACCGCGGGAAAATGACCGCGAACAAACTCACCGGGGACAACTGAACGTGACGTAAATTGACCGCAAACAAACTGACCGTGATGTAAATTGACCGCGAACAAACTAACCGGGAACAGACTTACCGGAATGAAAATTGACCGGGAGGTAAATTGACCGTGCAAGTGCTGAATTATTGTGTTTAAGTTGATGGCAGTATAAGATATGTAAAGTAAATATTTGTTTTTAACAAAATTTTTTTTTATTTCAATACACATTGAAACATTTATTTAAATAAACAGAAATATTTCCGGAAATACGAGTAACAACATTAAAAGAAGTTCACTGCAAAACACATATGACACTACATAATAAGGGCACTAAAATTTACACAAACTGTTATTTGACAAATCAGTCAACCTTAACTGCAATACACATACTTAATTGGCTGAGATTAAAGCTGATGCGCGACTAGATAGTGAATTAGAATTTTGACCTTTTGACGGCCAATTTGTCGCCGGTTAATTTGATCGCCGGCCAATTTATCGACGGTTAATTTCATCGCCGGCCAATTTGTTGACGGTCAGTTGTCCACTACCAGTTGTCGCCGGTGAGTTTGTTCACGGTCATATGTCGTGATCCCAAAAAACATGCCGCATGCGGCCCGCGAGCCGCAGTTTGCCCACCCCTGCTATATAGGCAGGGTTGCCATCGGTCTCAACTCAAAAATAAGCACGACTAGGAAACGAAAGACGAATATCACCTTAATAAATGCACAACAGGAGAAAGCAACCAATGTTCCTAACAAAAAAACAAAAAAAAAACGAGAGACTATCTGCATGTTTTTAAATTTTGTATCTCTTTGGTACAAAATGGTATACTAAAGGTGTCAAAATGCCCAAAATACGAACCTCTGCCCTAAAAATAAGACGAAAATAAGGACGCAAGTGAAAATAAGGACATTTCTTAGAAAAAAGGAAAAAAACATTTTCTAAGACAAGGACCTTCAAAATAAGGACAAATCTTAGAAATAAGGACGGTATGGCAACCCTGTATATAGGCTATATGGTTACTTGTTTTATTCAAATATTAGACTTTTAATACCTTTCTTTATTGGCAAAATTTTGTTTTCATTTTTGTCCGTCCTTCGTTGTAGTGCCCACATCAACATGTTTATCACCTCATCGGTTATGAACTGATCGTTTTCATGTAACTCTCGTAAGTCTAACGTTTTCAACGGATGCCTTTGTCGTTTTTTAATAATCTCGTTACGGATCTGCTGCTGGACGGAGTTATCCAGAAACGCGTTGTTTGCATGAGTTTGTCTTGCATCCAAGACATGATAACTACAAATACGCGAAAGAAAAACACTTGCAAATGAATTAGCTTGCTGACTAGATGGATTGACCAAAAATGCCGATTGACTGATGTCGTTGCATAAAAGGAAGCCATCCACAGCAAATAATATCAACCAATGTCTCATTGTTCGTGATAAACCGATTGGAAATGATTCCTCCACTAAACAGGATGGTGAAAAGCTATCTTCAGTCCAAGTCGCCATAATGACGTAAGTGCAATGTCTTGATAATGCCATTGCTCGAAACCGCCGCTCTTGATTCTTATCCGCTACTTCAGCACACGTATGAGAATGACTTATCATCACGCGCCACCTCATATCCTCGCTGCCGGTATTGCTACAATCTTCTTGTTCATTAGTAAAATGAGCGTGACCTTTGTCTAACGCCAGTATGAAAGCTCGCATTACCTCTAATGAAGTTAATCGCGGCAGCAGTTTACTCGTAACGAAAGTAAGTAGCATTTCGCTCGACCACAAGATGTTACTTTCGTTGATTAAACGATCAAACATCGCTTTAGCGATTGATTGCCTACACCACTCATACAGAGAAAGTGGGCCGACAGTTGACATTTTATTCACTTGTATGTAACCTTTACAGAGTGAGACCATGATATAGGCCACGTAATGTATGTCATGCAATATAGGTCACGTATTTTTGAATTAAAACTAACAAACTGATATTACTGTAGTTAGTAGTAGCACCGGATCACCAACAAATACCCTTTTAGAAAATTTACTATTTGAGTTACAAATTATAGAGAGCAGATTTAAAGTTGTGTAAGCCAGCTATAATATAAAGCAAATATAAAATCCAATGTCGAAACATTTCATTGCGGATACAGCTTAATTACGCAATCACACACTTCAACGTAGGATCACTGTCCCCTTCCGAGCACTGTTTAACTGTCTGTGTCTTACCAGACTGCTCAATGCGTAATGGATACTTGTACTGCAATAGACTTTTTCCTTTTTTTGTATTTAAAAAATGCACTATCCAACGTGCTATTGACGACGTTATTCCTCCGCCATATGTGGGCCACAAGGAAACATCTGCTACCGTCAGTTCGTTGATCGATCGTTGTTGTGCAATCAAAGAAAAGGCAATAAAGTGACTTATGCAATTGTGAGCTTTAAAACTCATTTAAGCAAGTAGCATACGTCATTGGTCAAGGGTGCACCAAAAACAACGTTCAATATACATGCTCTGGAAACAAAGATATTTCTCTCAACGATGCTGTTATTTGCATATTTCTAATTTCCAATTGTTCGGTTCTTTTTGTTGGAAGGTTGACAAGTAATATATTGATTTTTAAATGGAGACCATAAATGCTGTTATCCCATGACAATGTAACTGGGAAAATTGTTGCACAATTCATATAAAAGATGAAAAGAAAATATTTTGTAGCCCAATGGGAGGAGGGACAACGTACGTAGCCTATTGTAAAAATTATAAACAACGCAAGTTAATAGAATTACAAGACTTAAAAAGTGCAAAGCAGAGGAGCTATACTTTTCACAGGGTAGCGTTTTCTCTTGTATAAAATGCACGACCTATGCCGGTAATAAAATTATATTTTTTAAGTTTAATGCTGACATCCTATTGTTAGAACCACATCGTTTGTTTATGTACTTTCTAGTGAAGCGAGAAGTATAAAATGCTACCCATCATAGCAAAAAAAAAATAACTCAAACAAAGCAACAAAAAAGGGTGAAGAATGTCTCTAAGTTTTCAAAACGTGCAACAGGTTTAAATCGACTGGATAAGAATTAATTAGTGTTGGGAGTTCCTCTAGAGAATGTGGCCCGTACAGTTTTACCGGACTACTAAGCATCTAACGTACAAAGTCCTGACATCAATTTAATAAACTTTTATTGATCTGCACAAAAACCCTATTTTCAGTTATTAATTGTAACCAATTTTTCAGTACAATAATTTCATCCAAGAGTTATAGAAAACGTGTTTCTTTTATTTAAACTAAGAAACACCCACTCATGAGGAAAGTCCTTGAACCAATAAATTGCTTTATGTGCAAGTTGAAGAAATTAAAAAAGTAATTAGCTAAATAATTTCATTTGAACTTGGAGCGAACCGTAGCTTATAGGCCTATAGGCGAACTTGCTTAACCTAAACCCGAAGCGGAATAAATCTTCGCACTCGATGCAAACCTGAACCGGAGTTAAACCCGTGTTCCATTGCAGTTCGACTTCCTGGATACCTTCTGATTTTGGTCCACAGTATAACTGAAAAGGCATCACTGAACTTGTCCTTCCTGACCTAGCATACAGTACAATCCGACCTACCAAAGTAGCTCAATTTAGCGCCCATAAACAAAATTTAGCCTATAAGGTAAACCATCGAGTCAACTAAACCATGCAAGTTCTTAGCACCTAACGCAAACTTCGGTCGGCAATAAAAATTTAAATAAACTTAGTTTATCTCCGTGGATATTTATAATAAAAAGCTTATACAAACCGACTACTTGTTTGCACAACAGGGGCCAGGATGCATAGTGTACGTGTGTGTAAACAACTAAACATAAACATTCACGTAAAGGCAGGTTATCCGGTTACGCGGAATCGTTAGTGGTTGATCGCTTTTATTTGCCGTCGTATCAACTGTCATGTTTAGTAGATTTCCAACGAAAGAAACCATTATTTTGATAATGCTTAAGCTTGATCCGAGTCATATTTCAGCCTGATAAATGATTCTGAGATGTAATGTAAGCTTCTGTGAAATTGGCTCGGGATTATCGATTTAATTACTCGGTGTACGGCCTGCTCAGTCATGCTGCATGAGCTAACAATACGATTTGGTCTAATTAGACTTTTGTCTCATTTGAGAATCGATGGATTTTGATTGGCTTGGAACAATATAAAACCAGTTATTTGAAAACCTTCACGCTTTAATAATAATATGCAACATCGAAGGCAATTAGTGCATATTACGGGCTGTATTTTCATGACAACGCTGTCTGAAAGCCAAGTGAGTTAATAACAATGAAAACAATTACCACAACAGACTGATAAAATTAATGCATCTGTGCATCTTGTCAACGCGCTATTGAAAGTCGATTGAAATGGTAAAACGATTTATTTTGTTTGTACATAACAAATGCTCACACGACAGAAGCTTAACATTAAAAGAGGATAGACCATTAACGTAGCAGAAAATTTCCACCGAGAGGATTATAAGAGATCACAGGATACATTTAAATATGGTATAAGACAACTTTTTACAACTGTAACTGCCAACCAAATAGAGAGCCTTCAACTTCAGAAACCTTCTTTGCGAACGCCAATAGCAATGTTACTAACAATGGTACTTACGGTCGTCGTATGACCGTTCTAAACAGGAACTCATCACACAAATAGGAACGGCAGACTATAAACACGCAACGAAATCACAGCTTCATAATGACCAAAACAATCCCTATGTTTAATTGGTCATAACTTAACTTGTTTAACAGCGCAATGGTTTTCATATGCTTCGAGATGTAGGGTAGAAGAAATTATGTGACAAAATATAAAAAAATGACTGATGAAACCATAGGCGTACTTAATGCGGACAAGCGAAACTGGCTCTTTCTGATTACTTGGAATCCAAGCAATCGATTTTTAGGACGTTCTTAAATTGGACCCTTACAGTACAAGCCAATGGGCATAGTCGAGATGAGTATGGTCACCAAAACGGCTAGTATAAAAGCAAGATATATGCAAACCACTAGTCACCGAAATCATGCAGAAAGATGACACAGCGTACGATCAGATGATATTCGAAAAACGTTTGAAAGATTGCCTGAAAAATTTCAAAATTACTTGTAGACAAGATAAAGGAATATGTGCATAACACGTTGTTGCGTCTAGGGATTTCATGTATCCAATGCTGGTTGCAGAAATTTTATAACTAAAATATTATAAAATGGGAGTTTTGAACAAGAAGGGTGTAAAATATTATAAATGAAATTAATGTATAATACTCATGTACATTAGTACGTTGAATAGTTGTATTACAATTTAAAACTGAGAGATATGGATTTACTTCACAATAGTATTATTTCACGAATACGCCCCGGTAAATTGAGAAAAAATAAAGTGTTGCAATATCACCAAATTTAGTTGAAAACAAAAAACACTTGAGATAAAAGATTCCAAACGTTTCGAGTCAGTTTCGATTGAGATTGCATTGACAATTTTCTGAAAAACAATCAAAGAACTTGAAAAAGTGACGCCAATTAAAGCAGAAAATAGTTATATATATTTATGGCTTGTTTATTGATGAAAGCTAATTATATACAAAGAAAACGGTTTGTGGTTTGTCTAAGCTTAGGTAGAACTTCATTTTATGAATTTTCACAGCTTTGCAATATGCAGTAGAATGAGTTCCTTGCATTCTGATGTTGACATCATAGAATACTCCATTGAGTAAACGCATTTATTTCTTCAATTCTTCACTTCACATGAAGATTACGAATCTTATAATGTCTTCCATGTATATTGCAAATGATTACATCACAATGGTCCCATGCCAACTGGAGGGTATTCGGTTGCTGTTGACAACGATACTTGCTGAGAAACATTATCATAACTGGATGCAGATGTGGTAGTGTCCTTGTCGGAGGAGAGTTTTTCCATGAGGAACTGATCTATAGGAGTGTTCCCGATCAATTTAAAAAAGAAGAGATGTTCTAAACACTTGAGGCCAATAGAGCGCAGAGCAGGAAGTCTAAGTAGAAGTTTGGCAAAACGCCCCGGCTGATCGGGATATTTCGATTTGCAGTAGACCTCCAGCGAGGCATAGACTTTTTCACGAAGTGACTCGATGTAGGGTGAATCAGAGAGATCTTTAGCGTCTGTATAAAGTAAAGCAATCATTAAAAGCTGTCGGCCATTGTAATAATGCTGCTAAATTGAGCAAAAAATTGAGGGTTGCACGTGACTAATGTGAAGTAGAGCATTGTTTCGTAGATGCCACAGCCATGGATGGCCAAAAAATACTCATCTATGAGAGAATTGTGACCAACTTTTTGTTATTTGAGTCAAGTGGAGCAAATAGCTATTTGGCTTAAGTCATCCAAAAACTAGTATATGCTCTTAAATTTATGAAGTTTGCTGACGTCAGATCAGGCGCTGCATCAAATTGGTTACAAACCCACTAAAGACGTTGCAAATATATTCGTTTTTGTTTTTTAAGTCGTTGCAATTAGGCATAAGTTATCATGGAAATATCTATTTTTACGAAAAGCACTAATATTTATCTACAAGTTGATGGTGGCTGAAATGTGTTAACCCAAGTTTATAGCAAAATAAAAAACAAGATATAAATTGGCACCCAGAAGGTTAACTTTATTTATGATTTTTCTACACGAGCTTTCGCAAACATAAGCATGCTTCTTCAGGTGTACTACGAAAAATGTTTTCGTCTGTTACGGTTACCCTAACAGAAAGCTAAACATTTCAGACAACTAGCTTGCGCCAAGTTAGCTCAGTTGAAAATGTGACTGAGTCAGATCAATTAAGCGAGTCATCATAGCTCTGGTATGTTAATGATAATTAATCTTTTATAAAGTAGCCAATGCTTTACCTGGATTGAATAGGACAATTGCCCGCAAACATCCTAACTCTGTTCGATCCATCTGCATATCTCTCATTTTGGCTATCAGTTCTGTTAAAACTCGATCAAATATTGCTCCAACGCCAGCCGAATGGGCACTCTGTCTATAAACTCGCAACCCGGATGCGAGGATAATTCCATCTGGTATTTCAATGCTTCGATGACTGAACGCAGCAATCAGCAGTTCATTCCAACCTACACAGAAACCACTCTTATAATTATGGCTTTGCAATATTATTAACAGAAGAAAAATAATAATGTTGCTTTAGAAGAGCACTTAGAAAATAATAAGGATTTTCAGTTTACGATTGAAAAACAGAAGTCAACCAAAGGCAGCAATCTTCCTCCTAAAAGTTGGTTGCCTGAATGCACAACAACTAGTTTTATACAGACTTTGTGCAACAAAGACTAATACATACACAATTTCAATTAAGCAATTAAATACCATGAGCTTACCGAAAGAAATACAAATAAACACATGATTTATTAAAACTGACTAGTTTTGGACTATTTTTTTTTTCATCAGAGCGATCTTAGACATAAATAAAAAAAGATGTACTGTAACTATAAAAAGAATTAAATGCAGTTTTGCGAGGTTACATAGATAGGAAGGACTATATACATCGTTTAAGCTTCAATAAAATCTTGTGTCTACCTGCATTTGTACTGCTTTTAGTAAGCTCACGGTAGTAAAAAAAGATTTAAGTATGCAATTACTTAAGGACCATTTCGTTGACTGTGAACACATTAGCAAATAACTAAGATTAAACTTCACCAAATTGTCAAATGGGGAAACATGAAAAACACAAAGCATGATACAAATTGTATTTCAAATAGCACCACAAGTGCAGTTGTAGATTTTCTTACCAGCACGTAGCAAGGTGACTTGATCATCCAATGGCAGCGTAGAAAAATGTGGTACACGCTTCGCCCATCCAACTAAAGTGAACAGTTGGTGATCGGCAGCTTTGCATACATTAGCATCCGAGTCCATTAGCTGAAGAAAAGTTTCAAAGACTTGTTATCATTTCACTTTCAGAAAAGTCGATTCAAATGCAATCTAATTCTAATAGCCTATCATGCATAATAACATAAGCTTAAGCAAGAGCAGCAACTGTAATCATTTTAACAGCAGAGCAAAATGGACAGATGAGCCATACTTCTGATTGAAAGTTCATAATGTCCTCCATCTTTGGGTCAGACGCAATTTCAGCTTGCAAGATTTTGTCAACCGGCATGTCATCAGCTGGATTCAACTGCTCTCCTGGAGCTTCCTCCTGGTCTTTGTTTCGTTGCCTCTCTTCCTGAACGGCTGCAAGAGCAGGTTTTATTTTTTTACTTTGATAAATTTAAGTCAGATTGATATTTTCTTAACCAAATAAGAGCAACTAAAATTCAAAGCAGGGTATAAAAGTGTAAGGCATGAATTTGAAGGCTGATTTTGTTCCGAGTTGAACTCAAGCTCAGGACTTTGCACTTGGCAGTATGAATGGATAAACAAGAGCAAGTTACTCATAGTCAATAGAATAAACAAGCTATGCATGACAAATTTAAAGATTAATTAATTAATTTGGTTTGAGATTTAAACAATTAATTTAATTCAAATTAATTTCGATTGTTGTGCAGGGGATTCTGTTATCAGAATTTACTCTGAACGTATCAAACAGTGACAACAATCACATCGACACTAATGGCACACTATCATCACTTCCTTAACAATGCTACTGACAACTGTAGTGTAGTTCATCAAAGGTATACCAAATGAAGTCAATTACGTTAAGAAAAGTGATTAATGATCGATATTGTGTGTTACTTATAATGCTCCACAGTTCACATATTTATCCTTTAGGTTGTATACTGAGCAGTATCTCAAAGAACTGGTATGACTTAACAGGACAGTAGTCAACAACGAAAGAATGAACAACAATATTCTGTGTACATGGCACAACTTGTAACAATGGTTGTTAATAAAAAGCATTGCAATTCATGCAGTTATTAATAGTAGACCAAATAGAAATGAAAAAAAAGGAAATCCAATAGATACAATCCAACGGCCAAATAGCATTAGCAAGAGTGCCAGAATAAATAATTCATTAAGGGAAAATTTAATATCAATTTTATAAGCAGCGATAATTTTCTTCTACGTATCTCAGCTGCAACTCAGTTATATGTTTGAACACATATTATATACAGATGAGAATGAAAGTTGGAAAGCATGCTTTAAGGAAATGACCATCCTACTTTCTATTAGGTCTGAAATCACAGTGTTGTTCTTCACTCACCTTCCTTTTTCATTCCCATTGCCAAACATTTTTGGTATCGGCAGTACTGACAACGATTTCGTTGCCTTTTATCGATAACACATTCCTTGTCATCACGACATGTGTATGTCAGATATTTACGAACAGTACGCTTGAAAAAGCCTGAAAGATAAAAAAGCCACATGTCAGAAAATTTGTGACTCATTTCAAAATGTCACATGTTCTGCTGATGCTACAACCATGAGTTTAGTTATTTGCTGCTTAAAATGCTGAATTGCAAGTGGTGTTTAATAATTAATTGATAATAAGGGAGCAAACTATTCCAGCTGTATGGAGGACAATGCCATTCATTTCTTCAATGCATTTCTTGTGTGAGTCATTTTCACAACATTAAGTATCTACGTCATTTATTTACACTTCGTGGATGGAACACACACCAGCAAAAAAGCACACAAAACAGTTCATCTAAATACATCAGCTTAGTTGTTGATTACATGCACTACCTTTGCATCCCTCACAGCTGTAAACTCCATAATGCTTTCCCGATGCTCTATCCCCACACACGGCACATATGTGCTTTGAAAGTGGGGTGTTGTTGGTGACTGAAAACGGGTTAGAAGGCATGCAGGGTGCATTTTCCGTCGAGGACAACTGTGGAAACTGAACGGGGGGCATTGTACTTCTGCTCCCTCCAGGCATTCCCGGGCCAGGAAGGCCCATCTCTTGCTTGACAGTAATGTTGCCGTAAGGCAAGTTCACTCCACCTAACATTAAGTAAAAGAATACTACATATAGTGTGGTTGAGACTTGGACCTCATAAATGTTATGCTTTTACTAATTAATAATATAATTAAGGCAACAAATATGTATGAAAATGTAATGAATAGATCACGGTATATTACTTTAAACAACTATTCGTCAAATGCCACACATTGTGGTAAACAAATAAGTGACTACACATTTACATAGAAAAATGATCACATTACACACAACAAAAATAACTTCCACAAAATAGCTCACCCGCAGCCCCAGAGCTGCTGTCAGGTATCTGGTGAAGGGGTGATATGGAGGAGTGGCCATTTTCATTCAGTCTTCCTCCCGTTGCAAGCTAACAAATTAAAAGAAATCATGAAACCAAAGATATTCTGTAGCCGGCTGGCTGCTTTTACTCAAGGATATTACAAAAGAATGATAAATAACAATCATTACAAAACTCACAATTAAAGTAAATCGTATTTAAGACAAGAATTATTATTTAGGCCTATTGATTTGGCTTAACCTTAATTAATCTGTAAAGCCTACCATATTTATTTTGAAATACTTCCAAAAGCTAACTTTCAACTTACAGAAATAGCAATAGGATCGTTGGATAAAGAACCCAAAGACCCAAGCTGGGAGGCTGAAGCTGTATTGGCCATAGCTTCTGCTGCTGCCCCCATTACCCCAGGCGGGAGTCGAATCATTCCTGCCTGACTACCAATAACAAACTGTCCAGCGTGCCGTCCCAATCCTGGCATATTACTCATGCCCATTAAAGACAGTGGAATATTTTGCACTTGTGATTGCTGAGAAAACACATCGGGCATCGCTGACTGATTGCTTGTTGGCATTCCGCCAGTTGGTAATGACATTTTGCAGTTTTTCAAATATCTTCTTCTGTTAACAATGTCAGCAGCAATGGTTATTCAGTTTCGACTTAGCTAGTGAAAACTACTTGCAACACAAATACAAAAATGAATGAATTTATTGCCACATACATTAAAAGACACATTACAACCTGCAAAAAGTATTACCAGAAAAAACATTACAAAAGTTTATATGATATATAAGTATATACATTCTCGTATATACATAAAATTTTTTCTCACTGTTACCACTATCATTTCACAAGCCACACACTAACGGTTAAGGATACAAAGCCACGGCTTGGCCAGCCCATTATTGTGTCATATAATTAGACTATATGACAACTACTAGGGCCTGATTGAGTCGAAAACAAACATCATGCAGTATTATTGACATTTTTTGTTATTCTCACAAGGCTAAAGCAAATTTGGGCTGAACACTTTGTTTCGCTTTAAAAAAACTAGAAGGACAAATCAAGAGCTAAACATTCATGTTTTCATTTGTATGGTCCATTATAAAGACAGTGGAATGATGACAAGAAAGTTTAGCTAATTTGTACTGAAAAAAAAACAGGTTAATTTCTTTCATTTAACAACAAGATGAAAATAAGATGACAGGTATTTTGATAAAGCAAAATAAGCAGTTTTGCATTTATACAAACATCAAAATCTGTCATATTTGTATCAGAATCTAATGCCTTTGGCACATACTCAACAACTATACAGGGCATTTAAATGACAGGGACAAATAAGAAATACCGAGGCAAGGTAATGGTGAAGATATTATATTTAACTCTTTGCCTATGATCCTACTAGGCAGAGCTGGCTTTCTTGCTATTTGGTTTGTCAGTTGGATTCAGTGCACATCAAATCTAATAAAAATGTGCAGACAACATCAAGGTTAATGACCAGATCATACGTATAACTGTATATAAAAAACATTTTGCTTTATGACCAACTTTAAAGCTGTTTCAATAGGGATACAGCACTAACAATAAATAATAGGCAACCGAACGTTGTTATATAGGTTCTTATAATCATGGTAGTCTACAAAATATATTACATTTTGTAAACTTATGGTATGTTCACATTACACAAACATATAATTTGAATGCAATGTAAGAAATCCCTTGCGTACTGAAAGACTGAAAAATATATTATCTGAGTAATAAACACCTCCCAGTACAGTGGCCAATATTTCATGACTAAACTTAAAACTATGGGCAATTTTTGATGAAAAATTACACTGGTCAACAGCCAATTTGCTTCTGAAACAAATGAGGTCAATCTTGGCTAATTTGGGGTCGCTGATCATGAATATCAACTTGAAATTTGTTGATTAGCTCTAGTTTTTGAGATATGGCACCATGCCAAAATGTGCTTTACTTGCTGACGCGGAAAGCAGTGTGCGTTTTTGTGTTGTAGCTTGCATCGGTCAGATAGAGTTGGGCACTAAATATATTTGTTGGAAGGTAGATGACGTGTCTATTCATATTATTTTTATTTTGACATATGTTTGAGTTAGTTTGTTTGCTTGCTTCTTTTGTAAAAACTTCATGTGTTTAGCCTTAACTGTTCTTTCTGCAGATGCCTCGTAAATGCATAAATAAAGTAGACAATTTCTGCTACATTTGTGGTGAAATAACTTTTTCTTCACAAAAGCAAAGTGTAACGGCTGTGGTCAGGAAAGCATACCACATGTATTTTGGATGCAAAGTTGGTGATCAGGGCAAGAGTTGGACCTCTCACATATGCTGTAACTCCTGTGGTGTAAATCTTCGACAATGCCTAAACGGAAAAAGAAAATGTATGCCCTTTGCTGTTTGAATGGTTTGGAGAGAACCTACTGACCACATTAGCGATTGCTACTTTGCATTGACTCCAGGGGAGAAAAACGTTCTACATCCACCACTTGTTGAATCAATTAAGATTTTGTTGCCACCATTGCACATAAAACTGGGTTTAGTGAAGAACTTCGTCAAGGCAATGGACAAAGCAGGAGCTGGCTTCATGTACCTCGGCAAACATTTTCCCCGAATAATTATCAGTGTAAACGGCTATCATAGGCAAACTGATGCTAACCACTTCCAACTTTACTTTTGTTTATTGTTCTATCAACACTTAACTTAAAGCCAAATATATCACATTTCTGTTTATTATAAATTGATAAATTTGAATAAAAAATATAGACTTATTTATAAGTCTAGGGTGTGCATGCTATAGGCCTATATACTTATATAACTGCAGCATAGACAAAAATGATCTTACAAAACAAAATACGTATATGTGATGTTAGCAGGCCTATCTATTTGAACTATGAACAGACCTTCCCAAAAAACAGGGAAGCTTCCATACAAAGTTAATGACCTCATGTCAGTGACTGTTCATCACAAAGTAAATGACTGTTCATCAGGACCACAGAACATCAGCAAGCATCATTAACGCCTTTCCAAGGGGATTACAACTGTAGCGCCACTAGGTATCGAACATAAACCAGCATTATTGCAAGCCCAGCACGCTAAGAACTTGGCCATCAAGCCGACATACGGCAATTTAATTTAAAAGATTAGTTAGGTTACTGAACATATGGTAAATCAGTTTTTAAAACAAATAACTGTATCAACTTATTTAAACAAGTTAAGTGTTTACTTTTAAACTGTTTTATAAACATCGCTTAATTAGTTTTACGAAGGCAATTAAGATTTATTGGTAAACTTTTTAATTTGTGATAATTTTTAGAGCCACACCAACCACAAAACCATAGTTTGTTTACGAAACCATACTGTTACAAATAACGTTCTATATTAAAATCACTATATACATAATATAAATATATGGCAAAAACCATAATATAAATATATGCCAAAAACTGGTGTAAACCGGTGATATCCAAAATGGGGTCTGCGGACCTCTAAGCCCTAAGGGCTCACATGATGAGGTCCATGAGGTCCATAAGAAAAAAGTTTGTATGTATTTGCCATATATTTGTTCTTTTTACTGTGATTTTTTCATTTGACTTTGTTCTTTTCGTTAGATCTTAAAACTATTAAATCAAGAACTGAGACTTCAGTGCCCATCGTCACACCAAAATTTGAGTCTTCGCATGCACATGATTTCTCTTGAAAATTGAAATACTTTCCAGTTTGTCCGTAATCTATGAGATTAACATTACGTTTAGCCATTGCAAATTTCCTGTCTTTGTCATTTGTAATACTAGAGGCTACAAGTCTAAAAAATCGATGGGCTTGCAGCCTACGGCATACCGGTAATCTACGGGAATATTGAGTTTAAATAGCCGTCAATCGCTCTGCAGTCTTCATTTAAGCAACTTAGTAACTTACGGTAAACATCAAAGGTCGAGATAAAATCATACAAAAGTTTGTACAGAGACAAGTTAGACAACAAAAGCAACATTGCTAAAATGCTAAGCCAAATCACTTACGGTGTTACCGTCAACCGGGGTTACTATGATAAGATTCAGGACATTTCTTTGCCTCCTCTCTCACATGTTGCTCAAAAAGGGTTTGTTTCTTGATTGAGTAACACTTTGGTCCTAAGCTTCTCAAAAAAATAGAAAAAATTCATTTTTATGTTTTCACACTTTTTTTATTCAACTTTAAAAAATTATCGTAGTAGCCCCTGGGTTGGGGCTACTACGATAATACATTGTAAATACCTAAAATGTTCATTGTAGCCCTCCCTTGGGGCTTTTCTAATAGTTTTTTGCATTAAACAAAACATCACAGCAATAAAAAACATAAGTGTCAAAAAAAAATTGTTAAGCACAGCTGCAATAATCGGAGGCACTCAATCCATCATTGTCGCTGAGGCAGATTTTGGAGTTTGGAACGATTCTCTTTCCTCCATTCTGCTAAAATTCGACGCCACATTCGTTTACCTGGCCCAAAGACACTGACGTCCAATGGTTGAAGGAGATGCGTCGCATTCGGAAGCAGGCTAACAAACTTAATGTCATTTTCCTCACAAGCCTTCAAGACTTTTTCACTAAAATGAGAGGCCAAGTTGTCACCCAGCATAATCTTGGTACCTGGAGTGTCCTTGACAGCTTCCAGAAACAAACCAAAAAACCATTTTTCAAACAAAGAAGCGTCAAACCAACCACTCACGGAATGGTCGTATAAAGCATTTTGGGGTCCATTTCGAGTCCACTCTGCATAAAGATTCTTTGACTTATAAACAGTCATTGGTGGCAAAAACTGCCCTGCACCATTTCCGCAAAACATTACGCTTATAGCCTGTTTGGACGAGGCTATTTTCCTTTCTACACGTCTCAGTCCGCCATAGTAGTATTACCATAGTTATTACCATAGTAGCCCCCAAAATCAAAGTAGCCCCGGTTGACGGTATGGAATAACTTGTCTAAGCTGAGAATAACTTCAACCTGGTTTAATAAAATGAACCAAGAAAAGCAATAGCGAACCAACTATACTGATACAGTACATGTAACGCGGATATAAAAATTCTTCATGCATCGTTCATGCCCTGTACCAAAGTTTACCACAGGCGCTGCGGCAAAACTTTACGCCACAAACTTTCATGGTTGCGCGACGTCAGCATGGCGTAATTATGCAGATAAACAAGTTTGATTCATTGTGTGAATATGGGTATGGAAATGATGCGCACAAACTAACTACTGTACCATATTTTTTTCTAACGGTTTGCAAATTACTTTAATAATGACAAACATCTGTCGAGCTATTCACTTTGCTGTGAAAAATGAGTATACAGTATTGTAAGCAACCGTGATGTTTATCTGGAGTTTCAATATACGTCTGAAGCTTTGTCTTCGGATTGTATTGAGGAACGTTTTTGCAAGAGATAAACATCTGCTGTACATCACGCTACAGCACGGATAAACGAAATTTTCCAGAATACATTTTTTAACCTTTGATTTTGCCGAAATTGGCGATGCTCTGATGACAACGAAATAAGGAAGTCTGCATATAAAATTGTTATCGCCATAATGTAAATGCTAAAATGTGTTCATATAGAGCTTGGTGTACTTTATCTTCAAAGCAAAAGCTTTTTGTTAGAGCGACCTGGTGTTGAAACGACTACCGATATCTGCTGGATTTCGGACATCCCAAAAACGTAGCTTAGGCCTATGCCTTATTATGTTATTGAAATGACACTTCCAAGTTCCACCACTGTCCTCCAAACCGTGACTATAACAATAAACTTTATGGGTGATATCTCGTATTTTGGTAAAACTATAACAAGCCATAGCATAGCTTGACAACTCACTGTAAACTAATCAAATTCGTTGAATAAATTGCAAGAACTTGTGCTTATGGACACAGAACACGACATGCGTATTCTGGGCTCTGGCTAATCTACATGCACACTAGTGATAAGTAGTTAACTGGATTCACGCATATATTTAGAAATAAATAAACCAAACAAACAATAATAACAGTGTCAAAAAAATGATATAATAGCTTGTCCTAGTCGAAATACGTATAGAGTAAGATTAACAACTCTTTTAACTGGGTAAATCTGGATTAAAACACCTTCGTATTGTAACAATGAAGGCAGTTAAGTAGGAACAGACTCAGCAAAAGAACTGAAAGCAACGACAACAACCAATACATTTCAAGTTCAACTTTGCCACTAGCTAGAGTCGTTGTGGAGACTGTGGTTGTGAGAATAAGCTTCTTGGCTCTCTTTGACCAGACCGACCTAAAACTGTATAATTTTATTTATCAAGCGAGTCTGTTGTTCAGCTTAATAAAAATTTCATTAAACGAGGAAATATTACAAATCGATGATTCACCTGGTGAATTACAGTAAGAACCTGCGTTGAACAAGAAAGTTTTAGCTTCAAACGGTCGCGAATTGTTCTTGCTGCGAGGTGAAGGAGTTACTGGATTAGACATACCTAAGGTTTGTAAAAGCAAAGTCAGTCTGCATGGCGATAGGTGCTATTGTAGGCTAAAGGACATATTATCTTACAGAAATGAAAACTTTGATTGATAGTAAAACAATTTAATCACATTAAAACGCAAATTAATGGTTATTGATAAACTCGCTAAGTTTGACATAAAGTAGCTCACCGACTGGAATGTCAAAGTTTGAAAACGTGACATCAGTATCTCTAATTGGCCTCTCCGCGTGGCACATAGTTGAATATCGCTGCATATTGAGAGAAGATTGAAGTGATTGAACCTGCCTCGATTTTTCTTGCAACATCGCATTGTACTGGAAAATAGATTTAGGATAACTTGTCTGTGTTTAACTAGCATAGAACCCAAATAGCGTTACATAATTTATTAACAGTAACCTTTCCGGCATGAATGTTGTGTTAAACAAGGTAATTTATTTAAAATTAACAATGCTAGTGATTAACGTAAATTATTAAATTGCACCTCTTCACAGCGTCGATTTGACGTCTGAAGTTCATTTTTCGCGTGATGCAACTTTGTGTTCAATGCATCGGACTCTAGTTGCCAATTCGATACCATTTTGGTGCTGTACACGTTCAATTTTTCGAATTTGTCCTTAAATTTGCTCAGCTTGTTATTCTGCGTATAATAATTTTAACATAGGTTTGTAATCGCTTTCAACAAAGAAATACTGCCACGTATCGAAGACAGCTTAGCGTGTTCGTTGGATAAGCGCTATACGATTTTTTACTTTGTACATATGTTCTTGGCGATTTTGAAAGGTCCAGAAATTGAGAGCCCTGGAGCAAATATCCATGATGGCTTCTGGCCTCTGCCCGCAAAGAACCATGTTCTTATAGTTTTCAGACGGATTCATTTCCATCCTGACGATGTCCAACTTATTATTAAGTTGATGTTCGCATGAGGGACATATTTTTCTCTCCTGCGCTGTGAAATTAGAAGTTACGTTAACTTTAGATAATATAATTTTTCCTTCTAAGCTAATTAGACATAGTGTTGCAGTAAAGCAAAAACTAAATACCAATGATATTTTCTCCATCTTCTTTGCAGAATATATGGGAACAAGATGTGACCCACGCCTGGCCGTTAGTCAGAGGTTTCCTACATTTCCGAGAGTTACAATACAGCTCACCGTTCATTGCAATTGCAGTTTTTACAACGCTATGCTTATAAGAGTAAAAATCTCTGTTACGATGGTCGGTCATATCGTCTCCAGTCAATCCAAATCACATACCAAATCTATCACAAACCACTAACCTCCTCATGCTCATCTTTATGCTTATTGCATTTATAATGGGTCAGGCCGACAAAGGGTCAAGCAGGCTTTGTTATTGATTTGACCGCAGTAAAATTAACATGGAATAACATTATTAACTTGGCTTATAGGCTACGTGAGAAGCAACTTGTATGTTATACTTAGAACACTCTTTGACGCAGAGTCTACCTTGATTATGGCAAAAACTGTTTAAAATAATAGGTCTACCTCGAAGACCAAAGAAGTATACGAGTTTTGCGCGATTCTGAGAAATATTCCTTTTAATTTTGCACTCCTAATCAGAAGGTAAAGTATAAATATAAACATAGTTTTCCTGAACATGCTAGCTACAGGCTACTAAATGAAGTTCTAAGTAATCAAGACATAACCACTCCAGTAATGTAAGATTGCCGTGCAGGTATTTTACCAGTTTACTTTACAAACTTAGCAGTCCTGTTAAAATGTTCGGTAGCTTATTTGCTATTCCTTTTCTGATAGTTTAAACACAAAGTAGATAACTTACTTGTGACACGAAACCAGTCTTTTTGGTACCAGTAGGCCTATAGGCCTATTTTACCGATAAAGTATTTGGCGTATTGTAGCCTACGGTATTTACTATTTAACAAAGAGTGTTAGGTTACGCCGTTACGGTACTCTTCTAAATAAAAAAATTTTTGGTCAAATGATAACAAAACTTAAACTTAGAACATGTAGGTAGTAGCCTAAGTCAACTGATTAATGCGGATTTGTTGACTACAATTTGCCCATAATTTGACCCACCAGCACAAATTTAAAGAGTTTGCTTTAAAACTTTTGTCCAATCTACCGGTAATTGCCTACGCTTGACAATACGTTAGGTTGCTTAATTTAGTAAAATAGGTTCTTTCATTACTTCCCTTTGTCAATCCAGGCCTATAACCTAGCCTAGGTCAGGCTACATCTTTTCAAATCTTTGCCGTAAAATCCCCAAGTTTGAAACTTTGAAAACCTTAAATTTCAATTTACAATGTTTCTAATATGAGCTCACAAACAAACACTTTTGTGGAATGAATTGTTTGATACGATAGCTTGGCTTATGAAATGACAATTGTAATGTAGTGAATAGATTAAAATATTCATTTCTTAATATTAATTCAGACTGAATTCTAGAAATGCTTAATTACGACTTAGGTACTTACCAATCTGAAAACATAGCACTTTACTATCAATGGGTTTGTTTATTAAAGTGCTGTGCAGTAAAACAGCTCTTACTACCTACAGCCAAAATCATTGAATCATTTGATAGTTGTAAATTCCAGTAGATTATGGTGGTAACTGGCCAGTTAAGCAAAAATGCATGTAAACTGGTTTTCTGGTTCCTGAATAGGTTTTGTACATTGAACGAAAGGAAATTACTGGAACAAGAACAAAATTAACTTACAATATAAGATGTTTATGTGGAAGACAAAGACAGCAGCGGATACCAATAAAATATATCATCGTTGACTCAAGCTTGTGACGTCATTCGGTACTTGAAAATATAAAAGTGACGTTGGGAAAGTGTTTGGGAGCGCGTTACGTAAAAACAGCTACCTACGTAAATGACAAAAGACGTGCAGGACGCGCAGACGCAGTAAATATGTTTGTGCTACTGGGGCGGAGTACAGAGCTAAAACAAATTTAAAAATGTCAGTTAAAGTTTTTAACTTTTCAGACCAGGTTGCTTCTTGGCTGTTATTATGATATGAAACAGCAGGTATACCGGTAGCCTATACCATCAGACCGTACGTCAGCACAAACGGTAGAGTGGCAGTGGCAGACCGTACAACCGTTAATGCTAGTAACTTTTCAGGAGGGCCTGATATTACATTTCCTTTTGATCAACGACTTAGAGCTGGCCTAACCGGTAGTTATAATTAATTATATACCGTAAAGTTTTTCCAAGTTTAGACATTTGCTTCCCAACACTGCAACGGAAACACAATACTGCAATAGGTCATGTCAACAGTAAATAGTCAAATAGGTCAGACGTCTGACTAAATACGGTAGGACGGCTCGTTTGGAAAGAAAGCATGTCCGGCGCACAGCGTACCTATCTGGTGTACAAAATGGGTCAAAAAGCTACTTTTTAAGTTAAGTAATTCCCAAACAGCGATATTTGGTTCGCAGTCACGCATACCAGTGCACACCAGTCTTTTAAAATTACGCTGTCCGGTGTAAGAAAAACTTACATTCCATACTGGTAGGGCTGTAGGCAGGGATAGAGGGCCGGACGTTGTTACAGGGGTCTAAGCTCGGGCTGCAGAGTATAGCCGTTTTCAGCAAGATCTTGGGTGCGTCAAACAACCAAATATGACAAGTGTGGTGCTCAAAAATGCTCAGGCGCAATGACAGCGCGTAATTGTAAACACAGTAATGTACACAGTCAATCTCTAAATCAATAGAAAATTGAGTGCACAGAAGTTCAGTCCAAGTCATTAAGTGCACAATAACGCACCTTAAGTATGGCACTGCAAAGCTTATTAAAAGCAGTATTGACTGCGCCTATGCCAAACTCTGTAGTCTGAGTCTAAACGACCGGTCTCTTGTAATTTTGCACACCGACTTCAATTAAACGGATTTTTTACGTAATAGAAAAGAAATTAATTGGTGGTATGGTATGACAATCTCGGGCTACTACATAAGTGCACAGCCGCAGGATGCCTTTGTATACTAGACCCCAGCTACTCCAACTGTGATGTCATCTGGTTGGTCACTAGGCCTGATAATCTTTATCCTCCGACTCAGGAAAGTCTTTGCACAACTAAAGCCAGGCGATGATTCCTCATCGCTCAAGCCCCGGTTACCGAGCTAGTGTTTGTGCAATTTCCGATTGTCAAGTACATATTTAGTTTCGTTTTTTGATTTGTTAAAGGGTAGATATATTATTGCCCGGATTTAGAGCTATCCAGCGGGTCCACTGAACAGGAGCAAGTGTCGCTTTGTCTGCAATATGCTGATGATGAAAAATAAAATAATTGATGATTGATTGGTACTGTTTACAAAATTGAAATTTTTCACTTTCAATAATCAACAGAAGTAGGTTATTTCATTAGTCTCTTTGCTTCTGAAAGATTTCTTTAGATCTTTCTTCTTTAATTTACAGCAGGTTAGGCAATTAAATTTTTGCCATTTCATTTAGCCTATATCTGTGTATACAAAAATGGATACTGGTAGTAAAGACCAAGCTAACCAAGGTTCTGCAGAAAATTCAAAAATAACCACTAATGACAATTGCCACCTAGATAAAGTATTATTTGAAAGAAAACAAAAAGAATCTAGTAAAAATCTCAGTCCTAATCAGGCGCTTGTTGATGCTCACGATGAAAAATATTTTGCCAAACTACCTGTTCATCATCATTGTGCTTTGGATAGCTCGAGTGTTGATTTGTTGAAATTAAATCCTGCATCTAGTGAAAAATTGCAGTCTGCTGAAAAATTACAACCTTTTTTCAAAGATAACAAAATTCAAGACGTTTGCAAACTTTCGAATTCCGCATCGGAAATACTTGCATGTGCAAATAAGACTCAAAGTTCTTCCCAAGTAAATGAATTTCAAGGTTATATTCCAGAAAGTACATTGTACAGTACTGAAAGCAATCAAGTTACTGAACAAGACATTTTAAATAACATTTCGTTTTCAAATCAGTCACAATCTAATGATATGCTTGCCATTGATGAAAGTACAACACAGCTAAGGCTATTTACTTCATCCCTTGATAATAGTTTTTGTTTGGAAAATGAAAAGTCTTCTTATGCAAATTCAATGGGAAATTCACAGTCAAAACATCATCATACAGAATTTGATTTATACAACGAAATATCTTATTACCTTCCTAATGAAGAACAGGCTGAGTTGCTTGATGCAGATTCAGCCTCACTTTTATCAGTTTCTTCTGAATCATGTTTGGATACCAAAGAAGCAACAATGCGTGCCTTGTCTCTTGTGCCTACTTCCTTCGAAGATTGCTCGGTTGATTCTGGTGTTATTTCTTTGGATGAACAACCATCACTGGCTGTTGCTCCCTCAGCAACAAATGGTATGTTTATCTTTAAAACAAGGCTGACTGATCAGCAGACCACAGAGGTTTTTCGAATGGCCTAAAGCACAAATTCAATATGTTACAAAATTTAGGCTGAATGATGAAATGACCTTGGTATTCAACAAATATAACAAGGCATAAACGCTAAGTCACATTTGTCCTTGGATTTTCTCTATTATTATTCAAAGAGTTTAGTAAGAGACTTTTAAAAAGGAGTGAAAACATGCATGCAAAAATTTTGTGTCAAGTTTATCATTTAACAATAAGTGCCAAAACAAATAAGTGAATCCTATCTTTTGATTAACAAATAAAACATTTTTGCAACTCTTACTGTATGTAATTCTATTTAGTTGCAGCTGTAACCATTATAATAAACTTATCTTGCCATGCATTGACAAAGTAAAGTTAAAATACTATGCAGTTGTAAAGTCCAATAAAAATTTATTTTTCATCGTTGCATATTAAGATAGGATTGCTGAAGTTTAATATGATTCCATTATTGTTACAGAAAGTTCATCGAACACTAAAGATGGAAGAATGCAAAGTGAGGCTGTAACTAGATTATTGAGTGAGTCACCTGATAAACTTGTTAATCGGACTGAAACAACAAAAAAAAGACCATTTACAGGTTAATAAAACTGCAATACCTTTAATATACATATGGAAACTTTACTTACTGATTACGTTTATTTCTTAAGAATTAAATAATTTTTAACAATTATATACTAATAATTAATCAGTGCGTAATATTCAGAGTGTCTTTTGATCTGAGTAAAAATGAAAGAACCAGGACATCACTGATGAAATGTTTCAAGTTAGAAACAAAATGTTTGCTACTATATTGTTTTCAAATAGTCTGGCCGTCTGGCTATTATATTCTTACTCCGAATTACTAGTTCATTTTTTATTGTTGCAGTGGGAGTTAATATTCCACAACAATGTATTAAAGTCATATCACACTGACTCCTGTTAGACCAGTGGTTTTAGAACTATTTCACGGAGTAAAACAAAAATTTGCTTTTAACCGTCATAAACCACTTTTATTATTATTTTATATCATACTACCTTAAATATATAATTAAATAAGTTGAGCAGTAGCCAAGAGGCAATTAAATATTAGAGGAAATATTTATATTCCTAAATATTTCCCAGTTACAGTAGATGATTGTTAATTGGGTTTATGCAAAGTTTCAGATAAGCAGTTTCCTAAGCCCCACAGATTTCTTATTTACATGCATGTAAATAACTATGTATGGATAATTTTCAGTTTTTTTAGCTTTGAAAATTTTGCTTACTCAAAATGTTTTTGCAGTTACTGGAGCATAAACAGTACCTTTTGTCTTGAAATTAATGGAAAAATTATTCGTTGTTATGTAAACTAGATATATATGTTTATTCGCTTGGTCATTAATTTTTTAATTATTATTTATAATTTATTATTACGTTAATTCATTATTTGTTGTTAAAGGCTAAAAATATGAAGTGTTAATTTTGCGATCAACATAATTTGCTTGAAACTCACACTTGGATTCCTGACTTTCCTGTGTATAACATTTCAGAACTCGAGATGAGAATTTTATAATCTTTCAGTTAAAAGTGCTAATTTTTAGCCTAGAAAACAACACCAACCATGCTGCCTTCTTATTAGTCTAAACAGGTTTTTAAAGCTCTACGTAAGAGTCCAACAAAATCATAGAGATCTTAGTTAAGTGTTTGACGCCTCCTTGAGTGAGATGAAAGCTGGTAGTCTAGAGCAGTGGTTCCCAACCGCCGGTATGCGTAGTTTTTTTGCCTGTTAGCAAAGTATCTTACTTTATGCCAAGCTTGTTTTAATATGGACTCATAAGCATTGCAAAGTTGTTACTCCCTGTAAAACTCATTTTACGTGTGGCTGATTTACAGCAGTAAAACTGGCATATCTCGCCTTTGTTGATACCGCAAACGCAACGACAACTTCGTCGTCAAGCCACCTATCATCCATAATGGATGCCAAATTTTTATGTGACAGCAACACAGATTATTGCTATCAACTTATCACTCATAAGCGCTCAATGCTTAGGTTATCCCGAAGAAGGTGGAGGGGCATGCTCCTTAGAAAATTTTAGTTTGACAGCATCTAGAATAGAATACATTGAATTTTGCCATAAAACTCTATAAAAAATTTTGTGGACCATTTATGGTTCATGTGCAGTATGTATAACCTATATTGTTGATTTCGGTAATAATAATGTTTTGGCGCTGAATGGTCACCACTTTTCTCTGATGCAGGATTGACTGAGTCGGAGGTTGGAACGATATCAAAGAGGCGAAAGTCTTCTCGAAGCAAAATAGTATCCTTTAAAGGAGTAACAGTCTATTTTTTCCCAAGAAAACAAAGTTTTATAACTGTGCCAAGTCAAGGGGGTTCAACATTAGGTTGGTTTTATTCTGTATGTTTATAAAAGTAACAATTTTCTGCCAGTTTTGACACTTACCAGAAGTATTCTGTTGTGAATAGACTGTGATTAAAAGGCATGATTATTTAACATACCTAGTGATTAATTATCGTAACTCAAACCAGAAATCTCTTCCAGGAATGAGTCTCAAGCATAATCACTCTGTTCAAATGACGTTGAATCAACACAAATGTGCCATAGCTCGTCGTAGAAAAGCAGCAATTAAGAAACATAAGCATCAGCAGAGGATTGATGCCAAAGTTAAACAAGTAGGTGTAGCAATAGGAGGCATGGGCAGACCTAAAATTTTTGAAAACCCTAAATTTTATTTTTTGCACTATTTTGTATAAATTGTTTGATGAAATGGTAAAATTAAATGTGGCATACCCTTCCTGTTCTTAAATGTAAACTTTTAATTTTCTACTTATTGCCTATCACAAAATTGAAATATAATTTGATACAATTTTTTGAAAATATTTTAATTGCCAGAGCTGTGTGTATAATTACCACATGCTTTAGAAGATTGAAATTGTATTTATGTAGCTTATACTTGCTGCTAAAAGCACTGGTTCCCAAACTTTGCAAACTAGCAAAACATTAATGCTGTTTATGAGATTATCATAACGCACTGATAACAATAATTTATTGCAATACGTTTTGATCAAAGTGATGTGTAAATGCAAAGAAGGTACTGAATTATATTTAACAAAGACAATTTAAGGCTTTTAAAATGCTGTATTTTTGTGACTATTATATACAGCCGCTATAGTATATAAGTTCTGAGATGTAGTAACTTTTATCCATAGTTAAAGCAACGATATCCAAGTATGGAAAGTGCACATCTGATGTCTATGGTAATGGAGGTAGAACCTCCTTTGCAAGATTCACCGGATTCCTCATCTTCGGAGGAGTATTATGAAAATGATCTCTGTAATGAAGATCACAAACATGAAGAAGTTGATGATGATTATTTCTTTCTTCAGCCTATTTCAACCAAGAAACGACGATTAATGCTGAAGTATGCTTGTAGCTATATATTTTACATAACTTACAGGTTGCGTTTTCAGTTTTTCAGTAAAAAATCTGGTTAACATGTTAATAATATTATTAGGATTGCACAATTGTTTTGTTTCTGTTTTATTCTTATGTTTTTAACAATTATGAGTTACAATTCTTACAAAAATTGTATAAACTAACAGTTAATTGTACAAATATCACTAATATGGTAATTACATGTTACCAAATGTTAAAAAGTTATTTTTTATGTATTCCTTTTAATTGAATACATAAACAACATCACCTGTTATCAACAGGATTGCTGGTGTTCAGAGAATTGATTCTGAGGAGAAATTGTCTAACAAGTTAACAAGGGAATCAAGGGAAGTATGTGGCTGTGAATGTGAAGGTGTTTGCAATCCTGCAACTTGCCATTGTGCACAGATGGGCATACCCTGTCAAGTAAGTTGTTGGAACATTACCGGCAGGCTACAGAAAGAGAAATTATACCGTGCATTTTTCAATCGTACAGGTTGATCGGGAATCATTTCCATGCAGTTGTGCCGTCTCAGGATGCTACAATCCTCGGGGAAGAGTCGAGTTTGATGTAGATCGTGTTAGAAATCATTACATTCGAACCATGAGGAGGCTTCGATTGGAGGAAACTGGAGCAGAAGCACAGACAGGTACCGCTTTTTACTATTGCTCTTAAAAGATTTTGCTAAATAAGCTTAGTCTTAAATAAAGCTTAATTATTATGCCATTCGCTGCAAAACATTTTATCGAAATAATTTTAAGTAACATTGGATATGTTGCAGGTGTTTCTCCAACAATTACCTCACCGCAACCAAGTAAATCTCCTTATGTGTCATGTGTTGAAGATGACAATAACAACAACAACAATGTTGAGAATTACGTGAAAACTGACGAGCAAGGTCTGTTGCGTTTGGTCATACCAAGTCTTGTTGTGAATTTTTATTAAAGTTTTGATAACGATTATTTTCTCTGAACATTGTTAACGATGGACTTTTTTTTCCATACAGGTCTAGAAGATCCATCTCCCTCTTCATTTGTTCCTTGCTCGCCACCTGGCTCCACTGGCTCATTTTCGAACCCCTTATACTCATGGGCTCCTAACTGCCATGAAAGCTATGTTTTGCAGCCCCTTACAAATGCCACATCTTTTGCACAAAGTCCTGCCGAAAGTTTACCAAGCTCTGGCTGTTCGTTCACTCCTAACAAAAGTCATGCAGATGCTTCGTCTTGTAATTTACTTGCACAAACATCAACAACTAACCAAGTCATCTCCGAGCAAAATGGCTTTCAGTATTTTTTACCTCAGCCTGTTGCAACTTCATGTGCCATGGTTTCTACTTTGTCCTATCCATGCAAGTCATACCAAAGTGTAACCTCTGCTGGAGTCCATTGCACGCAGTCTAGATATGGTGCTACTATTTCCAAAATTTCCACCACTTCATCGGACAACAATCAAGACGGCTTTGAGCCTCCGCTCAAACTCGACCCGATTGCATCATTCTTCCCTGTAAATGGGTCATCTGGAAGATGTTTATCCCAGGAGGTCGTGCATCCTTATGGCTCCTTCCATTCATGCAATAAACTGGAGGTACTTGGTCAACCTTTGAGTCAAATATCACCGACCAGCTATAATGTGGGGTATGGTAGCAGATCTAATCTGTACGAATGTGGAAGCGATGCCCCTGAGCCACGCAGTCGATCATCGTCTCTAAGCGAGTGTGGGCATGATGTGAGCATAGATGTCAAGGCATAATTAGGGTCTATATGTGTGGTGCACTTCTCACGTATTTCTTTGAACCTTTCATAATAAAAAGATGTATATTAAAAAAAAGCTTCATTGTATTAGGGGTTTGTTTTGTTTTATGCACATTTGCCACCTTGTAGTTTATGCTAAGCTCATAATGCATCTTACACATGCACAAGTTAAATGTTTAGTAACGTTTTGCTTTTGAACAAGATTAGCACATGAGCTATTGTTCAGAATTTATGCAACCTAACTTTGTGGTTACTACTTTTTTTCATATGCCTTGTTATCACATTTTACAGAGTAGGTCTTGCTTTTTGACCTGTTTAGAAGAAAGCATGTTTAGACATCAAAATATCTTAACAACAGTAACTAATTTGCAATGAGATACCGGTACCTTTAACTGTTATGTAATTTGCATGGTTTTTGTCAAAGACATTTATGCAGCATCAAAATAGGTGCCTAAAGCTTAATGAAACATAATTTCACACAACAATTTCTTTAAAATCATGATAACCTGGAAATACTCATGATTTTGAACTTTTCTTTTGCTGTATTTTTGTTTGAAGCTGTAGCTTTGATCATTTTAGACTTGCACATAATATAGTGCTTTTCTTTTTTATAGGCACATTTTGATACGGGTTTTTATTAAGTAATGAAACAGTGTTGCAAGTTTACACATCATGTAAAAATTAAAGGGAAGCAAAAACGCTTATTTTTCCAAATATCGGGTGAATACCTTTGGTTATTATTTTGAATTTTTTTCTATCAATAATTTACATTTTTTTGGCATTGATAATAATCAGATTACCTGTTATTTACGAACACCACGTCATATTGCCATACTGACCTTGCCTGAATATTCGTAGGGAAACCTAAAGACTATTGAAACTGTAAATTGTGTAAGACTTTGGATGGGACAAGTTATGGCGCTTTTTATACAGGTTAGAAAGTGGCAATAATAACTAATGTCTTAGTCTGTGTCAAGTGAATTTTCACTGCACTTTATGTGTTATGATTACTTTTAACTTCCATTCACACTAATGGCTTAAACTTGCTGCCTGGTTTTTGAAAACCAAGTCTGCTTGAGTCATGTAATAACATTACCACGTTTTCGAGAAACAAATCTTCGTGTTGGCATAATCCTGACACATTTCCAGAGTTTCCAACTGTGGTATTTTTGCAATTACTGCATGTTAACGTCCATCTTACCAGTTTCTTTATTTTGAAGTAGTTTCGATTTTTTATGTATAGTTTTTATTTTGTTCCTGCCTGTTTTCTACAGGCATATGGTGCCTTACTGCAACAGTTGATATTTATTTCAGTGTTTTAACACTAGCTAATTGTGTTATATTTTTGTCTCAACTATTTTGTTTGTTTCGGAATGTTGGCAGATTACTAATTCACTGAAACAACAGAATTCCCCTGTCTGCCTTCTTGTCTCATAATATATTTATTTGTACAAAAATCAATATTTTAATTGCTTTATGAAAAATGCTAGTTTTTTGTGCTTAATTCCAAATTCAGACAGTCACTGCTAAAGTATATTTGTATAAAACTGATTTTATTGCTTTGTGTTCAAAGTATTACCGTTGTGTAAAATGTCACCTGGCCTACGCCATAGTCACGATTCTATTGGATATGGACTACGGTAATTTTTTGTTTTACTGAAAGCCTTACTGTTAATTTAATCTTTGTGGCTCAGTATTACGGCGGACTGTTTAACGAAGTACATAATTTCCTATATCTGTCTGTTACCTATTATGTCTTCCTCTAAGGGAGTCAATATGACACATCACAGTACTAATCAACGTGCAGTACTTAATATTTGTTTGATTGTGTAACTTTTTTTATTGTAATTTTACAATTTATTTACATGAGTCTTTCGTGGAACATCAGTCTGCAGATTGTTCCGCACTTTTATGTTTTTAAAATAAAGCTTTGAGAAAATACGATGGTCTTATGTTGCAGAAAATAGGCATTGAGGTCCATCAAATACTCTCCGTTTATTCCAGAAAAACACTAAACAAAGGGTAGTCAGCTTTGTTGGTCTGTAACAAATCCAACAGGAAGCAAATAGTCCCTGCAAGTCCTTCAAATAAACTGAACGGTCGATCAGGTGTCCTGGCCTCTGCCTTAAACAAATCACTAAACATGAAATTTGCAAACCTGAAACACAATATACATGATTTGAAAAGCTCATCATCAAAAACGTGAAATTTTAGAAATGTTTCCACAATAAGACCCATTATGAAAGGTCTTACAACCTGCTTTATGGTACCATCAGTGTGTTATTTTGTGATTAAAACGTTATTTTGGAGCGTAAAACGAAACTTTAAGACACCCAAGCTATGCTTCTAAAAGTGAATGAAATAGTGCTGAACTAACGTTGCTCAAATTACGGCCAGCAAGCTAAAACACTACCATAGACTTGATTCCACACCACCCAACTAAAACTAAAACAGAATATGATGATATCATCATCAGAATATTTACCCTCCAACTGACAAGCTTTTTTTGAATAACTTTTACTCTGCAATGATGTCCCACTGCTCGAGTCCAAGTTAATGAGCTTGTTTATTTGTTAATGCTGGTAGTATTCATTTTATGTTTTTGTGTGGTCTTACTTAATCACCGCATTGTTTGTCAAAAACAACTGAATATTGCTGTCTTATTATAATTTATTGAGAAAGAAAAGTACCTTTCCGCTTGATAAAGGTATTTTTGTTCACCAGTCAGTCTGTACATGAGCAGAAATACATAACCGCTTCCTGCCACTCCATGACATATTCCAGGCCCTTTCCTCAACAATCCCTTTTGCCAAACAGTTTCAGCTAATTCCCTGCATGCATTTAAATACCTTTCATCCTTTCCAAAAGCAAGATATGCTCGAATGAACATATAGATGACGCCTAAAAAAGAATTGACAAACTTTTGAGGCATAGCCATTAACAAACGCAGATCTGCAATAGGCCATCAAAATATGTAACGGTATGATCTATAGCTATAGTCCAAGCATGCAATGCAGAGTAATGGATTTGAAAATGACTGCAATTGCACTCCATTGTCCTTTTCAAAACATGTTTATTTTAACAGTTTCTAACTTATACAGAGGACTACATGCCTACCAGCTGCTCCATGACACCAGTGGACAAGAAACTTTCCATTGCCGTGTAAAGCAGCATCAAGATTTGTTGCAACATTCCCACTGTTTAGACAATTATTTAGTATAAAATCCACACTCTTCTTAACCAGGTCAGCTGATTCGCGATTGTTTTTGAGTAGTTGGGGGAAACTAAGTAATGCTTGCAAAATGCCACTGAACCCATGAGCAGCACCTGCAAAAATTGTCTAAATAAAATTTTTCATCATAACAAACTGTCAGCAAGTAAAAGTAAGTCAAAGTCTATTTTTGTGAAATAAACCTTTACTTCTGAAGTGTATACCTCGTACCAAGGTATGGCTTCCCATGGTACTTGTACACTAACGGAAGGTCACCAACATTATTGGTCTCACTTAGAACTCGTCCAGACTCGATCACTTTGTCCCAGACTATCTTCACCTGAGATAGTGGCAAGATATTCACTCCTGTACATTTCTCCAATGCAAGTATGCCAAACATATATCCAGCCCTGTGAATAAAGAACTTTTCTAATTGCCTTAGAAACTTAAGCCAGTTTAGACTAGCATTTTTGCCTTATCATGTCATATTTTATTTTGTGAGAAAAGAAGTGAAAATATTAAAGTTACGGCGATTAATTTAATTTTCACACCGCATTAACTAGCCAGATCCCACCTCCCTACAAACAGTTCGTCACATCCACCATCTAGGAAATCTACCTGCTCACAGCATGATGCTAAATTCTGATAAGCTTCAATGTACTTTTCATATTTCTGAAACATGAGGTAATTAATACTATTTTAGCATCACATCTGATCTTGTGATTAAACTTTAAATTCAATACAGCTCCTTAAGTACAAGAAGATACTAAATCACTACTGAAAGGGTATAATAATTAACCTCATTGCAAGCACAAAAATAAATGAATACATATTTCACACATTCCTGTTCGTATGTGGAGGTTAGTGGCATTTTAGGTTTCAATTCTGGAAATTAAGAACATAGACATTTTTAGGTTATGAAAACAATATAGCATCCAATTCACTAACCTGTTTGTCACCCAATTTGTTGTACATTAAAGCAGCAACCATGTAGACTCCTCCATTTCCAGAGAGGAGACCAACATCTTTACGTGATCTAAATGATTTTTCATATAATTAATTGTAACATATACCTGCAGAAACATCACATACACAATGACAAAAAGTATGCAATTTTCGGTACTGCTTTCACAAGATAATGCTTTAACACTTTTACCTCACATGGTGCTTATCAAGTGCTGGTGAAATATAGGATTCTGCCAGCTTGAGAAACTTGTCGTGGTGCTCAGGAAAGATACCGCTTTGGCTCAAATAATAAAAACAATATGCAACACCGGCTGTTCCCGTGTAAACACCTGCAGTAAAAACAGCATTTATAAATATACTGCTACCCCACTGTGTGTATGTTTGGTGTAATATGTTTTCAGTATATACGCAACTTCAGTTTGACATGTATTGCGATACTGGGTGCACTGGTGCATAAAACTACATGACTTTTCACACATGCAACTGTATGTGAGTTACAGCTTACAATAAAATATCATGTTTGATAAAATTAGAGAACAATTCTGTTAACCTGCTAATATTTCAATAAGGTCTATTAATCATAACATACATAGACGTCATCCTTACAACTCAACCATGTTGTGTAAATATCAACCGTAAAAATGATTTGCAATGCTTAACCTTTTTCACAGGTTTTGGATGTTGCTTTTAAACCACTCAATATCTTGTCCACAATTTCCATTATTCGATCCTTGTAGAAATCTTGAGATACTTCACAACGCCCCGCATCTTCAAACTGATTATTGAAATGCCGTGACATAGTGCATGTTTAAGAGCAGCGCTGGTGATTTGTTCAAAATTATGATACTCCTACATTAATGACCACTTACTAGTATTTTGACAATTACATTAATCTGTTCAATAAAGACAAAAGTGATGAAACTAATGGCAGGCTAAACAAAAGTCAAATTTCAAAATGTGAATGTCATACAATATTGAACTCAGAACTATGCATAACAAATGTTTACTCTAACTCCGCCTTCACTTCAAGATATGGAGGTCACATTCAATGCAACAGTGTGATATTTTTCATATTTAAGTTTCTAAAGAAGATCCTAGTTCTGATGGATACTATCTATATTTGGGAGGCAAAGAAATTTTGGACCTATTGTTACAAGAAACACTAAACAGAGCTTGTCAATACAGAATAAGCTCAACTCAAGGTAACCTAGAAAATTTAAAACAACCACTAACATTTTATAATTCTGTAAATACTTGGATATGGACCAAGCAAGAACTGTTTGTTGTAGTTTGTTTTAAAAATGCAGTTCCACCATTTATGAACGGTGACTGACAATACTCCCTGCATTTCAATGCAATTTTGTAATCTTGCAAATTCCACAGCATTTCATGAAAAGCGTATTTACAGTTGTTTGCATTTTACAAATCCCAGTGATGCAATCATACAGACCATGCTACCAAAACAACAATGCACTTATGTTGCAACAATTATAAAATAGGCTGCATCTTGTACGTCATGGCAATGTCTTGTTTTATTTCCAAAACACTGCATTTCAGTCAACGAAAACATCCAACAAAGGAAACTCTGCCTTAGTTGGTTGCATCAAGTCGTTTAAAAAACATACTGTTCCTGCCAAACCTTCAAACAAACTAAGAGGGCTGTCCGGTGTCCGGGCCCCTTCACTAAATTTTTCGGTAAACATAAATCCTCCAAATCTGAAAGGTAAGCAAAACCAATTATACAACTTATAATACCATGAACCACTCACTGTCTGATTGTGGCATTAACCAAACCCTTGAGCAGGAAATCTGTTACTTCCAAATCACACAATTAACGTTTTCAGCTGTTTTATAATTTATTGAGAAAGAAAAGTACCTTTCAGCTTGATAAAGGTATTTTTGTTCACCAGTCAGTCTGTACATGAGCAGAAATACATAACCACTTCCTGCCACTCCATGACATATTCCAGGCCCTTTCCTCAACAATCCCTTTTGCCAAACAGTTTCAGCTAATTCCTTGCATGCATTTAAATACCTTTCATCCTTTCCAAAAACAAGATATGCTCGAGCAAATGTGTAAATGACGCCTTTAGAAAACAAACACAAAAACTAGGTTAAAAATTTACATCAGCTAAAAATAATTTAACATTTTTCCAACTTGGAGTGAAATTTAATTGTACCTGCTGCCCCATGACACCAATGCACCAGCATTCTCTCACGACCTGGATTCAAAGCTGCATCAAGATCGGAGGCCACATTCCCATTTCGAAAGCATCGGTCAAGCAAATAATCCACACTGGACTTGACTGCTTTAGCTGAATTGGCATCAGCATTCAGAAATTTTGGGAATGATAGAATTGCTTGCAAGATTCCAGCAATGCCATGAGCAGAACCTTAGTTTAGAAAGGAAAATCCAATATAAACAAAAAACTTGAATATTTAAGCTAAAATCCTGAACATACAAGAATCTGAAGGTGCAATTTTCATATTTCCCACCTAAGTAAAGTGCTCCATGATAAGCATACATAAGTGGGATGCTGCCATCGAACTTAAGCTTGGAACGAAACTTTCTTCCAGATTCTAGTGTAGTCAAGCACAACAAGTTCACCTTTTCTTCAGGCAAAATTTCTATGCTGAGATCTCTTTGCAGAAGCAAGACACCAAACAGGTAACCAGCCCTAACATAGAGATACGGCATTTATTGTTTTAAACACGTTACTCATGATAGAATATTTCAATTCATGAATATATGAGTACTGTGTATGTAATCTTAAAGATAAATAGCGTAAGCCTATTCATTTCCAAGTTAAACATAACCATGTCCTGAATGTGAAAATAGTGCACACAGCACACATAATACAGAGTATCACTTTAAACTGTATCTAATAGCAGAACAAAGGTATCTATTATCTCCTGTTATTCTCAGGTCACCTATAAGCTAGTTGGAGTACCTGAATACCTGCCCACTGCTCTCTTAGAAGAACAGTCCTGGGATAATTGTTCAAACTGTTCATATATTAGAAAGCTCTATACAAACTACTATTCCTTTATCACACCAACTGAATAAACTACCATTCATCTATTGCAATAAAACCATAGAAAGAAACTTAAAATGCATAAAACCGGATGACGGTGATAAAACCCATAAGATGGAGAAACAACATTATACATACATAATATTGTATAGATAAATAATAATTTGTATAGACTAAAAAAATAACTGTGTATGCAGAAGAAGGAATTCGAAGTACAGTCAGGCCTCGTTAATCCAGACCCTGAAGAACCGTAATCCCCGTTATCCGACAGAAAACTGCCGGAAACGGATTGCCGATGCATTTTACCCCTTTAATACGGAAACCCCGATGTCCAACACCAACACAAAAGTTTTGGAACAAATGTGCTTAATCAATAGCAATAAAATCGGATAAATTGGATTATTAAGAGCGAAGCGAAAATGATCCACGATTGTTGTAGATATAGTAGTTAGTTGACGAAAACAATAGCCGATTATTATCTATGCATAGTAATGTTGCACATAATATTGTTACAAATAATCATGCGATGTTGATGCATTTTGATAAATAAAGATGGATTAAGATCGCTGAGATAACCTAGTGATTAGAGCATTCGTATTTAATACGGTAGTTTTGGGGTACGACGCTGGGTTGGATCATACAAAAATATAATTTTATTTTAGTTGCTGTCCAGCCAGAAACTCGGTACTTAGAATTGGAATAAGGAGTATACTGCTTTTTGAACACGGTGCTGCATTTGCAAGATTGATTGATTTTTCGCTTTCCGATAATCCGGGTACCCTGCTAAACCTACATTTTATGACGAAACAAAGCGGCCCGGATTAACGAAGTTTGACTGTAATTGAGAAACGTAGCTGAAACCAAAGAAATTTTATCAAAAACGTTTTACCTTCCAACAAAGATTTCATCTGACCCATTGTCTAGAAACGATAACGGCTCACAGTAAGCAGCAAGATGTCGGTATTCATCTAAATATTGATCTCGTTTCTGCAAAGGGAGCAAAAAATTGATTTAGTCAGTTTATAAGAGTATCTTGTCAGTATATGCAGGTATATATTTCCAAGTAAATTGTTTAATACACCAAGATATATATTTCCAACACAAATTTTTTAATTTATTCTAATCATCTAGGAAGTATGATAAGTTTACAAAATCATTAATTATACTTGATAATCTTGCAATTTGTGGAAAATCAGACAAGCTATCACATACACGCCTCCATTCTCAAGCAAAAATGAAACTTGATCCTGGGGTCTGCAAGGAATAAAATTAAACTAGATAGATTTATTGCTAGACTTTAAGTAAAACACAGGCATAGCTGATTTCTTGTCCAAGTGATATGGTATCAATTGGCCATAACAAGATTTGCAGTCAACTGCCAGTATTTACCAAAAAAAAATAAATATTTGAAACTATTTTTCCCAGTTTCTTGTTCACCTCAACTAACTTGAAAGTTATAACATAGTAATCTGAACTTAACCTAAATTTAACTTCAAATCTAAATCTGATTTCACTTTAAACCCAAAGAGCTAAAATGAGCTTTTTACAAATCTTCCAACTTAACTGTCTACCTTTAACAACAAGCCGTTTGACCTACTCTTGATAAAATAGTCACGACCCTAGTATTCTGATATGTTCTTTTATTCTGGTATTGTCAGTTTGAAAGATTGTTTTAACTTTCATCCAAGCGTGCTGCCGCTGTAATGGTCTTGAAAAACCACTAAGGATGCTTGTTCCTGCTCAGTTGTTTTGGTGATCACTTTCAGACTTGGTTAATGTGTAATGAAATCAAAAGAACAAATAAAAAATGTATCTGTCCATGACACAGAGACAAGCTCAATAACTAGAAATGAAATGGTGAGAAATCATCGCCAAGTTTAAATTGTGCACAGACTCAGTCCAAGGATAAAGCTTTTGATGCCACTACACCAACAAAAAGCATAACACTAATACTAACAGTTGTTGTCATAATACTACTATACAAGTTAATACAACCACCATTTTACAATCAAAGCAAATTGTTAGGCATTCGTAGATAATACAAACTTTTAGCTTTATTCAATAAGCGGATTACATAATGTAAACCAATAATAAGAATTTAGCAATCTGCACTCACTAAACATATCAATTCTTATACCAAAACTTTTCAATCTTCATACTAATTTATAATTAACAACCAAGAAAAATTTGGCTGTTTGAATGTCAATTTATAATAAATAAACAATTAACAAAAGATTCAGTGCAATCTGTCATGCCAAAATTTGTATCTTTGCACACTTGATTTCTTGTTGAAAACGGTCGAAACGTAAACTGAACTCTGACTTCGTTAAGTTAAATAAACTCTATGTACCTTTTATTTCTCCTTCTGCAATAATCTAGGGCCACAACTATGTAGTTTTTCGCAGAAGTCAGGAATCTTTCATTGTGACCAGGGAAGAGTCCACACTTGACAAGATAATAAAGTGTATATGCGACCCCGGAAATCCCAACGTAGAGTCCTGTGATCATAAAGGGATGTTTAGCAAAGTGTAAATAAGTGTGTCTAGCTAATTTTTTTTGATTGGTTTAAAACAAATGTTTGAAAAGTGGCCTAGCACTGTACTTTGGCTTGGTACAATTGTAAATCATTTTCATTTTGCAAAGGCTCTTTATGTGTTAATGAATCTTTTAGTTTTTTTGTAAAAAAAACAAAGTTTTCAATAATAGAAAGAATTAAACTTGTTTTACTAAAAGGCGGCATGGCATGGGAATAAGTTTTAAAATAAAAATTGCCAATCTGCATATTCGAGTTGAAAAACCCTGTCGGATAGTAATAGGTGATTGTGGCAATGAAATCAATTGTAACAATGATGCTAATAAGTCTTACCTCCATCACAGTTCTCATGAGTGGGTGGTAAATTTTTCAGAATATGATCAACACATGTCAATGTGCGAGCTTTGAACAGTTCTTGGGACACTTCAGCTGCCCCATCGTTGTTATAAGGGTTTTTGAAATAGCGAGTAGAACCATATGACATCTCTTGGAAACTGTTTCAAAACTAATAAAACTTCAAGTTGAAGCCTGCATTGTATAATCTCTCCTACGTAAATTTAGATTGTGGCAAGGATATCTGCACTCCGCAGCAATTGCAATAGTAATGCAGTTGCCAACTTGCCAGACAGTAAAGAAAAGGGAAAAATTCTGTCCAGGGGAATAACCATAATCGAGACAGCATTTAAAACATATCGAGGAAAAGGGCGTTATAAAATTCCAGACAAGTTTGTACAGAATAATCTTTATTCTCGAATTGAAGAAAGTCTCGCGCTATTTAAACTCGGCGATGATTATTCTTTGTTTTAGTTCCAGTTACCAAGCTTGCCTTGGTGCAAGTTCCTATTGACACACTTACTTTTAGTTGGTTTTTAGATTTTTTTATTCTCGAATTTGGAACTATCCAACAGGACCACTGAACAGAAGCAAGTCTCGCATGCATTACAACAGTAGTGTCATTTAGTATTGATCATGGGCCACATTTTTTCATTATAATATAATGGCAAACATAACTTATACAGTAGATTCCGCTTGTATCGACAGTTTGCCTACAACGACACCTTTTATGATCTCCCAGAGCATTTTGTTCGTTTATAGTAACAGTTGTAGCTCTTCTTTTCACTCTGCGCCGTAATCCCACTTACGACTTTATGACATTATCGTATGACGGTATAGGTTGCCTAGTCGTAATTATGACGTCACTATGACTTAAGCAGTGTCCATAAATTGTCATGTTGGATGGCTGTCTTTGGTTTGGCTATCGTCTAACTACTCTAACAGTTGATGAAGATGGAGAAGAAGAGAATGAAGGTGATGATGATGAAGATATTTGATTTTCTTGCCGAATAAACACTATTTCGAATTTATATTACAGATTTTAATTTGGATGTGATGTTTCTCGCATTCAGTAAACGATTTGGCCCAAAAGCAAAATTGTTGTTTGCATTGAGCCCATCAGGCGAGCTAGCGCTGGATTCCAGCTTCTCGCTTTTTCTCCATGCGCCGCTAACCCGCGACTTTTCACTCAGAAACAGATCATATAAAGATAAAGAAATGAAACCTTAACCATTCGTAAAGAAAAATGAGTAGAGCAAAAATCCACGGACGTATAAGCATGACCAGATATCCTAATTTCTACATATCACTAAGCCCACCTATTGAGTATGTTGAGACATTCTAGGTAGGCGGCTTAGTTTTAATGGTGGTGGTGGAACGGATAAAACGACCTCACCCACAGCAACGGTGTACCTTAGGTCGTTATATAATATATATCATGCAAGTTAAGATTGCAAGCAATTTTTTTCATAATAATCTCATAGCAATGGAAACACTAGCCACCAAAATGTACAAAGCACAAAAAACGGAAATGTAATACTGAAGTGGAAAGATGAAATGAGCAAAGCATGCACAGGACCCTGGTTCTAGAAAGACGTTGGTTCCATTAAATGCATGTAAATTTCGCCATTTTGCCTGAGTCCAGTTAAGTTATCTAAAGGAAAACATCAAATTAATTTTTTTGACCAATGTGAAAGAACCCATGCAAAAAACGAAACGTGTCCGTAGTACCAAGCGCTCATGCTTCATTTTCTTGTGGAAGGATTTTGAGCCCCAAATTTTTACTTTGTTGTCGTCGCTGACTGAAACAGCCATGGAGGTGTCGCGCGGGTTCACCGCTACACAACTAACGACTTTGTCATGGTGGAGTGAAGCAACGCAGGCTTGATAATGTCTGTCCCATATGCATCCCCTGTCGTCTTCTGAACCACTGCATGTAGGAAATACACAATAACTCGTTTATAATTAGCCGTAATCAGGCGACCCTTATTCAAAAGATACAAGTACGCAGAAGAGCTGACATCTCCATAGCGATGGTCAGCCGATCGTCGTTGAAATGGCTCATATCAACTGATAGTTAAAAAATTATAACTCTCCTGATGGTATCACAATCTTTATATGCGAACTGAAAAAGTGAACGACTTAAACTCGGCGATGATTTCTCATCGCTTGAGCCTCAGCTCATGGTTATCTTGTCTTGTTCCAAGTTTCGATCGACAGACGCTTCATATTTGTTTATTTTTATTTTTTTATAGAGTGTTGCCCGAATTTGAAACCGTCAAGCCAGTGCCTGGCTCATAAAAATCCTAAGAACTACTGAACAGACATCGTTCATACCTTGCTCAAGGGTAGAGCAACGGTAGCGCAACAGGGAATCGAACCCAAGTCGAATTTTTATGACCCAGGCACTCTAACCACTCCATCACCGACACGACTGATTTGCTTACCTTGCCACATAATATTCATTACTACTAAGGTGAAGGAAAAATACATCGCTTTCCGCATTGTGGCCCGTCAGAATAGCAACCTATTAACAGAAAGCACCGAAAGTAAACTCATGTCCCGTCTGTTATCAATAGCCTAATATAGTGCATGACGTGTTTGTTTGAAAACGTACGTCATCTTTAACTTGATTATTGATTGGCTGGCGTGTGATTCGTAAATCGTTGGGTTCATAGCAAGTAATTTAATACTAAGTAATTTTTACTAACCCTTTTCATGGTTATCAGGTCGTAAACGAACATTTCAACCTCTTTTGATACCGGCGGCGAGTCGTCCAGCATAATGTCCCCTTCTGACACACAGATGAACCTTCTCATGTTCACATATAGATACCTATTCGTGATAGCAAATCACATGCTCATGTTATGTTCGTTGTTGTAGCAACTGCAATACGTTCTCATTACCTGTTGCATGGGGATAAAGTCATTCCAACACACTGGCCCGGTAATTCAAACACATGGTCCCAGGTGTCTACGTCTAGTCTGTAGTTGATATTGTGATTATTTGATATTGATGTACGCACATACGTATTACTTAATCGTGTTTTAAGGCCAACGTGCTGTACAAGTGTACAGTATTTAACACACGGTCACAAATTATGTCGCCATTTTTGTATCGTAAAGGTGCTTTCTAACATATTTTTCTTAAATTGAAAAACTGTGACTTCTAAAAACTTTTAACTGTGCACTTGTAACAAAATAATATTAACCTAACTTTTCATAAAAATATATTTAACATTTAAGCGTACTACCTGCTGTAATCATCAGGGTGGTCCGATAACATCTGACTTATATCTTCTTCAACAACTTTGCTGCAATCCTCTTGATGAAGTATTTTAACACCTAGAAGTAGTATATGTTGTAGAGCAGGAACTGCTTATTGTCAGGCAGTACTGCAGTAGTTAATCAACTTTGTGTGCATGTATCAAGTGCTAGTATTGTAAGCAACTAAGCATCCATTACTGAACGCATAACTGCTGGACTTGGGCAAACCAAATAATTATTCTGATACAAAGATAACGGATTAAGCGAAATTATTGAATTTCATTGTAAGCAGCAATAATTGATATGCAGTCTATATCAACTTAAACAGTTTTATTTCTAACTGTTAGACGTATATATGCTCATGACTTATTTAGCCTAAATCTACAACTGTTTATGGTTCCAAATATGAAGTCTAAATAGTGAAGCTTGATTGGTAGTTATTTTCCAACACAATACTCATGCTGGATTCAGCTTACATGAAGCAAAAATTTAGTAAATGTAGTACTTCCACAAACCTATTTGGTGATGTACACACACACGACTTCCTGTGAAACACAAAAACAACTTGTAACGAGCAGGAAAGGAAGCAAATGTCACTTCTTCAACTGTGCTTGTAGCTAAACTTTCAGTATAAAAAGAACACTCATAGACATCATTCCACAATCAGTTCTAGTATTAGACTAGAGTACTAATCATTTATGCTTAGGAAGTTATAAGTAAACGGAAAGTCCAGAGAGCGGCTCCGTGGGATATTTTGTTTGCTAAATATGTTGTAGTGTATTGGAAGACAATAAAAGAAGAAGAAGAGGGATTGGAAATGTGGAGAGAAGCAATAGAAGAAAGAAGTATGAAAGTGAGTGACAAAGAGAATCTATGTGGGCGTGAGTGCTTTGAAAAGATCAGAGGGGATATGTGCAGGAGGAAAGTGCCAGAAAGGTTGAAGGAGAAATGTATATGTTAAAAGATACCACAGACAAAATGCAGTAGGGAAATATAATTCACACTGGTGACTTTTGAGCTGGAAGAAAAAGATGGATTAAAGGGGAATAAAATAATTCAGCTATAAAAATCATTGGAAAAAGTTTTAAATCAAAAACTGCAACTCCGGGTGGCAATCATTGCATCCATTCATATAAACCAAATTATAAATGTAAGGCATTTCTTCAGAAACTTCAAAATAGTTTACTAGATAACAAGATGTTTTAAATCTTCACATTACAAAGATGTCTATTTATAACTATACGGAGTTCATGTAAAATCACACCTTGAAAAAAGATACTAGCAGGCAATATTGCTACAAAATGTTAATTCAAAGAACAAGATTGCAGAAACTATAATAAACTTATTTAATGAAGATACAGAAATTGTTAATTCAGCTGGATTATTTCTGGTATCTTTCTTAAACTGAGAAAAATAATTACCTTGTATCTATTTCACTAGCAGCAAACTCCTGATTTGCACCATCTGGCAGAACTTGTTTTTTACAAACTTCACAAACTGGGAGCATAAGTGAAGTACTGCTGGTTCCAGGATGGTTTGTTGAAATTGAACCCTGGTCTGATGCTACATTACTAAACACTTGAGCATGATACGTTTTTGTAAAACTGTCTGTATCAGCTTTTTGAATCCCAAACGATTTAAGCAACCTACGGGTATCATGTTCATCAACCTCTGTACTCTCTTCTGTGTTGCCCTGGCTTGTTTTTGTATGTAAACTAAAACAATTTGTTGCAGAATTAAATTTTGTAAGTGACATCATTTCCATCCGCTTTGCATTTCGTTCTGCTGATGTTTGCACTGAACATGCTTCACAAACTGAACCTATGAGATACAGATAAATAACAGTAGTAAATTATAAACTTAAAGGCTTTAAAATCTAAGTGTTCATAGAGAAACCTTTTCTATATTCTGTGCAAGTATCTTGTTCGTTATGAGAGTAACTTTGTGATAGTTTTTGGAGATGTTTGTAGTGAATATAGTGCAATAGTTCCTTCACATCTTTTGAAACATTTCTTTGGACAACCTATTTGTTTCCAAAATATCTTGTATTACCAAAGGCAACAATAATAAATATATAGCCTCATGATGACACTAACCTGTCGCAGAGGTTTTGTGAGATCTGCTACATGTAAGTAACTAACAGTTCCAAAATCACATCTAAATAAAAATGATCTTGTTGCATTGGGTTGCTGAGGGTCCACAACTTTCTAAACACAATACATTGCATTACGACGAAATATTACAAATTGCATTTAGCATCAAATCGATTTAATCAAAATATTTTACTTTTGTAGCTGTTTAAACTTTAGAATAATATTTCAACAGCTCACTTTGTATGTTGGCTAACAAGTGGTAAATTATGAGGGTAATAATAAACTGTGAGGGACAACTTACTGCATACTGTACAACCTGTAAAATCTAAGAGTTTTGTGTCATTGTGATGTTTTGTGTCAAGTCAAGCATAAGTTGCCAAAGTCTGGATTCTCATATCAAAAACTAAAGGCCACTTCGTTAAATGGTGCAAAGGTTTATTTTCTTACTCTACATATCACCATCAAGAAATATTGTATAGGAAATTAAGTATATTGATATTGATCCGCGCATCCACACACTTAATTACCTGCCCTGATTTGTTCAGAAATACTTCACACAGACATTGTCTTCTGCCGTAATTAGGATGGGCTCGTGCTGACAAAAAATGTGATTCATTCAACCAGGTGCCCATGACATCATATGGCCTAATACGCACTCGAGCCTAAGAAATTGAGTAAAAGTCATTATAGCAATTAAGTCAAACTAATTCAAGGTGATTATTTTCGCATCACTTGTAGTAAAAATAACTCACACAGTATGTTAGTGTGAACTTTTAAAATTCTACAACATTACTTGTATAGAAAAAGTTCCGCCAAAAATACTATAAATAACTATTTCTCCATATTGCTCTCGCCCAGGGCGACTTCCGGAAACCAGGAGCTGTGTGTCACATGGACTGAACCGAGACATTTGTGCACATGTCCAATAATTCCCCCGAGGTTGGGAACTAAATACTATGTCGAAAGGTGAATCAGCATTGTATACCTTTAAAACAAAATATATGATATATATATGTACTGGGTTGGAAAAATTAACTTAGGCTTAAGTTCTAATGTAATATATATACCTTTTTGATAGTGGAGTGCCAAATTGAAAAATATATCAATTCGTGATTTATGAAATTGACAAAATGGTTGATACTCGTGTGTAATATTCAAATCTGTGTTCAATTCGGCACATGCCTACTTTTGGATATGGGGGATCAAGTCAGATCCGCATGCTAGCCTGGGTGGCTGAATAACATCTGGTTCACACATTGATGACAATGTAGGCTACTTACTTTCACGTATGTATCTTTTGAACAGGTGCAGAACATCAGACCATTGTTGGAGAATGAAACGTGAAAAACTTCATCAGAATGTTCTTCAATTTTTTTCAGTTCCACGCATGGAACTCTGTCAACTAATCGTTCATACTCTTCCTTCCAACATACTGCACCTGAATTTGTAAATCAATGTTTGGTGTGACACTTTACTAATAAATGACACGTATGTGTTTAAGTTTATATCATTCTCAGCAATTTAATTTTGCAATGCATGCATTGAGTATTGCATTATGTATACAGTAAAATGTAAACAATATATCACACATATAGTAAAGTAAAAATTTTCACTTGATTTTACCAGATCTCAAAGGAATTTCTCTTTTAACGTTGTAGTCTTGCTTAAGCCTGCACTCCCAAAGAAATTCTAAATCTGCAACTGATTTCCACCTTCGACAAACTTGACCTACAAAAAGAAGACAACTCACAATAAATTAGCATGGTTAAGGGTCGTTTGGCTCTTATAGAAACAAAGATGTATGTATGACAAATTTGAAAATGACAAGTAAGAATTTTAACTTTTCAACAAACCTGCTCTGGCTAAATCCTTGTAGCTAAGCAACTGAAAGATTTCCATAAGACAATCATTGGTTAAAATCTCCCACGAAACCATTTGGTAATCCAGTTGATCGTTTGGACGATCATAAACGTCTCTTACACAAGGGTCATTGATATTCATGGTTTCTACTTTGAACGTTTTAGTGCAAGTGCGCAAGTAATTTTTATTCCCTCTGCACTTGGCAAACTTTCCAATCTGGAATCGAACCTAAATTTAACTTCTAATCTAGGTTAAACCTTACTTCAATTAAACCCTAAACAGCTTAAGTCGACTTTTTGCTAACCAGTTCCTCTAACCTAACCGCCTATCTTCAACAACGGGCTGCATGATCTACTTTCAGTGAAATAGTCACTCTCTAAACTCTAAAGTATCATAATTATGATACTGCAGCTTACCAAGTACCATGTCCATGGTGTATCATATAGGCCTAAACTAATTATAATACCAGCCTATCAGGAACTCCATTAGGTAACCGTCATTGTCTATTACAGTTACTGTCAATACCGCCATTTTCTGGGGAACCTTCCTCGCTTCCTGCGTGAATGCACAGTAACCCAAATGATCATAATCTATTTCTATGGCCTTTGATCCTAATGTTTAAAAAAGGGAAGTATCTGTCTAGGGGAACTCCCATAGTAGGAATAGCATTTTAAAAATTATTATTGATGTAGGCTTACCAAATTACCAATTAATGTAATTTTCCATGAAATGTTCGTTTGACGTCTTCTTTCAGGTTTAGGACCGTCGTTTAACCAGAGCTGGGCACGAAAATAGCTCTATTTTAGGAGTATTCCCAGGAGCGATGCTGTTTTTAAAAATTTAGAGTGTAACTGGGAGCGCGCTCCTTTTATGGCGTTATACGCTTGTCGCTCTTTTTTCTTGGAACAAAAACGCTGTGAAAACATGTTGAAACGTAGTCGTAATCGATAGAGAAAAAAGCTTTTGTTTTTTGACTGCTTTGAGATAAATTTCATACCAAATGTAATCGTGGTAAAAAAAAGTCAACTAAACATATAGTTTTTGTTGACTGACAATGGTCAATAACGCTACAACAGTGTCTTACCTTGTATAAAAGTAAGACATAAGAAGGCATGCTATCACATGATATCTCAATTTTTATTCTCGGACTGAAGAAAGTCTCTGCTAACTGAGGGTATTGTTGGGGTTGTGAACTGTTGTTAATTATTGCTTGATCGATTGTTCGCTAATCTGACTCCATTGATAGCGCATTCATTAACCCCTGATAGCCAGTTAAAAATTACAGTACCAGAACCAAACTGTCAATGTGTTGAATATTTATTTATTATAGGTTCTCAACGAAATGGTTACTGTTTTCAGAGCACAGAATAAAGCTCCATTCAGTAGACTGTAATATCAGAATGACAATATCAGAACTAACGCGTTAGGCGCTGTAGTACAAATGACGTAATTCGGAAGTAGTCAAAACCGGGTCGTGTATACTAAACACGGCCAAAATATAGTACAGCGCTTGTTGTTAAACACACGAAATAGAAAACAAATAACATTACAATATCATCAGATATGCACGAAAATTCCGTAGGAATAAGGGCTAATTATGACAATTAGCACAAGTCTTTGCACGACTTAAAGTGAGTGATGATTCCTCATCGCTCGAGGCCATATATACAGAGTTAAGCTTTGCATGATCCGTATTTCCCACCATCTCCATGTTCTGTGACCTATGTGACATATTTTTACATTGGGTATTGTAAGTTTAACCGTAGTGGAATTAGCTGTCGTTATAAGCGCAATGCTTGACAGGACAACTTATAGTAAACGTGGTTTTCACAGCTTGAAACGCTGATAAGCAACTTTGTTTCGAACGAAAGTAGTGAAAAAGTTTCTACAAAAGACCTTTTAATACTATAACTTACGCTACATAACAGTGACCACCGGTAAGTAACCGTATTTTAAGTTAGGCTACGTAATTGTTTGAATTACGCCCAGCTCCAGCTTGACCCTAACCCATTACTGTAGTTTGAACAGTAGCCTACTTACCAATGTGTCACTCAAATGAACTGTCACTCAGTTGATCAACTACTACTTTAAACGTCCATGAGACGGCACTTTTGTGCTTAATGCCATGTTTAGGAGTTAACCGGCTTGAAGTTGGTTAGACTAATTATTCAAAACGCAAAGTATGGTTACCCATAATTAAATTGATTGTAGACTGTAGGGTTTTAAACAGTTAGGTCTACTAAGTTATTCGCATACAAGTTGATTACCTACTACGTAGTCACTTGTTCGTTTATAGCAGGGGTGGTCAACCAGTCAGAGACTATACGAGCCTCACTTCGTACAGTGTTAACCGCAAAGAGCCACATCATACACATTATGATTTATTACGCTTTTTCTTATTACGTCATAACACTGCATCAAATATTGTTTCAGTTTCATCATCTTTATTCTGCGTCGAAATCTGATGTAATCAGTCATTATTTAGCAAATATCAATTGAACATTAGCCAGTAGAGATTACTTTTCTGTATTATTTATCTGCCTAAAATGGGTAAAATGTGCTCTCTTTCGGAGGTTCAATATGAACGAAAGAGCCACATAATACCGGGCAAAGAGCCGCATGTGGCTCGCGAGCCGCGGGTTGGCCAGGCCTGGTTTATAGGCTAGTTATTCGTAAATGAAGTTATTTACTGACAATGAATAAGTAGGCTAACTGAATAAATAGCCCTATCCATTAAATCCGTAGACTAATTGGTTCACGCCGGTTGGAAGTTTTACTAGTAGGCTAAGCCAACGTTGCATTATTACTGTTTAAAATGTATATTGGATGATGTTTTTTAAATTTTTAATTTTTTCGAAGTGTAACAAGACTTTTTCTTACATTCACTGTACAAAATAGATGCCTTTCCGAAAAGGCCTGTTTCTCATGCAAAAGGAGCATGTAGGCCTAATTATTGCAAATGTAAAAAAGCTAAAACCAAAAAAAAGTTAATCTTACATAGGCTGTTAAGTATGTTGTGGTTCATATAGGCTTATACTTATAGGCTGTAAAAGGAGCCTTATTTAAGACTGTCGACATTCTTCATGTAGCCTACCTATTTTTTATGACAAGGGAGAATTCAGCTCATAGTCGTGATGAAGTAAACTATGCGTTTACATATTATAGCCTATGCATGTACAGAAAATCGAATAAAATAAAAAAAGTTGTTTTTTCGAAATTTTGTGTTATTCCTTATTGTCTACGTGTATATGTATAGTCATTTTATCACTAGTTCCGTGCTTTCTTTGTTACCAAGCACATGCAATTGAGGTTTTTTAATTTGTTGCTAACGTCACCATAAGGGTAGATATACTGTACAATGCTAAACGTGTTTGTCTTAAGTTATAGTTTATTAGCAAGTGGTAACCACATAACGGCTATGTACTGAACAAAGATTTTCGAATAGAAATGGCGACATGAAAGTTCACAATATTTCGCGGTATGACTCCAACAGAAAAGCAATTATAAACACATACAGACAATAAAGCGAGGTGGTGTAATCAGCATAATAAGTTTTCAAGCGGTAAGATCAAGACTGTTATTGCCGTCCAGAGCAAATGAGTGGCCCAAGCGTATGCCATCCAAATTCGTCTGAAGCGTCAGTATCACCAAAAAAGAGTCCAGTCACAGGCAGGGCATCCTTATCTGTAAGATATCCTTCATCTGATGTTTCCGGGGCCGTGTTTCGGTCGCAATTGCATTTCTTACTTGAATCGACGCAGGTTCCTGCATTTATTACAACGCGTATAGAAGTCTTATAAAGTTGGTCCATCTTAAATCGTATGATCAAGGGACAGAGGTCATAAACTAGGGTTAATTGATTGATTTTAGTCCAAAAAATAAACAATCCAATACCTATATTAATATATAACATCTAACCCCGTCATCTGACCTGTTTCACCGCAGGCGCAATAGTCATTTCTTCTTGACGTAGCTCCCCCCCAGTAATGCATTTGGGTTCCACCACGTGACACCCAGGAAGCATGATCCGCTCCACTGTCATAAAACATGACACTTGCCCTACAGCGGTACTAGAAGCAAGAAAACACTTTTCAACGCAGTAACTATTAGGCTAACGTGCATTTGAAGCAAGTTTTTCCTTAACCTACTTTGATGAATTGACGGCAACGAGAAGATATTTTGATCAAAGCAACGATTTGATCCATGTCAACATTATAGCTGATTTTACGTCGATAGCATTTTGCTGCTTGACATTTAGACACAGCCATTTCCTCCATAGTATCATGCCAAATATAGGCATCTACATGTAAACCAAAGTGAAAGAAAGTTTATGCAAAGATTTATAATTTTTTTCAAACTTGGTCAAATAAAAATCTATACCTGATGCGTCACCCGTAAAGTTACAGTAAACGTAAAATGGTTGAAGTTTAGTTGGCTCGGGAGATATCAAATATATTCCGGATGATTTCTTGCCTCGAACATAATCACAAGATGGGGGCAGAGCTAAAGGAGTCTCTGAAGGTATAAAATATCCAAACTTACTAAATATAAAAAAGTTGTCATGGTAGTTACTAAACTCAGTTGTGGACCAAGCATATTTCAATGTTGCTCGTGTTTAGATTTTCAAACCTCACCCAGTTTTGCCTTCAGTGCGTCAAGTTCAGTTTGCAATCTTTGCAGCTCCCTGGCGGTGTTGCTACTTTGACCTGGCTCGCCCTAAAAGAAGAACAAGAAAATGATTTCATATACCCATTTATAAATGTATCATGCATTCTTATATCCATAGAATACTCAGTACAGTATAAGCATCGAACAATAATCACCTTTGTGCCCTTTTGACCTGTGAAACCCCGATCGCCGCGGGGACCAATTTTACCAGGTTTTCCTTGTTGTTGGGAACCAACAGGGTTATGGGTGGGGTTTATTGTTTGGCCTTCCGGTCCATAAAAGTAATTGTGAACCGTGTTGCCCAAACAGCTTTTTTCATCATCTGAAGTCTGGCAGAATGCCCCAACCACGACACTTAAGACAAATAACAACACCCTGTTCATGTTTCTGCTGTGTTAAAGTAGGTACTTTAGATAAAGGCTCGTAGTAGATACTGTTTCCATCTCAGTTCATGTTTATATTCGTGTACTTCCTGTTATCCTGGAAAGAAAACTCTGTTTATGCAATATAGGCAGGGTTACCATTCCGTGTTTATTTCTAAGATTTATGCTTAATTTCAAGTACAATGTCTTAGAAAATACTAATGTGCTTATTTTCACTTGCGTGCTTGCTGAATTTTTGTCTTATTTTTAGAGCAGAGGTTCCTACTTTGGGCATTTCGACCCCTTTAGTATACTATTGATTGCCTTCTCTTGTTGTGCACTATTTAAGGTATAGTATTCTTCTTTCGTTTCCTAGTCGTCCTTATTTTTTAGTCCAGACCGACAGCAACCCTGAATATACGCCGAGGATACAAACGTTTGTTGATATTATCACGGTAGAGTTTAGACATTGGCCATAGGCCTTAGGTATGCCAAACTCAATGACATTTTAATGATTACACGCAGCGTTTTTTTAGGTTCTTCTGGGAACCGAAACGATCTCTTAAATTGGTCCAACGGTCTCCCTAAACTTATACTTTTGCATTGACAATAAACAATTAGTCTTTAAAAGTTGCGGTCTCTATAAAAGTTTCTTAGCGGTAGCCAAAGGCAAACCTTAAAAAATACTGCCTTTAGGATAATGCTAATGATGATTTTGATATGTTTCTCGTGTATTTGCTTTAAATTTCAGGTATTTCTTGCTTGACAACATTTTTCCAAGTCTCATGAAACCAAATGACGTTTAAAACCATGATTACACTTCAAGCCAGTGATGGTTCACCAGTAAATTGATGTCAGAGAGTATGGACCGTATCCATATGTATGTTATGTTTATAAACATGACATGTTCATGTTTACAGTACCATATACGCCACTGAAATTTTCTACAGTTCCTTATCAAGTAGTTTTTTAATTCCTATTTTATCGTCTGTAAGTCTCACGTGAAAATCTTAATAATAATTCATCATGTTAACTTATCATCAACTTATCACAACGAAACTAACAAATATTAACCTAATAGCCGGTTATAAGCCATGAGCAAAACGAAAATTCACAAACTTCATTCGTCTTTGTTTTGCACGTTTATAGCAAAATAAACTGGCAAACTTGAGCTGCCTCTCAAGTTGTTCAGAAAAGAAAACAAATATCGGAAATCATAGAATTTATTTTTGGTTTGCTTCTTCGCTATAGCATTCTGATGACGGATGATCCTGGGTTAACCTTTTTCTACGAAAAAAAGAGAGAACTTCTTACTTGGCACTTTTCGTTCGTCACATCAACGCTCGCTTCCTTATGTTTTCTGAAAACAAGTTCCTCAGCAAACATCGTTTCTAAACCATTTTCAAAATGAGAATTTTCGCTATTCGGCAGTTAAACCGTTACTATATAAGCTATATGTTAATTGCATTGGAATTAATTAACTTCATGCAGTCGAATAATGACAGCACTGTTCTTTAAAACATTCGATTATATGGTAGTTAAGCTAATAGGTTGACAGTAATACCGATATATAGCCTTCACTGCTGAGAATTACTTTCTCATTCAATTTAAAAGATCTGCAATTTATATTGCAACGATTCGTTATAGGCTAACTTACAGAATCTCTAGTTTTTGAGTTGCAGAAATAGGAAAATAGGTTGGTTTGTGAGAATCGCTATTTTACGTATGAATATTAGAATATGAGTATGACATGAAATCATTTGACAAACACAAATCGAAAACTTGTTTAAGGTAGCCTATACACCGTATAAGGCTATACTCGCACATTTAAGTCACTGGCATACAGGTCTCGCTTCGTGACTCTTCGTCGCCCAGTGGATTTTACTGCATGACAAAAACTCACCGTTACGGAAGTTATAACATGTAGCAACTTAACACTTATAAATGTCAATTTTTGTTCGTTGCACCATTTTTGAAAATAACTACAGAAATCTTATAATGGCTAGCAACGATTTTTGCAAGACATTATTAATTCTTATACGTTGCTTTGAAAAGAAAAAAAAACGAACCGGAGTCGAACTTTTCCCAATTGTAGCCACTTTTTCAGTGCAATAATTTCATCCAATAGTTATAGAAAGCGTGTTTCTATTGCTTATTTTAAAACGTTTAAAGCCTTTACCTACTCATGAAATTCCTTGAGCTGACGAATTGCTACTTAGCCTGTGTAGTTAAAGAAATTAAAAAATGATTTGCTGGAAAATATCACTCGAACCAGGAGCGAACTGTATATTAGCAAGCTTGCTCAACCTAAGCCCGAAGCGGAACGAATGCACGCGCCCGATGCAAACCTGAACCGAAGTAGAACAGGCCAAATACAATTTTGTAAAACCTTAGCCGGAGTTAAATCGTATTCCACTGCGGTTAGACTTCCTGGTAATAATACTCCCTGTTGTTTATTGGAACAAGACGGGTAAACCCGGGAGTGCTTAGGATTAGGAGAAAATTGGAAGCTGGTGAGATTAGTGCTAAGCTTTCGGGCTCGGGTTTTTCACATTTCTAATTTTACTTTGACCGTTGCTTTTAAGCCGCTTAATTGTATTTTATCTACCGCTGTATAATAGAATAGCCCTAAGCAAGACATTAAGTTTGGCCTCACAGCATCAAGGGAGAACCTCGTACAACCAGAGCTGAGCAACCGCAATTTTAAAAAGAGCGTAACTCACGCACTCGCTCATTAACGAAAAAATAACGTTGCTCATGCTTTAGCACTTTTTAGTTAATACATAGTATTTTCACTCCGGCGCATTTTCGAACACCAATCGCATTCATATCTTGCGAATTTGCATTGTAAAACGTGTGTCTAACTGTATTTGTGATTGCTTATATCATTATTTGTTGCAAATGTTACGAAATTTCATGGAATCTTTTGCTGAGAAGTTCTTTTTAGTCACACCTGCCACAAAAGATTAATATAGACGACTAGAGTATAAAAAAAACTTTCTATAATTGTAGATGCCGACTTTCATCATTTAATATTCTTCAATTTCAAAGCACATGTTGGTTAAGGTTAAGTTGTAAAAATAACGTCAACGTGAAGCTAATTATGACACTATATGACGACAACTATAATCTCATTCTTTGTCAGCTTAAAAACCAAAGCGTTTATATGGAACCACCATAACATTATACTGATGTGCTTAGTGTTGCGTATTGTGTTGTTTACTTTTGCCATTAACTTTGCCGAGCAACAATTGTGCATGAAATTAGTTTCAAAGCAGCAAGTTTTTTATTCACTACAGTTTTACGGCAGTCCAAAATACTAAAATTTTCTAAATCCAACCGTTGTATCCATTTTGTGCGTTCATAGCGTTGTTGGTGCAAAAAAAGCGACGAGCGAAAAACCTTTAAAAATGAGCGCGTTTGTGGTTCCGTTCTTACGCTGAAAATGGAGCAACGCTTCTGAAAAAAAGAGCGCTTTCAAAATTGAGAGCGTTCGTGCTCATACCTCCGCGTACAACGCTTCCAGGTTTCAAAATTCCGTCGTACCAAACCATACCAACGAAATGATAGGAATGGTATGAGGTTATATTTATACGGATTTCTCAAGCAAATCGCAAATACAATTAAAACATAATATGTGCTGTAGCCTATATAGCCTACAATTAATGGTAACCAATTGCAGAGAGAAAAAGTTTATGATTGCTATTGCCGTCCAGAACAAATGAGTGGCCCAAGTGTATGCCATCCAAATTCGGCTGAACCGTCAGTATCACCAAAAAATAGTCCAGTCACAGGCAGCACTTCCTTATCTGTAAGATATCCTTCATCTGATGTTTCTGGGGCCGTGTTTCGGTCGCAATTGCATTTCTTACTTGAATCGACACAGGTTCCTTCAATCAAAAAGCAAATTAAATTGTATCCTAAATCACATTTAACAAATTATGGCTGTTGCTCATTGTTAATAGCTCACATTCATCCTGGGGGGAACAATCCGTGATGTGTAAAGGAATTATGAGAAAATTATCACTTCCACTTTCACCAACTGACCTGTTTCACCGCAAGCGCAGTAACCGCTTCTCCGTGACGTGGCTCCTCCCCAGTAATGTATTTGAGTTCCATCACGTGACACCCAAGAAGCATGATCCACTCCACCGTCGAAAAATATGACACTTGCCCTACAGCGATACTATACACAAATGTTAAAAGATATTTAAAGTTGCTGGGTTAAAGCCTTCCGTGATTTTTAGATTATTACGGCTATATATAGAAGTTTCATTAATTTACTTTGATATACTGACGGCAACTGGTCGAACGTTCGATTAATGCAACAATTTGATCCATGTCGACATTGTAACGGATCCTACGTCGGAAGCATTTTGGTGCTGCACATTTAGGCACAGCCATTTCTTCCATTGTGTCATGTTCAATAACTGTCTCTTAAAATACAAATTGAAAAACGCCAATAAAGTATAAATTAATATTTTGCGTATAAAAATATCCCATACCTGTTTCTGCTGATGTGAAGTTGCAGTAAGCGTAAAACGGCGCGACTTGATAGGGATCAGGAGATATCAAATAAGTTCCCGAATATTTCTTGTTTGAAATATGGTCGCAAGATGGCGGTGCGGAAAAAGCCTCTAACCATGTGATATTGAATTTAAGACACATGTTCGTCGTTATCATGTTACAAAAATAGCAAAGTGCTTTTAGCATGTATGGGGGATTTCCTTCTATTTGTGAAGAATTTTTCAACCCACTGATTGTTACAAAATAGAAATTTTTCCTTATGGACAAATAACTCTATACATTAAATAAAAATTAAAGATACCGCAATGAGAAATTATATGACTACATACGACTCCAAATACACGATGTCTTACGGAATTTTGCTTTTAATTCGTCAAGTTCTGATTGCATTTTATCTAGCTCCCTGGCTGTGTTATCACTTTGTCCTGGTTCGCCCTGTTGGTAAAAAACCTCCACGCTTTATCATATATAAGTGCAAAAAACTTTGAGTTTTCAAAGAATGTATTTTTCTATGATATGTATTCTACGTATAACTCACCTTAGGGCCTTTTTCTCCTTTATTACCCCGAGGTCCGATTTTTCCAGGTTTCCCTTGTTGCTGGGGTCCAATGGGGTTAAGATTTGGGTTTACAGTTTGACCTTCGGATCCATAAAAGTAGTTGTAAACCGTGTTGCCCAAACAGCTTCTTCCATCATCTGGCTGGCTTAGTGCCCCTAATATCAAGCTTAACATGGATAAAAATTTTAGATACATCTTTATGTTGTTCCTAATAGAAATCTGCAAATGCAAACTGTGAAACAACATCTGTTTCAGAAACGAATTTTGATAAAACCATTTTTGCCGATTTTGAGTGGCAAAAGATTTTTTTTCAAATGAACTGATGTTTTATTGTAAGTGGTAAAGTGAAGCCATAGAAAGTTTACCATCTTACAGCAAATATATTGGAAGCTTGTCTAATTAACGTTAATTGAGTCTGAAATTTTGCACATAGCTTATAAATAGTTTCTAGACGCTAGTAGCGTTATTTAAGTATTTAGAAAATAGCAGGAACATTAAGCTAAGGTCACCTTGTTTTTTGAAAGTAACTACTTCACCATACGTAGGTTACCAGCCTGTTATTAAAGACAGGTGCTGTAGTTAAGATAATGGGTACATGCAAGAAATTGATTTTAGCTATTTATAGTTAGGAATTAGATTTGAATAAATTTTAATTCTTTAGTAAAGGTAGGTTTAGATAACTATGATTTACAAAGTAACATTTAAGTTAATAAAAAAAATGTAAAAAATGACTTCGAAAGTTTGATTGTTCCGGGTGATAACCTTTTTTAATTTTTAAACGTTCCTTAGCCAGGGAGAATGATTGGCTAAAGGGATCAAAGTTCATGATTTTGAACATGTAGGTAAGTTATATGAGCACGTATGTAGAAATTTCGTACCAGAAAACTAAGTTGCCTACACGTGAGCAATTCTAAGTTACAGGCTATGGGTTGGTAGCCTACATTTTTCCTCTACAATGACCACCGAAATTTTTGGTACAAAATATCACCTAAATACGAGTGAACTATATGCGATTATGTTTAGCTTACGTATTGGTTTTACCTCTCAAGCCCAAAAGAAAATTTTAAGGCTTTTCTTGCCCAGGGTAAGTGACGTTTTAAAATTTACTTGCCCACAGAAAGGTTTTTTCTTGCCATATTCATTCCTAGATTGGATCTGCATGTCTACAAGAAAATTAATACTACTGCAGATTATTTCATCTTGAAGTAAATTTTCTGGTTAAATTGAATGCTATTACTGCTGTATCGTGTATAATGCTTTGCCAGCTTAAAAAATTGCCGTTTCAATATCAAAGATAAGTTATAACAAATTTCGCTCCAGGCTTAAATTCTGATATTTCTGGATATGACGGTGGAATCAATCTAAATCCTTTCACTATAATGAATTAAACGCCTTGATATGTACATAAACTGTAATAAAACATAAACTGTTGTAATAAAAACTCCTTGCACTTGGGATATTCATCGCCAACTGATATATCTTAGGCTAGGGTTGCCATACGTCAGGATTTTACCTGACATGTCAGGGAATTTAGTGCTCAAATCTGCGTCAGGGAGAAATGCTAAAATGTGCCTAAAAGGCCGGAATGTATTTTAGTCCAAGTTTTTCTAGATTGCCACCTTTTTCTATGTCGCGAACATTCTCAGCTCGTCAAAACTGTCTGCAACTCGTTTATGACGTAAGTTGTTTACTACCTTTTAAGATGAACAGCATTAGGGTTTGGCTTGTTCTAGTCGTTGAAGTCGTTTATGGAATGTTGCATCAGTGACGAAGAATTTACTGCACTGCCAGCACATAAGAAATGGTGCAGGTAATTTCAAAAGTTAAAAAATGCTGAATGTCACTCAGAATTACTGGGTTGGGTTGAGCAGGCGTTTTCACTGATGCAGAGTCAGTGGACATGTGACAACCAGGCCACGTGACTCTATGTCACGTTATAGCCTACGTGCGAAAAAGGCATCTGCATCAGAAATGATAATGTGGGGACCTTGATTGAACTGGTTCAGAAATTGGAAAACAAATACGTCAGAGGTCAAACTTGGTCAAGATGATGCAACTTTTGAAGAAAAACAACGAACGGACAAAAAAGATTTATGATAAAAAAGATGGGATGTTTTTTTTGCGAGTCTAAGAGGGTTGATGAGATACAGTAAAAAAACGAGTGCATTAAAACGTGATTACCAAAATTACATTTTTTGGGCGACTGAAGGCTATAATAAAAGTGTATTCTGTTGCTGCCGGGGTATTCATTTTTTTGCAGGCGATTTATCAATAGGTAAGTGTACGTTAAATAACATTTACAGACAAAAGACAGAAATAAGATGACCATTGAAACAATGAAAGGAATTTTAACAGTTCAGTACAACTTTAAAAGCATGTCTTATGGGGAATAGTATGTGTTTTTGAAGTCCAACAAGAGCTTGTTGAAAAAAATCAGATGTTCGGAAAAGAACGATTGGTACGAGGGAGAGTTTAGGCTATATAGAGAATATTGTTTACAAACAGCTATACGTTCATTACTTGTAATTACCTTGGAGCGTATTTTGTAAAAATTCTGTGCTAATTTTCGTTTTCATAAATGTTACTGTTTAAAAGAAAATTTGCATTCGTGTGTTGGAGTGCAACATTTCTTTGCTGTTTTTGTATTGTTTCGTGTTTATCACAAAAAAGCAATGGCGGCAATGTACTTTGGTAATATTCTAAAGTTAGTTAACTAGTCAATGCAACTGAGGTAAATTTGTCAAGGATTGCGCATTATCAAATATGGTAAGCCTACCTTAGACTAGATTATTTTCAGACTGGAAACGCAACCTGTCAAAAAAAATTAGAGTAAGAATAGACCAAACTTGTCAGGAAAATCACCGTTGACATCGTATTATGATTCATTTAAATTATAGACGCCTAAAAGCAATCTATCTAATTTAACCGGAAATTTTCACAATGCTGCTCGACACTGGCGAAAAACAAATTGGTTAATCAATCTACAACGCACAGATGCCATTAAAAAAGGATAGTTGAAAAAGCCAGATGACACAATGGTTCGTCCAACGCTACAGTATTGTTTTCTAACTCAAGATACGTTGGACGGTATATGAAATCCTTTAGCTTCGTTCCGCTTTGCGTTGAAACTTTTTTCTTCTTTTAGTTTACTCAGAGAAAACATTCACTTTGCTATGCGGTAACAATGTAGCGTTCTGTAATAGTCTCACGGCGGCAACCTTACGGCTGCAACTCACATTCAGACATTGTTTTGTATTTGTGTAAATTACTCTATGATATTCAGCTGATCTGAATTGCCTCAGGCAGATCGCGCAAAGAAAAACGATTGCATAGTTTAATTAGGGTACAACATGGACATCATACTTTGCAATAATTTTAAGGTAGAAGTCTTCATTATACTTTTTTCTTTTGCCTCAGGCTACAGTGCAAAGAAAGGCGACTGCATAGTTTATATATATGACACCATAATTATGCACTTCTGCCAGTAAAGCAAAATAAATTTCAGTAAATAACAAGATTGAGAACGCGATGTTGAAAATTCACTTTCAACTGAGCGCTAAGGTAACTACTGCATTACAGAAGTAGAAATGAAATCAAATTCAGCTTCCTAATAAAAAGGCAGTTCTACTTTATGAACTTTTCTTTATGATTTTCAAGGAAAAGTCAACTGCAGGATATCCTTGGATGAGTTTTGATGTTGATATTACATCAACATCCTGCACACAGTATGAAGAAATATTTTCTTCATCAATGCCTCCACTGGCTTCCACGAGCACATAGGGAAATTGAGATTTCAATGTTTTTGCCGCCGACATAAGATTCTGCATAAAGATGACTAGACTAAATATTGCAACAAATATACATGTTACAAAGCATAACCTTGAAATATCGCAGTTTAAAAACTTACAAAAAATTTTCCACATAGGTTTATAAGAAAATGTACAAAGTTCACCAGCCTTGGTTAAAAGAAAGATTTTATTTTAGCATAATGCATTTATCTTATGCTGCTGAAGTGTCTCCATCATGTAAAAATAAAAGCCCAACCTCTGGTTTAAAATTATCAAACATCACGACATCTGCTCCTGCACGTGCAGCTTCAAGCCCTTCCTCTAAGCTCTGACATTCAACCTCAATCTTTGTGCTGAATCCAGAGACCGACTTGGTGGCTTCCACTGCCTGAAACAATCACGACGAACATGTAAAGACCTGGGTTGTCTAAAATTTGAATATTGTGAAAAATACACAATGTTTGCTATTTAAATCAATCTAGCCACCACAACTTTAAAGCCGTGATTTTCAACCTATACCTGTTTGTGGACAGTTTAAATCTAAACAAAATGATTGACTTATGAAACAAATAAAGTAACAAACAAAAAAGTTTTTCCACTATTTCACCTTAGAAACAAGGGCTCTTAACTGCATGTATTTTGATACTAAAAGCATATGCATACCTCAAGCAAAAAGCAGTTAGCAGGGTGGAAGGAAAATTACTGTAACACAACCTGCCAGATGCATAGCATAGTTCAAAAACCTTATATTAAAAGTATATTCTGTAATGGTTTCATAACCATTACCGAATTCATAACAGAACCAAATTCGCAGATTGGCAAAAAATCAAGCAAATCTGCAGTTGAAAACCACTACATTAAAGGCTAACTGCAAATGTTTCCCAAATAATTTATTTTAATTAATAATAAACTTGACAGGAAATTTTAGTTTTTAAGCTGGTCAAAAGAAATGAACTGGCAACCCTACTCTCATTAGTGTCATTGGCTCAGGGCAATGAAAACCTCAATTTCTCATCTATCGAAGCTCAGGATTAAGTATGGGACTCATCTTTACTTTTGACATGCAATTTTGGTTTTTAAATTGCTTTCGTTAAATTCACAATGAACAAAAATGTATTGCAGTTTATGGATCATCAGGTGGAAACAATTGGCTGTTTTAACATATATCAAGTAGTTGCGCTATGTGACAAGTGCACCAACATTATTTCACAAAGTTACCTTTGTTATGCTTCCAGATGACCAAATGTGGTTATCTTTCAACATGACCATCGATGAGAGATTGTACCTGTGTGTGTCCGCCCCAGCAACGAGGAGAGAATATTTTTCAACCAATCTAAATCCAGGAGTTGTTTTTCTGGTCCCAGCAATTTTTCCTTTCCAGTCTAAAGAAAACAAAACTCTAGTAATAAAAAAATAAGCAAGATTGGATAGTTCACAGCAAACAGCAGATACAAAATTCACAGATTTCTACTCATTTTTACCAGTTTTTCCCACAATCTCCAGGTATCTTCTAGCAATGGTGGCAACACCACTTGCTCGACTAATACAGTTCAACGCAATCCTCTCTCCAAGTAAAATATTTTTACAAGGTCCCGTGACAGTTGCGATTCTCTCTCTAGTACAAGATTCAAATTTTGACCCTTCCTTGCACAACCACTTTACCTCACAGCCTAATTGTTGGAACACGGCATCAAAGAAGGGCACCCCTGCCACAATCCCTGGGGACTTAATGAGCAGTTCAGCTGTTTCCATTTTATGGCCCACCACAAGACCGCCATAATCAAAGTTTGGTGTGTCCTCAGCCAGCCATGACTGTACAAGACTTTTTACTTTCTCATCCGGCAGAATATTAGATACATTTATTTCACCCATTTTCTACCAGAAATGCAGACTACATACAGTATAAATGACACACAAGATGTGTATTGTTAGATGACTATTGAAACTGCTATATGCAAACATACAGCTGATAGCATTCATACGGCAATGCACAATACTGTCAGACTTAAATGTAACAATGAAACAGAATACGGTTTGAAGCACATGACTGACCAAATAACTTATTCCGCCAAAGTAAGTAACTTGGCCTTTGTTTTGATGGAATAACTCTTAAAAAAATACAAGTTACATGAAAATTCATTCTAAACAGTGTTTTTGGTTTAGGCCTACATACGACAGGAAGGTGTCTACTATTACAGTGTGTAACTGGGAATGCACATTCTAGAACTGGTGTGTCAAACTAATTCGCACAGTGGACCAAAACTTATGTTCACTTTATGTTGTTGGCGATTATTAAATCATTTGCTTGAACATAATTTTTTTATATTTTAAACAAATAGGATTTAATAATCCCAAACTAAATGAAAGTCAACTCAACATATTTCATCTTTAATTTAGGCCGAACTACTTTTTCTTAAAGTCAGGGGCAAGTCCAAAAACAAGTTGGCCTTAAATCAATGAGTAGTTGTCAATAAACATACTGGTGAAAGGATTTTTAATAATATGAAGTGGCCCAAAAGTTATTGCCGAAATTGTATCGCAATTTTGGTCCCATATTGTGACAAAGAGAGTAGTTATTATGACAGGTAATGTGCCTGATGACAGGGGCTTGTATTAGGAATTGTAGGTTGGCTAAAGCGTTTTGGTTGGAACATGTCTCCACAGGTATAATAGGCCTAGTAATCAGTGGTAAGTGATTAGTAGCCTAGCAGGCAATTTTTATTTTCAGCATAGGAATGTCACAGATGACAGTACATGAACTGATTAAGCTTTCTTGTTCTACCGCAATTACATGTATCCTAGACTGAAGAGTTTGCCATAGGCGCACTCAATACTTCTTTTCATGAGCTTCAGTGCTGCATGTAGGGTGCGTTATTTCTCACTTAATGATTTGGATAGAACTTCGGTGCACTCAATTTTCAATTGATTTAAAGATTGCTGTTATCAATTGTGGAAGCTATAAGGGGTTAACCAACCAGAATTGTTTTGTGATTGTTTACATGGATAGCATATCACCATCATATTACAGTATATTTACCTGAACTCTTACTACGAGAACTATCAGGGTACCACAAAACTTTGCATTTACCCTTTTGTGCTTTTGCAAATGCGTCTCATGCGTCTTAGTATTGTTTACCTTTCCACTTCAGCTGGCATTTTGAGACAGGGTTGTAGTATCTGAGCCACGAGTTTGTGCTGCAAAAACGTTTTCAGCTACGGGTGTGGCGCATGTTGCTCACGGCCAAAACCTGAGGTAATTATTTCTCAATTAAAGGCTGAAAGTGATCAGTGGACATCGTCTTATTCGCAAGAGATTTAATGGACAATTGAGTTGATTTGTTTTCAGTATTTTCTTTTATAAAGTAGCTTATACTCCATTGTTCCGTGCAATTATGTTTCGACATGTTCCAGACTTGTTGTAAATGCTTTGTATTCATTTTAATGATTTTCGGCTATGCCAACGTCTCGGTAGCAAAGCTGCTTTACTCAAGTACCATTTTTTAGTACTCGAAAGTTCACGCGTGTTATTATTTTCAACAACTACTTCTAAACCATTTACCTTAACATGAATGAGAATCTGACCTGATGACCTGTGCTCTACGTTGTATGCGTCACGACTCACGATATGCACACTTGACGCATCTGAGCCACAAGGTGCGCATGTCGGTCAATCTCTTAATTATCAACTCTGCCATTTTATTTCTTTTCTCGTTTTACAAGAATCTATACAGGAAAACCAGATTGAACAAACTCCGTTGGTTGTTTAAGAGCTGCAAACACTTTTTTGCGAGTGGGCCGTTTTTTGAGCAGAACTGTTCTAAAACGAATTTATAAAGGAAAATTACGTAAATGATCGTTACGTATAATTGTATTCTACGCTTATTTTGATGTGCTATTTCGATCTATTGAAGTTTCAAGTTGTGAACAACATAAGATTTATACTATATTATTTTGTATAGGCTTATAACGTATTTAGTAGTTAGACCACCGTTACCATTGTATGGAGACGGAGTGGTGTAATGTCATTAACTATAAAAGAAATCTGGACGAACTCTACTCACGCCTTTGTTTGATTCATCAAATTTTAAAATATTGAACGCAGTTTTCCTATATAGCCTATTATAGTTAGTGTAGAAAATATATGAAAATATCATTAGTGACATATTAAAGTTGACCACTCTAAATGCTGCTAACTTTTTTTAAAACTCTACAGCGCACTTTGCAGACAAATTATTCCTAGACCAGGAATCGAATGAAAAAGTCAAGAAAAACCAGTTAGCATATTATTACATCTTGTTTTACTCGGGTGAGCGACATTTGATATTCACCGCGTGTGGGCCGACCCTGCACAGTGTAGTTTTCAAACGCTAATTACTCAAAAATTACATGTCGTAAAGTAATCCGACAATCACAAGTTAGAAGAAAAATTCTTTGACTTTGTTCAAAATATCCATTTTGATAAGTTACAAGTATGCCAATATTTTTCTTTGAAATGCCCAATGTGTGTGCCGAACTGGCAGACAAAAGTGCTGATAATGAAAAGAGAAAGCGCGTACACATAGGATAAACCAAAGAGAGGAAGATTACGCGTTGATGCAATAGCGTTACCAGCGGGTAGCAAGCATATAACATCAGTATTTTAAGCCATTTAAATTTTAAACACTTATTAGACAATCGAAACAGAAACATCGTTTGTTTACAGAGAATAATATTTTGTACATTGCCATGTATTAATTACGAGCGCCTGCGTGAAAAGTTTTATTAAAAACACTTCATTATTTTCTGCAATTTAAGCAAATACATGTTCAAAGCTGCTAAAAGAGTTATTGAACGATATTCCTTACACTGCTGTTCAAAAGATTCCATGACATATGGCTTTGTTAAACGCAAATACTTCTAACTTCTTCCAGTACATATTAAGGGGCCAAGCGTATGCCATCCAAATTCGGCTGAATCGTCAGTATCACCAAAAAAGAGTCCAGTCACAGGCAGGGCATCCTTATCTGTAAGATATCCTTCATCTGATGTTTCTGGGGCCGTGTTTCGGTCGCAATTGCATTTCTGGCTTGGGTCGACACAGTTCCCTAAATTAAAGGTTCCAGAGTTACGCTTTTGTTAATTTTGGTTTGTTTAAGGCCTGCTTTGTGTTACAGATTTAGTTTAACCTACCACGCAAAACTGTGATTTTGATGAGACGTTTAAAGTATCTGCAACCTCACCATAACTTATTACGGTTATACCAAAGATTACTAAGAAAGAATTGGAAACTTGCCAAAATACGCAAACGCGTCATGCTTCAGTGGGTAAAGAAATATCCGGCATGCGGAGCGATAGTAAAGTGAAGGTTGCTTGTTTGTTACTAAGCCTATGAGAAATGTTTGTCGTGCAGAAAACTGTTTGGGAATACATATTATTGTAAACATACAAGTTTACGTGTTTGGATTGCTTCACTTTTTTCCTTTAAAAGCAGTTTAAAACTACAAACATTTTTTCAGCAAAATATCTCATGTTGCAGGAAACACAGTATCATTCATTGCACAACTACACACTCCTTCATTTATATGCAGTTGTCCAACAATTTGGCAGTGAAACATTCAATTATATACTAGAATTATACATGTTGCTACAGCTTTTCTTATATCATATGTTTTTAGCTGGAAGAAAGACATCTCATTTTTTTCAAATACTTTAAGGCTAAGCCGTCTTGAAAATATTGTAGTGCAGACTGTAAAGACTTTATTCTTTTCTTTCTAATGGTCTTTTGTAAATCCACAGTTACTTGTATCAATTATATAACGTAATAAAGTATATAACCTAATATTTGGTAAGCCTATGTAACATACTATTTAGTAAAAATTACAGAAAATCCGAACTATTTTATTTGGGTAAGCCTATTAGCCATAAATATATATTCTATAAAACACATGTGTGTTTCATAAAAATTTCATTACTCTGGATTAAATGTTATCGCCTATTTAAAACGGATGACGTCACAAGGTTACCTATCTTTTCTTAGAAAGTTTTGGATAAACGCACTGCTCTACCTGTATGACCTTTCATCTTGAACTGAATGTATAGCAAGATTTACGAAATACAGTACAACCATAAAGCCAACCTGTTTCACCGCATGCGCAGTAATCATTTCTTTGTGACGTAGCTCCTCCCCAGTAACGCATCTGTGTCCCATCACGTGATATCCATGAAGCAAAATCTTCATTGTCGCCATGGAAAATTAGGCTTGCTCTACAGCGATACTGTACACAAATATAATATATGTAATCTTACTTTGAAAGTACATTTTCGTCGAGGTCGTCTAATTTACAACACTTTGCCAAGACGAACAATCGAACATGCTGTACATCGTACAGTAATGTTTTATAAGGTTCTTCTCCGGATCGAGCTGGAATTTACTTGGCCTTAAAAGGAGTCATCTTCAGTAAAGTTTGGAATGAACTATGGTCAGACTTTTTACAAACTACTTTTCGTGCCCTTGAATATCTACGGTGAAGCACCTCTTATACGACCAACATATTTGGTATTAAACAGTTAAGCTCTCACTTTGATATACTGACGGCAATGTGAGGAACGGTTGATCAAAGCAACGATTTGATCCATGTCAACATTATAGCTAATCTTTCGTCGATAGCATTTGTGTGCTTTGCATTTAGGCACAGCTACTTCTTCCATAGTATCATGCTCAATAACTGTCTCTAAAATATAATTGGGAGGTGTTTGGCATTTGATTAACTTTTCGCTTTTAGTTTGTCTTATTAATTCTGTCAGACCTGTTTCAGCTGCAGTAAAGTTGCAGAAAACGAAAAAACGGTTGAACTTTACTGGGCTCCGGAGATATCAGATATGTTCCAGAAGATTCCTTGTCTTGAATGTGGTCACAAGATGAGGATGGAGCAGAAATGGTCTCTAAAATAAATCATTGAAACTTGTTTTACGTAACTAAACTTTTACCATCGCATAGCAAGCAAGTTAAGATCAAGCGCACAATGCTAATTAAAATATGACAACAAAATACATTGTTTTATCTTTGGTATTTTAACAATTAAAAACTTTTTTAAAACTGTTAAACACTTGCGGTGGCGCTAAAGTGTAGCCTATAGAACATATTAATGTAAAGTAAGTTCATGTGCGTATTTCTAAAAACTTACCTAATCTTTCTTTCAATGCCCTTAATTCACTTTTCATTCTTTCCAGCTCCCTGAAAGTGTAATAATCACGATGTCCTGGCTCACCCTATATAGACAAAAGAAGTACCTACAAGCACTAAGGTGATCACTTATTTAGGAACCAATCTTATGCGATAGAACTGGATAAAGTTAAATTATACATCAAATAATACGGTAAACGGCAATAAAAAATAACCACCTTTGTGCCTTTTTGACCTCTAAAACCTCTATCACCGCGGGGCCCAACTTTACCAGGTTTTCCTTGTTGTTGGGAAACTACGGGGTTATGGTTGGGATTAATTGTTTGACCTTCCGGTCCATAAAAGTAATTGTGAACCGTGTTGCCCAAACAGCTTCTTTCATCCTCTGAAGTCTGGCAGAATGCACCCGATGCAATGGTTAAGACAAGTGACAGTAGCATTTCATGCATGTTTATAAAACGAGTGTATCAGGTCTGTATATATAAATAGTTGGAAATTATGTTAGTAAATCAAATGTTATTTATAAGCTAGTTGTACATTACTGTGTTTTTTTCTCAGACTGTTACAAGTCTCCGTGAAGTTCCGGTTAACTCTGTGGCAATACCAGCTGCCATACATTGTTCACTGTTCAAAGATTCTGAAAAGGTAATTTTAAAAATTTTTGTTGACAAAAACGATATTTTTGTTTTCTGTGCAGCCTGACTTCTGATTTCAGTTGACTTCTTGCCTTGAGACTTCTTTGCCAAATTGTTCAACTTGCCTCGACTGGAGTCTTAAAATGTAAATGACTTAACTTGACTTGCGACAACCAATCCGATCCGATCAACTATGAGATTGTTTTCAGTTATCTTCATTTTTTATGCATTCTGTTCTCGCAAAATGCTAATTCGTCACGCTATTTGTAAAACCGCCAGAATTTAAACAAAATTGTGTTTTTGGTAAGTTAAAAAAAATATGCAAAAAACTTTTGCAACAATAATTTGTCAAAACTAAAGAAAAGATGTAAGTAAAGAGAAAATTTGAAACATATGTTACAGGTTTGATGCAAAATTATAATTTTGTTGTTATTCATTTCTTGATAAAACTTTGGAGCGTTATCTTTATTTGAATAGAAACGTTAGCTTTAGAATTATGTTTCTCTAATTACGTAGGCTACAACAAATTCTTCATAAAAACCTGTATAAGCACACGCGAAAAAAAGCTATAAAAGAAGAAGTTCTTAAATTGTTTAAGATTGTTTGCTTGTTCACGATTCACTAAAATGCAGCTATGCCAAATTCGACATTTCCTCGCATATGTTATACCAAAATCCCTTTTTCTGAAAACTCTCTCACAATATTTTCTGTCTTTTTTTGTTGACAATTTTGTTTTAAGGCTGTTGCTGATAGGTGGCATATCTGCACAAGTGTATGTAAGCTACAGTATGGCTTTCAAAACGTGTCAATATGTTCAAAACGTGTTTTCGAACTTAACACCTACGTATGACCTTTTAGGCTATCCGAACACTTTCCCACCTTCGCTTCGTTATGTATGAAATGCGGAGTGCCACACTTTACATCTTCTGTCACAACCACTTAACACCGTACTGTAGTCTATGTATACTGCATTTTCCATATAACCACCCTTATTTATTGGCCTTTCCTCGAATCTTATGCAGAGATGATATTACTTTTTGTTTAACAACGGTACTAAGGAAACTGTATCAATGCTGTAACCAAGTCATTTTTTAGGACTCGAGTCAAGTCATTTGAGAAGTTGACTTCAGTCAAGTCGAGTGAATTTACTGATTGGATCAAGTCAAGTCAAGTTAAAATAAAATGCAAGTCAAATCAAGTCACGTCATTGGCCATACCTTTAACCAATCGCTCGCAATGAAATCAAATGTCTGCAGTTCAGTTGGTCAATAAATTAACAACTGAGATTGAATGACTTGGTCAAATTACTTTCCGAGACTCGAGTCAAGTCAAGTAATTTAAAGACGTGACTCGAGTAATTACAACACTGATATAAGCCTCCTCCCAACAAAGTTAAGAAATTGCACAAAAAGCTTTGGGGAAATAATTTTGCCGATACAGTGGCCTACTATAAAATAATTAATCAATGAAAAATCGTTGGTTAACTGGCCTATTCCACCGCTTTTCTATGGTAAGTTTGCTAACAAATCCAAGTGAACGTCTGGTTGAAAATAATGTTAGTGATAAGACCTAAACTTACATTCAACAAACGCACATTGAAAAAGGCAACGAAATAAATAAATTCATTGTTTAAGTGTTTACCAGGTCACATTCCACTGAAAAGCAGCTATGTGGTAAGTTCAAAACACTTTCGACGTTGGTTATCGTCATTACTCACGTGTCTTTCTGAAAAGGTTCTCACATCATTCTTTGTTCTTCGTCGGTTGCTGTGCAACCAACTTGGTTACGCATATGCTGTAGGTGTCTCATTATGCTGTTGTTTGTTTGTATCTGAAATTAGCTTAAAACGACCCCATGAGTGACAACAAATTATGTAAACACTAATAAAAACGTCTATATTATAATATCACTGTACGCTAAAATAATAGTACTATTAAGTAGACTTGTGAAGTTATTTCGGCACAAATTTGACGTAGAAAATGTTTGACTTGGATACCATTTACATGTCTTATAATGAATGCAGGTAGTTAAATGTAAATTTGCTGTTTTCATAGGTTACTTCAACAGGCAAAATTGGATTGAGCCATGTTTTGTTGAATTAAGCCGCTTATACATTAAGTAGACTTCAAAGTGACTTTCGTAAGCTACTACATAGATGCTCTTGTATTGCTAATTATATAGTGTAACAGTTTTAGTGATTCATACTTGTCACGTGACTTCTGGGTAAATTTGTGTCTTAGAATTTAGGACAATATCAGTTTGGGTTGTCAATGACCCTGATAACCTTTACTGTGTAATAAGATTACCTGTCTCGGAATATACCGCTTATCGTTTTTATACGGATATTATTTCTTCTTACCTCTTATCAACTTTGGATCAGGCACCTTTGGCCGAGATAAACGCCTGTTTGTTGGAAATGTCGTTGTCAATTTGCGTCTAAATTCGAAATTAAGCGAGTCGTCCTCGAGGTCCAAAAAAAGATCTGCCATATAAGGGTGACAAGACTATAGTGTTACTCAAACGTAAGTGCCTATAATGGGTGTTGTCGTTCACCATCAATGCGAAAACAAGCTTACTGGCATATACGGGTGAAAAAATTCTCGTCAAAGTCATTTGATATGTAAAATTTTGGCATATGGTCTCAGATAAAGAAGCTTTGTTGTAAAAAAACGTCCATGGCTTAATTATATTTAAAAGAAAGTTATAGAAGCTAAATGAAAAATACCCCTTTTTTAAAATACAGTGACTTTTCTAAAATACAGTGACTAAACTTTTCTTAATTTTTTATCTATCTTGAAAACTGTCGTTTTACAAGTTTTATAAGAATTCATTTTTACGAAGTCCGACAGACGTCCGTTCTTGGGATCCGGTCAGCTACTGTATCTCTGCCTCTTTCTGATAATTGCTGATAAAAATGCGAGCTTTTATAAGGTATACGAGAGGAGTTGAAATGTACCACCTGATAAACAGCAAAGCATATTCATAAATGTCAATCACAAGTTCGAAAACACATTGCAAGAGATGGTGCAATGTTATTAGAAAAGACCACCCAAGCCGCTGCAGATGTATGGGAATGAAATCTGAGACATGAAATCTGGCTGTAAGTTATCAGTAGCCTACTTAGGAGAAAGTTTCTTAACCTTTTCTGTTTCTAGCACAGTTTTAAACAGGTTAACAACCTTTTCAGACTGTAAAACTTGACAGATGCTCAATCAAAAAGAGCGACCGCCTACCTCCAACCCTCTCTTTACTTTTAAAAAAGTGGTTCCCTTTTTTGGGAAGCAAACTGGCTTTTTGTGCTTAGTTATCACTCCAAGCTAAGAAACGATGATTTAGAAGAATATTGAAGATTTGATTTTTATGCAAGACGGGCATCCCCACATTTTGCTATTGTTATTCATGAATGCCGAATGGTTCGCATGAGTGATACGCCAGAAGTCCTGACTTAACATCTTGTGACGTATTTTCTTGGGTTGGATACAGTATCATACCAAGGTAAAGACTTTGGAAGAACTTTATGGGCGAATACGGGAATTTGTGTCTTCCGTCCCACAAAAGTTTCTAGTGAAATCAGTTCATTCCGTTCTCAAGCGGCTTGAGAAGCTGGTGGCAAATGCGCCCATATTGAATTTTGAATTTAACTTCACGCTTTCTTCACTTTCTTCTCTAATTTCTTACTTGGTGTACTTGTTGTTCAGAAATAAGTCACAAGAATTTATAACTAGAAAAGTTACTTTTTACTCACCTTGTATAAACCACATATACTGTCCCGAAAATGTGTGCTTTTAGTAATTCCGCCTGCATGTTTTAGCACAGTATTATACTCACGTTTTAGATAATGTAAGTGTAATACTTTGTGTAATGTGTATGTAATTATTTGTTTGTCGTATGCCCAACTTATGTTTTTTCACCTATGTGACATATTTCTAAATGTTATACGTTTTAGCCTTTAGTGCAGTGAATTTTTTCGATGAGTAACTTTGCATTCATTCGCATTTATTCAACTTTGCATTCATTCGATATTCGCAACAATTTAATTATCTACCTTATTCACGCTTTTCCTCTCTGACGCAACAAAGGTCTCTCGCGTTAATTTGGTTTTCAGCTGGTTGAACGTTGATGCACCAATTATTCCACACTCAGCGCTTGAGCGTTGTGATTTTTGATGCTCTCACTGAGATTGTCTCACGCTGTATATACGTGAATTGTTTTAACTTATTCGTCCGATTAAATTGTTTTATTTACAACCTCGCATGTGACGTGATGTGACGTTGAGGAGGCAATTTACGGTTTTATACCTGGTCGTTAATGTCTATACACTTTGGAGAGCTAGAAAAAAGAGGTTTGTTATGCTTGTAAGCTTTCAAACAAAAGTACTATACAGACGTTGTGTATAATTATTAATTACACTCATATACAGTGTACCTTTACAATTAATAATATGTTTGTTTATTGATGTCGTTTCGTTTCTGGTTAAAATGGATTTCGATCGATAAACTTATTTCTGTTACGAAGTGACTGCTTCACCATATTTTGGTTAAGCAGTCTGTGGTAAAATAGCCGGTTAGGTTAGGAGAATGGGTATGCAAAAAGTTTACTGTAGCTACGTATTTAAGGTTATATTGTTGTTAGATTTAGATTAGAAGGTAGATATAGGTTAGGTTTAAGTTACTGTGCTACAACATATAAGTTATAGGTTAACAAGGAACTGTGAAACATAGCTTTAAACACACGATTTTTCCGGTGAAATAGTTTCTGCCATTCTGTTCACGTACGGTCGATTGGAGTGACAATTACCAGGTCGTTGACCTTGCTTATTTTCATTACCTTTGCTTTTTTCTGTAGTTGCAAGAACATTAGCATACAGTAAGTCATGGGATATAGGACAACGGCCTCGCGGTTATCGCCGTCAAGTTAACGGTAAAATAAAATAAAAATGCTATTATGATCTCTGTCGTTCAGAAGGAAGCAAAGAGGTTAGATGACCAGAGAGAAATTTATCCATGCATACAAGTAGCGTCAAAATGACAAATTAGTGACTAATTAGTGACTAATTGCTCAATAGTGCCCTAACACAATTGTAAAAATGTTTCTACAAAAACATATTCTCAAACTACCGATTTTGGAAGTGTATTTTTATTTTTTGAGCAATTGTAGGAAATGTGATATAAATTAGGCAGCATTTAATTGTATTGCATGGCTCACAATTAGACTCAATTTTGTTCTTCATTGACTCAGCACGCAGATTATAAAAGCACTCAATCCATATACAAGCGTCGCAATTACAAAGTTACTATAACTTCAATAATATTTTTGAACTTTCATGACTAAATTGTATCTTAATAACTTACGCAGCTTCAAACTATACCACGACATGCACTGATTTCAGTTGTGTTCATTCATGCGGACTTCCAAGCAATAACAAATGTAAAAACAAGGAACATGGCTCGTTGCATAATGCAAAAAAATGGAAATAAATAAAAACGTTTTGCACCAAAGTTCTCAAACAATGCTATCTACTCGGTTGTCCGCTTCAGAAGATGATTCGTCTTCCATTGCTCTGAGAGTCGCCTTTTCTGAATTTCCATTTTCTTCCAACCTGTTTTCATGTAGACCGGAATGTTTAGTTGTTAACTTTGCACACTCATAAATCAATAAAAGAGACAGAATATTTTTATTGTCTCAGTATTTGCAAATACATGAAATCAATAATAAATAAATAAAGAATCCTTACGTTGTCTCCATCGTATCAACTCTTTCAAGCTGCTCGTTATCTGAACTTCTTCTATAAAGGAATCTCGTAATGAGGGAAAGAAAAAAGTATTCGACAATCTGTAAAAATGTCGGAAGTAATATAGACGAAGAGAGCGGTATGTGTTGTGTGATCATATAATGACGTAGGCAGCCTAAGCAGGCCTGTAAGCTGTACAAGTGTTTAGGTCACATTATATGAATGAAAAAACTATAGGTTTCATACAGAATTTTATGTCATTAACCAAAGAAACATAACAAAAATAGGAATTATCTGTTATAGATTTGGATTATAAAAGTCAATGCTCACCGTAATTTGGTAATTGAGTATTATTTTTTTCGCGTACGCGGTCAACGGAAGTGAACATGCATTGTAACTCACTGTGACAATAAACGGTTGAAGATTTGCAATCAAAAGTACCATCTGTAATAAAAAAAGTAAGTTTAACTTCAAATACACCCACGCATATTGGCCTCCAAAGTATTACGAGGTGAAAGTACGTATGTCAACATTATAACTTAATACGAAGAACTCGCAACTTCATTAATATTTAGGTATTTACACAAGTGTGCAATCATGATGATGACGGGTTTCACGTCGTATTTACGTAGTTATGTAAAACGCGACGGTAAAAAGACGTCAAGTGGGCTCTATTTAAAACATGTTTGTTTGTTCAACATGTAAAACAAAAACTTTATAGTTTTAAGTATAGACAATAAAAGCTTAATACTTTTCAGGTAAAAGCGAATAAAACACCTTACCTGGAAATTAAAAAACTTTGCAGTTACTCGGTACCGGCCCAGGAAGTCGCCCGACGCTTTCCTGAATATGACAAGTGCCCACATGCCAGAGAGCATGGATGTCACCAACAACCCGGTGTATAACATCTGGAACAAAAAATGCCTGTGATTAACGTGGCGGCGCCTACAGTGATGAATTTGTTGTAATGACTGGCTAAGGGTTCCTTATAAACAGGAAAAGAGCCAAAAACAATATAAACGAAATTTTTAAAATTCTTACTCCGGGGATTTTCAGACTTCGATCTGTTTGAAACACTCCCTGGAAAAAAAGCACGATTGGTCGCAGTAGAGCGGCTTGAAAAGTGGCATACCATAAAACGGAGAAGGTTTTTCTAAAAATCGTGTAAAACATGCGTTCAAAGAAGTACTTTTGTTCCATAATTTTGTAACCACATACGCACACACTTTCAGCACATTGCACAATGTCAGCACCAAGCAGCCGCAATGCGTGCGTCGTCTTACTTGGTCATTTTAAAACTTGGCAGGCAGAAAAGGCAGCAACAGAAAGGTCCAGTATTAATATTCACGTATCGTCCTTCGAAACGCTTTAATAGCTGACGAAGTCCACCATAATAATTGACCATGAGGACCAAAAATGCGTGAAGCCCGAATCCGAAATACCTGCCCAAAAAAACATGTTTGTTGAAGATCGAAGTTTGTTATCCATTATATCTAAGAAGCAAAAGGTCACGTATCAAGTTTTAAAACTTACACAGAACAGACGAAATCAATCATGTTAAAGCCGGCGGGGAAAAACGTTCCCATGAGCGAAGTTACGGCAAAAACGGGAGGAATGCCAGCCTGTAATTCAAACAACGCTTCGATAAACGCAATTCATCGTGACCAGCATTAATTGCTCTAATCTTTTGCACCAACCATTCCTTATACATAACAACCTATTTTAGCCTATATTTGACAAGTTTCTAGCTAACGACATGTTATTAAGAAACGATGACCTTTGGTCTAGATTTTGAAATTTTACCTGTAAGATTGATAAACGACGTCGGTATGACAGCTTGATATGAGCCTTCAAGTAAAACACTTCGTCGATAAAAAGCGCAATAATTACTGTCGTCATCAAGATGAGAATGACGTAAAATACCACGTCCAGGGTTGTCATGCCTGAGTAAACAAAGCACGAAAGTATTCAATAAACGTGATGATATGGAGTTTACGTGATGACAAAATTGTATTTCAATCTCTACTGTCTCATTTTCAAAATGTTTTTAATACATAGAATGGTCACAAATTAAAAGAAATATTGTCGCGTAGTAAGCACAACAGCGTAACACCGTATTCTCCAAAATACGTTACTGATAGGTTGAAGAACAAAACTTTACGCGTCCACTTAGGATTTACGATAGCAATTACAAGTTCGGTATAGCAAGTTGAAATAAAAGTCTTCTACCAACTTCGAATAACCCGATATCCTAATACCTTAACGGATTTATTTACGGCTGTGAATATTGACGTAAACTTTCATTTTCTAAACATATTTGCTTGGTAAACAACTTAATCAAATCAGACCGAAATCACTCACTTGAAATAACAGCGTTTGCATTTGGCAGTGGATCATACTTGCAGTGGAAAATGTATTCCTCCCTTCGTTTCTGGGCTATGATCTCCGTATCTGATGCATTCTGTGCAGTAATAATAGAAGTGTTTAATCATGTTTGTTCAATTGTTTCCAAAATTTGTTGATTTTTTTCACTCACCATCCCAGCTGTGTTGTTGCTGGCTTCATTCATTTTTCTTTGAGAAGTACTCAGCTGATGATTAACTTACAATCTATATCGAAGCAAGCTACAGTGTATCTACATATGACAAGAAACTTTGCAAATTACACGTTTTAAATACTACTGTTCGTTTCAGTGGGCGATGCGTAAAACACAAACGCATCATATCGACATATAGCCTAACCACGGTTACCTGTTAGTTTTCTCTAGTTTCTGTGTTAGGAGAAAAGTCGAGTAAAAAGTCTGACGTAATAGGCCTCCACACGGCTTATGTTTTCTAACAACTTTGTTGTCATGATGCGGGTAAGAGCAGACGGGAGTTAAATAGCATCTCAGACTTTACTAGTTGTTCTAATGTCTACGACTATTAATTCAACTAAACAATTTTGCTGGCTTGGTGTTTTGCACGCTGAAACACACCACATACTGCGCAATGACTGTGACTAATTGATGGCATTTGTCCTCAAAGGAAATTATTAAGGGAAAAAATGATCGATATATTGACCGACAAATTAGCCGGGTAAACAGTCTAACGGTATAACAAAATAAACCATCATATACTAAACCGAAATTGATCGAACGTTCTATGTAGAATTGCAATATACAGAGAATCCCCAACAAATATAGAATTTCGTACCGGTACAGTCTATTTCGCCACTTCCTTGACATGCAGACAAGCACAGCATCGAGCACACTGCCAAAACAACAATGCGACCAAACCTTCAACTCCTTTTGAGTTATAAGGTCCATTAACGCCTACGGTTCCAATAAACTGCATTGTACAACGTCAGCACTGCCTTTGTCTGCAGAACGTATCCAAACATTGCATGAGAAATTCAGATCTTAAATCGTAATTTCCAGAAATCCCTAACCTTTGCTTTTGTTTGTCTGTAGATTAATTGCGCTGGTCTCAGCGGCAAGTACAAAACTTTTTACTCGTCTAACCACAACCTGAGTCAACTGGTGACGTCACATTATCTAACAACTAAGTAGAAATAGAACTCGACTAAAAGGACATTGACCCTATTTTTACAATAGAAAATGTTATTTACTCGCGTTTACGGGCATCAAGTGAGAATTAAATTGCGGGTAAATTCATTCATATATTAGAACGGAATGTTTGCGCCAAACAGTTTTACAATCAAGCGTTTTTGAACTTTTTGACGTTTCATCGGCCCTGCCAGCAGGTGAAATAACAAAAAAGTCGCAATTGCCTATAAACAAGGCATTAAAAACTATTAAAGCCTGCAGTGGGGCGAACAAATTCGATAACCAGTGAGCCTAAACCACATTAAAAGCCTTAAAACAAACAAACAATTTAAGAGCAAGCCGTAAATGCATTTAATTATAGTCTCCAGTTATGGTAACGCCGAGAATAATGTTTTATTTATGCCGAGCTGTTGAAAACAGTACACATAAAAGTTTCAACATACGCTCAAACTGAGAAAATTAATTATACTAAGATATACTGTTTTGCTGAACAGATTCTGAAGTAATTCTGTTTGAATGTTCTCCGTTATCGATAGGCCATAAGAAGTTTATGAAGTTTTTACGAGAATTTAACGTTTGTATTCTACATTTCTATAAATCTGTTTTTAGATGATGCTCCTTTTACTATTTAGCCTGGGATATTCGAAAAAGGTGCAGCCAAGTGTAAACAAGACATGGCTGCAAGTTTTACAATCTTCCACGAAAATATGAGTTTTGCCCGGTCTGGTACACAACCTACCTGGTTTATTATGGCGGGTCCCCAATACTTAGAAGCCTGTGTAATTTGTATGTTGTGTTGTTTGCTGTTTATCTGCCAGCATTTTGTCGTTGATTTTAATCACTATTCTGTGTTTGAACGTAAACAACCTGCTCAAACTGAAAACATTTCTGAAAGCTATACTCACAAAACGAATCATTGTTTATAGTCTATAAAACCTTTCAGCAATCGTGGTAAGAAAACTGTACACAAGCCACTCATGGTGAAGTATTGGGCAATCGAATGATTCGAACGAAACGGCGTTGCAGTAAAAACATGCTTCTTATTGAAACATTGCAAGGCACCGGATATCACAACAATGCGCAGTGCGTTACAAGTAACAGCATGCAGCATAGAACCTTGGTAGGCCTACGCTTGCTGTTGTTGTTCAATCTAAAAACGCTATGGCAAACCTTGGGCCAAAAACGGCATCAGTCACCGGCGGTAACACTGGTAAATTGTGGTGATTTCAACACAAAATTTGAGTAAAATATGGGAAGCGGTTTTTACCGATTTGGTTCGTGTGTGCTTTGTTGGCATGCTTATTAATAATATGTTCAGGTTCACATGTAGCGCTGGGACTAACGTTATATGATCGCTTCGATTGCATAAGCAACCTCGATTTAGGCTGCCACTTTGAACGCACGAAAAAATCGTGCTCCGATAAAACCTAAAATAGCTAAAATCAACTTTTTGCATTACCTTTCGCCTTACCTTATCGGCTATTTTAACAACAGGCTCCTGGTGAAATAGTCATTTTCCTAGATTTTTTGACTTGTTTGGATTCTTTTATTCGTTTTCACCATCTAAGTCAGGGGTTCTTAACCTGGGGTCCGAGAAGATGCATTAAGGGATGCGCTAAGTTTCGCTCTGGGTTTAACTGTTGTACGTGCGTGCAAGTGTTTCGACCATCACTATGTTAATTAAAATCTAATTTCGACATTTCAATGTGAATCTTGCAAAGGGGTCCACAGCTTTTCAAAGAATGTTTTAGGGGTTCATGATCCAAAAAAGGTTAAGAAACACTGATCTAAGTGATACACTTTGCCTTTAGTCTGGAAATTTTCTTTCTTGTGTCACCATCCTTATATAGGCTTAACATATTTTGCAAGCCTTAAACTGGGTTAATCTAGCAACGATACTCATGATGACGCCACAATTATCCTTGTCCATCTTGGGGATCACAAAATATGATTTAAATTTTAATCGTGGTTCGTGCAAATACTTATGGTGTATTTGATATAAAAGACCATTACTAACGAAATAAACTGGTGATAAAATTGGTAACTATCTTCTAAAATACGAAGCAAATTTTACGCTAATTGTGTCGCGTTTGCCGGCAAATATGACGAAACCAAAGAAACTCACAATACGTGACGATTTGAGCTTTGAACTGAAGTTTATCGTTGACAAGTGGCTCAAGCATCTCATTTCACCACCTAGTGGCGTAATGTATAATGTTTTACTACATTTACAGAAAAAACGGCGCTTTTAAAATTTGAACTTAAAACAGAATGTCATGTAAAAATTGTTTGTTATCAAAGAAAATGGCTCATAACAACGGAAACGAGAGGGATGCCAGGACAGATTTCCAAACCTGGGCGTATAGTAAACCTATATGACCTTATGTCAGTTATCACTGATGCTACTTGCCATATGAATTTAGAGTTTTGCGTACTTTGATCGGATTTTGCCTTTGTTGTTATCCTGGTATAAACCGAAGAAAATAATAATAGTATAATAATAGTTACTATTAACTCAATTGTATAACCGCAAATGTGTATATCGCGTTCTCATGTGAGGTTGTGGTTTCGTTTATTTTACACAGAAACACTGGGAAATATCTGCATACTCTGCTTTGCAACTGCGTTCACGTATTTCACAAACTTTTATACTTCAACCCTAAGCTTGAAATCTTTTTTGACATGCATGATTCTTGACATTCTTTTTCCATTTTTTATTTCAGATGAAACAATATTATTGTAAATGTAATTTATGTAGTGTTGCTTCCGTTTTTCAAAACTAATCAAGTTCTCTCATAGTCTGAACCAACAAAACTTTACATGAAGTCTTTTTCTAGTATAAGAGCTCTTGTGTGAATGACAATATTGAAACTTGAACGAAAAGCCTTTGAAAGAAAAATGTTTTTGTTGGCATCTGCAAATATCTCTTGCAGCCACACATCTTTACTTTTACATTGAAATCGTTGTACTGTATCAGTGCTTCATAAATCACTTTGCACTAAGCAACTCCGTATGCGAGTTAAAAAGCATTTCTTGCAGGTTTCACGTAAGTAGTTCAATATTGACTTTCATCAGAATATCATTTCAAAGGATCTTTTATCTCGTCGGCACAAGAGAAATCTTTTCTCCTCTATAACACAAGCATTTATTCATTTAAGGCCATTTTTAATGTAAAATTTTTATTATGCATATACCAGGCCTGGGTATTTGTTATTGTGCTTGTATCTTTTTTGTGCTTTAGTAAACACTTTTGTATTGAAACATAAGATTTACCTAAAAGTAGTGAAAAAGTTTTTTCATCGCTGCGGCAATTTAATGAGTTTTCGAGGCCATCTTCTACACTTTGGCTACGTCAGGACACATCTCGCCCCTTCTGTGACTTGACACAGAAAATGTTAGATCCGTTTCTTATGAAATCTACGACCCCAGCATGTAGAAAAATGCGGTTACCTTTTGTGACAAATGGCGATTAAAGTGACGAGTTTTTTAATCGCAGTCGAAGATATCAAAAAGTAATAGGCTTATATGTATAGCCGCAGTATGTACGTGGATTTATAAGTGTATAGCCTTCGACGCTTGACCACTTAAACTCACTGAGATGTATTCTACCACGAAATGTTTTTAAGAACCAAGCACAGAAATTAAAAGGAAAACCAAGCACTTACAAGTCGTGAATCGGGTAACTATAATTTAATTCCAATGCTGAAATACTTTAAACTTCATAACAAAAACACAAAGTGAAATGTTTGGCAAGTTTACAACTTTGTTCGGTACTTTCTAACTCTAAATTCTCTATCAAAACTACCAGAATAATCAAAAATTTTGGCATTATTTACAAGTCTTAGTTTCTGCTCTGTTCTCTATTGCCTAGTAAATTTATTTGGTTTAGATGTATTTGTATTTATGGGTTTCAAACTTAAAAACAGTACACCAGAGTGACTTTACAATGCCGTAACAGATTTCATCATTGTCCAAATAATAATTCATAGAATAAGGTAATTAATTATTAAGATGAAAGAAAACAATCACAAATCAAATCGTGTACAAGTTGTCAGTTGTCAGTTGTAAGCAAAGCTCTATTTTGCCAATTCTTTGCAATAATGACAAGAAAGTTCCTGCAACTTTCCAACTAACGCATGAAATAAAAGGTTTTGTGGTAAAAGATGTTTCACCGACTTTTTTGCCTTTGAAAAAACAAGATGAAATAAAACTGTCAAAGCGATAAGTTCAACTTCGCCTATTAGATTGAGCATTATATGCAGTGATCATCGAGTGGAGCCGCATATCGATAATTGTCTTTATTGAATCAATTTTGTTCTTTCTAGAGAGGGCTTGACGGAAATCGTACCACATTTACTCCAAATCTGCAGTCAAGCTTAATACTAGAAGTCGCTTGATGACGCTAACGAAGTGGTTTGCTGTTAAATTTTAGTCATTTACGGTGTTCATTCATTTTATTTTTCGTCTTAAATGTGACGTAAATGTGCATTACGATAGTATAACGTAAATATAATTTCTAGCGTCAGCACGGCTACCAAACACCAGATTTGGGTAGTATCGCGGTACTATACTTTCGAATTTCTGTACACTCGGTACTTTTAGAAAAAAGTACCAAATCTCTGTGCCGAATTACTTTTATCACGAAATTTTAGTCGGTCCCGGTACTCGGTACTTTTAAAATGACTAATTCAAGGTTTTGGGAAGTATGTTTTTAAACCTTCAGTTTAATTAAGAATTAATGCCAATTTCAGGACTTTTTGTTCTTTTTTTATCTACAAATGTCTAATAAAGTCGCAAAGAGTGAGTTCACATATTTTCTAACCGGAAGTAACTTTAGCAGAGTCATAATACCGGCAGAAATTGCTCTTGCAGCAACAGGATCTGCTGTACATGAAATAACGGTATCGAGTAGCCTACTGGCAATGTACCGAATTACTTTTTTGAAACCGAATACCGGAACCGTAGGTACATTTTTTGCAAAGCACCGGTATTGTTACCGGCAGTACTTACAAAGATCCGACTTTCAAGTACTTTCAAGCACATAATTTAAGCACATTAAAATAAAACCAAAGTTAAGCTAATTGTTTGGCAGGACAAAAGCGTTATCTCACCGTCAGGATAGAACCTATCGGTGTGTCTGGTTGGAAGAAGAAAAAATCCACAAATATGAAATTCATAAAAGGGACCGGAGTCCTTTTCAGGGGGCCTGTGGGGAGGACAAGGTAAGGATTTTTTACACAGGTCGGTTGTTGGAGAGAATAGATGATGATCAATTATTTCACTCAAGTTCAGCCTATAATGGTTTATTTAGATTGTTTGAAGATGCATACATCGACAGTGATGTAAGTATACCGGGAAGAGTTAAATAGATTTGATGCCTGGTTGGATCTTGGAGCGAGCGACGTTGAATCCATTTTCCAGGATTGTGAAGGAGACACTATTTCAAATCGAAGGTCTTCCGCTTGTGCTTTGAAAAACAATAGGCCTATTTACCATGCTGGAGAGAGTTTCCTTAATTATTCTAACAATTTTCTTTCAGATGAGACAAGATACCAGCTTCTGAAAATGCTAACGTTATACACAACTTTACTTAACCTAATGCCGGTATCCAATTATTATTTGCTATCAACATAAAGGTTTTTAATGAGTAGGCTAAATAGGTTATAATGTAGATAACTTTCAGATGAATGCAATTACAATGGAACCATTATTGATTTGCGTATGTCATTTTTTTCTTTATTTCGTATATAATTTATATCTTTGACTAGGTAAGTAAGTTTAAATTGCGGGCTTTTTCGAGTCAAAATATCAAATTCGGGCTAGTGTAATCGGTCTGTTCTATAACGGTGAGTTGAATCTGACTTTTAAGTACTTTACTTGTTTTAAATTGTCAAGACCTCATTAGCGGCACCCACTGAGGAAGCTCCCAGCAACCCTACCACGCAAGGACACTTCAGTTTCCAATAGCCTGGCTGAATTAGTCTCAGAGTGGTCGAGACGACCTCCTGAATATGATCTCTCCTGACACTATACTGGGTCCAACTAAACAGACTCCGCATCTGTGCTGGAAGATTCGCCGCCGACATGCACCGCTGGGGATGAGCGAAGAGCAGTGCATGCTCCTGTGTAGCAACATTTCAAACCCCGTCCTACATACTGGAAGATTGCCCGGTGTTAAGTCCACCCTATCCTCTCGCTGACTTTGACAGCATTTCTCTGCAAAACTCACAGTGCATGCAATTTATAATTTGCGCATTGCACCATATTTCTCCATACAAATATACATGTATTTGTTGTAAGTATCTCGCATCCAATATCAATTGACTCTTATTTACCAAATAATCGACGTGGTTCGAGTCACTTATAACAAAAGACTCGGTCTGAGTCTTATACGGTAAATGACTCGAGTGTGACTGACTTGATTACGACTCTGACAATAACATTAGCAGGGTGATTGGTAAAAAGAGTAAATGCCATTTTAGAATAAATTCCTGCGATGTGGTATCGAAATATTTATCCAGGGTAAAACTTAACCATATTACCGAGCTAAAATCAAAGGTTCCAGTATAATGAAATAACGGGTATGTCTCATGATCTATAGCTTTCATGATTAACTGAAGTGTTTAAATACTATGGCAAACTAGTCACTGAAAACCATGACCTTATTTATTAAAAATCCTGCCTCTTTATGTAGCATTTACATAAAAGATATTGGCACGTAACTCGAACTAAAAAAATAAACGCCTGACCTTAAAAACATCTCGTTAAAACAATAAAGAATTGGCTTTGCCTGTGCACACATGTAAATTGTGTAAATCGTAACACTAAACTTTTGAGCAACCGATTTACAACACCAAGACCTACAAATGACTGGGAACAAAGTGGAGAACGCAAGTTAAATTTTTTAAAGGCTTAGCAAGGTTTCCCAACTTTAACGGTAACGAGATGCGCTTCTGCTAAATAAGTACAAAAAAAAACAAAGAAATAATGACTGTTTTTGTCATTTAACTGATACACAAATTCAAAATAATTGAAATTGAGAAAGGTGCGTTCTTCTCCAAATCAACGTTATGATATTTGAAGCAAAGGCCTTGAAATTCTTATGGCGTTAAAGATAAAAATGTAAGAGGATAAAGGCAAATACTTTTGTGGAAGAACAATACCAAAAACCAAAAGTTGCTAGAGCGGTAAATTTAAACACTTGAAGAAAGCAGGAGGGGCATAGAAACATTTAATAGAGTTGTCTAGATCTGACGTCATTTGATACAAGCACGTCACCGACACGCTTCAATAAAAGCGCACAACCTTCGCCTTCCACGCCAACAGGAAATGAATTGTGCTGGAAGGCGTGTTTTTTGTTTTTTTGCCAACGCGGCAATATCTAAATTCTGGGAAAATTTTGAGAGGAACAGCGAAATACTCGCGGCAAAAAAAGTTAATTAAAAAACATTACAAGATTTGGTGAAATTTACGCCACAATTCAGCCTTTTGCTTAAACTTGTTTCTATGTTGTAAAATGATGTAATCCACTCGTTGTGTCCAGGAAGCGGTTTGCGCCGTCAGACATGCAGAGTTTCGCAATTTAAAACAAGCGAGGATGTGTTGGCGTGGTTGTCTGTTGCGGTAATGAATGTCCGGGCCGATTAAGTGTCGCATGTTTCGGTAAAAATGCGCATCAGAAACGTTTAAAAATGGCGGCGAAATGATACCTTCGACGTGGAGTTCATACGAAAATTGACAAAGCTCTGAAGTAACATGACGAAGCAGCAAAAACCTTCGACGAGCATGACAAAATACAAATACTGTTTAGAAAAAAATTGACCACAGTCGCAAACAACAGACAGTGAAAGACACAAAAAGTTGTAGTAGCTCTCTACAATCTAGATCGAACTATAGCTTGTTCTTCAGTCTTGATTTTTTGTTAAGAGAAACGCCCAGAAATGTTTGGCGAACAACCCCTATACGTTATACAGCTTTCAACAAAACAAAATCACTGAAGCGTATACAAGCTAAACAGTCTTTCGAGATGACGTAATTCCGTTTTGCGTTAGTCGTTTGTTTGTCAGAAATGTAGTCACTTTACACATGATGTAAGTTCTGTAATACTTCATAATGAAGTTACTTTGCAAGCACATTGTCTCATGGATCGATGCAACTTCAATTAAAGTAAAACTACCTGTAATTTCCATGCAAATACTGTTGGTTAAAACTAAGCTATGCGGCCACTGATCGACGACTATCAAGCATTTTTTGAAGCAGGGGTAAAACAGGACGCCAGGCAAAGTTAACAGTGTTAGACGTAGGTCTAGGAATTCCTGGAGTTATCCTTTCGGTTAGTGGTATGATAAATGGAATCGAATGGAGGCCTGTGAATTTCAACATTCGCCTCGCTGCTCGGATGCGAGGAGGAGTAGAGATCTTCTTGGATGCTGCTATAGTTTGTTTCCTGGATGGGAGTGTGGCATCGATCACTGGATAACTGGCTACTATACCTCACTTGAGCATTCTCCACCGGACACCGGGAGGAATGTGTCCGGATGTTGGAAGGCAATTTCTGGGCATCAGAATGTTCATCAAAACCGCTGTAACCTTTGACATTGGTCTGAGGAGACTGGCCAAATGCGGACGAGGAGGAATCCAGTTCAGTGCATAGAGATGTGTGTTCAGTAGGCGGACTAGGTCGTGGATGTGGGAGATTTGTCGCTCCATGACCTTTTCCTAGCTGATGTTGCCGATTTTGTTGACAGGAGTCCTCACTGTCAGTCCTCATGAGAAACACACCCCTTTCAGAAACACCTGTAATTTTAAAGAAGAATTACTACAGAAATAATAAAACATGGTATTTCGGACACCTATCAATTATCTGTTTTCTTGACAGCCTTGTGAATAAAAAGTTCAAGGTTCCAGTCTATCAAGCGAATAACTTCACTTACCTCTTTGAGGCTGAGGCGGATCACAGGCACGAGTTGAGCTATCCGGTGACGTGACAAAGTCACTTGAAGTAAAGGACCCCGCTCCAGCAGGCATATTTTGACTGCTTTGTAAAGAATAAGACCGTTCTGGGACATTAGTCGGGTTATTGCAGGTGTGAGGTGCTTGGTGAATTGTAACCGGTCCGGTATAAATGTTAGAGTTGGTCACGGTCCCAAAATGTACGGATGACTGTTGTGGAGGATCCCTGTTATCACTGTAACGTGGAGGCGAGTCACTCCCTAAAAGAATGATTCAAAAATTAAACGAATATTTCAACAATTTCGGCCAATTTAAAACGTGGGAAGAGGCAGAGAAACATGACGTACGACTGTGCTCGATCCTTCCTTTATTTTTTAAGTAAGGCGCTTCCTCTATATCTGTTCCTTCGCTTACTTCGTCCATTTCTGCAAACAAGCACCAAAGGATATGATGATGGATTAAAAGTCGCAGGTAAAATATTAATTCCTTTACATACTTGTGGAGTGTGAGGTTCGAAGATTCTCTTCTTCAAACACTTTCGGATCATTTTCATCCGATGCTGAACCTATAAATAGCAATATAATCAAGGAAGACGCTTTGGCTAACTTTTAGAAAAATGTTCATAATTTATTGAAATAATTTTTCACGTTAGATAGCTAAATATAACGTACAACGTATCTCTTCTTCCGTTCTTCGGTCGCATGACGTCAGGGAAATTCCAGCAGGACCTTCTGCAACGAAAAGTCCAAAATGTGAGTCGTAAAAAAATGGTGACTCTTTGCACGACCGTTTAGGTTTCATGATAGTTAACCTGAGCGCTTGGTCGAGGTGCGGGGTTCTTTTGCTGGCTTGTCGGGTGAAAAACATTTACCGATTATTTTTTGACGTAGAACTTCGTTTTTGGTGCAGTAGAGGTACGCCAGAGCACCAACAGCAATTAACAACACTGCTGCAATTGCCATTGCCGGGACCAGTAGTTTGGAATCGTTCTTACTGGGATCTGGTAGAAATGACTTAAAAGCGTTATCAAGGCTAAGAAGTTGATTTATCTGTTAACCCATATTTTTATGTGAAGTTAACTACAAAGGAATTTCTTTAACAACTGTTCTTACACATAATTACCATATGGTACAGATGCTGCCAACGTCTTTATCTCTGGCATATTGTTATCGGTCGGTATATCCAAAGTTTTTAGAATTATTTTCGGCGCAGTGGTTTTAGTCGGTATCTTGGTCGTAGTCGTCACATTTTCGGCAATTATTTGTCTATGAGATTTGCATTTACTGGCTCTCCTTGTATAGAAAAAAAAAACGTTAAATACATAACTTAATCAAACGCTAGCAGTGATAGTATGCCAAGTGAATAAAATAATAGAAACACTTACTCTTTGTATCGAACAATGCAAATTTCGTTTTCAGTGGTAAAACCCCCAGATAATGCATCCAAACACTCCTGTACCACGCTAGGATCATAATCTGGACACTTGCTACACTGGCAACAGCTGTTCCTAATAGCATTATTGTACCATCTACAAAGCAAACCAACAAACAAAAAGCGTAAACAATAAAGTTGAAGGCCATTTCTACCAAAAAAAGTATGTCAAACAGACGATTTACGACGTACCCTTTCGGACAGGAAAAATTTGCTTCGTGTTTTGCCCTTTGTCGTTGTGTGGCAGCAACCTGAAATGGAAGTGACAGTTTAGTTTAGGTTACCGGTAACGTGGCCAACAAGTTTTTAGAAAAAAACTGTTTCCTTGTAAAGGGTGCAGTATATTTGTGCATTACATATTTCTTGTTGTTGTTGTACTATATATTCTGTTGAACTCATAGTAATAAAAATGAGAAAATTTTAAAAGGATAAGTAAAGTTTATATCGGATTCTGATCAAATAGAGCGAACACAAAGCGGAAGGACTTGAAAGTTACGTTGCATGAAATACAACCAGGATGCTATTAATCAGATCACGCAAGGGAGCATACATTGTGACTTGTACACAAACTCCGAAGAATGAAATTGGCCTGGCCACCTTTTGAAAGAAAATTCATACAAAGTAGTAAAACGTATCACCGAATCATACGCCGACACTATACAACACTGAAATTCCAGATCTTTGTTAAAATGAAACAATTAAGAATTTCAATTCCCGCTTTCTGCGCCGTTAATGACGATACACGTTATAAACGGGCGCCCATATAACAAACATGGTAACAAAATTTAAAAAATATTAGAATAAAACCATCACCGAATAGATTAAGACCAAGACCGTATTGCTTAAATGGACTTACTCAGGCCATTGCGAAGCTTTTCCGTTGATAATAAATAATACTGGTACGAATTTTATTGTGTAAGTTTGCCACAAAGTTTATTAATTTATCAAGACATGAACTTGTTTTATACCAAAATTCATTCAGCTGCTGTCTACAACAAAATTCATACGAGGATTTACCGTTTTCAGTTAAAAAAGAAGCAGTAACCCAGTTTACTGCAAAGTTTTCAAAATAGTCAAAAATTTTTATACTAATTGCATAAAAAACCAACAAACGATTGCGCAAGTAGCAAAAGTATCAAAACTTTGGGCTGGTCGAATACTAAAGTTGTTTTCCAGAAAACAGCATCTACAGTTTTTTCTGAAGGATTTCTTTCAAAATTGAATGCATTACGTTTTTGATGTAAAAACACGTTCTTTTTATAAACATCGGAGATTAGGACGGAGACGATAGGAAACTTAAGCAGCAGAGTACTTGAACACAACGCACCACAGAACGATGAGCACCACCACCGAACAAACAAGTTGCGTTTTAATGGCTCTGGAATGTTTACCTCACCTCACAAGCAAACGAATTGGACGTTCATTTGTTCCGCGTAAATAGAGCATAATAGGAAGTGAGGATATTGAACTGGCACTGCGACATTTAACATTTACAGTTCGAAGAAAACGTATAATGCGACGAGGTTTATTTACCCAGCACAAACAGAAAAGAATTATCTCATTTTCATACAAAGCTCTCGTCTATCTTGGACAAGTACCCATCTTTACTCGATGCAGATATTTTATACAAACTGAAACACTCAATGTATTACGCAAAACATCGGGTTTTAAATTTCGATTTAAGCGGTTTCATGATTGCGTTGCTTACTGGTATCATTACGTTGTAGAAATGTTTATGCGGTATTTTTGCTATTAGATAAAATCAACGTAAGTGACGACCAGAATACCGTTCATGGTCCAGTTAAAACAAGGTAAATAGCACAGGGTGTCGGACAACATGTTTTTGAATCGGCACTTAAAGGAAACCGAAAGCGTACAAATCATAGTTCTAAAACGTGCACTGACTGTGATTGCTAAAACCACATGTAAACTTCGGCTATCGAGTAGAAACGTTACGGTTTCCGCAAACTACCACCGAATTAAATCTCTGCATTAATTCAAATAAAACCGCTAAATATTTGTTACGCGTTGGACCATTTTCCTTTAAAGGGAAACTCCACTTCCCTTTTGTTACCAACGAGCGGTTCAAGTGGTTCAGTAATAGCCAAACAAAAGGCTTTCAAGTAAGTTTCGTTACAGTCGAACGCACACCGAGGTAGAAAAACAAATTGAGCGACCTTCAATCCCAATCGCGCGCACCACCCTATTTCCGTTTAAGTATCATTATTACAATTAGAGGAGTATAGTGAGGTTTCCGATGGGTGCATGCGAAATAATCTTGTTTGGATTTGGCGTGTCACACAAAGCTATCTCTCTCTCCTTTTACACAACATTCACCTTTCTTTTTTCAAAATGTTTACAAGACTGAATCAAAACGCGAAATACATGCTAAAATCACACATATTCGGAGCAAAGTCGAAATGAATATTTAATAGCATTATCTATTCTGACTTGACTGAATCTCAAGACGTACGCTTCCAAAAAATTGTCCATTTAAAATTTCACAAATTTTGAGAACGAGAATGAATTAAAAATTTGACTGTACACTTACAAAATTCACTTTGAACAATTCAAATCAAATTAAACTCTGCAAAGAATTACAACAACAACGTTGGCGTGATTCATAAGAACAGTTCGGAAACTCAACAATTCATTAAGTGGGCTGAAAATTGACCAATGCTTGGGTAAACAGTTAAACAGCAGAAAGTGATGGTACATTAACTCTGTAGGTTGCTACGCTTTTAGGCTTCCAGATAAAAGACTGTATTGAACGAGACAAATTAGTTACCTTGAAGCTGGACTCATAATTTGGCGAAAGCAACAGCCTTCATATTAGTTTCAGTCAATTTGCGATAAAGGATACTAATCACAATCAGTGTCACATTACATTATAAGACTGTATGGGGATCATACGCCCAAATATCACTTTCAATGGCCAATTTATCCACTTCATTTAAAAAAGAAACGCTACTGTGGACTATCTCGTACTATAAAACATTACCTGACATAGCTTTTATCGTTTATATTATGTGTATGGATGGCCAATCAGCTCTTTTAAGCCGTTACATATTATTATTTAACAAAAGATGGTAATACACTAATTCACAAATTTATACCAAACCAAAAGTTCCACAAACTACTAACAGATTTGCAGTGGAGCAGAACTTCTACCATGCTCCAAACAGAATTATCCTTTAATCTACACAAACATATGTATACAAGGCAAAACAAAGTTTTACTGTAAATGAAACATAAAGTTTGAGGTATGCTAAAACAATGTTGCCAAAGAAAGTGTGACAATGTTTAGAAGAGACAATGTTTTACAACTGCCAGTTAGATGTGATCTCATCAATAGTATGCCATTTAACAACAAAGTTCATCGCTCATCAAAATGAATCTTAGGACTCTCTTTCTAAAACAAATCTGATTTTATATGCAACGTGGTGTCTTTCTTAAAACTATCGACAACTTGAAATTATGTGATTGAAAAAAATAAGATTATAGATGAATATAGTTTTCTTTAAACACGAAGCTTTCAAACAAGTATGTATAAACCTATTTATAACATTCGTATTCATACTAATCATGTTCAACATTAAAGAAGTAATTGAAACACGCTGTACACCATAATCATCAACCCGTGGTTCCAATGTATGCACAATTACAAAGGAAATGCCCAGTTAAGATCATACACCAACTTGTTTTACATGGTTATAATATTAATAACTATGGTATAAAAATAAATTTAATGTAAATAGATAAACCCTACAGAAAGCAAATTATACATTGTAAGTTAAATTCTACCATTTATATAACAAACATAACTATTTTTATTTTAGACAACTCTAAACAAAACTTTTCTCACCTCTACGGTTACAGATACCAAAATCATCAATGCCAAAACTAGTAAGCGGAATAGTTCCATTTCCATGACTTCTTTACAAGCAGACCATCAAAATAAGTTAAGATACCTACATTGTTTTATTAAATGTTAAACTGCTCTAGGCCTATCTTATAAACTATAATAAAGAAAAAATACGGTTTATACCAAATGTTTAAAGTAAAACATGCAACAGACAAAACAATCAAACGGAGTTGATTTTTAAATTTAAAACAAATCAGACCCAATCAATATGATAAAAAACGATCATTCTTAACGAAAATTTTAATGTGATCAAACCAGATATTTTTAGTAGAAGATGCTCTGCTTTATGGTACAAAAATCCAAATTTGGGCAAAACCACAAAACAAGCAAGTTTTAGTGATAAAGTTTCTGCCCAGTTTAAGTCATGCAAAGACTTTTTTCAGACCAAAGATAAAAACTCAAACACAACTGTAAGCTTCTATCAACACAGACATGGAGAAAGATGAAAAATATAGAATTATTGTTACGAACATTTCATTGTTTTAAGAGATTGCAAACTGCATGATTCATTTTGTTTTACCATAACCTAGTAATCAGGGAGGAGGGAAGGAAGAAATCTTTAATTTGAGTGATGAAAACATTCATTCTAAATTAAAATAACAATCTAGTCTACTCCATGACATCCCTTACAATACAAAATTCAAGATTTTGAAAGTCTATCAAATCACAATCAATTGCAGCAAACACAACAATACAGACAATAACGAGAAGTCCTTTAATTATTTCCATACAGTCAGACAGTCTATATAAATTCTTTGACAGTCTGAGAAACCTTATTATATCATAATGACCTATCATCTCATAAAAAACAACGTTTTTGTAATAAAATTCATATTATAGGCCACACAAACAAACCTGAGCGTAAATGTTTGTATGGCATCTCTTACTTTTTGCCATTGGCCATGTGGAGCAAAAAGAACTGTGCTAACCTTATAGCATAGGCTAATATAACAAGAAATATACATAAAGAATGTAAGCGTTATAAAAGATTGAAAGTGACATTTCACCAAAAGTAGATTTTTGAACGCACGAATTTTTCTGATGAAACAGAGGCAGCCTAAAATATTATAGAAAGAAATAAATATATACAAATAATAATTAAGTTATAAACGATACGATCTGCATGCCAACAAAAGTTTACAAATCCCGCCAGATTGGACATCGACAATCCAGATCCTGTACACCACTGGTATAGAAACAGCCGATGACAATAGGACTTCCTACCAGCCGGCCAGTAGTTTAAGTACTGTGATGTGACAGCGTTATTATCGTATCATATATACAAAAACTTGCCTAGACTAATCAGTTCGAAAATTTTTGCGACGATAACCGAGCATAGCTAGCCTACAGCGTGTAAATTTTAGCTACCTGCATGCATATCTAAAAATACGTACGGTACTTTTCACAAACCAAAGTTGGTTAGCCTAGGCCTGATTTAAACACGTAAAGTGAGCTAGCCATTACAGATCTTCCGCTTCGACTAAAAACACGCCATCAGCAAAATCGTACCACACGACTGACGACAACAACTGTTGACTTTATTCAGTTTGCACAGGGACACTGAGAATAACGGTAATGACATTGGCGGTAATGGACACCATTACCATTATCATTACCGTCAATTTCTATCACCACATGCTGTTTTCTAGTGCACCGGTTGCACATCGCTTTGTAAATGTACAGCACCACCACAGGGCTAGCTCGCGTTAAAATTTTGAAACATAATCAACGCTAACTGGCGCAATATGTTATCCAAACAAACCAAAACCAAATTTTTTTACAAAAAGGCATAGTTTTCGTTTTAAATAACGTAACCACCGCAGGCACAAGCGATAAGAATGACGTTAAATTGACGACGTCATGTTCTATAGAAATGAAATGGGTTCATTTTTCTTTCTTTTGGCTTCATCTGGACCCACCAAAGCTGAGTAACCTACTTGACTTTAGAGTTACTTGAGGAGACAAGGAATCGTTGTAGCCTATGATTGTGAGGGAGCTATTTGTCATAAGCTCATAGTTGCCTGCTAAATGCTAAGTCGGTAAATGTTTGTTTGCATGCTTTACTGCGATGTAACATTTCTACACCGAACTCTGAACTACGACACAGTTAATTTTCAAAAGTTGTAGTGCTTTTATCTGATAAATTTCCGTTGAATTTGTTCTTCATCTGTTTTAAAAATGCGATGCTGAAAGTAACCTGGAGTGACAATTAAAGGCTGATTTCGAAGGATTTTTTTCAAATTACAAAGTGAAATATAACGTGAATGCATCTGCTCTTGTTATGCAATTTGCAGCACTTTGGTGTAACCAGTCTGTACTTTCAATCTCTCTAAATTAGATTACGAAGACCTTGAAATTTAGAAAACAAAAGACGTGACAGCAAAATTAAAAGAGCAGTAGCCACGGGCGTAGGCCTATAGTCTAACCTATGCGTAGTCACATGAAACAAAAAGACATCCAACCATTTTATCTGCAATAAGTAATCTAAAACAGAACACCAAAATCATATTTGATTTACATAAAAGCTACTGAATTGAAATAGACATGTCAACCTATAGATGTCATTCACCATTGTCTTCGGGCTTTTGTCTCTCCAGCACAAAACTTGGCATTTTTCTAAAGTTTGCTTTAAACTAACACTTTTAAGTGAAAAGCAATGATTTGAAATAGTGTTGGGAACAGACAAAAAATCTTTACTGCTGGAAAAACATGTTTAGATGTTTATTCTTTTGATGATACAGTACTCGAGTGCAGTATTTCAGTTAGGTTAGTCTATCGCAGTTTAAATTGAAACTTCGAGCTGAATAAGCTAGATTTGTTTTTTTTGTTGGTCTTCTGTCTGTGCGTCAAAGCGACGCGCATAACATTATTATAGAAACGCAAAATATTTCCAAAAGAATGAGACAAAGTAAATACCATAACTAGTAACTGCAGATAACTTTATAACTGCGATAAAAAAAAACAAAGAAACAGAAGCTTGCTTTATTCGTGCTTTTTCTTAACAACGAGAAATGTTAGATTGAAATTTCCAAATAAATTTAGAATTGCAATTTTCGGTATCCAAATATCAGAGCTCGTATGTAAACTTTATATCGGTTGTGGATAATTTTTTCTCCACTTGCTCGTCGATAGCTTCTGACTGCGCCACAGTAAACCGTTCTTTCCATGCTCCTACGGTTCCTAGATCAAACAGAAAATTTTATATTGACCTGTTTATAAAGATCAAATCTGTACTTATGTAAACTTGAGAAGGTTTTAAACCAATTAGAAAGTTATGGCTTAAACGACAATAATATTGGAACAATACACATAGAACAGATTATACCTTTATGAAGAACGCCAAGGGCCTTTCTTATTTTTTCAGCTTCACCTAGTTCATTTTCAGTGGCAGTTTTCATTTCTATGAAACCACATTTTTCAGCAATTTTTAGAACTCGCTTTTCTCCCAACTCAACATTCAAATAAGAAGATATTCGTCGAATGGCAGCAACAAGATCCTGATACAAATGGAAAAACAAAACGTTGTGTGCAGGATATAGGCCTAACTTAGTTGTTCAAAAGAGGACTTGTACGGTTATACTTCCTACAGGTTCTCTAACTGTAGCCTATAAATACCATCATAATCTTAAATTTTTTGCAAAAAATATTTGTTTTACAATTTGCAGATCAACGCTGATGAAAACGTTTTCACCTTTTTCATGTCTTCATAATATATGAACATCACGTTTTTATCATCTCTGTGTGGATACCACGTTAAAATGTGATCCAGATACCATTGACCATTCTTCATTCCCATTGGCATTTTTCCTGTACCATGAGATACGCCACAAAATTATAATAGAAAATATACACCATATACAGATATCGATATCATATATCGTATACAGATTCGAACTGCAACTGTAAAATAGGTAGAATGTAGTCCGTTTGCAGAGAAATGTATATCCTATTTTTGATCAAAATATGTAACTATATTATAAATTAGTGGCTTAGTTATGACTATATAAAGTTACAAAAACATTACAAATGTGCCCACACAACTCATCATACCTGATGTATAATTTTCAAAAAATTCCGGCCAGTCACACTTGATCCATTGATTAACTGGTTCTAAGTGCATGTACGGAAGCTTTGGAGCAAAATTGAACCAGGATAATGCTTGATCCTTCGGGTTACGAAGCACGCATATAATCTATGAAAGTTATAACATATCATTGGCCCATTAAACCGATTTGTAGCCTACACGTGACACAAGGTCGAGGATGTTTAGCCCATATAATGTATGGCCTAACGCCGAGTCGTAACCAAGTCATCAAAATCGAGTCGCAAGTCAAGTCAAGTCATTTACCTTTTAAGACTCGAATGAAGTCGAATCTTTTGGTTAATAAGACCAAGGCGAGTCAAGGCAAATCTATTAATATTCGAAACCAAGCAAAACAAAAGGCAAAAACACCCTTTCCATCAACCACAAACGTTTAGGATCACTGTATTACAAAATTTGATTTATTTGGCTGCAACGTACGCATTCGTAAACAAAAAAATCATTTTAAATTAGGCCTATATTTTAATCATGTATTGTGACTAAAGAATAGAGATTCGTTTTACTTTAATGCTGAAACGTAATCAAAAAGAAATGACTCAAGTCAAGTCGAGTCTTCGAAAAAAGTGACTAAGTCGAGTCACTGACTCCACTCAGTATGACTTTGGCCTAACATACATACAAATTTAAGCAACTTGCAAAACCTACACCAACTTTCATGTGCAGTTTGTACCTTTGCGTTCGCTTTCTTAAACCGTTCGACGTTAATTAAAGTAGCCGGGAGATGAGACGCCGCACATCTCCGCGGAAGTGGAAGATTATCGTATATTTTAAATTTTGAAGCTGCAAAAAAGAAAATATTTAATTTGACAAATAAAAAACGTAAGTTGTATGAATATTTCAACAAACCAAAGACGGTGTTTTACTTTTGGTGATATTTTATTATAGGCTACTGTATAACTCACAGTACAATACCAAATAGGTTTCAGTGTTGAATTGTGCACAGGTAATAAACATTACCCAAAGTTGTACTTATGCACACAGCATTAGGTCAAAGTCTATTGTAGTACTAAGAAACGGAAAAGTTACATGATATGAGCTCATTGTTAAATTACCAGAACTTAACAAAATAAACTCTCCTTTAAATCTGTGAACCATAGATCATCAATGCACTATAGGCCTACAAAGATTAGAATCGATCAGAGGGTTTCACGCAGCATTACCTGTTCCGCCCTCGAAGAGCATAAGAGGTAAAGGTACGCTTCCAGCCATTTCAAGTAAGTCCTCATCGTGACCATATAAAATCTGACGGACGATCTCAGTGGTCCAGTTTGTACCTATACAGGTTCGATGTTAACGGATGTTACGTATCACTTTAAACGAACAATTACGACTCAATAACTGTTTGGATTAAGCTATTGGTTTTGCATTTTTAAATGAACAAGAGTCGAGAAACAGCTGGTATAGCTTTGAAGGACTACGAGTGTTTATAAGCTGTACCTACAACAGCTAGTATATAGTTTACGATTACAAGTTAAACTGCACCTGTCCTTGGGAATGAAGCGATTAGCACATCTTTTTCTTGGGGCTTCCAGTTGTCGTAGGCATATTCAATACCTTCTGATGGAAATGTAGGCATCAATATATGCTCTTTCCATTCCTTCATTTGTGCCTTCATACCGGGTTGGAAGGCTGACATGAAGTCGAAGTTAATCATCGCGTCCCATTCAGCACGACATATATCAGGAATTTTAGCAGTTAACTTTTCCATTGTCAGAAGTTCACAGTCTACTGTGTGCTTAGTCAGAAATGTGTGCTTAGTTCTACGGAAATTTTACAATATACTTACAAATGCTTCTCAAATTAGTATATATGCGCTTGCCTACATAAAATGCGTGTGCTGGAAAAGATTGCTGACTGAAATTATGAATTACCACAAAACGTTTACAAAAAACATATACCCACACCAAAATAATCGCATGCAAAACGATCGACTTGTTAAACGATCTGCAACATTTATAAGAAACGCTGTGTATACATGTATCAGTTGCCAATACCGTATTAGGAATACGAACAGAGTGTGATGAATAAGCGCCAATGAAATTTAGGCCCAAATTAGCTAACAGGCCTATACTAGAATGCTGTTTCGTGATTATGCAGTATGGACGAAACTTAAAGCAATGAAAGTATAAACATCCGATTAGGTATTAAAACTTCCGTAGTTACTCATTAATTTTGCTCTGTCTACAAATAATAACCTACAACAAACCAAATATGGGAACTTCGCCAAACGTGACCATGTCTCATCGCGTTTATTTTTCTTTTTCTTTCTTTCTGATATCGCTTGGGCAACTGTTACTTAATAATGATTATCTTACGCAATGTAAACGAAATATTTGATTGCCATGTTTTCTCGTCCATCAGCAAGTCACTAACACTACTTTTGGTCTGCCTTTGCTCAACTGTTTTGCATACCGTACTGAGAAAACATGTATGATACATGTTTTTTCTCCATCTTGTACTTCACATTATTAAGCTTAAGACCATGCCAACAGGAAATAGTTGACTTCTAACCTATACATTGCCAATACAGCTAACCCGCGATTGCTTTTTAAATCTTTAGCTCTGCTACAGCATATCATCTACACGAGGTGACGAAGCAAATATCCCTTCACAGCACTGATAGCAGTAGCCTGTACGAGAACTGCTGCACCCATGCCGCTACACTCGACTAATTTCAAAACAATGACTTTTTGCACGTTTTGTGCTTGATAACAAATTACTTTCGTTCAAATGGGTGAGGTTTTACCGCAAATGACTTCGAGCCATCGTCGAAAACTTGATTGGGCACATGTACGCTTGCGTAGATCGCGCAAATGCTATTTAGGCTTACTTACCTACAGTTTGCAGTTGTTCATATTTAATAAATTTCAACGACTACTTAAATTAATTTTTTGGCAGACTCTGCGATTTAGTTGACAATAATAGGAAAAACCGTTGTCGTTTGTTTCGCGCAATCGTACCGAAGTATGTTCGGCAAACTGTACTGTAAGGTGGAAAACAGTATAATGATGCTGAGGTCTACTTTATTTTTAAATATGCAACTAACGTCAAAGTAAAACCATAACACCAACAAAGCTGTTGGTATTCGGCAGAATACAGTATGTCACGATTTACTACAATGCAGCAACAGCTCTATATGTAGTGGAGTAGGTATAAGCATGTGGTGGGTCAACTTCGTAGCCTTCTGTAAAGCTCAGTTTTCAAAATACTTTTTGTTCCAGCTTTGAGGTCGGGATTCTGAAATGGAAATAAATCTAAGGTAAACTATTCCGAAAAACATGGAGAATTTGTTCTGCTATAGCATAACTACTAAAAGAATTTCATTCAGAAGTTTGTGAAATGAGTTACCGTTGTAGTGTTTTTCAAAGTAGTTGTGCTTGCGTGCCTAGCAGCTTTTATAACAAGCTCCAATTCCATCTCATTGATAACCTGCATTAAAGTCCACTGCTCATTTATATTTAACAAATTTAAACATAATTGAACATTTATAGATCAGTGCTTCCCGATTCGTTTTCCACTTCGAACACCCGGGATCTAACGATGTCGACCCTGCATCTCCTCGTTTGCAGGGACGCATGACAAATTTTTCATGTTAAAACTCACAACCTAGCAACAGATTTATTCAGCACCAAGGAGCGCGGGCAATGCTGGGCACCTCAAATTAGGAAGCACTGATCCATGCTAATTATAATAATATAATTACGTCCGCCAGAGTGGTACTTGTTTTCTGCAAGTGGATAATGATAGATAAAAATTTTTCGTGGCCAAGAAAGTTGGGCGAAAATTTTATCACCGACAACAACCTGAAAATTAATACGGCTCGGTTTAAGTGATCAAGCAAAAAAGATTCAGGAACACGACAAGAGAAAAACTGAATTTTCCAACCTAACTGCCGCGGCATAAAAATACAAATCGCATGTAGACTTGGGAAATAACAATCGAAATGCTTCATGAGGCTTCATCAGTTGCTCAAACAGAATAGTTGGCTGAAGTTTAGAGGCAAGTAATTGAAAAATGTCATCGGATAAATTCAATTCACACTTGTCACTCATTTCCATGAAGCAACCCTCATAGATTGCCAGACAAATGAAATATGAAACATATACCTGTAAACCAAAGAAACGTAAGTTCGTGGTCCACAGATCCACCATGTTCTATAGATAGATGGATGGATACCTCCTATATTGAGTAATTCATGGAATAATCTTACATTTTCCGAATACTTCGACAACGTTGCCAACACGTCGACGGTATTGTGGTGCTTCAGGCTATGCTTAAGTACAACTAGAGACAGGCAGAAGCAGATTGAAACGTCAAAGGCGTTTGAAGCGCAGCATTGATAAGCACTATCAAAGCGATCAATTGAATTGTCTTTTCCAGCAAATAGGTCGTGAAAACTTTGCCAAACTGCCATTGAGTTTGGGCACCTGACAATAAAAACATCATTCTTGTAAATAATGATTGAAACCATCACAAGCTGTGTAAAGAACATCGCCACTGATAAATGTGAATAATTGCAGCATGACAAACTTAAATATTTTGAAACCTACTTGACCCTACAGAGGCATCTGATATCTCGTAAATCGTCCCAAGACGTTAGAAGTGTTACAAACAGCAGCGGAAAGTTTTTCACCCAACTAGGAAATAAAGACGTATCATCACGAACACTCTGAAAAAATACGATATGGTAAAAATGGTAACTACGAAATAGTAAAACTACACAGTACGAAGAGTGAAAAGAGAAATCAAAAGCGTGAAGAAAACAGACGTCAAAGCAATGCATGTTCCGTTACGCCTAAGAGTTTCAATAGACTGCAGATAAAATGGAACTTACTAGGAAATAACCTTGAAGTAAATGAGACGCTACGCCCCAAACGTAACGCTTTTCGACAAGTGGGTTCGCGTAGTTAACTAAGCAATCCTGCACAAAATGTCCCAATGCTTTACAATCATCTTCATTCTGCAAAGTTATGCTCTTATGATAATCATCAAATGAAACAGAGGCATGGGAGTCCAACCCCTCTGGAATCCTGGGCCAGGAAAATTTCATGACGCCCTCTAAGTGCTTTTGTTTAATTGATAATTTAATCGTGATTTTTGTTCGCCACTGGAAAGGTTGCGGGTGGGCGCCCGTGACAAATAATTTGCATAACAGAAAACAATGGTTACCAGGTCGTAAGGCTGTGGCCACGGCGAGGCGGAATACGACGTGCTTTGAGGGAATAAAAATTTTGGTGGTAGTTTGATGAGGAAGTCGCATATTTTGGAGACCTCGTTTTTCTTAAAAATCTCTTCTTTTAAGGATGCTGGTTCATGTAAAAATTGTTTTAAAAAGTACACTTCCCATATTTATTACAGTGAGCAAACAGGTATATGGAATTCATACCAGATGAAACATTTGTCGATATATTTAGCCGTTTTTCAAATACAGACATCAACCATTCACCAGAAGATGCTCCACTTTCACAGCCATCAAACAGTAGCAAAAGGTTCGATGCCATGAAGTCCACCACCTACATATATTTCAAACAATGAAATTCGAAAATACTATTAAGTGGTTCCCAATTACATGACATTTTTAAATCCTTTCCAACCTCAAAATTAGAAATTATCCTCCAGCATCTTAAGACCATGCATAAACTTTCTTCGAGTGAGTTGAGATCTAGAGGTTCTTGAAAGAAAATATGTTGATACATATATTTCCTTGCCCTGGACAGATTGAAAACAGTACAAGTTGATTGTCTTGGGTGTTTTCAAACACAATACAAAAAGAAAAATAATATAATCCCTGCAATATACTACATACCCAGGGTTAAAGAGATCACAGTCAGTAACCATCCAAATCTCAATTTCGATAAAATCCTTCAACTGTAACACGTATCCTCTTTGTAACTATTCATATAATACTGTAAACACTACCAGTATATAAAAATAATGTCTATGTATTGTATGTGGTATGCACTGATGTTATACTCACATGCAAATCAGCATGCAAGTGTGGCCAAATGCTTTTGATGTTTTGAGAAACATCTCTGATAGCTTTTAAATTTTCATCCAAGTTGCTTTTCAGTAAAGTTACTGCAAGTAGAAGTGGATTGTTGTAAAATGTTGATTTTGGAACATGCATAGTACTCAATACTTTAAACGTTTAGAATACTCTCACTAGTTATTAAAGCACACACATATTACCGTCTTCATTGAGTTTCCGTCTTTTTGCTTGAGAAAAATCTAGAAATAGAATTTGTCTGATAAAAGTGCTCATAAAAGACGTTACTCTTTTGAAAAGTAAACAGGTTACATTTAGATAAGGAACACAATGTGACCTTCTTCGTGGTATTTGACATAGGCTTCTATTCTTGCTTGTTGAAATTTAATATTTCTGTTTAAAATGGTAACAGCTGAGGTGAAGGCATCATCAAGATTGGTGGCAAAGAATAGCTCTCTCAACAACAGCACGTGAAACTTGACACAATTTAGAAACTGGGCTGAGCTCTCATTAAACGGCATTGATCTTATCACAGCATGCAATAATGTTGATTCCTGTAGATCAGATACATCCAGAAATAACAATCTAAGTTCATTTGAAAAAATATTAGTAATATAATCAAAGGAACACCACACCACATTCTGAGTATATGCAATTATGCATTCAAGTAATAACTGATGACTACTTTTTAAACTATTACATGCATTTTGGAATTAACTGTTGTTTGCGTATGAACACTTGAACACTTCGGAAAATATGTGACAGTCCACTGGTCTTGACTTATTGTTCCACAAAGCAGTAAGATTAATCCCGTATCAATGCTGTACACAGAGTTACAGGCCTGAAAATTATAAGAAAAACACTTAAAGAAGATACCTTGTGGAGATGTAAAAAATAATTCTACTTTATACCTACCTTATGTACGCAAGCCGACCAAATTTTGCAGCAGACTGCATCTTTTAACGAAGCATAGGAAGAAATGATACACATTAAGAAGTTTATAACATGGTGGTTTATATGTTGTTCGGATGTTGACAGGACAGAGATGAAAATATCTACAAGCTAAACAAAAATTAAACCAACAATTAAAAATGATACGACTAAACCATATTCATTTCGCACTAGGTTTTTTCTCATTAAAAGTCACCAGATTAAAAATGATTTGCAGTCTAAAAGCCTTGTCAAAATAACACAGCTATACTTCAGAGAAATAGGTATGTAGAAAACCTTCTGTAAAGGTTTTGGACATTTTTCATCGAAGTTTGCTGAAGCCTCATCCACACAAGCAGCGCTGAATTCAACTGCAAGCAAGAAAGTTGAGCTTTAAACTGTAGAATAAATAACTAGAACTAAACTAACAAAACTAACTAACTAACAACTAGAAATAAACATTTACAATGCTAAAAAAAAGATTATAGTCAAAGTTATAATAGAAATTCAGAGATCTCCCAAGAACTTACCGGTGTCGGTAGCTTGTAAAAAGCTGTGTATACATCTGTTCAAGGCTTGACCAACATCATCTTTAGAAAAATATTTTGTTTTTATAAAATCATTCAAAATACGAGTTATTTCACAACCTATGACACTCAGAAAATAAGTGTCAAGAATGGTTCAAGACCTGTGGTGGCTTTGTCATGCAAAAGAGCAAAAACATAAGATTTAAATCTTGCCATCAAATCGTCAACAGTGTCAAATGCAGTGTCATCCAAATCAATTATCTCTGTAAAGTTAAAAATACAAAACCATTAAACATAAACTAGACAGGCATACAAACATAATTCAAACTAAAAACATTGGCAATGGCATGCCATAATGTAACAATATGCAGTGGAAGCTTTCACTGTGAATTAACAGTACCTTGATAAAGACTTGCATTTTTGGCAGCGCATTCTGTGAGGTATTTTTCATGTAATTGTTTAGGGATCTTGTCTAATCTACAGCAACATAAAGCTTTTGATTATTACACTGTTCCTACCCTAAAGACCATTACATCAAAGATAAAATTATTCATCCACATAAATGAAAAATGTGCAAATGCCAACTAAAATCTTGCTCACTTGAAGAGAGCAGAAATCAGTTTCATTTTTTCATCTTCCACGGCCGGCAACTGAAAAACACCAAATCATTGACAAAGTTTGTTTCAGACTTTTGCTCAAAAAATAAATTATTTTCCTATATTATTACACCATGTGGTAAACATTAATGACAAACAAATTCAAAATTACCGGTCTTGCTTGAAGTAATGCAGGAAGAAATGTTTCCACGTAATGAGATTTATGAAAAATACTGAAAGAAAAAGTTAGTTAATGAAGTTATATCATAACAACTGCCAGGGGTATAACATTATGCGTACAAACTTTATTAGATGTATTACCTCATTTCTATCAGACTAGTTGGGACTTTTCCTTTTCTCCCAAATGTACTGATTGCATTGCTGACCTTTTTAATTAAAAAAACTTTTAAAAACTTTAAGTAGTTTCCAAGGCAGTTTGATCTAGTTTCACAAACAGCAAGAGTGTAAGCATTTAATTTCTGCTTTGGACTGACTTCCAGACTAACGGCTTCATCAACTTCCTTCTGGGGATATTCTTGTTTAAGATCAGCGAGTCTTGTTTTTGCCAATGTTGTGTATTCACGCAGAACATCACGAAGAGTAGGGCTGGGCACATACGGAGGTTTTGCAATGTGGCTCTGAAGGAAAGAATATAATCTTATACTCCTTCTCTGAAAGAACTCTGGAATTGTTAGTCCAGCTGTTTTTATTTATTCACTTCTACATTTTTTATAATTTATCGCCATGTCACCATACTAAATATAACTTTGTAGGACATTTTGGACATCTATTATATCAGTTTAAAAGTTCAACACCAAAGAAAGTGAAACTGACATAAATGTATGTATGGAGCATACTCACTTTCAAGTATAAATGAGGCTCACAGGGGACAATCGATGTTAAAAACTTGATAAAAAAGCGAAAACTGCGAGGTGTGCTGGTAAGGCAGTTCAAGCCACTTCCAAAATATTTCTGAATACAAATAATTGATAAATCTTGACAGGAAAAAAGAGCTGTCCAAAGCAAGATAAGTAAACATGACATAGCAAGAAAGAAATATTTATTATGTCATCATGCCTGAAACCAATTTGAATAGGAATAAAAGACATGATTTCCTTCAGATGTACACTGACGGGCAATCAACAATCCTATCACTAGGTGGTCATAGTTCATTTTTTCAAAACCTTTCTTCAATTCTTCCAAAACTAAGGCTGCAGGTAAAGAAAATATTGAAAAGTACCAATTACTTATGGCAAACAATATTTCAGCAAAATCGATGAGAAAAATAACCTTCCTAGAAAGTATTTTAGTGCAAATATACCATCAAGGGCGTTTCCAGCATCTTTGCAAAAAGTCAGAGTTGATGAAACAAAAGTTAAGAGATATTTCCAGTTTATCTGCAGATTTCATTTATGTAAGAAACCAATCGTTTACGCCAAAATTTATATTATCAGAATAACAACCAGTGTTAAAACAAATATAAGATTTATGTCAGGTCTCCCATAAACGTGATGTTACCTCATGTTTAGACAGTGCTTTCTTAATGGCAACCAATGCATTATCAGAGCCAATAATGAGCAGTATCTGAAAAACAATGTGTAATTAGTGGACAGAATAAAACAACTAATCAAATTGTTGTTTGATTCTGCAGCCGAACAGAAGAAAACATCAAAATAACATAACACAAATAACAAATAATACCATATATAGCTAGATAGGTTACTTACATCCTTGTAAGTTTCTAATAACATGGATGGCATGCTACAACTTCTCCAGGAAGATTGTTGAGTTACTGCATCTGAAACTGTGTAGAGCTTACAATGAAGGTCACAGTGTTTGATGCTTACCCCTCAAACTGTTTATCAAGCTTGATGGTAAATAATTAAAATCATGGTGGAGGCTAACGTTAGTAATAGTTTGTAGTAAATAGAGACTGGCATATGAAACATTTAGCTTGACTATTAAGCGATATGTCAGGAGTAGAAGGTTCTAGAATTTTAACAGCATCTGTGTAGTAGAAAGACCGTATGATTTTCTATAAATTTATTGAATATAAATATAAATTACTACATCATAAAAAACACAGATATATGATAATTGTTCTTTTGGAGAAGCAGCTTATACAAAAAAACAATCGCAGGTGCAATAAAACAATATAAAAATCTTGCCAAACTTTTTAAAACAGGATAGTTAGTTATCCACACTGAAAGTTGTTGGGTAAAACAAGTTGTAAGAATTTTCATGTCACAGACGCTACTGATACAAACACCGTGGAAAACACTGAAAAATAAAACGTACATATATGAAACATAAAAATATGGCACAAAAGGACCAACAGGAATAAGTATATAAGTGTATGAAATTACAACCAAGTAATAAAGCACTTTGTTGAAATATTACTTTTTATTTAAAATACCCAAAATTACTAAGTATCGTTATGAATTTAATTATAATTATTCTTAAAAAAGTTACGTACCCGAGCCTGTTAGAAGTAGCACTCTTTGTGTCTAGTTCGGATATTTTTGACAGAAGGGCTAAGTAAGAAAAGCAAAGACTAAACCCACACTAATTCAAAAAAACAAGCAAATAGGTAACATTAAAAACATTAAATCTCCCCAAGCATATTTAATAAAAATAATGATCCAACATACAAAACATATTAATAGGTTTTTCTTCAAGTGTTTTTGTATCATTTAAACTGTTTGTACAAAAATCTATTTACTTCTACACCTATTTGTTTCAAGTTTTCAAGACTTACATCGAAAAATCAGATGCAGAAGATGTTGTGATAACTGAAACATAACAATTAACATCATTTATAAGTAATATTATTAATATCATTTACTAATAATATAAGTTGACACACCTTTAGCATTGCTTTCGGTTGGTACGAGTCTTCTTTGTAGCCAATTTCAATTAGGAAACAAAACAATTCTACAAAGTACAAATTGCACATTATTCTAAATATACCGATATGCGATTCTTAGCAACTGTTTTGGTTGTTTTTTAATTTATGAAATATCTGTAGCCAAAAGAAAACGCCCAAAGGTTGATTAGGAAAGTGTCCAATTAATCACAAATCTAATTATGATGCATTAATATTGACAGCTTTGCTGAACATACATCTTGTAGACACACTTGGACAAAATAATATTTTGTTCTTGAAGGACATAAAAAATTTGAAAGTTTTCACGCCTATGCTTCAACTCAAAAGTAGTGGAATAAATATGACTCGACATACTTTTGTATGTTTGTCAAACAAAAAACGTTGCCAAATTTAAGCATAAATTTGTTGCTGGTCAATTAACTAGGTCAGGGTGGTCCAAGACTGCCAGCATGAAGGGCCACATTAAGGTTTAAGGAAAACATTGCGGGCCGCAAATGGGGAGCTCTAATGTCAGCAAACGGCTGAGTTTACAGTTCCAATCGACTTGATGCTTTGCTGCACAACTAATAACGCTCTCCTTGATACCTTCTACTTGTTTGCGACTGTGCTTGCAACAAAAAGTTAAATTCACAGCATGTGTGTATCATCACACAATACTGTGACGTTAGCCATAAAAAGGCATTATCACCCCAAATTAATCACATATTGTGTTGCACTTTGCAATGATATGCAACTTATCTCAAGCTTTGGCTAGTACAACCTATTTAAATAAAAGCAGGTGTATTTTAACAACTGCGGAGTTTGCACTGGAAAACACAGTGTACCAAATCTTTGTAGATATTAGTGGGCCACACAAAATTTGTCCGCGGTCTACATGCTCCCCGTGTGTCAGGGTTTGGCCAATCCTGACCTAGGTCAAGTACCATAACAGACCTTATCATGCTTAGATTCATTTTGTATTTGGCATATCTCTAGTAGTGATCGACCCCAATATTGGCATTTTCAGGATATTCTCCCAGTTTTAGCAGGTAAAGAAATATTAAAGAATAGCATATATAAAGAAATTAGACAATACCGTAGAACTTGATTAAATCGCCAAGTTAAGGAGAACAATAAACGTAATAACTTAGGCAAATAACACATTAATATGTACAGGGCTACAGTAAACAAACTTGAGAACCCTTTATATATGTGAAAGCTGAAGATTTGAGAAATTAAAAATACAAACAAAAAAGCATTTGTTGGATTGCTGTACAAAAATGAAGTGCTCATTTAAACTCTCAAGGCAAAATATTATAGAAATTTGGGATCTTTGACGGTATTGCCTATTGAAAGTGACTTGTCCATAATGTAGCAACAGTAAAGTAACAAAATAACGGGTCTGAAACTGGACATCATGATACACAATGAGGTTATTTTACATTAACAAGGTCCGATCGTACAAGGTACAGATCATAAACAATTATGTTACGGTGTATCCATAGCAGATTAAAATTTGCAATGTAATCATGCTGGAAGAGGGTTCAGGGATATGAGGACTTAGGTGAATCATTCAGCTCATAGCTAGCAAAAACAGTTGTAAGTTAGGTGAAAAGACGGATTAGGCAAATACCAGTTGCATAACCCTTGACAGTAATCTCTTCATGTAAAAAGCAACGCTGTAGCCCATGGACAAATTCCTTAAAGATTTGATTCCGACTGATGTTTCTGCAACAAAGCGACCAATAAAACCTTACAACTTTTTTCATTGTAGTAACAACGTTTGGATAAAAATATTATGGAAATAAGTGTTTTGGGGTAAGCATTTATAATAATAGGTATATTAAGTGTGTACAGTTTGCAATCTACTGATGGAAAATTAACAAGTATATTCATACATAAAATACTTACAGTTTCAAAAAGTTAGCCAATGGCAAAATCTGCGATTTGTGAAGAACACATAAAACATCAACAGAGAGGCAATGCTAAAAAAATTTCATGTGAGCTTCAGTTGAGTCACTTTAGTTTCTTTACAGTAATAAACGTTGATGAGAAAAACAATACAAAAGTGAACAAGGCAAATAAGGAAAGCTACGTAAATAAGTTTACATATGGCCTATGGGTATTTTCACACGCTGGTCATAGTAGTTAAGCATACCTCAAAGTGTATCGCGGCTTCTTGGACACTTTTTGAAAGATCTTTGTACTTTGGAGACTTACGGATTAGGGTATAAATGTAGTTCTGATACACATAAAAAGATCATAAACATCCAACGATAAAGAATAACAGAGGTTTGGCAACTGGCATATTAGATGCATAAAGTCTGATATCTTAATCATAAAACATGAAAAGAATAAAAATAGCTACTTAAAAGAAAATCTATTCGGTAAAATTTTACAAAAGTATCACCAATTTGGTATTCTCTAAACAGGAAAAATAGAAACCCGATGTCAGGTGACAAAGTTGATTGACAAATATATTTATAAAAGATTGCTCCATTTTAATTCCAGTCAGATCAGAATACAGGTTTGTGTAATCATCTATAGCTAAGTCTGAAAAAATCAATTCAATAAATAATTTTTCAAACTTTTGTTATAATTCTCAGGTAGGTTTCAGCAATAGAGACTAGTTTTAGGATGAATGACAAGGCCAAGAAGTGGAAAATGTTACCCCTACCGGTTCCGGCATTCTCTTTTGTGCTTTCTTGGCACAACTCTTTATCCCCGATAACCTGTAAAATTTAAGCAGATCTATGATACCATATCTAATGAAAATGTTTGCACAAATTAATCTTTGCACAAAGATTTTTCATAACACATGATATCTATAGTTACCAAACTAGTCTGAGTGCATTTCCCAACAGATGTACCATGTAATAATTTAAAGTTTTTTGGCCGTCATAGGGAATCTTTTTTGGCCATTTGGTGTAAATTCATACAAAACACAATAAAATCAAAACGGCAAAATCCGTGGTTGGAAGCATACGCTAATCCTCTTTTTACAAGAAAACTCGTGTTTGGCAGTCAACATGTTAACCCACCTTGCAGTAGAAATACAATTTAGACCAATTGTTATTTATCAAAATTCATCCTTATAAGTTACCAAACACAGTTTTAGTTACATGTAACACAATAGATGATAGTTTATACACCTTAAGTCTCTTTTACTTTTGCATTTCCATATCAGGATCGAGTGTTGAAGAATTATTAAGTCATAATTTCTTTTCTATTACCCCATAACTCCTTCCCATTCAAGCATTCAAGTCAAAGTGCAAGAGTAGAAACCCCATCCCAAATGTAAATAATTGCATGCAACAATGACAAGCACTGTAATAACAGAATAGACATATAAATACCTGAAGTTCTTCAACCAATTGTTCAAGGTTAACATTTTGATCAATAATCATCAGCAGATCCTTCTGTAACTGATTAACTGCAAGAGGTTGAAAGCTTGAAGTTGACATTTCAAATCATAATCAACAATTTTATAAATGTTTCAAGAATCTACACCATTCAGCTTGAACAGTTTAAACAGAAGCCTAATTAATAATTTTTAAACTTAAAAGTGACTAAACAATCATCAAAATATTGTCAACAATGTCAGAAAACTAAAACATACAGTACACTAATTATAGTATAGCACAGCAGTATTTTATTATTGTGATATAATGTTACAATGCAAACAGAACAACAGAAAGTTTAAAACATAAAACTTGTCCTGTCTTACGAGGAAGTGCAAAAGTCAAACCAAACCTTTTTCAAAATTGGCGTAGCTTTGCTTTACATTCAGCATATAGAGTAGACCTACAGTAAGCTTAGACATATGTCACACGGTCCACTAAATACAAGGGAGTCGAACTGCAGTGGAAAACGGTTCAACTCTGGTTCAGGTTTTACAAAATTTTATTTTACCGGTTCTACTCCGGTTCAGGTTTGCATCGAGTGCACACATTCGTTCTTCTCCTGGTGTAGGTTGAGCAAGCTTGCTAATATACAGTTCGCTCCTGGTTCGGATGACATTATCCAGGTAATCATTTTTTTTTAATTTCTTCAACTACACTGCCCAAGTAGCAATTCGTTAGCTCAACGAATTTCATTATGAGTGGGTAAAGGTTTTAAACGTTTTAAAGTAAGCAAAAGAAACAGGCTTTCTATAACTATTGGATGAAATTATTGTACTGAAGAAGGCATAGTTACAACTGAGAAAGATTTGTAGCGGCCTGGGTGGTATTTTTAATACCATTGCATCATTTCTGGGGAAAGTGTTTTCTAGTTATTGATTGAAGTTTATGAACTTGTTTTCTGATAAACATTTCAACTTTCGTTATTCGTCGTGATATTTGGAAACTTGCTCTGAATAACTTTGTGTGAACACTGCTTTTAGTACGTTCCTAGGTTGTTTTCCAGCATCTGTGCTGATAAGAAGTCTTTACTGGAAATGCCCGCTTCTTAACTTTAACACTGATTATTATATATTATCTATGTCTCAATGTGTAAGCTTTAGCTAGATGTATCTCACATTGTCAACACATTGTTTTCCTCGCTGCACATGTTATGAAATGCTGCGTTTTTCTTGTCGAACATTTTCACTCCCATCGCTTTAACATTATATTAGCTCGCATTTCTACCAGCGAGCGGAGATCGAGATTTAGTCGAGTGAATCACCAAGAAAAAAAGCGTGAACTGCGTGAATCAGCGAAATCAACAGACGAGCTGTCTGAGCTAGTCATGGTGATTGCAACTCATGTATTAGATATCTTATAAGCAGTAGTATTACTAATGTTCTTGGATATGCATAATATTGAGGAAGTGTACAGCATCTACAATAAAAACCTTTTTCTTGTAAACTATTTCTGTTGAAATATTAAAATCTTTCGGCTGACAAAAGGTATTAGTATTCTAACCGCACGCAACAATAGAGTCAGATAATTCAACAGGTAAATTAAATTAAGATACTCATAAGAGTCATAACATAAGTTAAGATAAGGAAAGTGCTCTGCAGGTTCGATTCCGATTCAAATTTTTTTTTCGTGGTCTTCAATGGTTCAGGTTCGGTTTAGGTTCAGACAAATTTAATATATTGGATTCTAGTTCCGGTTTGGTTTTCATAAAAAATCCGCTCAAACAGGTTTAAAGGTTCAGGTTCAGATTCGGTTCGACACCCTGCTAAATACTGTATATTGCTGCAGCCTTCATTTGGTTGTGCCATCATTGCCATCTGTTTCGATGGCGGGGAATTCTCAAAATGAATAACGTCATGGAAATCTAAATCAGGAATTAAAGCGCATAATATCATAATATTAAAACGCATAATACATAAAATATCTGTGCAGAGTTAAACAAATTGGACTTTTTAATAAGGGAAGTCCACAACGAAAATGATTAAACGGGAAATTAAAAACTACATACTGTATTTCTAAACAATAAAGGGCCAAGCTGTGTAATTCTAAATCGGGTTTGACCAAATTGGACACTCCAAAACCGGAAGTTTTAAAAAGAATGGTGATATGGTATCAGAATCTTTATCGTCAAACTGAGAAAAGTGTTGGTGGCTGAAGTCAACATACAAACGATTAAACCCAAGACAATTAAACCAACGGGTAACTTAGCCCAAAGGAAATTTAACCCATGGACGATGGTTGGGTCATCTTGACCTGGTTTAGTTGTCCTGATTTGAATCGTCATGTGTTATCAAGCTTGTCTTTGTGCAAGGTCCGATACACACCCATATCTTTTTATTTTGGTATAAAGTTGTAGAAATTACGACTTATACGTGGCACGAACGCCAGAGACAAAACAGCAAAAAACATATTTTGCCGGTTTTGTGTTCGTCTATTTTTATGAGGCGATTCCTGAGAGTTTCTCCAATATAGCCAATTCTGCGCCACACAAACCGCTGAGACGTTATACCACACCTGTACGATGAAAGGCTTCAAAGTTTTGTACGTGAATAAATCGTCAAAAGCCTGTTAACAGTTTTGTGTGTGAAAATATTAATAAATATCTATAAATATTTTGGGTATTTCATCTTGCATAGTATCGCTCGAATTTGAAATTGTTCATCAGAACCACTGAATAGGAGCAAAGTTCGTTCGTGTTTTGCTCAAGGGCATGACAACGGTAGCGCCGCTGAGTATCTATAGGCCGAATCCATTGCGAGCCTGGAGCTCAGAGCGCTCCACCATCGAGCCAACAATAGAACAAATACAAGAAGATAAGAACGTGTCAGAAAAGAAAATATCTTGGGTTTAACAAACTAAAAACCGATAACATGTGAAGAACTAAGCCGATACTATAGTTTTTTAGGTCATAGAAGAAGGTAGACGTTTTTGTGTAAACAAAAGACCATTTCGCAGTTTAAAGTTCAGACGGATTAGATCACATGTCTTTTGTTTGAGTTTTGAATGTATGGTAGGCCTATACAGGGGCGTTCGCTTCATCAATAAATCGTATCGTGTTATTTTTGTTTTCATTGCTTGTGGGAGAGCGAAGAAGAAAATGCTATAACCATTACAGCGAAAATAGGAGATAAGTTTTTCCGAGCAACCAAAAATGAACTACATTTAGTTAGAGATAGTACAAGAATAGCATATACTAGTCTGAACTAGCTAGCTAACTAGTTTCAGCCATGCACTTTTGTTTTACGTTTTGCCTTTGTGGTTGTTGACAAGTACAACGATCTTAACTTAAGCACATATTCTATACACTACCTTAGGCCGATGCTCACAAAACTGCAAAGTGTAACAAATACTTCAAGTGCCGCATGAGATAACGAAAATTAGGCCTACATTGAGTAAATTAAACGCCGGACATCGTTATGTCAAAAAAGTAATTTGAAGAATATACAGTAGGTTTAATCAAAAAACTGTTTCAGTTAATAATATATAGTTCTCCGAATGGTCCAAACGCCTTACTCATAACGTTGCAAACGTCTCGTATAAAATTATTGTTTGCTTGTGGGATTAGTGGACAGTCAATTGGCGCCTTAATTTAATTAGTCAGTGACCCTAAATAAATTTCTGTATATTGACTTTTAATAAAAGTTTGGAACAGAATAGATTCACTTTCAAAATGCGGCAAACGATCATTATCACGGTCTTTACAACTGCATGCTTATGTAACCAGCCACATTTATTTTTCATAAAGTTTTGCTTTCGTTCGTAGGGCTTCCTTATCTTTACTTAATTTTAAGTGTATAATATTGACAAGCTGAGTAGATTAATGGCAACTGAAGGTGAAAGATATGTGTGCAAACTCTCTACAGAGCTGCTGGAAAAGGCCGTAAAAGAGTTGAACGAACCGAGGGATAACACTGAAAGGCTGAAGGCAATCGATAGATTGAAGAAAAGTTATAACAGTGACAAGTACGGCCCGTTCAAAAGAATGGACGACCTCTTCTTTTTGCGTTTCCTTCGTGCTCGAAAATTCGACCACAATAAGGCGTTAAAGGTCCTTCATAAATATCATGGCATCCGAAGAAAATTTCCAGAAGTTTTCGATCTCGTTGACAATCCTTCCCAATTGGAAGAAGTCATGGAAAGTGGCATCATGTACGTATCAGAAGAGAGGACAAAATCCGGAGCGTATGTGACCGTATATCGTCCAGAGCCGCATACCAAGCATACCAGCCAGTACATGGTCTACGCTTATGGACAAGTCTGTACAGAATATCTTTTGGAAAAGGAAGAATACCAGATATGCGGCAACGTGCTGATAGATGACTTTGAGCATTTCGACACAAATAGTGTTAAGGCAATACCGGTTAAGCATATTAAGAAGATCACTAACCTCCTGCAGGAAGCAACTCCTGCTCGGCTGCAGTCAATACATCTTTTCAATGAGGGTACTGCTTTTGATCTGCTGTTTACTCTTGCGAAACCTTTCATGAAGAGACGCCTAACAAAGCATCTGAAACTACACGGAAAGAAGTACAGCGAAATTTACGACGAGGTCAGCCCAACCATACTCCCCCCTTGCATGGGGGGTAGCGGTTCGGATCCAGTAACCGCATCCAAGGCTTGGGTATCAAGATTACGAGTAGTTTCGTAATTACTTTTGCTTGCTAAATGTACACTTATTTGTTTAGACGTTTTCTTGGCATTTGATGCACAAGCTCATTACTATATGATATACAATAATTTAAAGGGTAAAAATCATTATATGTTATTTTCTGTCACAACTCACTATACCTTTCATCTCGATTTTTGTGTCTTATAGACATTTTTTTTCCAAAAACGTGTCTTCAATTCTTTTATTGTGTATACAAAATTGATAAACGATTTTCAAATTTTGACATGTCGGTAAATGGTTGCATAAATATGATCCAACAGTCGTGTGGAACGTATAACTTATTAGCCTTACATGCATTGTTATGACATTAAAAAAAGTTGCGCCACACGTGCGTATGTACGTCAAGAAAATATTATTACAGCGTGAACGTTACAGCGTCACCTATGAACTATCTTGCCCTGTATATAGGTTATGTAGTCTACATTATACGTTAAAATCAACTAAAACAATTTAATAAAACTCGAATGTGTGGAATTAATTAAACTCTTATGCAGCGGTCATGCCCCGGTGACAGCGCTGCAAACGTTATTGTAGTCATGCAAGCGTTTCACAATTGGTAAAACGAACACTCTCTAAAAAATAATTTGAACAATAACTGTTTCATATCAATGAGTATTTGCGTAAAACCTCGCTAACAAAAGCTGGTGGAAAAGGCTGTTGGATAACTTCGTTACCAACATCATTAAAATTTAATTTAATTGTTCAATTTGGAAAGAAAATAGAAGGTGTTTATTGTTTATTGATGAGATAGCCTGACAATTATGAGACATCAGACGTTTGTGTACGACTGAACGTGATATGAAAAGTTCTTTGATATCATTCAAATAATTCTGATTCATATTGTAATAACATTTATATGAGGAAAAGGATTTGCTTTAGCTTGTAACTGGTAATAGGCTATATACCGGCTTGAAAGCGAATTATAAATCTCGATCGCATGGTGCAGAAATTGTTTATTATAAAAGCTTGATAAACTCTATGTTCGCTTATGAGGTGACGATATAATTGGCTCGTGTATGCAGTATAGGAGATCAGCCGATATATTGTAAGTTGAAAGCAAATCACGTGAAAAACAATTATGACGGCTAAATAGAATAGCGGATAGATTAGTAATGTTTGATTTTTAAAATTGAGGAATATTTCAGTTGCATAAACTTTGTTAAAATCATCATTAATTATGCGTAATTTGGTAACCATGTCGATTTGACAGCTTTGATTACTTTTTCCCAAATACCTAATATTCTACATTAGGTTAATTGCTAAACTTTAATAATATTTATTCATTTTTTTGCAATTAATGGAAACTAGGCTATACTTAGCTTCTAGTTATGGCAAAGCTCATCAACCGAAAGAGATTTTTTTATCTTATTTGCCTTTTGCTTTCGATAATCACTCTAATCTGTGACAACATAACATATGGCTTCAACATTGAGCCATTACCATCAACTTCTATCAACAATCCAAACAACTACAGCGTATGGAACAGTTCTAATTATTTTGGATACAGCCTTGCATTACGTCGCTCTGTTAATGGTATCGTAAGGTATAAAGTTTGAATTTTGTTCAAAAATCTATTTACTATACGAGATATTTTACAAGACTGTATAATTTATCGCCAAATAACATTTTTTGTGTCAAAGTTTTGATTTAATGAAACTATAAAAAACCTATGAACGATATTGAATGAACGAATAAACGATGTTGCTTATTTAGATTGCACATTTATCTTATTCATTACTAAAAGATGCTTATTCCTGTCCAATGGTAGCGGTGAAAATAGTTCCAAATCGGACAATATAAAAAGATAACATTTGTATTACAATACCGAAAGACACATGCTTAAGCTTGTGAAAGTTCTTGATGATAAATTAAAGTTAACCTTAAGAGTGCTAGGCCTATATATCATGCTTTATTTTTGTCTTGTTAATATTTACAACAACTAAAGCAGTTACAGATAATTATATAAAAAAAACATTTATTTTACATGAAACGCTGACAATATAGGTCTGCAGAGCAAAGTAAGTAAGTTAAATCTCCTTTCTTACATTGGCATAAGATCACACGCCACTTAGATACAAAAGTTGTGGAAAAAAATGCGTTTTGACAAATTTAAGAATACAACAAATCGGGCATTAAAGGACCATGTTTTAAACCGCAATGGATATGCAAATATTAAAAATCTTGTAGAAAACGTTAAAATAGGCTTTGTTACAAACTTGCAAAACCGATTGCAAAAGAAAAGGCAAAAAGCACTGCTTATTAAACAATTAAATCCATCCCTAAAAAAAAAAAAACGTTTGAAAATGGCAATATGAAATTCAGATAAACTTCGTGGACGTGAGTTCATGTTTTATGTAAGTTTATTTCAGAAAATACCATGAAACAAAGCATTAATGAACAACTAAATTGGATTTAGTGGTCCTGCTAATTGTTATCAGCAAATTATTACTACAGTCGCCTATTATTATTTATTACTTTCATGCACGTTTTAAGCTCTTTCGGTATTGTTACTTTTTCCGTGCATTGGCGCATGCTAATAACAACTGGCATTGATTTTGTAGTTCTCACCGCGCTGATAACCAAAAATGAAATGGTTGATTAATTAATTGAACTTCATTTATGACAAGACGTTGTAACCAAGCCAGACGCGTGTATTTTGTGTAATATGTAATGTTAAGCATGCAGCGTGCAGAGGTAGCGTGGCCGAGTGGTCTAAGGCGCTGGTTTTAGGCACCAGTCATTTCGATGGCGTGGGTTCGAATCCCACCGCTGCCACTTTTTCAGGTTGTTTTTATTTGCCGAGGAAATTAGTAAGGTTAAACCAACGCAAAGAACTATGATACTTCACAAATCTTACGATAAATGAAACAAATTAACTATTGCAAAAGATTGGGATATCACAAGAAAAAATACACGAAATATCTAAGTTGAATTTTGTTTTTAACGAAAACGGCTAGAACTGACAGCTGACAGAAAACAGCTAGATTCTAGAACTATATGTACACTTTATGGTCTACTCTACACCGGGCATCACCAATCTTTTTTTCACAAAGAGCCACATAAACATGCGAACTGACGATCACGGGCCGGTTAACCACTTTCGCTTGGTTTCATAGGCCACAACACAATAAGTTGATTTGTGGCAGTGAGGCAGCCCTTATGGGTCTGAAAAACTAATCTCGCAGGCTGTAGTTGGTGACGCCCTGGTCTTAACTAGGATGTACAGTTGGATGTAGGTTGAGTGATGCGTCGCCATAGTAAGTTAAGTTATGTATGGCCGAGAAATAGTCTATCTTCGTAAATTCCTGAATTTTTATATCTTGTTTCAGAGCTGTAATCGGTTCCCCAAAAGAACGGCAACCAATAACCGGTTATCAGGGATTTGCACCAACAATCAAACCTCAAGCGACAGAAAGAAGCGGTCCCGGCGCTATCTATAACTGTCCATTTTCCTTCCCATCTGTATCACCGTCCTGCACCCGGACAAGCCCTCTAAAACTCACAAACGATTCCAAAATCATTGAAGATCGGGAATCTCTTGGCTTAAGCCTGTCACTGCAATCAGGCACCGATGTTGTGACAGTAAGATTTATGAATAGGCTACCATGCTAAAACACTACTTTTTACTTTTTAATAAAATCTTGTCTCTACAGATGTTTTAGCTTTGCACACTACAGTATGTATATGATGCACACCTTATGGCATTTTGTTGCAATCGACAGGTTTGTGCACCATTGCGCATGCGGGAATGCACGTACAGTTATCTCACTCATGGTACCTGCGGAAATTCGAACAATTTTGGTGAAACTTGGGCGACTAACCCACAAGGAGGAATCTCCAGTAGACTGTTTTTTTAGATGACATAGGCTTAATTATTAAAGTCATATTCGTATAAGCCTGTATTTACTCAATTTTATAGTTGACAATCACATTTCAAGCCTATTAAAAATCCTTTAATGGTAGACTGTACCTAAATACGGCAATAAAAGTGGAATTTAAGCTACCGGTACGTGCTTACAAACTACAGCTTATATCTTCAGCTACAAAGTGTCAAACTTTGGACTTGATCTTTTTGATCGATGGTTCGGGATCTGTTAATGAAAAAGACCAAGGAAACTTTAACCGTGTAAAGGAGTGGGTGAAAACAGTGACTTCTTCGTTCGATATTTCATCAAGTACAGATGTGGGAGTGATCCAATATTCCCATGCATTCCGAAACAGGTGCAATAACAACGAAAACGGCGTTATCGTAGCCCAACTATAGGCTAAGGCTGAAGACAAAATGAAACTTTTATAGGTTACTTTTTTCAAAACATATATGTAGCCACCTGATTCGTCTGCTTTCCGCCTATTGAAATGGGTGGAAATGCGGTAATATTTCCCCATTCGAATGGCAAGAAGTATGCCTTTCTTACCCTAGAGTAAGAAATATGCATTTGGAATGGGGAGATGTTTACTTCGGCTGAAATATGGTTTGTGGGAAACCCCATTGCTGAAAGCAGGTCCATTTTAATGGGCGGAAAAATAAACGAATGGGTTCACAAACCATACTTGTGCCGAAGTAAAATTCTCCCCATTCAAAAGGCATATGTCTTACTCCTAGGGTAAGAAAAGCATACTTTCAACCATTACACTGGGAAAAATTTCCCGAACTCTGGACCATTTTAATGGGCGGAAAGTAGACGAATGGGGTGATGTAGCCTACCCTAAAGTAGGTCACGCAACCCCTTGTAAAGTTGGACGATTAAGTTACTAAGAACAGAAGTGACCTTTGTTGTTTAGAATTAATCTGAAGTTGAATTCCGGTTAAAAGATAAATTTAGTTAGGTTCGGCTTACGCTTAGGTTGCTATGTAGAGTAGGCCTCTGGTTTGACGTTAAAGTTAGGTTAACAAAAAACTTGACAGGGCTATGTAGGCAGTATCATACTTCAAGCATATGATTTTCCTGTGAATTTATGACAGCCAATACCAAAATAAACCCTACCACATACACATAGGCTATTCATTCTCCTTGTGCTTAAAGAGCACCTAGACACCCAAAAATGGCCACCGTTAGAAACCAATCTAACAGTTGGTTTGTTGTCGGGGTGTTTCTCATTTGTAAAGTAGGTTTTGTTACCGTTGTTAAAGAGTTTAAGATAATAATAAGAGAGTGATTTGTAGTGATTTGACTAACGCAAAAGTGTTAAAGTGTATACTTTAAAACAGGGCTTCTCAAACTTTTTTATTCTGCGATCCCATTTTAAAAAGAAATTTCTATGTGACCCCTTGATGGGTAGCCTACAAGTTAATGATATTAAAACAATAAGCGTTTCATCACAAAACTGAAGTGATAATTTTGCCTATGGCGAAATCATACAAATGCACACATTCCACGAAAGCAACTGTATAGTAATAAAAGAACCGCGTAATGGATACAGAAAAGCGAATAATAAAGTAACAAAAAACAAGTCGAATTTGCTTCACGACCCCAAAATTACATTTTGCGACCCCAAACGGGGCCGCGACCCATAGTTTGAGAAGCCCTGCTTTAAAATATACTTTAACTTATAATTTTTGTAATGAATAACCTATAAAGGTCTGCTTAACACTTTAGATCGTTGGATATGCAGCCATACATCACAACGGAAGTTAGCCTTGGAAAATATCACACTTTGACAGCATTTAATGTGAGTTTAAAACTTAATTAATTAATAGCCACTTTATTTAGAAATTTGCTTAATTCCAAATTGAGATCAAGTAATTTGATTCATAGAACTTTTATGCAAACAATGCAACCATAGGCTATGTTTCGAACTAGGAAGCTGTTGACAACATTTCATATCATTCATTTACGACTTTTACGGCCCATGCCATCAATAAGACTGTTCTCGACTTTATGAGCGGAAGTAGATATAGTGACAAATCAAACCAAAAGGTTATGATTCTATTAACAGATGGAAGGTACAATTTAACTTGCTCAAATTTACACTTTCTTTACTTTATTAAATCTTCATGCTTACTTTATTAGGCTATGTATTCTGTAGTTAAATCTTCACTGCTTCATAAAATTTTTTATTTATTTTTTTTCAGGTCCAGTGACAGTCAAGATTTGGCTGCAAGCGCAGCTTATGCACGATCGTTGGGTATTACTATCTTTGCTGTAGGCGTTGCAGACTTTGTCAGAGAAGAATTGGAGGTAGGCTATTACATGAGCCTATTGTTATTTCCTATTGGCAGCTTTTTTGTACAATTACAGATCCGGTTATAACAAATACAGGTTATAAAGATCGGGTTGCGCTTGATATGGTATGATAATCTTTATCCTCGGACCGAGGAAATTTTTTGCACGACTTTAACCAGGCGGTGATTCCTCATCGCTAGAGCCTCTTTATCAATTTAAATCGAAGACTATAACAGATAATCACTGGATCAAACGACCGGATCTTTACACAATCAGACTATGATCAGCTTAATCAAGTGGTGGGTTCTCTTCAGCTATCAATAAGCGGAGTACTTGAAGGTATC